>NC_079162.1:39567309-40196155 GCF_947563725.1 Argiope bruennichi | reverse complement strand
CATCAATCGTCAGTGTCATTATGGACATCTTAATCCATCCTTGTTTAAATTCTATACATGAAATATCCATACTAATATTACTTCAGTATTAAAAAAGTATCCTCTCTTTTTTTGAAATAATGCCATTTCAAAAGGGCTATCAGTGTATTACTTATTTTTTGTGATAAAAAATGAAATCTGATCAAATATAGAAAAAAAAATTCGATTCCATATTTGATCACATAGATTTGATAGCATTCTCAAATTTTTTTAAAGTTCTTAACTGAATTAAAAATTTGAAATATATATAAAAGGCTTTGTACCTAAAAGGATTAATAAATGTCTATTTTATTACTTATATAAAAAAAGATTGCCATTATCTAAATTTTGCTTATTTCATTTTACCTATATCTAAGAAATATTTTTAAATAAAGAGATATATTATATAATAGCAAGAGATAACATTTATATAGAATTGAATTGAGTAGTAATAAAGAGTCACTTTTGTAAATTGCAGTTTCAGTAAAAATGCAGGTATAGTCAATACTTATTTTCATGAATTTCTCTTTTAACCAAATAATAATAAACCAAATATATACTAAACATATTTGGATTTTTTAAATTGTTTATTTCATAAAATTTTTCAGTACATCTATCTAAAAGAAATATTTCAATTCCGATTGTAATTATTTTCATTTTCTTTAAGATCGTAAAATACAGAGAAAATTTTTCAAAATTAAACTTTTCAAAAAGATCCTATTTATAATTCTCAAGAACTATGAAGTTTTCATAGATGCAATAGTTAGCATTAGAAAAGAAACCTTTCGAATATTTATAAAAATAGTGTTTCTCGTGCCGTATTGTTTCGAGTACCTAGTGGTTTTCTATTTATGCTGCAGTCTTATCTTTTACTTAAAGTAATCTGTATCTGCATAAGAAAGGGCAGCAATCCTTCGCAAAAAATACATTCCTCAATATTTAGTATCATCTGAAATATCTGCAATACAGAATCATTCGTATGAAATATAAGAACGTGTCATATATGCAAAATTGCATTGTTTCTTTTGCTAATTCTCCAAACAACATCACACAGAAAACTTATCCTAAAACGAAACTAAATTGTTTGCTGCAGGAAGCACAGCTTTTCTCCCAAAACAATCTTCCCTGGATGACTGTACAAATTACTCGAAACTTGTGACGTAACTTTGGCCATCAACTCTATCTTCATCTTCTTTTTCTTTTCCTGCTACAAATGACCTTCGTCTCGTGCGATACGGAGACTTTCCTCAATCTATGGATCGTCCCTTTCATAGGTCAATGCTTCGGCTGAGTTTCGACCTTAAATCTTTCGTGTTGCGCATGTTTTGGCTTCTTCACCTCTCCTCATCGAACTGTCCAGACAAACGGGGTGCTCTTGAAATACTCGTCACCAAAACTTGTAGGGAAAAGTATTATGAAATATTCTCTCTTATGATGTATGTCTATTACGAGTTCAAGAACCATCTAAAGATGAGTTCAAAAATCCTCATACTGGTCAAGAACGCAACAGTTTTCTGGTTGGAAAAAAATGGGGAAAGAAAACAGACGAATGGGGTGATTAAGATGGGGATTTTAAGAAGAGCTTGTTCAAGTTTTCTAACGAATTAAGCGTCCCATTTAAATAAACACTGTTCTTTGATATCATTTTTAAAAGGAATTACTGGTCAACGAAACTTGTAGGGAGAAATATTTCTTGAGATTATGAAACATTTTCTCGTGCGATATATCTTTCTTTGTGTTGGGGTTGAAGAACAGCACATCATTTGTCTAACAGAAAAAGCCAGACGAGTGGGATGTTACTTATCTGCTGTTAACTGCAAGAACTTCAAAAGAAAGTCTAACTTTGTAAAAAAAAATATTGATGTTCATTTTAAATTCTGGTTTTTCTTTAATTCCAATATTCAAATATAATTTAGGGAATATAACCGAATAATAAACGTATGAACAACTCTTAACAAAAATAGTTTATGAAATCATATTTCAGTTATAAAGAAAAATTTCCTCTTTATGTGTATCTCATCAATAAGAGTTCCAGAACCACCCACAATAGAGTTCAAAAAATTTAATGCAGATCAAAAAATACATCATTCATTTGGAATTCAAAAAATAAATCTAGGCGAATAGGTTTATCCTTAACTGCTGCCAAATATAAGAATCTAAAAAGGATTTAGTCAAGTTTTGTAAAAAAAAAAATGTGTGTGTGTGTGTTTAAAATTACAATTTTTATTAAATTAATGTAGAACAGTACAGAGTTAATTTTTCAAATACTCGCTTCCAAAACTTCAAGAAGTATTCTTACAGACTTATGCAGCATTTTCTAAAACCCTCTTCTGACAATAAAAAAAGAACACTCTAGACAGATGAAATAATCTTAATTTCTTCTCTGTACATGAAAAAGAGTATTGTAGGAAAAGTTTTATCAGAAGAAGAATTATTTTTTAAATATGCAAGGTCCGTCATTGTTCTTTAAAGTCAGCTTCGTTCAATACTGTATTAATCGAAATTACAAAATAATATTCAGTTATATATTTAAAATCTATGAAACTCGATTTCAATATTAATTTTCAGTTGGTTATTAATTTCAAAAAAGTATTTAAAAAGCAATAGTGATTTATAAAATAGAAACAATTATTAAGAAATTATTTTTTATATTTAAAAAATTATTATGAGTAATTTTGTTTACAAAAACTAACTAAGAATATATATTTAAAAAACATTTCTATATTGTGATATTCTGAATTGTTGCAGTATTAATTTACTTTGTAGTTTCATTTCTCTATAAAAATAATTCTCAATCACTGAGATTTTAAGATTATTGTCTGATGAGTTCAATAAAATTTCCAAGGAACCAATTAAAATTGTTTGTTTGTATAATTACCTCCAAAGTTATAGGATACTAATTAAAAAGTTTTATAAAAGGATGACAAAACAATTTTGCCAGAATATTTTTATAAATTTAATATGAATGCAAAATTCCGAGAATATATTTGGAACTCAGTAAGTAAAAAGAAATACAAATCCTTCTTAAAACAGGCTGGTCGTTTTAATATAGAAGAAAAAATTTTACGCTCTGTGAAGTAACGCTAAAATTTCTTCAGACATGATTTAAAATTTAATAAAATAAGCATCAAATTTAATCTTGTAAAACTTATATGATAACTAATTTAATGTTATTTTTCACGTCAGGTCTTTTTAGAACATTACTGAAAATTCGTTTTAAAGTATTCAAAGAATTGCTTCTATTTAATTAATTTTATGATTGTTGTTAACAATAATTCTTTTAATAAAAATTTCGTATGACATGGTCATCAATAAGTTACAATATGTTAAGTTCAAACTTTCATTGAATTCGCGCCACGAATGTCAATCAATCACAAATCAATCAAATTTTTCCCACCATCTTCAATAGATCTTATCTAATTCAATTGGAAAACCGAGTTAAATGCTTAATTTATAGTAATTCATTCTAGTTTATGTAAAAAAGCAAAACTAGACGAGGAATTATACCTTTTACAATGACAAATTAGGAGACTTCCGGGTCCTTCCGATCGTTTTATGATTCTAATTTAAATTCTTCTATTTTGTCAAAGCAAATTTTTTCTGCTTCTTCATACTTTCTATTTGACATGAAAATTGGTGCCAGTTAATTTTATTCAGTACAATCCCCCGACTGTATCATTCGAATTGATTCCTGCCTTAAGGCCAAAAGAAAGGCATGAAAAACCCACTTAAAGAGTCATGGGAGGTTAAAGTTGCAAGTTGAAGGATCCGACAGTGTAAATTAAGGGATAAGTTGATGCATATTTTCCTCGAAATTGGATGCCTCTCCGAGTTTCGGATCAATTATTCTTCTAGCATTTATAGGCGTCATATGAATTATATTTGGCAGGAACACCTTGGGGGGTGACTAGGTCAGTTAGGGCTGTTTGTAATTTATTTGGAACATTTTGGCACATTTGCATTTTTATCTAGAAGGACATTAAAGAGTTTTAGAAAATGGCTCGGGCTGATATCTACTGACAAAGTGCTCGGCTTAGATTTTTAATGAATAGTTTTATTTTTGTGATGAGAAATGATGTTTCAGGATTTTGATCCTGAATATTAATACATATTAAAGCTGAAGCGGAAAAAAAGAAAGGTTGATGTATTATTCAACACAACAATGAGAGACAGTTTAGAATTTTAATGCATCTAGTATTTAGGAATAAGTTTCTAATAATAACAACTCCTAAAATTAATAGAAAGTATATTCGCGGTGAATTGATGCTAATGGGAAAAACATCAATTTAATTTTTAGAATCCATATTGCATCTTGCAGATTTCAAAGTACGCCATGTCATAACTAAGCGTTAATGAAATATTGTTAGGTGAGACGCGTTGTTACGCTTGGTATGCAATTATGATAACATGAATTAATTCCATTTCATGGTAACTTGAATGCGATGTCATCATATTAATGACTCGTTAAAGAAAATGGAAGATATTTATCTAAATAACTGTTTTCTTGATTTTTCAATATTTAAATGTAAAGAGATAAAAATCTTTGATGTTTTAACCTCTGTTTTAATTACTGATATGTTGCTAAAGTATAAATATATTTATTTATTAGAAACATATCTACAATATATGGCCAACAATATATTTTCTACAAATTAACAATCATCCTGCAAGGAAATATATTTTAAATGAATAAATGTTTATATTTTATATTCATTTCATACATACAAATATTGCATTTGAAGTAATGATATTTGTATGTTTGGTAATTTTTTACTTTTTTTATGTATGGTCTAATTATCTATGTACAAAGTTTAAAACTAATTACGATCTCGCTAATTCTGTTTCACGCACAAAACATTATTTTTAATGAGAACGTAGGAAACTTATTTATTTACAAGTGATTTTAGTAATTCTCTACAAGATTAATTTGTCAAAACAGTTACTATCCTATTCTTATGAAAAATGTTGCAGCAAATTTTAAATATTTTTTTTAAGCTCTGTATTTTTTTTTTTTTTTTTTTTTTTTGCAACCTTCAAAAATAAAATAAAACATTTCAGATTAACCTTAAAAAGGTGGCTTCTATACATTCTACAATTTAAAAAAATCAGAATCTTATTCTTTGTAATGTAATTCTGTGAAATTATGCGAAAAAAATGAAAAGTGTTATCTATAATCCAAATTACTTTGATCTTATTGGTGCACGAAAAATCCATTATCACGTTTTAGCTCTTAGAAATTATTGAGCTAAACGAGAAAAATTAATTATAACCTGTTCATTACTAAAATAAGATAAAAAGCTATCCTGAAACTGCGTAAATTAAAATTAACATAACTACTCAGAAAGGATTCTAAATCAGTGATTTTGTAAAAATCAGATTTTCAGCCGACACCATATTTGATAGATTTCTCTGTTTACAAGAACTGAAGATTAAATTCTTTACGCAGGTGGCAATAATAAAAAATACAAATTGTTTGTGCTAAGAGAGATTTCTAAATGCAATGGGTTTCCGATAGCAGATGTTTTGTATGAACAAGAACGTATAGCAATTTCGAGCTTCGCTTACTCTTTGTTTATTAGAACTGAAGCAGCATGAAGAATTAAACACGTAGAATAGTATAATGAGTAATTTGCATTTATTTGAACATCATCAACATTTTCAATAGTGTTCAAAACAGGAAGGAATTCAAAAGTATTTGATTTGGTAAATGAGGAAACAGATTTTGAAGTTCAGCAAACCTTATTGTATATCAATTTTGGCTTTGGTATACATGAAAAATCGCTTTGGAACTTCTTGCACCGTGACCGAATGGTTAAATTGATTTCAGATAGTACAATTCCGTTAATGTAATCTTTTTAGTCTCCTGCTCCTAAAAAAACAACTCAATTTTATCTTTAATTATAAATATGTAAGAAAGTAAAAAAAAAAGTACAGAAATTCTTGTAAACAATATAATAATTAGATTTTTATTTTGTAAGATTTTTTCTGGTATTTATTTTCATTCTCTGCTCTAATACTTTATTTTATACTTTAATTCATTAACATAATCCTTTATTTTTCTTTCATGGAGAAAAAATATTAAATATCCATTCCAAAAAAAATTAAATAATTATGACCTATTATAGGAATTTTCTTTTCTTCTTCAAGATCTACTACCTTTAGGTAGAACTGTTAGTTCAAGAGTTTTCACTGATTTATTTACCAAAACGTAAAGCTGATAGTATCTGGTTTTACACAAAAAAATTAAATGCTATTTTTAATTAAAGTTTTTATATGTAAAATTTGTTTCAGTATGTATTTCAAGTTTGCAGCAGTGTAAGATATTCTAAAAATTATGTAATAACAGAGATGACGGCATGTAAATCAAAAAGGGGAGAGGATGTCAGTATCAATATCAGTGCAATATTAGTGTTTTATGTTATGAAATTTTCAGTTTTAATGAATGTACAAATAGAAAATGTGATAATAGAAACAAATATATCAAAAAAATGTGGTTGTACAGAAAGCCAAATTTCTTTTATACTCGGTTTAAGGAGAATTTCGGATAATTTGATTTGAAGCTTTATTCATTGTATTTTCAAAATAACAACAAATATCGATTTATCTAAAAAAAAAATTCACGAAATTTGAAAGATGTCAGTATAAGGTTTCAAGCTTTTTAAAGATAAATTATTCAATTAAAATTTAATGGCATGTAACGCTTGTTTTGAATAAAGATTATAGCATTTTTGAAAACAAATTCGCATACAAAAGCGCATTTATAATGGATAAATTGATTATAAATGAATAAATTAATAATCATATGAAAATTTTTAAATAAATTGTGAACTCTATCCTTGTATATGTTTTAAAGTATTATGTGGAAATAACTTATGTAGAAATTAAATATTTCATAATAACCACATCAAATATTTATATATATAATTATATTATACAGTAATATATAATTACATTGTACAATAATTATATGCATAGCCACATTATTTGGAGAAAATAATGTTAATAAAAGTTTGACTCGTAACTTTCAACATAAAATTATCATGAAACTAGTTTTAAAATATTCTAAACTGTGTCAGACGAATCTGTAGACATAAGCTTTCAAAAATGTATCTAATATAAATCAAAAACTAGGTAAAATATCACTATTAAATAATACATAGATTATATTTTACAATCAAACTAAGATTAAATATAATTTATAATTAACATCAGAACTGAAAGATTGACCTTAGAAGGAATTTCTTAGTACGTGCACTGTTCTATTGCATATTATAGTTAAAAAGTAATTTGGCCTTAAAATGTTGACCTTACTTTAAAAGCTTTATACATAATTTAATGAAACATTTCTTGTATAATATGCCTTCCGCTTCTCCTCATGCGTTTCTAAATATAACACTGATAAGCCTTCTTAACGAAATGGTTCGTTTTACCATTACATGACATAATCAGTATACAAAAGAGTTTTCCTTTGTTTTAATTCTCTCATTTCAAATGACCTGCTCTCTATTCTATGTTTCTAGTGACTTGAAACATTCATGTCCAAAGTAGTCGCCTCCAAGATCGTCACCTCGTGACCTGATGACAATAGACGAGACGTTTGCCTTTCGTCCAATTTGAGATGAAACAACGTTTACTTTAAATGTAGCAACATCTGCTTTCTTTGCTTTGTTTGCATGCATAAAACAAGAAACCATAGAACAAAGAATACCATTTTAATTTTATAAATGATTTCTTTCCGTTATATTTTTGAAGTAACTGAGAACTTATGAATGCTACATTAAAAAACATTATTAGAAAAGAAAATACTGCAATTACCAATTATTTCACAAGTTTTTGGTTTTTACGCCTAGATAAGATATTATATCTTATATTAAACATTTATTTGAAACTCAGTGGCTTCCACCGTCTTTCGTCCAATTTGAGATGAAACAACGTTTACTTTAAATGTAGCAACATCTGCTTTCTTTGCTTTGTTTGCATGCATAAACAAAGTCTTTCCTTTGCTTGTATATATAAACAAAGAGACGCGGAACAAAAAATGCCATAAATTTTAAATAAATAAGTTCTTTTAGTCGTATTTTTGCTATAATTTATAGTTTGTAAATATTTTTGAGTTTTTCTACAAGTATTTAAAAGAGTATAATTACCACTTATAAAGTAAGATTTTGGTTTCTGCAATTTTGTTCAAATTAAAATTGTTATACTTCGTTCAAAAAGAAAAATCTGATCCTAATTAAGATTAGTTAGAATGTTTTAAATGAAAAATGCATGTACATGACTTTTGAACTCATAGAATTTCAAATCTTCTAATTTTAGTCTGTCAATTTACAACTTCTTAAGTTACTATGCATTTTTTATTTAGATTTCTTCGTAAGTTAGGTCGTTTTAAAGCAGAGTGAGTAACAACATTCATATGGCTATTTCTTCCTTTTATCTTTTTTTGAAATTTATATGATTATGATAGTACACTGCATGTACTAGATTTTCCTGCTTATTTAGACTTTAGCGATTAGTCTTCTGAAAATTATTTCTCTAAAACTTTCTTATAGACTAAAAAATAGGAACAGAACTAATTTCAGTAAATGAAATACAATTACAAACCCTTTGTTAAATATGCATTTTTTAACTAGCAAAAATAATCACTTATAATAACGCACAATCTGTATCGTGACGAATATCGTAATGAACAAACATGATCATTCCAAAGCATTTTAAGATAAAAATTGTTTAATTTTGGAAACTCAATGGCATTTTTGCTTGAACTTGTGAAAGACTGCAAAGTGCAAAAAATAACAGTTTAAAAACTCCATAATTATCGAAGCAGTTTATTTTTTTCTGTCATTTACTCTTAGTCCTTCCGGACATGTTGAAATGCTTCCGTTGTCTTTGTTGTACACCATTTAAATAAGCATGGTAATAAAAAAAGGTGCATAGCCTGTTCGATCAACAACACACAAAAAAAAAGATAAAAAGCCACCTCTTCTTTTAAGATGTCTTGTCAAACTCAATTATGTACCTCGATAAAGGATGTCAAATAAATTAGAAATGAATAGAAGATTTGCGAATTGTGAAAGTATGGCACGCTAAAGACGTAACGCACTGTTGAAAATCTTTTAAATTATATATCTTCAATAACAGTTGTATTTTCACCATCAAGTTACAAGTTAAAAGAAGTAAAAAATGAAGCAACTGGAAGTTACAACGGTTCTGTGATTTCTGAATTTAAATGCATCAACGATAATTATTATAAAGTGCATTTGCTTGCTCACGCATGCTGATAGTTTTGTTTGTGCGCAATTAATGTCAATAAGCCGCCTGATGTGCAACAATTTAGGAAAGCAATTAGAAGAACTGTGGCATAAGTCATCAGGCATAAATATTTAATAAATCACATAACTGTGCACCGAAAGATTGAATCTATGCAAACATTTGCATTTTTATTCTTTAAATAACATCTAAAGTAATCAAATGATCTTTCAAATTTAACAAGGCGAAACTTTTTCTTTAAATGTTTTTTTTTTTTTTTTTTTTTGCTCTTAAGGTAAATAACCACGATGGACTCTGGATGAGAAAACCCAAGATAATTAAACCTTGTGAGATTGTCTTTACAAACTAAAAATAAAAATTATGAAAGATTAAATTCAACATTTCTCAAAAATGATTCATTGTTCCACTTCAGAACTTGACAAGCGGTTTTGAGAATGGACTTCGTGATTTGAACAGCAGTCAGTTGATGAATACACTATTTGAGACAATGCCAGTTCTTTAAACTTCAGCCCACACAGCATAGGGGCTTTATATTTTAGTAACAGATTATTCCGAATATTATATCGATCTTTTCACTATCTTCTACAGAATTACAGGAAACAGAGTGAAGTTTAAATGATTCATTTATGCAGGTAGATTCTAACCTGGGATAGTCCGAATTTTCCACACTATATAACTTCCGTGTATAGAGATATAAACTACTGAAAAAATTATTGAATAGAAGTAAGCTATAATATCTAAACAAAAGTTTGGAATATGTGAAAGAAGATATGACAACTTTCATATGTTAATATTTCTTCATTAATTCTTATTCATTTGCTTCAATTGAGAAACAAAGATGCCTCTGAACTTTTTTCAGATGGAAATTCCTCTAAAACTCCAAACATGGAGGCATGACATTCAATTGAATAATCAAAATCATAACTACAATAACTCAATATCAAATTTAATATCAGAGTTTTTAAGAAACTTTGGCTGTTCGGTATAGAATTATTTTTATTATGATACAATCATTAGATTTCAAGATAGTAATAATCAGCGTAAGAAAAATCATTGAAATAAACTAGCAAATTAAAACGAAATCATCTTTGCTATGATTTACAACGGAAAGATGTGTATTCTAGAAATTTTACCAGAAAAGTATCGATGTTCTTAATACTGGTGATTCTTTTTTAATCACGTCAACTAGAAACATGTCTGATTCACTTACTTGAAAACATCTTGGATTCTTTCATGCATATAACGATCGGTTCTACTTAAATATGATGAGATCATAAATGTTTGGTAACTTTTTTACTGTTCTGGAAGCTATTTGCATAGTCTGTCAATGAATACAAGGCATTTACTGAGCAATTGAGCTGTATTGTTAAGCTCTTTACCTTTTTTTTAAATGTTAAATATTTTCTTGGAAAATGCATACTTATGAAAGGTTTTTTCCACAGAGGATTGAATTTTTTCTTGGAAATTGTCCATTATCAATCCTTTACGACATTGAATGTTAATGTTTTCCACGTAAAAGCGAGTCTGTTCTCTTTTTCGTTGATAACACATGAGCACTTGCATTCTAAGGGAAAATAAACTTCCTGATTTATTTCATTTTTGTAATAGAATCAAAATTCTTTCTTAAAGGAAAAAAAATTAATCCCTGGGGAAGAAACTGTCTGGCACATCTTCAAAAGCCTTGAAATGACTGTTATCTAAGTTCGTAACTCTTCTATCTATGTAATTGTGTAGTGTATTTATTACTAAGATATCCATTGGACGTTTTCAGTGATTTTTCATTGTTTGTATATGTGTTATTTTTTGAAATTATTTGCATTGCATCCATGTTAAAGCATTCATTACCCTGCAATGCGAAGTAATTTATATTTATTACACCAGATTCTTTACTTTTTTCTTCATTTAATTTTATATAATTTAATTATTGACGGAAAAAACTGTTAACTTGCTATACTTTTTTAATTAGAATGAAAAGAATTAAGTAAATATTATTTAACCATTAATGCTTTAATTAATTCTAACTAAAAATATTTTTTGTTTCCTTACAATCCTTATATCTATTTATGTAGAATTAGAAAAAAAAATTTAAATCTGGAGTGAAATTAAATTTCATATATTGTTTGTACATTTTATAAATAGTCTTGGTTATTTCAATAATTGCTATTAAATTAGAAAAAAGGAACACTTTACAAGAATGAATAAAAATAAAAATTTTATTTAGATTTCTTTCTTATGTATTTTATTATGTAGTGAATGTTCTTTCTGCAGAGCTGTTCAATGCTTAAAGAAATCCTCCTTGTTTTTCTTACTTGTCTTGTTTATCTCAGAGCTTTCTGTTGTTTCCGAAATAATTATCAGCTCCTCTACTGAAAGATATTGATTCAGCAGATTAGACATACTAATGCATTCCATCTAGGTTTCTTCCAGGAAATTTTGAGTGGTTTTTCTCCCTTTTTCTCTGTGCTCTTATAGTCGACCAAACTCGTATTTTCCCCCTTCAACCGATAATAGGCATGGGTGAAAAATTAAATTCAATGGAAATGTGGAAACATTGACAATTCTTTACTGAAAAGATTAAAAAATGGAAATAGAAACAACCTAGAATTCTTGATTATTTCATTTAGAAACCTTCATCTTCTACATATGCATACACAAAACTATAATTGAGCTTCTGCTCCAAAACAATACAGTTTGAATAAAGTAACAAGAAACCATGGATATAAATATATAAAAAAATATAAGCCTCCCAACTGGAAATCCCACCAATAACACGGTGGGATAAAAGGCAAATAAGACTTTGATAAATTATGATATTAAAGAATCAGATGCCAGTGAAACTGCCAATATAAGGACCCCCTACTTCGCAACCTTAAAGCTCAGGCGAATTAAAATTTCAATTTGCTACTGTTTTGATAGTCTTATGGATCAATATGATTATGCTTGTCATGCAAAGTGTGATTAATTATTATAAGTGAGCAATTAAATAAGCAATAAACAGATTCTGTTTATAAGAAGATCGCAGGAAAGAAAATCTATTGCATACTAATGAGCAAAAGAGAAATACTCTTCAAGAAAAACGAATTCATTCGTTAGATATGCAAAACGTCTGCAATTTTTATTTTTAGTTGCTTATTCCTGGGACAATTATACCTCATCTTTATTTTGCAAGAATGTATTGGTCATGTTATTCAACTGCATTATTCGTGATATCCAAAATATTTTTTTCTAAAAGAACCCACTAATTTGAATCGTGAGAATATGATAAATATGAGAATACTTTGAATATGATGAATCATTTTTTTAAATGCTGATTCTTTTAATGCTAGATTCGATTTCCTTTTTTCTTATCACATAAGACTTACTATCTGACTTGTTGGAAGCTGAACTTTGATTTCAAGCATAAGTACAAGTTGTAAGGGGAGAAAAAAACGAAAAGAAGAAGAAATAACAAGGTTGTTAACAACTATGTTAAAGTCTCCCAAACTTTTCAAAATAGACTCGTATGATATCCTTCGTCAGAGCCAGGGAATATAATGTAGCAGTTCAAAATTCAGAAATTTATCAGAAATAGTTTTCAGAATTTTTTCTATATTCTATTACTCCAATTAATCACAATGCTGCATTTCCATCCAGAGTTTTCTTATAACAGCAAATGGTTACTATTCCTCTTTTCACTAGTAACTTCCTTAAGACAAGCATGCTCATACAGTTTATACGTGTTTCTATTTCGATCTTTATTTTGTATATAACAACAACGTGATTCTATTATTCAATTCCTATCAGATACACAAATTTTTAAAATGCCAAAAAGCTTTCTTCAGTTTATTAAAATTCTGCTGCCCACTTGATTCATCCGAAGTTAAAAATCTTTTCTGAACATCAAAAAATTAATGCATGAAAAAAAAATTGAAATAAAACGTTCTCAAAAATTTAGCCGATTTCTAAATATATAATTAAGTTTATGTTAAATAATTAAAGTTATAATAAGTATAATTCCTATTTGTTCTTATTAATATCAATAGCTTTATTATAATATACTATTAATATATATGTAAAACTGATATTCATAACTGCCTGCTTATTCGGGAGCTCCATTATATGCAAATCGATGAAAGCGAATATTTTAATTTAAAATCTAACTTCAGTCAGGTTAAAAGATTTCGAAAATTGGTAATTGTTTCATTAATTATTAAAATTATGCTTATTAATAATTATATATAATAATTATTAAAATAATAACTATATATAAAAAATTAAATAGCTATAAATGAAACGAGGTTTGTAATTTATGTCTTATTATGCGCGTTCGTGTAGGTTAAGTAGTTGCCTGTCAATTATCAAGAATTATCAATTATACTAAGAACGATGATGATATATTATTAATGGTATAATGACACTTATAGTAATATTTCATAGAACGTGTAATAAATCTAAAACAGTTGACTTACGTTAAAAATGATTGACGAGAATATGTTTAGGACTTATCTTTTATCATGAAGATTTATTTTTTGGGTGATTGATTTTTTTAAATTTATAAACGCTTAGCAATGAATCTAATAAGTCTTTATTTATTATTTTGAAAATATTGATTGAATTAAAAATTATTTTACGAAGTGTAATCCGAAACGACTTTGAACTGCCATATTTAATGAATATATAGAGGCTTCTACAACTATGCAAATATCCTTTGCCGCAACTTCGAAACAATTATAATATACTACAATAAATGCAACAATAAATTCGAAAATAAAGATTTGAGATGATTTCCTATTTTGCTCGGCAAATAATAATGATGATGATTATGGTGGTGAATTCAATTTAAATAGATTATTTTAGATTTATTTTAAAATCAGTTGAAAAATTTGTCAGTATTTTGTGAGGAAAAAAATGAATATTAAAAAATGCACTATTCTCCAAAATTTCTAATTAAAAAAACTTGTACATGAATCGAAAATTTCCTTTCAAAAATAATTCATATTATTCCTTTATTAGGGACTGCAATAACAGCTAAAAAATATCGTTCAAAAATAATATTCGAATTATAAATGGAAACGGTTTTCTGAAGTTTCAGAAAGTATTGTTAAGTTAGAAAACCTTCATAAAATGACTTCAACCACTCTACGCAATTTCCCATTGTTCAACAAAATAGATTCTCAAATTGTAATTGATGTCGTGTCTAATTTTACTGCATTTTTCTCCGCTAGAGGATTCTCTTGAAACATTCCTTATTTACTGAAAGTGATGAATACGCTGCCTAACAATGGCGAAAACAAAAAAATATTAATTAAATGGGATGATGTATTTCCGACATTTACTTTGGGAAGAAACGTTTCTATTAGAGAACAATTTATATATTTAGCATTTTGATGTACAATGCCTTGACATATCTACGTATATGTCATCAACCGACCATTCAAATAGTCAACATTATTTTAGTGTTTTTCTCTTTCAAAGATAAAAAATAAAACAAACGCTACAGTTCACAGTTATGAAAAAAATATTCCACTGCGGTAATTAAGTTACTGAGATACCGTTTCTTGAAACAATTAGTTCAAAACAACACTGGCAAATTTTCTACCGAGTATCTTCATGCTATTTTGTACATTCGTATAACTGTCTGACATATAACTAGTTTATATAATTAGCAACCTGATGTGCAGTAATTTGAAATTCTTATGTACCACTAACCCAACCAACCATTCAAATTATCACGATTAATGAAATATTTCTTTCGTTCTAACACATAAAAAAATGAATGAAACATAACAGAAAATCTAATGCTCAAAGGAATGAAAAGTATCCCATTTTCATGATGAAAAAACTATCGGGATATCACTTGTCGAATAATCAGACTTTCGTAGATGATTAGTTCAAAATGCATTGGTAAATTCCCTGATCTCCACGGTGGATGTTGCAATTCATGTTGCAAAAAATTTGTTCTAGAGTTTAAGGGGGGTGGAATAAAAAATTCATAATAAGTGCTTACAAAAGTTAAGCTTAATATGTCTTACTTACTTAATTGCGATCTTATATATTCATGGGGTATATGATCATTCTGTAAAATCTTATTCGTTTGGTAATTACTTTGTACCACTAAAAACAATAAACATAATCCATCGATAAAGTAATGCGTCTACCAAGAAATAAAGCTACAATATAAATCCAATCTTTTGCTCAATTTATATAATTGGCGCCTTGATGCATAAAACATTTCTATATGTATGTCACCAACCCAACCGACCATTCAAATTATGAAGATTATTGTAATATGTTCCCCCCTTCCAACAAATAAAAAATGAATGAAGTATAATCGAAACGTTATACTTCAGAGCTATAAAAAAAGTATCTCAGTCCGATACGAAGAAGTTACCATGATGCCATTTGCTGAATAATCAAATTGCCGCAGGTAATTAGTTCAAAAAACGTAGGTAAATTTCCTGGTTTCCACCGTGACCCGTCATATCGTTTTGAGCGCTCGTGCGTAGACTTTAGTTTCGCGATTTTATTAGTAGATTCACGTGGTACTTCACTCCGATTCATGTTTCCCTCTTTGTAATGATCATCCGGTCTACGAAACAGGTGTTTCAATCTATACCTCAAGCGATTTCGAATTGAAAGGGTTGGAATATTGAAAAGGAGATGACAGGATCGGAAGCGGTTAATTAAATAATGGACGGTTCACTTACTCATGATGCAATTTTGATGGCTTTATGCTTTTCTTGATGAGGATTAGGCTAGTCACAGCTATGATAGATGAACTCTTACAGCTGAAAAAAGAGGTTCTAATTTTTAAATTGTAGCGTGTCAGAGCAGACAAAAGAGGCACTGCGGGAGTGGCCGGTTTGGATTGTAATTGAAGGACTGAATATATTTTCGCCAAAAAAAAGAATAAATAATGTCTTTAAGAATATATATGTACCATTAAAGTAAAAAATATTTCAAGTAAGAAAAATTTATATTCTCTATAAGATATTCTAAGTCATTATATCAGAGAGCGAAACTTCTTCAGTATGAAAAAAGTTAAAATTCTAGAAGTAACGCTATCTATAATAGAAATGCCATGAGCTATCATTTGAGATGGATCGTTCCTAGAGGTGATATTCAAAATTAATGATTTTATCTCGAAATGTTTGACAGAAATGAAAAATAAGTCAATTGCAGAAGTGCAGAGCGTTGCCGGTTCAGTTTAGTATAAAATATATCTCTATGTGCACCAATAACTGATGTTCGCTAAAATATCAGAAACTCTGAAGCGGTGATCAGCAGTGGATAATTAGAAAACAAGTTACCATAACTACTGACATTATTAAAGTGACAATATGTAATAATTTGAGACTAGCTGCAACGTCCCTAGTGCCAAATGTGAAGTTGATAATTTTTTTCAGAAAAATTCTCTATTTTATGCTTTTCTTCTTCATAATATTCTGCGCTTGTGCGTATTTCCTATTATAAGGCCAGTTTCATTAATTAATTTGGATCCATTTAAAGTTGTCATCCTCTTTTCTTATTGCTTCAGTTAATCTCAAACGACTTGCTCACTTTATTACTGTTAAAAATTGCTTCGAGAATTTTAGATTTTTTTTTTGTTCAAATGTAATGTTACTCTATATGATTATAATTATACACCCTGTACAACATTAGTTTAGCTTTAAAAAATTGAACTATTTATTCGTTATTAAAATAAAATCATTTATTTTTAACCCATTGCCTTAAGAACATGTAGAATCAAATGGTGCTTACTTCAAATTTTTCTAACATTTTTATCGCACTAAACGCATAACTGAAATTATAATCTATTAAAACAATGTAAATTTTTGGCATATTTAATATATGTTATTTCAGTGAGTTGGATTATACTTCAATAAGTGTTTGAAAGTAAATAATAAAAGAGATAGGCTTTAGAGATATTTTATATTTGATTGATGATTGTTTTTGGAATTCACCATGAACTTGAGAGTAAAGATTATAAATGTACGCAAAACATCGTGCAGATGTGCAGCTCTATAAAAAAAGACATAAAGAAAGTAAAGATTAACGTTAGAGTTTTTGATGTAAAAGGACGAAAAGGTGAAGAAAACTAAAAATCGATATTTTAAATTTCCTTTTCATAATTTTATTGTAATTCCTAAATTCTATTAACTGTTCGAATATTATGCTTTTTTTTCTTTCTGAGACGAATGCAAGCAAATATATTTTATTTTTGTCACTATTTTGAGGTTATAACTTCAGTTTAGAATATGCTTAAATCGAAAATTTAGTTAAAAGCTTATTTCATAAGTATTTATTTTATATACTTAATGAGACATGATTATTATTTTTTATATTCGTCAGAAAATTCCCTTTTATGACCAATCTAATCCAGTTTCCGTTCACCATAACTAAAATACTAAGCATTTTCTCAAAATAAATTTGAATGCAAATTTTGGAGTGGAATATTTAAAGCTTCATAATTACAAAATATTTGTATTAAGGACCATAGGATATTTATTTGGGTTACATAAATGTTTTTTTTTGTAAAATAGTCTTTTCCTTGGTATGATAAGTGGCAAAGCAGGTGAATTATGCAGAAAAGAAGAAATTCTCAAACAATAGAAATATTATCTTCAAAATGGTAATGATTATTAGGAAATCTATTTACTTCATGACATCAAACTCGTCAGATTTAGTAAATTTTAGAGTTAAATCGGTTTTTTAGTTATATTTGTTTTTAAATTAATTGGGAACAAGCATATATAAATAATGAATCCTTGCCAACATCCAGACTACAATGTGATAAACAGGACTTATGAAAGGAATTACCAAGAATAATCATATTTATGCGTTTTTTATGAGATACAATATTAAAGTAGTGATTATTAATTTAAATGTTAAAGATCTACTATCAAAAATATCTTCAAACATTCGAAATTTTTAAATCGCCTCAAATAATTTATCCCACACTATTGAAAATTTTACTTTTTAGCAAATATTTTGTATATTCATATAAATGAGTGTAAAATATGCATTAAAAGGATAATAATAAAATCAAGAATAAAGAAAATAAAAAACTATTTAATTAAAAAACAATTGTTTAAATGAAATTTTATTAACATTTTTTCCTTCTTCAATTAAAATTGTATCTGTTAAATAATTTGATTAACTAATTATTAAATCGCATAAATTTAATTGAAAAAGATAAAAGTGGTAGTGATGTAATTATATGTAAATATAAATTCAATTAAATTTTTTGTTGAATGTGACACAAAGCCTTATCTCGGTGACAAATTTTAAAAACATTTGCATATGCGTTTATGGAGATATGACCATTATGAACAGCGAACCTGTTTCTCAACTATTCGTCGTAATCCTTTTTTATTTAATTAAATTAATCACTAAAGGTCTTTAACGCACGTAATGTGTCTTCAAGCGAATTAGGAGATTTACGAGATATTTCCATCTTATATATTCCAATTCAAAACGAGAAGACAGAGCAAGCCGGCCTACCATCCATCTTCTCTTTTCTTTATTTTTTGTTTATCTCTTACTGAAACAAAATCTTTAAATACCTGCAGCGCTGAAAGTCAAAAACTGCGTGATTTCTGCGGCTACTGCGCTTGTCTATTTCAATGTTGAAGAGAGATAGATTTCCTGTCTTTTAACCTTCTTCCCAGTTCGACCGGCAATGGTCACGCCGCTCCCAGGTCACTCATCTGTTGGTCGCACTTAACAATGTCGACCGAACGATAACTTTATATAGTATATAACTCTACGCATCATTAACCTTGAATCATTCCTCTTTAGCACGCGCAATGCTTAATGCTTTCACAGCATAGGGAGCTTTCATTCAGAACTCAGTTTCAAAAACACAAATGAAAACGCAACTTTTCCGAAGGTAATCATATAATGTTTAGGATGTGTTTTGTATTTGTGGCGTAATTTGACCGTCAATATTTGAAGGTGCGTGTTTTTTTTTCAAATGTATGAGAAATACCTCAACAAAACATACAAAACACCCCATTTTGAGCAATTTCAAATAATCGTTGAACTTGCAAGTTATTATTTTCTGCTACCTTTTTTTACCCCCCTTTCACTGAGGTTACAGTTAGAAAATGTAGTACAAAATTGACTTGTAGGTTAAAATATTTCTTCAGAGAATCTGTGATTTCAAGAACAAGGGCCAATAATAAATTTATATCTTATTTTAGATCAGCTAAAACTTCAGCCCTCGTTTTGCCTGTAAAGGCTATCAGACATTCTTGACAAATTCGAACAATCCTAATTTTAGACTTTGTTTAGACATCCCGGAGTTCTTCCAATTTTGTGTAAAATATACTGAACAGTCTTGTTTCGTAAATTTCTGTGAATAGTTCAAATTGAATTTTTAAAATAAGGTAAATTTAAATTCATTTTAAAAATTTACTTTTAAAGAACTCTTCTTCCAAATTTTATTATCTGCACAGAATTCAATAGCGCCATTTTCATCGAATTATTCCAATTTCATACCTTTTCCTTCGGATAATTTTACTAATATATAATATACAATTCCTTTGGATTTTATTAATGTGGGGAGGGATACATCAACATTAAGGCAGATGTAAAAATGATCAGAATTTCTTTATCATCCAAAGTTGATTGGGATTTTCGACTTTCTATCAAGATTTGATATTTCCCCGCCACAGTATATAAAACGTCCCGGGAAAAAAAATCTGTTAATTTTAGTTTAAGTAATAATCTCTCCTCGAGAAAAGTTATTAAAATTTATTTTGCTCAATAACAATTAAAATAGAAATGATTGTTAATGTCAATTTCGTGACTCTGAAAACAAAACTAATGGGGATTTTTCCGCACTTGATAAAAAGATCCTAAGCATTATATTTGCAAAAGCATGTGGTAATGTTGTTCGTACATGCAACACCATTATTATATTACTACTCTTTGTTCTGCATCACTTATTTTAATATTTGCGAAATGATTTTTAATTGTAAAATATCAAAGACAAAATGAAACCGTTCGGGTTTTTTTTTCCGTTTGTAATTTCTATTGTCTGAAAAATTGCCAAGGGATAAAACATTTTACGTTCGAATTAAACTTTTTTATTGAATATCTGATCACATGCTGTAAGGCAGCGACTTATATTTACAAAATACAAACTGAAATTTCACATTGGACGCTAATCAAATAAATTAATCGATTGATTTCAAATAAACGCATTATTTTAACAAAGCGAATTCTTTGACTATACTTGCATTAAACAAATTAAACATATTCCAGCAGGAGTGGAATTATCTTAATATTTCATAACAAGTCCCAAACTTCTGATAAAGTAAGAATTGGGAACTCTAGACATAACATATTTATCCCATGTGCTGGCAAAATGTTATGTCTGGACCAATCATGCCGCTAAAGAGTATTCAATTGCTATTCAGTCTATTGCTTAAAGTAATTCCTGCCTGTTAAGCAATATCAGTTGAACTTGAACTACAACTGTCAAAGAAGTTCCTATAACATAAATTTTCTTTTCCTAAAAGATGTTTCTGTCGGTTCTGTTGTTTCGGGTCTTACGGTAGACGATAAAACAACCCAAGGAATGCCGTTTAGAATAGTTTCTTTATCAAATGTAGAGTTTTCAAGAACGCTAATAATCAGCGTTCGTTTGATAAGACTGTCGCATTGCCGTTTTTCTATGTTCTTTCTAGAATTGAGATAAAATTCCATTACCCAGTGGAATCAAGACACAAACTTTCTGAAATAAGGTTCTGTTTGGATATTTTTGATATTTTTTTTTGAAAAACATAAAAATATAAGTACAAAATAGAGAACAATTTCAAAATGGTTTGCTATATCCTGAGAAGATTTGAGAAGTTCTGTAGATATCAACAATCGATAATTATTAACTCTCAACTACTAAACGTGATAAATAAAATATGTCCTTCACATTTTTTAAAAATTTTTTTAAACTAAAGTTTTTTTGTTTTTTTTTGCAGTTTATGGAAGGTGCAGTCATATTTAACACCAAATCTTTATAAAATTCGTGTACACATTTTTACATCATTGAAAAGTGGTTGTTTGAACGATTGTTGTAGCTTTAGAGTTAAAAAAAATTAATAGCAAAATTACCATTGGATTTTACTCCATTAAAAACCCTGATTTTTCTACAATAAATTTCGAATTTTAAGTGTTTTTATTTTTAGCCAAATACTTATATTTTCGTGAATGCTACAAATAAACCCTCCAAAAAAGTGTGGCTACTAAATTTTCATAAATTTTTGAAATAGATATTTTAAAAAAGGCATTAAAAGTAAATTATATTCTAAAAAAAAATATAAAAATGCTTTATTATCTCATTTTCGAAAGTAGACTAAGGACTCAATAATTTCGTTTCTTATAAAGTATTTCTGCTTATATAAATATATCTTTTTGTAAAATTGAAAATTACTGCCGAATAGTAATAAATGATATCGCAAACTGGTTATAAATTTTTTTCACTCTTTATTACTTAGTTGTCAGAAGTTATGCAATTTTTCATTAGGCTCAATCAATGCTTTTATAGATTTGCATTCCAAAATTAACGAATGGTTTGATTAAACTAACAATTCACTTTCATTATCTTCAGCTAATAATTTTAACTAACTATGACATCTATTACGTAATACAAATTTTTATGCTTCATCTTATTAAAATTTATTGTTCCTTACCAGTAGTTGAAAAATGCGTGCTGACTGGACCATTCTTTTAGAATCAGACATCTTCCGTGTTCAATGGATGCCATCTAATAAGAGGGGGTTTCAGTTTGTTATTTTATTCCTTTTGCTTGAGTTTCTGTACTGCTAATCTTCGTAACTTGTTTCATTATTCCCGCCAGGTTTACTTTAATGAACATCGGCACGAGTCATTGAATATATTCTAAAAGCAATAAAAGTAAGTTCAGTGAATCATTCTCTTTGCGAACATTTACTACTTCTTCGTTCATTTAGAATCTATCTAACAGGATGCTCCTGAACACATAAATGTTCGCTAACAGCCAATCAAATTTTTATCCTTCGTAATTCGTTTGATTTACTAGAACAACGTTAAATAGGCTGTAAGACCAGTAAGGCCGACGATCGGAAAAACTAGTTAATTCATAAATTTACTGTGGGTCTTAGTCCTGCTTCAATTTGCCTTGAGCTCAAGATAAGGGCTCGACTTTATTTGGAATAAAGGAGAATTGCTGTAATCCGAATATGAAGGCAATTTTCGGATCAGCGGTAGAGTAAATCATGTCCCGAATGTGTTAGTTATTCGCTTGTTTTAAAGTGTTAAACAGACAGTAACTGCCATTGTAAATATCCGGATTAATATTTTTTTATGTCAATAAAAGTAGCTCTGCTTAAATTTTTTTTATGATTGTATGGTGGTCATGAGTGGAATTTTTTGAGCTGTTTCATTGGCAACAACTATCGTTAACATTTTATGATTCCAAATGGTTGAAGACATTCCTTTGAGTTCATTAACGCATTAAGACGCTTTCGGTTTTGATTATTTTACCTTGGTTGCAGTCAATATTACTTAATCCACCAAACTATGGAAATGGAATGTAGTGCTAAACATATAAATTATCATTCTTAAAACGAATCACTTTTGGACCAAAGACCTTTCGTTTTATGGCATTAACATCACTTTCTCTTTTTTTATTTATTCTAATCTATAATAATTGTTAATTTCAATGTTCAATAAAAGGAAAAAATAAACCAAATAGCGATAGGAGTTCAAGTCTGCTTTTTCTCATCCTCGCGTTCGTAAAATATAATTTTTTGGGAAATAGTTTTAATTGAAACAGAAAATTACCTTCACAAATTTAAATCTTCTTCAAAATTTACTTGCGTACATAATAAAGCATATAAAAAATTTGCATATTCAATACCTAAACTTGAAATATTCTTGAGATATTTCAGTTCTTTAAGGAATTTCTTTTTTTCGAAGTCAATTCATTATTATACTTAGTCTGAAAGAATATGTTTATTAGTGTAACAACTATTAGTATGTTCGTTAAATTTCGTCGATGTAAATCCATTGAATTTTATCATAAAATAATGATGTGTTGAGATTATTTCTTTAATTTATGACAGTATTTACAGAATGTTTTTAATAATGAACGAGTTTATTAAAAGGAGTTTTTAACATTTAACCGATATGTAAATACATAAAAATACAAAGTCTAAAAACCTTGTTATATCATAATAATTTAAATTGTAATATTAATTTGATAGTTATATAAATAATTTTATATTAAAACTTTTGAAATGTTTTCGAACTTAATTGTATGAATACTTTGAACACTTTGGTAACCAAATTCACTAAATTTGTTCATCAAATCGAAATCGTTCTCAATTTTCTTCAGTTTTGTATGATTAGATATTGAATAAGTAATTATAATTTATTACATAGATATTACTATTATTACATAACTAAGCTGTTAATTTTAAAAATATTAATTAGATAATTATGATTATCAAAACTATTAATTCAGGTTCAATTATAAAAATAGAAAAATCATAAATACCCATATTAGATAACTGACAAGAGCCCTGAAATCATTTCGGTAAATAACCTGCGACTAAATACATTCGTCGTCTAATATCCTGATGACTAAATAACATAAAATAGCATATAATAAAATAAAATCGTCTTAATAAAACGAAAACATCAAAATAATTGCATTTGAATTTGTCAATACATATCTCAACATGGTAGAAATAATTTTGCTAATCTTTATTGTTTTTGTATGCGCCATTATCCGTGTTGATTTCACTTAGCATGAAACTTTGCGCAATCTTCATGAATACCGAAAGGAACAATAGTTTCCAGAAATATTTTCCTCGTGTATTTCAATCTTCATCTTTCTAAAGATAAGCAGAAAATATTTGAAATGTCTCCTCTTCTGAAGATTTCCGCATTGATCACATGTAATCCACATCTTTAAGATGTGTATGGTGCGCCACGTGAGTGATTCTCAGGTTGGAATTCCGCTAACATAAACTTTAGTCTGTAGACAGTCTTGACAGGCAGAAGAAAATTCACTGCGAATCTGAAGCTTTATTATTGTTCTAGAATGCAAGTTTCAAATATGATAATCGTATTATGCATGCTTTGTAAACTAGGGATGATAGCAATCATCTTAAATCACCTTATATAAAATGAGAAAAGACGAAAAGTTCTCATTTAAAGCTAGAGTTTATCTTCTAAAGTTTATTTAAAATTTTTAAAGCAAGTAAATACGTATTCTTTTGAATGATGATGGGACACATTTGGCTAGCTATTTTTACTGCGTTAATTTCTCACTTATATAGGCTGTGTTAAATTAAAATCAAATTTATATAGTAAAATAGATATTTAACTTAAAAGAATAACGAGATTATAGACAAAAATAATAAAAAGATTTAAAAAAAATGTCTGTGACCTAATCAGTTTCTGAAAAAAAGTCTTCTTATTTGACTCACTCTCTGAGTATTATTAACAACTTAATAATAATGATTAAAAAAACAAATTAGAATTAAAATATCCTTATTCAGAGATCATTGTAAAAAAATCTATAGTCTTTAAAAGAACACTAAAATCTAAGTAACATGCTTTTTTTTTCGTATAAAAAGAGGAAAAATACATGGTGTGGAGTATTGGAGAACACAGCACATTACATGCCAAATTATGTAATGATGCATTTTTAATCATAAAATAATTTAGACAAGTCATGATGCATAGTAATTATTAAGTATGGACCGCTCAGAACTGCTATAGATAATACTATCTCGTCATAATCAACAAATATCAGATTAGTAATAAATAAGAGTACAAGTTTTTCAAAAAAGAAAAATCTTTTTCAGTTCCCCATGTTCCGAAATCTCCAATATCGATTTTCGGTACTCTTGCCACTTCTGTTTTCTCTCTCTCTCTCTTTCTATGGTGGTCTGAACGTGGATACATTGATTTGAACTTCATTTATTTGATTTGTGACGACTCATTTGTATAAATATCTTATCTAAATCACCCTCTTTCAGCCTTATGACAAATCAAAAAAATGAATATCTCATTCACATCACTATTTTTACACCAATATTTTATCTTACGTGAATATATTTAGTTCCGTAAATGAAATTTTAAAAAAAGTATCTTCACGCATAGTAAAAATGGTCCGTATCAGGGGTCAACCTTACCAAAGAATGCTGGAATTCAAATCCGTGAGCCGAATTTCCACGGTTATTTTTATTGTGCTTGAATGTAAGTCACGAATTGATCTAGTCACACCACGACGCTTGCGACACTTAAATGTGTTCATTTTCAATGCTTTAAATGTTTCGTAACTTAATTTACAGTTCAGCTTCGTAAAAGTCCGTTTCTTCAGGAATAGATGACCTTGTAACCCATGTACATCCGTTTTACCTACATTTCATGTTTAATTTTTATGCAATATGTGTCTCTTCTTTTTTGCTTGATTTGATTTTATGGGTGGGGAAAAAAAGAGAAGAGAAAAGAAAAGAATTCGTATCGGTTCTCTTGAAGATTTTAAATTCCAGCATCTTGGCACGTTTCTTTGCTATAATTAAACGTGCTTAATAAAGTAAGCATTTTATGTACATGGTGGAAATAAAATGCTAACTTGTAAAAAGAAAATTCGGTCAAATATTTGAATACAGTTGAAGTTACTTTAAAAATAAATTAACATTTTTTTTTCTATTAATCCCAGAGTTTCCGGAATGTAGGCTTCTATTTTTTTAGATATATCCTTTAAATATGTCATAAAGAACAGAAAAAAGTAAATTTACAAAAATTTATCTGTTTGTATTCGTAAAAAATTCTTTTTCACTCTGTAATAATTTTAATATTATGTGATAGAGAATAATTGTTAATAAAAATAAAGTAATAGTATTAAGAAATTACTGACATTTAAAGCATAAATAGGCGGGAAATGGAAGATTATAAATGGCAAGTCAAAACATTTTTAAAAAATTTTGTTTTAAAATAAAATTTTCACGTTTAAAAAAATCAAATTTATAGAATTTTATGGTTAATAGCATTTTATGATATTGCAGCATTTCGCTTTTCAAGACCGATCGTGAAGCATTTTTTAAATCAATAAAAATTGAATTTTGCGTAGTGATTTACTGTAACATCTAATATATAGAGGGCTTTTTTAGTGGTTGCGCAATGCAGAACACTAGAATTTCAAGTAATTAAAAATCAACTACCTAAACTATAATTTCAGTGTCAAGAAGTGCATCGTAGCAGCATGAAGCTAATTCTATTATCTTCTTAAGTAAATTATGTATTAAAGGATTTTTCAGTACAAGCAAAATATACTTAAGAATTTATTTGTTAGAAAACATACAATTTCAGAATTCGATTCCTTAGTTTCATTTTGTTTTTAATTTTTAAAAAGATATGATATGAGATTAATTTTACACTTTCCAAAACGGTGGAGCATCATAAAAGAGAATAAATCATTTGCATCTTTATAAGGGTGTTAACGGTTGAAAACTGTTTTATACTTTTCCCAACAGTAATATTTTACTTACAAAATAATTTTCTAATATCTTTATTAAAAAGTTAGATATCAAGAATCGAATCGTTATTTTCTTATCCACAATTGAAGAAAAACAAAAGGTAGGAAGTCTAAGTTGATGTTATGGACCTCGTGTGACAGACTTCTCCCAGAGCATACTTCATTTGAGCAATTAGAAAACAATTGCTTTAACCAGAAACATTTGTGGGGTTTGAGCCTTCGGAAAGGGGCAGGAAATCAGACCTTCTTTAGAATTTACCACACGCATCTATTGAAATCATTGATTTACAATACCCTTGTCATTGAGCTTATCGATTTAACCTCTGAAACCATATACTGTTTGTTCTGGATATCAGTTGAAGATTGTTTATCGAAAAGATAGACCACTAATTCTTCTTCAAATTGAAAAGCAACCGAGCATGCTATGGCAAGTGCACTTATTTATTATATGGGAGTTGGGAAGTGTTCTTAGGCAATTATTGTCTCACCAACTGTCATTTGTCGGCAGAAAATGCTGAGAAAATCATGGGTGAAATACAATCGAACATCCGTTTGAGAAACAGCACGTGAGGTGTCATAGTGAAGTTCAGATTTCCAATTGTTCTCAACCAATTAGGAAGCAACAGAGGACAGTTCGTTTAAAAATGTCCCGTTCCAGCTTTCAAATATCAAACAGTTGTGGCTGAGATATACCAAAAATGAATTTTATAAAGACAACACACTTAGGAACTTTCTAATGCATTTAAACTGTTATCTCCATCAAATATAAAAACTGAAAAATATATCCTAAAACAGTGTAACAAAATTGAACCATGTGAAACGCGCATGTTAAAATAGTGTGACTTTAAATATTGAATCAGGAAACTTGTTTAAACCAGAAGCAGTGGTCTCCCAAAACCTTTCTCGCATGTTCTCAAATAAAAGTGAATTTTTGCTTTGGGCGCATTTTTTCCCCACCAATTTAAACCAAAATTTAACATTGATCTATACTTACAGTCACAAAATCACATATCAAAACTTATTTAAATCATTGCATTTTTGAATTATCGCGTTTATATGCTTCTGAAAATACTGACTGGCGGACGTTCTACCCCTTGTTGGATTCAGTTCAAAGTCTGATAGATGTCTGCACTATAGATGTTAAATCTGTATACTGAATTTTATTCGTCTATGTCTCTTTGTTTTTTAATTATCGTGTTAACTTATATTCGAACAATCGGATAGACAGACTTCTGAATAGATTTTGCTCAAAATTTGATAGAAATTGACAGATTTGGTGTTCATATTATATACCAATTTTAGCGTCTTTGAATTTATCTTTGTCACAGACAAACAGACATTATCAAAAAATGTATTTTTTGATTATGTCTCTGTACTTCGTATAAGAGGAAGTAAAAAAGCAATCATGCATTGTCTTTGGCACATACATAGCAGGCCAGTATTTTAAAATCCTTTTAAGATTATTTTGTTAAAAATGGCAGGAATACGTAAACGCATTATGTATATTTTTGGTTAAACTATTTATATCAATACTTTTTCCGCATTTGAAATAATCTAAATTCTATACTTCTTGTTCTACCTAGATCATATGTGTTAGAAGAAAGGAATGAGTTATAAATTTCGCACTTATCTGGCCTAAAGCAGAAACAAGAGAAGTTTTTAATATGCATATTTGAAATTGAAAGGTCTCAAATTTTTGTTAGATGTAACCTTTTTGAACTTGATACTGATAAATTTGATGTTTGACCTTACCAGAAATTTTGCATTTATATTTATTTCTATACTTCACAACTGGCAACCAGGAATTTTATTTTTATTTTCTATACTGTAATTGGAAGCATTATATTTTACGCACCATGTGTTAAATATCTTAAATGATACTGAATAAAGCCTAATCATTTTTTACACTTAGTTTAAATCTCATAAAATATTGTAATAGATAATATTCTAATCTTAATACTATTAAATATTTTTTTTAACTAATCCTTGACAAACCTTGCTTAATAAGATATAATTTTTTCTGCAATATAAACACGATTTTTTTTTTAATCCTTTCACTGTGCTCCTCTTCCGTTTCAACCTTGAAGGAAGCAAAACTATAAGCATTTTATTACTCAAATACGACTTCAAGGTCTTCCTTCTTCTTTCAACTCTATTTTTAACATTTTATTTTTTACTGTTTACGGTAGGCATTTTTTTTCTCATGTGTATTTCGTTCTTTAAAACGACAATATCTACCTCTCCAACGTTCGCGTGCACACATCAAAGCTCATTCCTTAAAACAAATCGCGTTTCAATTGTTTATGAAGATAATAACTTTTCCTTCCTCCTCAATTATCATTTAAAATCTATAAGGAGTTTTACGGGAAAAGAATTTTTTTTCACGTAGCATTCAGCCTTTCCTTGTCTGTAATGACGTCAGGTACTTAGTTGACGATCTCATTCAAATCTCACAAGTTAACTGTGGTCTCCAGATATTGTTGTGTGAGTTGCTCTGGGTCTCTTGAAGAGCACAATTATAGGTGGATGCAGTGAGCATGTAATTGTGATGATGCTCCAAAGTAAACGCATGGTCGTCCAATTCTAACCAATACGGTATGTTTGGTTTGTTTCTTTATTTCGTCTACTTTTGATTGCTTCGCGTGAAGCGGAAGAAATTTAATTTAGATCCCGGACGGGATACTTATGAAAATGATGTGAAAGTAAAACATTCGACTGAATCATGAACTTTGATGGGCGTGGACTTCTGTCTGTAGCGAATTTATTTCTTTTAATATTAACTTGGGCCGGAAATCAAAAAATATATTTATAAACAATCTTGTCAGAATTTAATATTTTTCCTTCTATAACTTTTTTTTTAAAATTTAATTTTATTATTAAATAAATTCGCATGAAACTTTCTTTTTATATTTTGAATAAAACTTGAACAAATTTGAGTTCAACACATACTGCAGTTTTATTCTATTGCGAAGATAAAAGAGTTATAAATTATTAAATCATGAATGGTTATTGAAAAATAATCATTTAATAATAACAATGGCTTATTAATATTAATTTTATCTTATCATAAATCAAACCATTTTAATTTAGAATCCAAATATATATTTTAAGGCATTTTTTTTTAATTTGTCAATTGAAGTTTTCAAGCTATTTTAATAATTCATCTATACTTTTTATATTATTTTTTTTCCATTTGTAATTTGTAAATAATTATGTCTTTAATAATTATGCCTTTATTTAAATTTACATAAACGTTTTCATATTTATATTACTCCACTATATATAATATGTAACAAGTTTTAATTGAAATTAGTTAAAAAAAATTTCAAAGTATTACTCATCAAAATTTTCATTCATTCTATTTGTAATGTCTTTAATTATAAAAAAAGTTCCAAATACTTTGAATTCTTTTATTTTAAATATTTATCTTTAAAAATAGTAAATAAAAAATGACCGAGATTTGTGATTCATCTCGGAATATTTCAGTAGGTGCGAATTAAAAATAAATGCCATGTTAAATGTGTAAAAGTTTCCTCCCTTAATTAAAAAAAAAGCGAATACTTAATCTAGAGTAATGTATCTCTTCTTTATTTTTAATTGTAGCTTTACAGTTAATCTTTTTCCATTCATTAGTTATTTGCACCTTTTCAAGATTGCAACTAATATAAAAAGACACATCAAAGAACAGTTTATATGATGTCTAAATTAAAATTTTTATAGAAAAGTGCTTTATAATATTATATTTTGAAAGATAATAATATTATAATAAAATATTATATTTTATAATTTTATATTGTAAAATGACTTAATATAAATAAAATGGATATATGCACTAAAGATGGAGAATTAATAAAATAATTAGGATTGAATCACACAGCTAAATAATGATTACAGCAAATTTTATATAAATTCTATGCAACATAAACAATGATCTAATGTGTTGTATTTAGCTTCATTCTCACTTTAATAATTTGGTTATAATATCAGATGATTATCTCTCAGGAAACTACTTTTAATTTCGGGGGAAATTTCCGTGCGTGGGGAACAGGAAGCAAATGACAGTAAACAAAAGAAAAAGTGAATTCAAGTACCTTTTTGCCATGTAATTTTTCCTTATAGATGATTTTTGAACCTACCATTGGCACTTTAATTATGATCAACCCATGCAGCATACAAGCTCACTGCACAGCAACTATAAAACCTGCGTGGAAAAAATTGTATCCGCTAATTTTTATAAAATCGTAGTACCGCGGAAGTCGTTTTCTGAACCCACAAATGCCATCATCATCAAATGGCGAACTCTTCTTTGTTCACACTTTGAGAGGGCATAAATAAGGAATTGGAAAACTTGAGTTTTTCCAAGTTTGTATTTTACAAAGTGCAATGCAGCGAAGATCACCGCACGCTCCATTAAATTTTTTTTCTCCTGTGAATCTACAAAATCATTCAAGCCTCAAGCATAGACCATGCCTCAAAGTTCCGCTAATAAACTAACCGCTGCTTCACCGTTCACCTCTCAAAACATTCACACGAAGTCAATGGAGCCATTTGCGGACTGCAACTGAATTATCTAAAGAGTAGACTGGAGTCGGTACAGAGTAAAAGACTGCTTAGAGACAGGCGAATCTTTTTTTTTTTCTGTTAAGTCATTAAGAACTCGCATTGGTAAATAATCTGCTCACAAACAAGATTACTACCTTCTATATTCTTCCTTCTCAATAAGTTTTAATTGTTTATATGTGATTATTTTATCTGCCTTTTTTTTATGCGTCGAACATAACAAACTCATAAAGTGGCTTTAATAAAACGAATAATTTATTATTAAAACCTGGTATGGAAAGCTGTTGCGACTGTTTACTTTTATAAACGACTTATATAATTAAAAAAATTCATCTTTATTAACCAATAAATGATGTGAAACAATTTTTATGATCATGTTGTATTTGCTTCGATTCTGCAATTATGAAAGCAAATAAACGTTATCGTGTGGTAAAACAATTAATTCTATAAACTCGCGCTATAACAATACTAACGGGATTTTATCAAAATGAATATTGTATAAAGTATTTTTATATGAGAAATAATTTTTATTTAAAAAAAACAGGCGAGAATGCGTTTCCCATAGAAATTACTGTTTTTTTCTGAGAAAGATTTTTAGAATTATCGAATAAAACATTATCTACGTACTCGTAGTTTTAACGTTGCAGTCCTTAATCTTTGAGGAACTGAAATCCAAATTCTATTCAGTTTTAATGATACTCCCCTTGCAACTTTTTGTTAAATTTTAGACTTAAACCATTCGTATAATATTAAATTAATAATATAAATATTGTGATAATTTATTTTTGAATAAGCGAAATTTATTTGGTCTTATTTCGAATGGAATTATAATTTTTTCTTATTTTTTACTTCACTTCCATATCTTCATTTTTATTTTTTATTTTTGCACTCCTTATAGGGGCGCACCCTACAAGAAAACTAACTGTACCTACAAGAAAACTAACTGTACTAAACAAGAACATTTGTTTAATACATAAATACAGACTGATATTTTAGTATTTCTCTCTACATACCTTTTTTCCTGGTAAGCTTCAAATAAACCGTTTTTCAGAAAAAAAAAATTCATAAATTTTTCCCGGGAAAATTACCTACAAATTTAATGTCATTTATTCATACTTATTCACCTCAATTTTCTACAAAACATTCATGATAAATCCATTAAAACAATGTGAAACCGACCCTCCCGTTTAAGCAAAAGTAATTAACCTGAAGCCATATAATTTCCAGAAAAATGCCGGGACATGACGCCCTCAGCTGTCACGGTAACTATCCTCTATACATAACCATCCCGAAGTTCTCAGTTGATGTTTTTCTTCTTAAAACTAGAGGTGCTTTTCGATTTCGGTTATATAATGAAGCCATTTCTTCTACCTCACGTATTCTCTATGCCGGGCACGTAATTACTAGGTGGGGAGGCAACCAGATCATCAATTTTCCAACAAGGTTTATGTTGAGATTGATGGTCTACGGCCTCTCTTTAAAAAAAAAGGTACAGAAAGATTCTTTAACTTTTGGCGGCTGCAGCACCTTAACATTGACTCCTACTTCTCATATTCTGTAAAGGTCTTTGGCTGTAAGCGTTAAATTTTTTCACTGTAAATCTAGGTATTATCCGGACAAGTGTTTAAATAGATGATGGTGGCCTTACACTGGCTACTGTAATAACACGTTAATTGTGTTAAGTAAGAATTTGGCTTAGTATTTTTTTTTGTGTATATTTTTTATTCTCCTCCGGAGTGATGCTTATTTGCAATCAATTTCAAGTAAGGAACTTCGATTTAAATTATAAATTAATAAATTTATAGAATAACCGAAAATCAGATATATATAACGTGCAGGATTAATTTTAACAAGGTTTATATTTTTCACAGAAGTTTTGAGCATCGCTTTTGTAAGTTATTAATTAAATCATGGCCATTATTATCACACATTGGTTAACCATTATTGATTGGCCATTATTATCACACATGTTAAAAAATGATTTTATATATTTAACGTGAAGTTATACTTCTTACTTTTTTTCCTCTTACTGTGCACTCACTGATTATTTTGAATAGATCTCAATGAATGCTGGGCGTTTCAATTTTTTAAACATATACTCGGTGTAGATTGATTGAATCTGGCTCTCATACTTGAAACTACACCAAACTCTTCATTCTTTTTTGGGTGGCAATTTAAAAAACTACTTATTACTTCAACTTCGATTTAAATTCAACTCAGTTAGTAAACTTTCCAGGTAGCTAGAGATTTATTATATTTAATTTAGAAATAAAACTTTTGATTAGATAAAAAGGCTTAAACAATGAAAAAGTCCACCCCACGAAAACTTTTTCATAACGCAGCATATCAGAAGTTTGCGACGTAACATAGCATGAGTAGTAGATACAGCATATGTTTAGGGGCAATAAATTTCAAGTTAAAGAAATTTTCCAAGCAAAAACTAAAATGTTTTATTAGATCAAATTGAATAATTCAATTTAATCAATTTCTGCTTCTGTTTAAGATTCATTTTTGTATAATATTTGAAACACTATACTTTATTTTATATTGAAAAATAGAAATTTAAGTAATGTGATGTAAAAGACATTTAAAAAAAGTAATAAATCTAACAGAACTGTCCCTTAGAATCAAGAAGAACTTCTATATTTCATTTCTTGTTTTCTTTAGCTTTTGAAATGGATATCATTCAGTCTTTTTGACATTCTATAAACATTCTTTTCTTTCCGACTAAGAGGATGAGCTATTGTTTAACTCAGTGGTATTCGGGAAGATAGTGCAATTTTTTCAACAATTCGATAAAAAACGTTGGGTAAGATTCTTTCCAGTTGCCGATCAAAACAAACATATATGGAAGCTAGGTTCAGTATTCCAAGAATTTTATGAAGTCATGCAGGGGGAAATGAAAGACTTTACTTTATTAATCTGTTGTTGGTAATAACTCATGTTGACTATACTGCGAGCGACACCATCATCAGTGAATGACAGGATACGTGCTTCCACGCATCCTATAGTGACAGTAAAAAATGGATTCTTTTGAATGCTAGAAGAAAAACAATAAATCTAACCAATTTTTAACAAACAATATTGATCGTATCTCATGAATTTTGATATAGTACATAAAGATAAAATCACGCAGGATTGAACTTTTGAAGAAAGCCTCTGTAATGGAAATATTTCGAAATGCAATTAATTAACGATATTAATTAGATTGTTAATCTGAACAAATATGCCCCCTAGATTCATTTTTATCGATACCAGTTTTGTGGAAATATGATAATAAATACTCGAGTTATAGATACATCCTGTTTGCTGTTGTTTCTGACTACCATACATATAGTTAAAAACAGGTATATCTTGGTTAATTCAGGAAGTCTGGTCATTTTGTGATTGATAAAATGAAAACGAACCTTAACGAAATTGAAATCAATAATATACAATATTTCAATTATTTACGTAACATAACCGCCATCTATTCCCTAAAATAGAATCGCCACATTTTATATAGCGTTAAAATTAAAGAGAATTCTTCGGAATCTATTTTTCAAAAATCTTTGATAATGATATGAATTAGTTGCGTATAAGTAAAAATTTAAATTAATATATTAATTAATAATTAAATATTATATTAATTAACCATATATTATTGAAATCGACATTGTCATAAAGCAATAATATAAAAGTTAATGAAATATGTTATAAAGAGAGAAAAATCTGAACTTTCTCTTCGGATCCGGAATTTCTGGCCACTTTATCTTCCCGATTTGCTTCACGAAATTCTAAATTATTATAAATCATTTTTGGAGGAGAGAAAGGGGAGCAAAAATTTGAGGAAACATAATATTTGTAATTTATCTAGCATAATATTTCATTGGAGTTTGAAAATAGAGCTTCCATTGCCTTGTTTTCAATTCATTTTAGTTCAATTCCACCATAATCTAAAAATTCTCATAAAATTAGTTATAAAAGTCTAATCTCAAAAATCACGGGAGTTTTAACGTTATTTTTCTTATTTAATTAGGGCTCGGCTCGATTTCCAGATGTTCATTTTGGTGTTTCAGATTATCATTTAACAAACTTCTTGTTAATGAAAAAGAAATTTTATCACTTCTCACCTTAGTGTCAACTCATTTTTCGTTTTAATTATTGCTTATACAGACGTAAAAGATCGTAAAATGAATAGTCAGCTTTTTTTCATGTCACCGCTATAAAATGTTAAGTGCTTTCAGTCATGAAAAGTCTATTCATACAAACCTAAAATAACATAGTTACTTGAAAACATATTCTTTTCATATGCAAATTAATTGTGAAGGCTATTTGCTTTTCGTTTTTAAATATGAAGAATATTTATTTGAACCTCAGCTTTCTTGACATTATTTATGTTACATTTCTATTTTTTTTTTTTTTTTTTTTTTTTTTTTCGTTTTCACTGACATTTATTTACCCAATTATAATACAAACGGAAAACAGATTGCACTCATGTGTCGTATGCAAGCTAGTTAAAAAAATTTAAAGGTTCTTAACAGATTGTAGTAAATAAAAATGAATTTTGTCTTCCTTATATTTCATTATATTAATTCTTATGGGTAAAAATTTATAATATTTTTTAATGTGTGCCATAATATATGTTTTCTCTGGTCCAACTCTAACAGGTGTATATATATAAATTCCCACATAAATTATTGTTGTATTTACCATAAAAACTATGGAAAGAGAAGACCATAATCAGTTTGACAACTTTTGCAAGTTAGTAAATGTCAGGCAATTTAAATTATTTCTGTAGATAGATAATTTAGATTTTTTAAAATAAGATTATTATTTTAATTAGATAGATTTCGTTTAGTCATTTAAAGAAATAATGAAAGCTGTTATAATTTATGTTTAACAAAAAATTAAATTACAAAAAGATACACGCAGCAAAATAGTCCGTGGGAGTAGAAACATATCCTGTAGAAAATTCATTCTTATCTAACTACTTTTAATGATTTATAAAAATCAGATTACTTTTGACTCAAAACATTAGCTTTATTTAGAAAATATAGAACATAATGTGTTATTTCAAATTCTTATAAATTTCAAAAACTAAAGAAAATTTTTAATGAAAATTACAAGAAAATTTTCGCCTTTTTATAATTTGTTATTTTATCACTATCCATTTATTGCTTGTGTCAATATTATTGTTTTCTATTCGCCTCGGACGACTAGCTGGTTCTGCAGAAATATTGTTTATATTTAATTTCAGATAAATCGTTTAAGTATAATTTCATTCCATGATTCCCCCAAATTATATAACATTAAAGCCATTTTATTCTAATTGCCTTACTTAAATTCTGTTTATTGTGTACATGAACCTTTCTAATACAAATCAGACACATGGCATCACAGCGATAGTGATAATATAATAGCGATATAAAAATCCGATTCATCTGTCATCGAAATTTTACGATACTGTAAACTTCCCTTTTTTATTTGTCTACAAGAACAAATAAAAATGAGAAGTATAATTCATATAGATTATACTTCCTGCTATAGATTATACTACATTTTCTTTAGTTTTTGAAATTTATAAGAATTTTCAATAAGCCATTATGCTCTATATTTTCTAAATAAAGCTAATGTTTTGAGTAAAAAGTAATTGTAATCCATATAGATTACAAAATCTATATGGATATTAAACAGAATGTTTTTTTTTTAGCTTTCAACTATGGAAAAAAAAATCACGAAATTAAATATTTGAGAAACAATGAAAACGTTTTGATTTTCTGGACAGCAATATCGGCATTTGGAAAAAAAAAATTAAAAATTGTTGAAATTCTGGAAAAATTTGTGCGACTATTAAATTGGTACCATTAAAAAGTCATTTTTAAAAAATTGAACCAAATTTAAAAAAAAAAAAAAAATTGAAATGTAAATTTTTTTTTTTTTGAAAAATTGAAATGTAAAATTTTTTTTGCAATAAAATTTTCATAAGTTATGGTATAAAAAAAGTTCATTTTTTAATTAATTAAATTCTAAATAAAATTTCGAAAGAATCTCTCCGAGGTGCACATTCCCACCCTCCAAAGTATACATGTGGCGAATTAGGTATCTGAAGGTCAAATGGTATGGCTGTAAAACGCAAATTTATACGCATTTTGAATTGGCATGTATTATTAGTAGAAATTATTAACTTTTATGTAGGAAAAGCATTGTGATTAGAAGAAAAATACTCAACCATATTTTTAATTGTTTACCTCCCATAATTAGTTAAACTCGAAGAAAAATGCTCTAACCACGATACTTTTTCATATTGAAGAAGAGATAGCAAATGTTGGGGTAAAATATCTCCATTTATGAAAAACTTTTTGTTACTCGTGTCTTTCAAAACCGGAAAATTGAACAGAATCATGATAAACAGCTGGACACTATCTATAGTTAATTGCTAATTTTACTCTCGAAAAATCAATTAAAATTACATATAAAGCAATCAATGATCATTTTTACTTATTTATCTCAAAATAATTTTTATTTAGACTGAAATTTACATAATTCAGCATTTTCCTGGCATATCATTAACATATTTATCATTTCTGTTATTATTAATAATAATAACTACTTGTAATTCTCTTGAAATAAAAATAATGGAAATAGAATATACCATAACATATTTGCTTAAAATTAATTATTTAAGCTAAAAAAGGTTATAATTTTGGAAATTTTCCTCCAATATTGAAGGAAAAATACATCACAAAATCTAGAAAAAATTATCATCATCCATGAAAAGCTTTTTGTCATTCTTGTCATTCAAAAACCAACAAATTGAGCAAAGTTCTGACAAAGAGTTGGACACCAGTTATCGGATAGAACAATCGTACATTCCTCAAACTGTTCCATCCTTTCTTGAGACATCAGAATCAGATTTTCTTTTGAAAGCATCCTTTGGCAATGAATTACGATAAATCTTTTCCGCTCGTCAACAACTGGAGCAGTGACAAAAAAAATGAAAAAAGAATCCCAGAACTTTTGTACCGAATGAATCTTGAATGAATGAATGAATCGCTTTTTCGATTTATTTTTCTTCGTGTATTGCATCCCAGGCATGACGGAAGTGTTACTCATGACCTTTCGGGTTCACGACGTTTTCGCTGGCTGGGTGCCATCGTTTTCATATGCAAATCATTTCATCGGGCTATACTGATGTACTGTGCACCAGTTTAACCCATTACATTACCCCATTATATATTTTCTTCCCATGAGATAAGTCGGCAACAAGATAAAATAAGTAATTGATTGAAACACGAAGGTGTGTTGCTCTAAACAAAAACAAACCGTTTTTATTTACGGTTCAGGTTGAACTAAAGCTCATCCTTTATGCAACTTATAAGATAGTATCATCCTTTCATAAAAGTCTTAAAGGGAAATACATTTAAATGATCAAGTTTTTACATTATGTTGAGAGGCAGGTATTTGTGTTTATCAAATTTAACAAAGTAGATGAAAAACATCATTTTTATCATAACAAAGTAAACGAAGTTTTGCTGACACTGAATATTGTAACTTAAAATATATGAAATGTAACAATTTTTCTTTAAACATAATTTTTCATTTTGATGGTCATTAAAATTTTTTATTGTTTCAGTAAACCCTTGTGGCAAAAATATTATTTTGAATAAAGTGTAAGAAGATACTTGCCTTGAAAAAATTGCTTTTGATAAAAGAAATTGTATAAAAATACTATAGTTTTTTTAAAGAAACTATGAATTTTATAATCAAAATACATTGAGCATTAAATTTTGTATGTTTTCAGTGTGCTTAAAATGCATAAATTCTTCATAAATAAGAAAAATAGAATTGAAAATCATTTAAATGAGTCATTCCCGATAAATTTGATTTCTTCCCTAATTAAATTATAACATTTTAAATATTCCAATAATAATACATTAAAACAGATTTGCGAGTTTATTTTAATTCTTAGGTTAGAAAATTTTCTTTTCGCTTATAAGTTACAATCACATGAAATAACAAATTTAATTAAAAAACTTCAGCTGTTTTTGGCTGATTTCTTTAGGATCTCATTTTTGATAAAGTAAACTGTTAACTAGTCATAAATAACAAATCAGCCATACTTATCAGTGCCTGTTAAAATTAATTAAATTCCTCTGACCGTTATTTATAAGATAAGAAAACTTATCAGCAAGTTTATTTTTAAAGAATAATATATAATTTCAGCATGTTTATGTTATATCTTTTGAAAATGATTTTTAATATTATAATTTAAAAAATAAATAAACTTTATCGTCTGCTTAATGCTGTTAAACTTATAATATTTTTTAATAACACAACATTATTACAGTATATGCAATTAGCGGAATTTTATTTATCTCAGATAAATTGTTTATGTAGCAAGAAATGTTTTGTTCTGAAAAGAATTACCTTTAATCTGGAGAAAAATTGGATGTCTATTTAGAGACAGATAAAAAAAAATGCTATTCCTTATTGAAAAGTTACTATTATACTTTATTCAAAATATCATTTGAATATAAAGGTTTTGATAACATTTTCAAAAAAATATCATTTCAATAATTATTTTCATTTCAATTCGTAATAATTGGATAGTGATTTAATTTAATTTAATTTTTTTTTCGTTTTATTTCATTTAACGAAATTTTCTCTTTTATTTTTAGATCAGACATCAAGAAGATGACAGTATGTTTCTCGTCACTTTCTTTGATAATCATCTCATGGGTAAGATTTTTTTTTTCTTTTTTGTTATTGATATCTGAAAATTTCCGGATTTCTAATCGTTTGAACTAGATGAATTATAAGCTTGAATAATTTCTTGTTTAATTAACTTTTTAAAGAATGAAATATCTTAAAATAAATAGGATGGTGCTCGATAATTAAATTTAATTTAATAAAAGCGTTTTTTTTTTTCATCCCGATGTGTTTAGAGAGGTATTTTCAAATGAATCGTCAATATGGAAACGAACTAAAAGAATTCATTATAGCTATTAAAAAAATCAAACTTTCGAAAGCTCTTACAGAAGGGCTTATGTCATTTAATAAAACTTGAGAACAAAAGCTTCTTTTAATATTGTGTAATTTAATCCTGAAAGTTTTCTAACGTAACCGTAAGGAACGATCTTTAAATTCGTTTTACTTTTTAAAAAATTAAAATAATTTAAGTCTTAAATGGAAAAAAAAAATAATATTAAGGTTTTTTTTTACATTTATTTTAAAAAAATTTAAGACGAATTAAGTCTGAAATAGAAAAATTGAGTACTAAAATTATTTTTTATTAGAAACTTTCTTAGAATTTTTGTCATAATACCAAACCCTAATATCTTAATTGGTGCTAAAAATGGCAATATTTCACTTAAAATAATCAAAGTATACATTTTGAGTTTATTTCACTTTTTATCACCTTAAATTATATGTTGGTTACCACCTCAAAAAAAAAATTAGAATGCATCTAATCAGAAAACTGCTCAGTAAATTTCAAGCTTGTAATTTATTTTATGAGTATTATTTTTTATTCATAATTTGGAAGAATTATGGAAAAATTTTCATTAGTTGTTCAAGCGATGAATAAAAATCGTACAGTACTTGATTTTAGACCATTATTGCTTGCTCAAACTCGAATTTAGCGGTTCCTTATTTACAACTCTAGCTAACTAACACTCTAGCGATTATTTCACATTTTAGAATATGATAAAATGCGAAATTCGGAAATGGCAACATTTCAAATACACACTATTTAGGACATGCAAATAACTTACTATGAAGGTATATGCAAAGATTTTACATAGGCAAAAATGTTAAGTCGTAAGCTGAAAAGGTTAGGTTTTATCGGCATCGAATAACTCCTTTGTATGCAATGTTTTTATTTTTACCTGTTAACCAGGTAATTATATTAAGGTCGTCTCACATTGAAATATTTCGTCATACCCAGTTAACAGGTTAATATTACTATTTTGAATCTATGTGAATGAAAACTATATTTTTAAGGGATACTTTTCTCCCACACAATTGTTTTCCTACGCTTTGTGTATAATTAATTAAAATTCTTACTTACTATGCATGCTACTTTATGCAAAATTAATCCCGATTTAAATCTGCCCTCCCTATGATGTATTTAAGAGTATTGCCGTTCCTTTATTTTTTTTAATTGTTCTACAAGATAAAATCAATAAAGTATGAAGCTGTTAGTATACCATAGGGATTAAGTAGCGATCAATTTTTCATCATGAAAATCAGTAGCAGAAAAAATTGACCCTTTCTTTCATGTTTAAAATGATCAACCTTGCTTTCAGTTTGCAATTAAAAAGGGATGTTAAGGAAATGAAAAAATTTCTGAGATAGTGCTGAAAGAAATAGGTATCTCTTGAATTTTAAACGTTCGGATAGAATAGAATAATAATGCAATAAGAAAGTCATCTGGATTCTTCGAATATATATATGAATAATTCACAATAATAATATTTTTGAAAAGGCTATGCGAGAAACCTGTTAATTAGAAATTACCTAATTGATTTTCTTCCATAATAGTTTGTTTGTAAATGATTTTCTTATCACAGCAATTTATTCATTCTATTTCATAATCTCTTTTCTGATAAGCAGGAACAATCGGTAAATAAGTACCCGTAAATAAATTAAAACAATAATATAAGCTTACTTTGCAAATTTCATTGCTGGCGTATAAATTATTCAAAATGATGTGCAAACGATAACTTTAATTGGCGATTTAATACATTCGCTGCACCTATCTTAAATATGACAGAACTGGAGCGATGCATCAGGAAATGGCTCGAATTTGAAAAATTACTCATTCTCTGTAACTAAAAACAGATCAGTTGCTTATTCTCTTTTGAAAAACGATTTTTTTTTTAGACTGCCGTTTATTAAGCATAGGTGCAAGTAGTCTTTATCGGTGCAAACAAAAAAAAAAGCAGCTGCCATTTTCATTGTTTATTCTGAATTCTGTCTTATCGGTTGGCGATCGATTGTTTCAAACTAAGAGCGCCCAGTTTTCTTTCACACAGAAGTTCTTGTAATTATATGAGTTGTGACTTGACTGTTGAGTTCTTCAAGTAGTAATTAACAGAGATACTAAGCAGGGGCAAATATGTTGAGCACTCTGTTACAAAAAAGGTCACAGGTCTGAAACAGATATGTGACCCCGACGTCTACAAAAACAGATAGGATGGCAAATTGTTTGGTGGAAGGTTCGTCGACTTAATAGTGTTTTTCAACTTCCCGTTTAGAATATTAGCGTTAGTGTGACAACACTCGACCTTCAATACATGCCGGAAGGTAGCAGGGAATTTCATGTGCTTGTGTGGGCGTTATATTTACAGTTTGTAAATCACTGCCGGAAAGTTTGTTTTAGTTGTTCAACTTAATCTTGCCATCATTCATCTTGAAACACAAGACCAAAACAATACAGGTAATTCACTCGTTAGCATACGTGATATATTTCCGAGAATGTTTATAGACGGAAAACAATTCGATAAGGCGAAATGTTTCCTCTAGTTAATATATGCAAGATTATTTTGTATTTATTTTGTAGTCGTCGGAGCTGTACATGGGTTTAAAAAACCTTTCATGAAAAATCTTAAAAGTGTGTTTTTTTATATATTGTTCATCTGTTATTTGTTGAAGTGTCAAAAAAGAAAAAATGAAAATTTTAGTTTAGTTTTTTTTCTTTAAATGTCAAATCTAAATACATGTCAATATTTCTTTAATCACAATATCTTATCGATACGCATGTAATCTGCATCTATTAGAAATAATTTACATACATTTGTAAATTGTCTTTAATGCATTATAATTTGAATCGTTTCTACAGAATATTCATTTAACAGAATATCCATAAGACTAATTACTATAATTACTTAGGAAAAATTATAAAACTGGATGAATATATTATAAATATATTTTAAATCCTCCAGATTCATTGCGACCATTTAAAATTAAAAATTGGTTATATCTAAAAGAGGATTAAAGTTGAAAAGTAGAGTTATACAGAGCTCATTATTGCATTATTATAAAACATCATTATTGCTCATTCTTTTTTTTTTCAAGGAGTGATTGAATATAATTGTTAAGGCAATATGGAATATCCATACTTCAAATTGAAGGCTTACAAAGCGAAAATTAGAAATTTCTTTTCAGAAATATCTTAAAATTAATAACTTCCTGACAATCATGGATGTAGTTGAGAATTCCGATAATTTTGATAAACAAGGAAATAGTTAAGAACTCTGACAATCTTGAGTTTTCTTATGAAAATTATTTTAACTGATTTTGTCAATAAATACTATAGTCGAACTTGTGATTGCGGTCAAACTTATTATTCAAAATAACAGGAAACTATTGTATGCGACAAACTAAATGACATGTTTCAAACTAAACTGAATTGTATAAAAGTCATTCTTCATGTGATATATAATTCAACAGCAATGCCAGAGAGAAGTAAAACTTGAAAGATATTTAAAATTTGAATATATTTAAGTTGTTAGTTTAGTTTTGAAGACTTCATGACATTTAAATTTAAATCCGTCTCTACGTGTACTTACATGGCTAACATACAAGTTTGTGGGAAAGTTCAGACACCAGTGTAAAGCTGCGGCCCACCCAAGATGAAATCTTTGAACTTGCTTCAAATGCTCGCATAGATGACAGTGTAGCTTTTCTTGCGCCTTAGGGTCTCAGTTCAAATCTTAGATGAAAGATTATGCTTATGAGGCAGTGCATACATCTGTTTCCTATATAATCGATTCGTTTCCAGAAGCTGTATGAATAGAACCATTGCAATTTATTTTGATTCAAAAGAAAAGTAATGATTCTCAGTTATTAACAAACGTTCTAAAAGCTATTTTCATTAGGGAGTTCGCATGGTCTTCAATTTCAGTTATTAAAAATGTATGATTGTGAATTGACAAGTCGTGCTAAATGAAACTTTCAGGATATATAAGTAGTTAGTGAGCTTATAACTGAAATGCGCTTTTAAGTATATTCAATATAGGATATTTTTATCATTCGAGTCACGGTATACGAAATATTTTTATTTTTAAAATCCAGAATGTTCTCACCTTTTCCTTGTAATGAAATCAATTTGAATTACGTCATAGTCACAGGAAAGGCATACTAATGATACCATTGCTTGAGATACGCAAAATTAGTAATGACTGATTGCAAATTAGAACTTTTTTTTGTCACTATTAGTCTGTTGTTATCCTAGAATCGGAAAAACCATCAATCAATCATAACGCAAATTCATTCAAAGTCTTCGATTCTTCTCAAAAAGAAACATTTATAAGACTTAAAGCTTTCTTACTTTATAAGTAATCAGGTACTAATTACTTGAAAAGAAACGTACTTACAGAGTTATTAGCAAACTATTTCTTGATTTATATGCATTGAGCTGTTCTGAATTGAGCTCCGTCGTGACAATACACGCCTACTTCATGGCCCCAAGTTGTTTCCATTTACACCAATTTGTATTTAAAAGGTTAAAGGACTCTAAAGAAAGCTGTGAATTATACTATCTGGACGTGCGGAAAGATTTAAGAAAAGAATAATAAACATCGTGGGAAATAACAGAATCAAAAGCAGCCGATTAATTTTTCGTGAAAGGTTATATTAATATATGTTAATTACATTTTTCGTAATCTAGAAAAACGCTATACGTATAAATTGGATGGCTCTGAAAATTCAAAAATAGTAAAGAAAAAAGGCAATTAATTCGTAATAAATATCCGTAAGAATATTTTTAAATTATTCTTTGTCTTATTACAAAAACAACTAAAATATATACTCTTCTTATTACCGAATTCACGACTAGATGAAAATCTTTCAGGATTAAAATCACAATAGGCATACTAAGTCTTTGAATTTATAATTCCACATAAAAGGAATTATAAATCGAAATGGGCTCTTCCGGGTTATTTATTCAGTCTAATAATAATAAAAACTATTATTAACTTGGATGAAAATAGAAATAAATAACATGGACATTTATATTTCACAATCGTACATGCCCATGTATGAATAATCAAAGTGATCTAAGTCTAGCAGCTCTAAGAAACTTTAAGTATTCCTTAATATATTCGATTCAAATGTTATATAGGTTTATTTACATTTAAAATTAAGTATTTTCTCTAAGCACCTTTACTTTAAGAAATAACGGAACAAAGATTTATTATTTTGAAAGGATAATTATTCGTTTAAAATTATTTTACATTTCATTTACCCTTTTTAATGAATTCATTTGTTTTTATTGTAGGTGCTATCATGCTTTCTCCTGCAAAGCAGTTATGGCTTACCGAAAAGGGGAAGAGCATCGCATGTAATGAGAGGGTTTGGTGAGTAACACACTTTACATATTTCTGTTAATTTCAAAGAACTTTTTATCTTGTGCCAGTGGTCTTTGTGGTGCACAATTTTCTGTATCACATATTCAGTCAAGAACCCTTTCTTCTAATTGCTTTCGTGGTTTTTAGAATTTCAAAAAAACTTTATTATTCAAAAAAGCTTTATATTCGTTCTGCCGAGTGATATTGAATTAGTTATTCTAAAATTTATCAATAATCATTTAATTTCATAAGTTTTTCTGGCGGAGAGTTACTTTTATTCAGATTTAATATCTTAAAAACAATATTTTCTTTCAAGTAATTTGAAAACCAATTTCTGAAATCAGCTTAAATCATACCTATACTCTTCAACAATAATTTTTGTTAAGGTTTTTTTATTATTATTATTATTTTAATTTATTTTTATGCTTTGATAAATTTTGGCAGTTTAACAAATTGACATCAAAATAGAATTTCAGTTAATTATTTGAAATTACCCGTTTTTAAAAATGTCGGTTTATTTTTGGTTAAATGAACGAAATCGTCTCTTATTTGGGTTCCAATAGTGAATTCACTAATTGATTTTGCTTTCTCTTCTATTTTCGCATCAATCGGTGTAAAATAGCTTCACAAGTTTTTAATATGTGTTAAGCTATTCATAATGATATTTAAAGAGAGAATTTTGTGCCTGTATAAATAATAAGAAGAAATATATATAAAGCAATTTTTTAAATTTTTGCGTGTCAATTAAGGCAACATCGTAAAAATTCTTTAGATTATCTTACAAAATCGTTAGTTTATTTATCATTTTAATACTCCTAGATAGTAGCGTTTGATTTCACTATATAGAAATGAGTTTTAATTTAATAATCAAATATTCTACTAAAATTACATTAGAGGTCAAATAAAATACTAAAATTAGATTAAATAAACAAGTATTTACAGTTATTGCACCGTTATTATAATTCCATCATTTTTTTTTTAAATTATTGTATATCGTTCAAGGACTTTTAAAAGCCAATTGCATCCATTGCATAGAAGTTCATTTTTTTATTTGCTACCACAATGATCCTTGTTGCACCTGCAGTACGGCGAACATCTGGCATTTGCGCAACAATTAGGGAAGAATAGGGGAATTCCACGCACCTAAGAGAGTTTCGTAGTAGTGAATTTATTAATGATTTTTCGCTGAACAAGTTTTAATATTCATTAAGTGCAACGGTTTAATGTGAAGTGAGAGCAGTTCTTTTTTGTTCAACTGGTTTATCTTTTCCCAAATAATCAATTTTCTAATAAATATATTTGAGCGATATTACGACCTGTGGTGGGTAATTACGCGCATGTACCTTTGATCTAAAATTTTGAGAATTATGAGTAAAAGAACTGTTTATTATGAACTCTATAAACATAAATGTACATATTAATCCAAATTGATCTAAAATTCACATATTTTATTAAAACAAAGAACAAATTACTGAAATAATGAATTTAAAACATCAAAAAATTGACTTAGATTTCTCTCCAACAATAACGAGTCTTTACGAGTCTCATCAAAGTTAACTAAATTCAATAGCCAGTTTTCAAAGATTCTGATATTAAAGAGCAAATCTGCGAGATTACGCACAATTACCCAGGATTCTAAGGTAAAAAGATGTTTTATCCTCTTTTGTCTTTGTACTTTCCCAAGATTTTGTTACCTTGTTATTTGGTTTCTTCGAAATTATAGAGTCTTTATGATTATTATTAATTTGTGTTTTTTAATAATTGCTAGTAAATTTTTAAAGTATTTTCAATTTTCTTCTCCTTTGAATTAGCGACATGGTTTATGATTGCCAGTTTGGACCTTTTTTTGATTATAGGGATCTCTTATAAAAAATCCTTTTTTAAATATGTCGCGTATAATTTCAAGGCATCTATAAAATTTATAAAATATCCAATTAGATAAAGCATTTTTTGACCAAAATAATACCGCGCATCCATTTTCAAGCTGCGCAGCAATACCTCACTCATTTTGTTCATCTAACAGGTCTCATTTTGGTTAAAAATTAATAAATTAACTCAAAAAATTATTTATTCGAATGGAAAAATGCCAGATATAACAATAATTGCAGATTCAAGTTCTTTTTATTGCTTTGGAAAGGAATTTTATCTTAAAAACTAGGGTCCGAAACAATAAGAAAATTTCGATTTCTTTCAGTATCCGATAATGCTCTCTAATAAAAACGATGAATTAGAAATATACAAGTTCTTCTCATATTCTTTCCACCATGCAGAAAAATGGACCAAGTGATAAGTGGATCATTTCTCTCGCTTATGATATGATATTTATTCTGAATATAAATAAGACATTGAGAAGCGGATTGGACCAACCCATAGTTTCTACAAATTAAGCTGGGGCATGATAATGAAATGGGAAAATTTTCTTTCAAAACCAGTATCGCTCTTCTTTACTAGACATCAGCGCTAGCCAAATATTTCGCTGGCAGATTTTTATAAAATATGATCTTTAATTCGTTTAACCAAAATTGCAGGTTAATTTTCACTGGTTCTAAATTCTTCGTATATCTTTGATTAATTTTTTTAAAAAAAGTACATCTAAAATTGAAGAGAAAAGACAGGATAGATGTTCGAGATGAGCTATGAGAACCTGTTTTATGTCTTCTTTGATTCCCCAAATGCTGTGCTATTAGAAGAAAATATACATTTCATATTAGAATATAACAAAAGCAGCTGCTTTCATGAATTGATAAGACAAATGTAAACTGAGTTGTTTAAATTACGATCTACCAGTCGATTCAATACTAGAAAAATCTGTTGGTAATCTCTGATTCAGGACTCGATATTAGTTCCAGACCAAAGGCATGTTAAGTCGGTCGGCTTCAAATGTCCTCTGTTTGGTATGCAATGGCAGTTATGTGAGATGTACCGTACTCATCATCTGATTACAGTTCAGAACTAAATGTCTGTCTCCAAATATAAGTCGGTCGGCTTCAAACGTCCTCTCTTTGGTATGCAATGGCAGTTACGAGAGGTGTACCGTACTCATTATCTGTTCAGAACTAAATGTCTGTCTCCAAATAACCGTAGTATAAATTCAAAACGAGACTGATTCTACCTAAAACCCATGGTTTAGAGCATGTTGGGTTATTTTCCATTGGTTATTAATTATACTTCTTTTTCTTTATAGATATGCTGCCCCATAATATAGAACTATTTCAACCATGTAGATCATCCTTCGAGTGCCTTCTCTACATTCCTCATAGCCATTGCGATTGGAACTCAAAAGTGTGCACATGTCAACCATATCATGTTTCATACAACAACACCATGTGTTTGCCAGGTAAGATTAAAATCGAATATGAATGTAATCAATTGAAAAATTCCCTGTAAATAACAAATAATAGCAAAATGGAAAATGAAATCTTTCAGTAGACTAGCTATAACCTCTCCGACTAATCATATTTGAAATTTTAATTTATATCGATTAACGAGCTTCAAATTGTCAATCGTTCTGTTTAATATTTGCACATTTTAGCTTGAGAGTTTCTACGACCAACTGGCTGAGTCGCAAATGTGAGTCACTGTTGCACCAAAAATCTGCTGTGTATATGAGCCTCAAATTTAAATTCAATTTCCTGCTCATTATCAAAATTATTTTGACGTTTGGCCTCACCGCGTCCAGCAATAATTAGAATTAACGATGCAAACGTCTATTTATAATTTTGTAACTGAATCCGGATTTAATTAAACAATATTGAAATAAATCTATATTTTCTTCGTTTAGTAGGATATTGAATGCAATTATGAGCCTTCTTTCCTTACAACCTGAGTTCAATTTTTTCAGCAATTATTTTTCGTTTTTTCTGTAAAGCGGCTGTTATAAATAACATTTAATGTATGCTCGGAGTAAAGTTAATTTAGCCATATCTTAACTATTATCATTAGATTCACATGAATAATTTTGCGTGACGTTGCATCACCGTGGAAAAACTGGAAAATGGTTTAAAAAACTGTTAATCCGAATTAATTAATATTATGATAACTAATTTGGCTCGTTTCATTAAATACGAAATATTAATACTTATGTCACAGTAGAATCTCTACAACGCAGGTTAAAAAATGTAAATCTAAGTTGAATTCAAGAAGGTATGTCTTTGATTGTTGATGTTTTTTTTCTAAAGGAAATATATAAAATTAAAGGAAGAAGATGAGATCGAATATACCCTACTGGTAGACATAAATTATTAGAAACCTGTTCTCTATTCCGAATTTCCGAAATTTCCGCTTCTGGAACTATAAAAAAAATACTGTATTTAATATCCAGTTAAAAATGCATTCCGCAGAGTTCATACAAGCCTTATTTGATTTCCACAGACAAATGGCAAAAATTCATTGTTTGTTTTTAGATAATGAAATCGAATTAAATTCGAAGGTTTTGTCACATATATTTAAATTGCTTCAACTCTTTTTGTAAGAAACGGAAGTTAATTTACATAAATTTTTTACAAATTTTGCATAAATCTTCTTGAGGAGAATGGCAAATAGAACGTTAAACTGGCATTCTAACATTTAAAGAGCATCAAATTCCATCGAAATTATCTTAACTTTTAAAATTCGGAGCACTAAAATGCTATCGAATTCGGTTCCGGGAATTACAAAATTGAATTCCAAAGATATTCCGTGAATGAGTTCTTAAATAAATATTTAGAAGACTTCAAATATTATTTGAATTGTGAGCTATTATTAAATGAGTTATTGAATGAGTCAAATATTATTGAATTATGAGTTATTTTAATCATAGTGCTTATTTATTACTGCTAGTAATGAGATTATTTCATGCCCATATTAAAATATACCCAACAATTTTATTTGGAATCAATTTCGTATTTTTATAGGAAGTAAAAAAGTAGGTAGCATTTCAGCACAGACGTTAGATGGTATGCGCAGTCCCATATATAATGTTTTTTGTAACATTACGTGAATTGATATTGAGAAATTTATTCCAGTTATTTTATGTGAAATTCAAAGCTTTATTTTTAATTTCTACTTCTGACATTTAAGATCATATCTTTTGTTTATATTCTCGATACGGTTCTTAAGTTTTAATAGGGTTCATTACTTTATTACCTATTATTGTTTTAACAGAGTTTTATAATTTCATTCCTTTAATCCGTAAAATCTATAATAATTGTATTTTTATTTTTTCTTCTTTTTTCTTTATCAAATAAATTATTTCAATACGGAAAAGAGAAAATAATTATTGAAATTTTAATTTATAGATTAGATTCCTCATAACAGCTGTCTAAATTCTGTTATTTAAATAGAATTGAAAGAACTCCTATTTCGATTCTTTTAATTAACTTTCTACTATTTAATATCTAAAAACGTTATATATCTAAAATTAATATGTTGTGTTTTCGATCTAGTATTATCATCGTAAATAATTTTTTTTTCTTCATGAAACCTTCTATTTTTTTACGTAAATAACCGTATATTGCATTGCGATACATATTTGTATCAACTCCTTTTTAAAAATGAATTTGTAATCGTTTAATAATTTATCAATTAAATAATTGTTTATATATATATAACATCGTTTCTTACGTGAAGTAAGAAATTTCCTATCACAGAAATGTTTAAAAAAGCAATTTTATTTAAAAAGTAAATTTGAAATATATTTTACATTTTGTTTTAAAATTCCTCACATATATTTATGTAGATTTACGCAACCATTTTTTTAAAATAAAAAATGCATTGAAATATTAATTGCTTTTGTAGTAAAAAAAGTGTAATTGATGAAATTATATATTATTTATAATGAAACAATTATCATTTACGAATTAAATAAAAATGATTTCTTTATTATTTATAAGAACTACAAATTGACAGAGCATTAAGACACTACCATCTTTTACCAACCTTTTTCACTTGATTGTTTTTTTTCTTTGACTATCATGTTTTACTTGATGTACCATTAATCATGTCTAAAATCTTCCAAGCAAAGAATCCTCAGTTACCATTCATGCTGAATTTTTTCACATACCTTGAATTTTGAAATAAAAAACAAGCTTTGTAATTATTTTCTGTGCGACAGTATAAAACACAACAAAACCGAGATACTGAAAAGGCTATGTCAGAGACATTGAAATGATAATAATGACTAAAATAGGAGTGAAAACTCTGGTGCAATGCCTTCACTTTTTCCGATGGTTTTAGTTCCACTAGAAATAATTCTTTTCACTCAGAATAATAATGTCTCTCGTTTCTTTTAAGTTTACGAAGTAATTCACAGTCTGTAAACTTCAACCTTTCCACTTGGCTTTTCTAATTACCATCTACATACAGTTGTTTTGTAAAAATTGAATTTGAACTCCTCAGAATTTAATTTTCTTTCCATTTTGTTATTATTCCTTTTATCCTAATCAATAGATATCATTCTAAAATTCTTTCCAACACAAAGGTGAAGTATTATTAAGATAAATAAAAAACAAATTCTTCAACTTTCTAGTGTGCATTATATCAATTAAAACACTTCTGCTTCAATTCTTATAAAAAAGATGTGCTTTAATAATTCCGAAATTATCATTTAAGAGATTTATCATCACATTTAATGAGAGAATGTACTTATTTTCTCTTTCGCTATAAAGGCGCATTTTATACTCATATTTTATGGATTTCAGTGAAAGATTAAGAGATTTATCTGATAAGCCTATGGATAAATAACTTCTTTTGAATTTAAAATATCCCTCTGAAAAGTGTGCTTTTATCTACGAATATACTATATAATATAATATTTATTCCCTGTATTTCATAAACGGCTCTAACGTTTTGAATCAAATTTTATATTTAGATAAGGTTTTGTTTTTTAAGTTAATCTATATAGGCGTCTTTCCTGAACAAATGTGATTTTACACAAAAAAAGACATTTTTTTTATAACTAACTATTAAAGCCTTTTCCTACCTGCTTTCATGCTCATGTCATATAGCACCATCTCTTAAGTTTTTCTGGTACTTGCATTGTTGCCATAAGAGGATAACATATTGGTGCCTCAAAATTTTGTGAGATGGCGTTGTATGACATTATCCGAATACGAATGTTCAGCAAACATCCAATAACAACAATGCAATTATTATGTTAATCAATCAATTTGTCGTACAAGTAACATTACCGTATCTAAATAATTCCTCCGACAAAACACAATTTTACAAATAAATAAATAATAATAAACCTATAGCGCGAAGTTCTGTCTTCCAGGTGCTAACATATATAAGTAAAAGTAAAGTACTGAATTTCAAAATCAGTGGGAATGTTTTCCTCTTGTCTTTCTTACATATTTCTACAATATAGTATGTTTTATGCTTAGATTTGTCATATAGTGAAAAGTTACAGGTAATCATTTTAAATCTCTTTCCTTTGGCCGATTGGTTCAAAATTTGATACAGACAGTCGATTCCGATGTCAAGATCACATTCAAAATATCATTTTTCTAGTCAGTCGCGCTTTTCAATGATCGTATTCAGGTATATATGACAGAAGATAGATGTCTTACCTTTAAGTGGATCTTTCTTAAAATTTGACTATAATTAACAGTTTTCTGGAAAAAATTCCTACTAAAATTCATTTAATAACTTTGGAGCATTTTTATTTATCCCGTTCACATAATTACGATTAAATATGCTGATATACAAGCAACCTGATGATGGATTTACCCCACAATTATCTACTATTTTAATGATTGGGCCATATGCCAAATATCACCCATCTAGACTGTTTTGTTTTTGCATTATCGTGTCAACACGCACACGGACGGGTGCACAGATAATAATGAATGGTGAAATATCCACTCTAAATTTGATAGATTCACAATTAATACACAAACCATGTTGGTCAATAGCAGAATTCGAGACCCGATTCCTTTGAAAATCTGCCATATATGAGTATTTGATGCATGTTGAATCCAGTATAGGTTAAACATCCCCACGCTGATAAGCCTTGAAGTTTGGAGAATAGTATCGATTTGGGTGTCGACCTCGTAAACACAAAATCTGCTGAGTTTAATACTGGTTGCAGAGGTGGATAGCAAAATTCGTGGTCCGAGATCCGGATACTTCAAAGACCTGTCATATACCAGTACCGGATATGGGCTAAATGCCCTCATGCTGTTGAGGCTGGAAGTTAAGAGAATTGAGTGTAGTCTTGGGTATAGACCTTATTATCTGACTGCTGTTCAAAATTATGAAATCTCTCCCAAAATACCTTTTCCACAGCTTCAAGATAGGAAATCAATCATTTTGAGTTTTTTAGTTTAGTTTAGTTTAGTTTAGTTATATTAACATCCTGTTTTAAAGCAAAACTAGGGCTATTTTGGGACGTACCTTGTAATTTTGAAGCGTGGTCAGATGACGAGGACGACACCTGAGCTGGCACCCCCTCCCCTCCGAACTCCATACCATATCCATCATTTTGAGATAATACTTTATAATATGTTCATTTTTGGCTTTCTTTAGTAAAAATAATAATAATAAAACAAATTTATTACCAAAGCAAAGGAAATTCATTTATTTATGGATGTTATTTAAAAAAAAATTTATTATATAAAAATTATTAACATTGCATTTATAACAAAAAAAATTAAATCCAATTATTTTCATAACAAAAAGGGAAAATCCATTTTCTTCAAAGTCAGTTCAGAATTTCCTAATTTTTCGCTCTATTCTTTTGATTCCAAACTTAAAATTGCCTAATTTTCAAAAGAAAAAAAAATCGACATTCATTTTCCAAAATATTTGAATTTTTAGTTTGTTATATAATTCTTGTGTGTTTAAAATTATTTGGATATATTTAAAAGACAAAATAAGATCATATGTTAACCTAAAATGTCAATGAAATCGTTCATCATAAATTGTTTTTTAAATTCCATTCACATAAAAAAAATGTCAAATTTTAAGATTCCCAAATAAATCACAATGCTAGTTTGGAATTTTAAAAGTAACCTTACACCAGAAAACAATTGTTGTCCGTTATTTGATTAAAAAATTGCCAACGAGCTATAAAACTTCAAATTTTGTGTGTGTGTGAAAGTCGAAATTTAGTTAAGTTCTCAAGAATTTCAAAACGTAAAATTAAGCATATCAGAAACAAAGGGAGTTTAAACATTAATCCCTCACGATTCTAATCTCTCTCTAACGATTCTCATGGTGTTCAAGAAGTATACAGGCTTATCCATTGAAATACAGATCTCTGTAATCCACATAATGAGACGATAAACATTTGAAAATTAAAAGAAATCTTTAGTGACTGCAACAAAAGCCGAAGTATTAATCAATTCATCACGAATCCGTAAGTAAGAAGGTGGTTAATATTTTATATCAGTCTTATCACTTCAAGCAAAAAAAAAAAAAAAATTTAGCCTTTCATAAAAAAAACAGGAGTTTTTTTAAGTTCATTAATTAACTATTTGTATCCGATACACTTAAACGTTTTTTACGATTGTATAAAATAAGTGGTGCATCACTTTAAAACTAAATTAAATAAAAAAATTAATGGATTGTTTTTAAGCCACTGAACTGCATAAAGGAGATAATCATTTTAAAAAAATCAAATAAACAACGGAGTAATTTCAAAAATGCGGAAGCAATTGGGAAAAAAAAAATACAATCTTCTAATTCTATATTTTGTGGGAAAAAATACCAACGGACTCGAACAATAATATTTTAAAACCAGAATTTCATTTCTATACAAATTCAGAAATAAATGCAAAACATTAAAATAAAGCATCTCTGAAACAAAGGAATTCTCAAGATTTATCACTTATACTTAAATCACTATAAAATTTCTAACGAAGATTTTTCGCTATTTTATGGTACTTCCAACAAGCATGGCGACTTTAACTACGCATTAAAATTCAGGTTTTATCGGTAATCCATGTAAAGTGACGTTAAACGTTTCAAAATTGAAAAAGATCTTTATTGATTGCTACAAAATCCTAAGTATTAATCGAATTATCACGAACTTTAACCAAATCGCCGAATTTTTAAACCTGTCATGGAAAAAAAAGGTGTTTGTTGTACGTTCCGATCACTTCCCGACTGCTTTTATTGCAAAAAGAAAAAAGAAAGAAAAAGCTGCGATTTAACGGAGTAATAAAAAAAGCTTCAAAACCTCGTTTTTTCCCTAGGGTATCCCTATTAACGGCGCTTTGTAGAGCATTCAATATGATTTTTCCGCTTAGTTTACTTCTTTAGAGTGCCTGACCTAGGTGACTTCCTTACATACTTTTTTTTTTTGTCCCTTGCTCTTCTTTTAATCGCCTGGAAACAAACAAACAAATAAAAACACCTATCGTAGAAAAAGTTGTTTTCATGAGTGAAGTATTTTTAGTATCTCATTCACATTTAAAGCAGACGGATTTATAATACATTAGCAGAATTCGACTGAATAATTCGTTAAAGCGGATAAACGGCCTGACCTTGACTAGCTTCAAGATCCGAATATCCTTTCGGAAGTTGTTAACACGCTTGAAATCGCTCAATCCCCTTAATTGCTCCTCTAAATAGTTTGGAAAAGAAATGTTGAAAAAGAATAACATTGATATTAAGTAAAAATGTTTCAAATATGTTACGGCAATAACTTTTCATGATCGTGAAGTCAAATTACAATAGGAATTTTGGAAGCAGATAAGATACATGAAATGGATCATTGAAAAACCTCATTTATTTTAATTGCTCCTTTAAATCTTTGATATTGGAAAATAATTGAAAGGAATGGAGGATTCCCTTTAAATATCAAATGCTCCAAATATATTATAACAATGCATTAACTTATCTTTTATTATTGTGGTCTAACTATGATTGGAACTGATAAAACACGTGAAATTTCTCATATCATCTTATTCACTTTAATTGTTAAATAGATGAAGAAAAGTACTCCTAGTAAAAGTAAAAATGCCTCAGATTTGTTATGTTAATTTTTCATGATCGAAGTGCACATACGATCGATATGTTAACAGTTGACCAGAGTATCCGGTTATTTACATGTATCTTTTAAAGGATATGCTGTGTGCAAGTTTGAACAAAAAACTTTTTCCGATTAAATTGTTATTTAATAACAATAAAAAGTAAATTATCCATGAAAAAATTGCAAAGTGAATGAAAGACAGTCGGATTGATTCATTCGTATTTGTCATATTTATTACTTATCTCTCCGAATTATAACATGCTTCGATTTAAAAGATTGTACATAAATTAAAGCTTAAATTAGTTTAACTGTTAATAGTACATGTGTTCTTTCATTGATATAGATGCTATTCATATTAGTCATTCTCTATATACATAAATTAATCACGCTTCAAATTGTTCCTGTAATACATAAAAAAATAAGAATGCAATGAAAAAATTAATTATCAAAAAATATTGGAAATAAATTTTCATTTCAGTTTTGATGACTTTTGCAATTCTTATCTAGTGTAAATGTAAAATAACCGCTTTTTTATTTTTCTTTTACTTTTGGTCAATTTTTTCTGTGACTCTGTTCCTCTCTCTGCCTATTCACTTCCATTAATTGTATGGGCAAATTCTGTCTGTAATAAATTCCTAAATCGGCTTGTTAACATGATTTCTGGATTATTTTCTTTATTATTAATTTATATCATGTTTAAAAACATGAATAAAATACATCGAATTAGAATTCAAAATTATAAACTTACGAACCAGCGTCCTGACAGGCGTGACTAGCAAAATCGTACTCTTGGCCCTAGTTGACACTACTAAAACAAGAGACACCCCCCTATCGGCTTAAATCGCTGTTTTCGTAACAGTGGACTTGTCTAAGTGCCATAATAAACACAAACATAAACTTACGAAAGTAATATCGCAAATTCTAAACAGGAAAAGAATAAGCATTCATATAACTTTAACAACAGAAACACTTTTAAATTTAATTGTAATCTATCATATCAGCATGTTTGATTATTTGTTCTTGAGATATAAATGCTCAATTTTGCGGTTATATATATATAATTTCTTACCTAAAGGCAAGTTTCCTGTAAGTTTTGCAATGGGTTAATCAACCATTTTAATAAATAAATCAAATCCTCTTCATTTGTATTCTAAGTCGTGAAGAAATACTCTAATACTATTCATTAGCCTATATTTAGGCTTAAAATTGGTTTGATAATAATTTTAAGTCCGTCAACATTTGCAGCAAAAAAGATAGTCTATAGAATAAAGTTAGAAGTGCAATATTTGCTATAGAGCTAAAGATCGCAATGCCCAAAAACACAACTTAAAGAGCAGATAACTATAGAAATGACACTAATGATATTCTTTTGGAAAGAAATTGAAATTTTTTGACAGTGTCCATCCATTCTATTATGAGAATGGAATCGTCAGTATAAATGCGAAAAATTGGTGAAAGTCTGAACTTATAAGTTGCCTTCCATACTTCCCGAATCTGAAGACAATATTTGTTGCATTTTTGTCCCTGTCTGGGCATACATGAAGCAGTTGGCCGAAGAGATATTTGTGGACTGCAGTCTTTTCAATTTTTTTAAATAAGAGATGAATGTGCAAGAGTAACATTTCCTTTTTTGATTAGAATGAATGGATTCTGTGGCAAATAGTAGAGGTCTTGCTGTATATTGTAACTCATCTTTATGTTGCAACAGTACACTGTAAAAGATGTTTTATTTACTAAAATTCCTTTTAATGCTAGTTGCAATAACTATTGTTCTTCAAACAGATCGTTTTCACTTATTTTCTGAACCAAGGAAGATGTTGAAAAGAAAATATTATTGCAGTATGAATTAATGTTTTTTCGATTATCTTATTTATTTTCCAATTTGTTGTACAAATATATATTCCGCTTCTTTTGATGAAATCACTTGACTATCTTCTCAAAATATTTTGCGCAAACCTGTTTACGTTTATATCTTGTTCGGCTATTAGCGATACTGTAAATAAAGTTCAGTGTTCCCAAACTGAAAACATCTCTCGGCTAATTATTTTAATGTATTCATGATAAAAACTTTTTTACCGACGAAATTCAAATTTACTAGAAAGGAAATATAGCTAACAAATATTTTGTAGTTAGAAGCAAAAAATGTTTCGAGTTAACAAAATATCGAATTTAATTTGAAAAATATAATACTTAGTAGTCCAGTCCACCAATCAAAAAAAATGGAAAATTAAATTAGCTTTTTATTCCTACTTTAATAAATAATTTTCAAACGATAAAAGATAAACAATCATGTAGTTATGAAATTTTAATATTTATTATATAACAAAAATATGTATTACAAATATCTTTGCATAATATTTTGTGATTGTATATTTTTCCTTCTAAGTATTTCGTTTCATTCTATAATGTTTTTAAAAGTAACATCAAAATTACCCCTAAAATTGAAAATTTTATTTTAAAAAAGTATCAAATAACTCATTATTTTAAATTAAAATATTTGAAGATAAATTAAAGTTTATTTTCTGTGTATAGTAACTTAATGTTTTTAAAATGAAACTTATTTTATAGATAAATATTTAATTGCTTGATAAGTTTAACTAATTCATTTTCAACAACATATTTATTCATTTCCGTCTTCTTGTAGAACAAAAAAAACTTTTAATTTTGAATGTCTTTAACAAACAAATATTTTTATTAAATTCAAAGTTTTATTTTGAATTTATTTGGCCAAAAAAAGGACTAATCTTTGTTATCTGCATATTTATATTTGTCTCATGATATAGAGATAAATTATTTTGCTGATTCAGCTGTTTGGTACTTAAGTTTATTTCCGCTTTCGATTTCAGTTTTCTTCATTCACTTTATCTTGGATTTTCAGAAAGTAGAGAAGCGGTGTTCCATTTCTAAAGTATCAGAAAATCTAATCATTCTGAATTTACCAGCTGCAAATTTCAGTTGTCATAGTGAATTCCAAGTTTCTTTCAAATTTGAAACGTTTTTTTTTTTTTACTACTAATTTCAGCAACAACGTATTTATATATAGATATATAATTTTTTTTTCATTTTTCCTTCAAAGACGTTTTAAATATTTGTAGAAGAACTGGTTTAAATTATATAAAAAATGTATATCCCCTTCTATCGGATTTGAATGAAATAATTTTTGCAATACACCTTCTTCACAAATTTCAAATGGCATATTTAAGAAATAGGAGCAGCATAGCGAAAAATTTTTGAATTCTGAATCGTACTTAAAGCAACCTTATAAATACAAAAAGTTTAAAAGTCACATTAAAAGTTATGGAATAAAAAATTGATTTTAAACAAATTTTGAAACTCCATTTTCCTTTGAGGAAAGACCTTTTACTTTATTAAATATTGAGATCGACATTTTAATCCAAATAATTTATCCTCAAACCTTGGCACTTTCTTCTTGCCTCTTCCTCAAACTATTGCACTTGATTTACTTATTTATTCACATCGCTGAGATACTTTAGCAAGACGTAGATTTTCATAGTTTGGAAAATAGTGCTATTAATCCTATAGAACAGTTACGACTGTCATATATCTATCTATTTTATTAAACCTCTAAAATTTGAATTCTTTCATTTTTATATTTTTTGATATTACAAAATATTATTTTCAAGAGTGTAGTTATATATAATTATAATGGATATTTTAAATGTATAAACGTCATAATACCTACCCCTAATATTCAAAAGTAAGTTTCTTTGTACATTCATTATTTTATTCATCTTCTTTTCAATACATTAAAATTTTGCGAATATTTTGAGTTTTTTCTCTTTATAATTTCTTTTTTTAATATTTTGAGCCTTAGTAGAATTTAATTATCTTCTTCCATAATAATTTCTGAAAATTCAGCAAAGTTTTGTTTTCATGTTTTATTACAAGCGTAAGGTACAGTTTACGGAAAAAAATAAATGGGAACTACAAAAATCATTCCATTTAGTAATATAATGCAACATCCTGCTACCATGTATTCTGGAAAAAAAGACTACTAAACGAATATATTTATTTGTTTGTTTTTTAAACTAAATTTCACTGTTGTTTTAAAACTTTGATTACTATTTTAATTGCTTTCTGTATAGATACTTGAATCCAAAAAAAAAAAAAATTGAATAGTGCTTAGGAATACTGATTATTGTTAAAGCTGAGAAACAAAAGATTTCACCGAAAATATGTTTTTCAAATACATTTTACTTTTTTCAAAAATCGTTTCATTTTTTTCAAACAATGTAAGAAATACAGGTAAAATTTCTTTTTTTAATATTTTGCGCCTTAATAGAATTTAATTATCTTCTTCCATAATAATTTCTGAAAATTCAGCAAAGTTTTGTTTTCATGTTTTATTACAAGCGTAAGGTACAGTTTACGGAAAAAAATAAATGGGAACTACAAAAATCATTCCATTTAGTAATATAATGCAACATCCTGCTACCATGTATTCTGGAAAAAAAGACTACTAAACGAATATATTTATTTGTTTGTTTTTTAAACTAAATTTCACTGTTGTTTTAAAACTTTGATTACTATTTTAATTACTTTCTGTATAGATACTTGAATCCAAAAAAAAAAAAAAAAATTGAATAGTGCTTAGGAATACTGATTATTGTTAAAGCTGAGAAACAAAAGATTTCACCGAAAATATGTTTTTCAAATACATTTTACTTTTTTCAAAAATCGTTTCATTTTTTTCAAACAATGTAAGAAATACAGGTAAAATTTCTTTTTTTAATATTTTGCGCCTTAATAGAATTTAATTATCTTCTTCCATAATAATTTCTGAAAATTCAGCAAAGTTTTGTTTTCATGTTTTATTACAAGCGTAAGGTACAGTTTACGGAAAAAAATAAATGGGAACTACAAAAATCATTCCATTTAGTAATATAATGCAACATCCTGCTACCATGTATTCTGGAAAAAAAGACTACTAAACGAATATATTTATTTGTTTGTTTTTTAAACTAAATTTCACTGTTGTTTTAAAACTTTGATTACTATTTTAATTGCTTTCTGTATAGATACTTGAATCCAAAAAAAAAAAAAAAAATTGAATAGTGTTTAGGAATACTGATTATTGTTAAAGCTGAGAAACAAAAGATTTCACCGAAAATATGTTTTTCAAATACATTTTACTTTTTTCAAAAATCGTTTCATTTTTTTCAAACAATGTAAGAAATACAGGTAAAATGTTGTTAAAATTTAATATTAAATTTAATTTATTAAATGATAATGATTAGAAACATTAATTGTTTAATTAAAATTAGTTTACTAATCTTTCTTATTCAAGTTAAAAATGCAGTAATTAATCGCCATCCAATACATTTTTAAATTATACGATATATATACTGACAAAAAAGGCAAAAAGGACTTTGATGCAAATGCGAATAACAGCGCGGTAGCAGTAACTCATATATTTCTGGTTAATTTTTTGGAGAAATTTTTCATGAAATCAATGAATGCGCAAGTCTTCTATATTTTTTTAAAATCAATTTTGGTATTATTGGCGTAAATATAAATATCATACAACCTGTGTGTCCTGACGACGTTTCTTGTATTCCATAATTAATATATAAATTATTTTGGGCCATTTTCCTTTATCCTAAAGCAAAATTATATTTGACACATTATTTTAATCCTCTAAAAAGTAAAAAAAAGAAGGATGCAAGCAAAAAGTTGTGCTCGAGTGTTTATTTTGACATTTTACAGTCTAGCTCTGTTCCGTTAGGTTTTTTGTAATAAATATTTTGAAGAAATATGCGGATATTACTTTTTTTGTTTTATCTATCTGTGTTCTGTAGCTTAACGAATGTTTGTAAACTAAATGCTTTGTTTGTTCAAAGATCAAACGAAATTTCTTTTGAAGTATCAGAAGCAATGTACTCTTTCATTATGGTATTCGTCCGACAAGGGTAGGCATTTGCCTATCCAAGCCCCTCCCTGCTGGCGCCAGAGATAATAAATGGTTTAGTCTTAAGGGCGGAGAATAAATAATACTTCTGTAATAGTTTTAAAGAATCGCTCCCATGTGGTTTTCAGAAAAATAATTAGAATTTGTCATTTAATGTTATATCTAGAGTGTTTCTTAAAACACGACCATACAAATTGTAATTTTCAAAATAAATTGCTTTCGTTAAAAATTATTTGTGCTGTGTTTTTAGATTCTTAGACCGCCATCAAAGCATTCTAATTAAATACTTTTTTAAAATGTAATTCTGTGCGGAACAATTTTTATGCCATCAAAAAGTGAATAAACAAATTTATACAAATGAAGGCAAAGAATCCGGAAATGAATTGTATTTCATTAAATATAAAGTATTGTAATAAAAAATGTGAAATTATTTGTAACTTTGAATTTATTTTTAATTAAGATTAATTCAGGTCTGAAATTTCAACGACAAAGTTCAATACTCTTTATGGGAAAGTGCGCTTAATTTTCTAAGAAGTAACTCGGAAAATATTTTTCCAAAGAATTATTTCCACTAATATTGTAAAGTTTCATTCAATTGAATATCTGGAATAATAAAATTCACTTTAAAGTTAATTTATATCTTCTTCTCAAATTCGCATGAAAATAAATCTTAGCAATCACAATGTTTCCAAAATTTTGGTTTTGCCTAAAGTTGAAGATCTGTGAAATAATTTGAAAACAAATATTCTCTGATCATTTTTAAGTCCAATTCCTCTTCAACTATTTGATGCTATTTTCAGTTTATCATTTGAAACAATTTATTTTTTAATCCGAAGTAATTATGTGTGATATGCCATAATTTCAACCGAAATTCTTTGATATAATATCTATATGATGACGATGGGCCATTTCTTAGGTGTTTTCAAAGAAAAATCTAAATTTTCTTGGCATAAATATATCACTTTTATAAACTGAATTTTTTCCAAATTCTGTCAGATTTTCATATAAAGAACTGATGGGTAAGTTTTCATTTAACATTATGAAAACTTTTCAAATTATGTCTTAAGTTTTTAAAATAAATGCTAATCTTTTCATATTTAGTATATCGAGATTTTTAAAATTGTCTTTTAAACTTCGAATGTAAAAGCCGATATTTTCTTTTCATTAACGAATAATTTAGAATTATCTCCTGAATTTTGAAAATAAATGTTAATCCTTTTACCTCATTACTAATATCCTTAAAATTTTATATCAATTTTGCAAATAAAAGTTAATATTTCAGTTGAATATTGAAGAGTTAAAAATTATCGATTGAAATTCGAAAATTAAGAAATAACTTTGCCACATCAGCAATAAAATGTTTACAATTATCTTCTAGGCTCAGAAAATCAATATTAATCTTTCCACTTCATTGATGAATTGTTATATATTCTATCTACCACTTTCGTTTAAAGTATAACTTTTTACCTAAAAATTCTTAAAGCTCCTAAATATGAATTCAAAGGATTTCAAAAATCAGGGCTATGTTGATAGTTGAAATACCCATAAGCGAAATAGAAGTCAATCAATAACCATCAAATCTTTATCTCCACTTTACTTTTTAAATATATTAGGAATCAAATTTATTTGTTCTTTAGTATTTCAAACAACTTTTCATTGTTTAGGAAAAAGAGATGATCCAATTATATTTCGCTGAAAAAGAACGTCATTTTAAATAAAACAATCAAGTTTCATTCGAAAAAGTTAAATGTGAACTTTTCCCCTATTGTTGCTGTTTATGAATTTTGTTTATATACATGGTTTATATCTGTAGTAAATAATCTGGTGTTTGAATACAATTTAGAATAATTCCAAGAGCTATTTATTTTGAAAGTAACATCAACATCTAAGTTTGAAGTAAATAAGAATGATAACAGGGGGAAAATACTGCAAAATATTCAAAATAAATAAGCCTCGTGATATTCTCGTAACGATAGTAATTTTTTCCTTCGAAAAACATTACTGTAGTTAAAGTGCTTGCATGGAAATTTGTTTATAAACATGACATTTCACATATGCAAATAAAAAACATGATCTTGTCATTCACTTCCACTAATTGCATATAAAAATTTGAAGCAAACAGCTATACCAATGATTTAAAACTTGGTATTGTTATACGACTTCTCTGGCAGTCCTTCAAGATTTCTTATTAGAGTCAGACTACCTTCATACCCAACAATATATTCGTGGTATATATATATTTTACCACTTTCTAGCGTTCAGTGACAAATAAAAGATAAATGGTGCTAGGACAGAAGAATTTTTTTTTTTTTACCATTCTAACCACTGTCGTCGACTTTTAACTTTGAAAAGGAGAGTGTGCTTACAGACGGAGCACTTCCAGACTTTCGGAGAGTCAAGCTTGGCTTCCTTTGCCCACCCTTCTCTACAGAACTATCAGCGTTTTACTATTAATTCCAAAGAAGTATCTTTTGTTCTGGAATAAATGGAACATTTCATGCAAGGAAACGAGGATTTTTATTCATTTATACCACCTTTTATCTTCCTTACAAATAGAAATGAAAATTCTGTGAACATGGATGCGTGTATTTTACATTAACCTGTTAATTAGGTATGATGAAATATTTCAATGCAAAACGAATTGAATATGAATTAATTACTCTCTTAACAGGTTAATTCAAAGGAGTGAAAGCTGCAAGCATGCTATTGGACATCCATATGACATCTTTTTATATAAGAATTTGGTTAAAAGCTTCTGTTCCGTTCCATAAAATAATAATTATAAATTTTCTTCTTATGCTATATGTAATTAATACCATAATTAATCAAGTGCAGTTGATACATCGATTGGTAGCCAGAAAAAAGTTAATTCCCGAAATGGTTGTAATAAATAATAAAAAAAATGGAAATCTCCTATTGATGTCGATAAAGATTAAACGACTAGAAGCGTAATCGTGAATTTTTGGGAACGGTTCGTGAAAAAAAGATATAAATTTTGCTATTACAAAGATTTTAATATCCTAATGAATTATTTTAAAAGCGAAAATGATCAATATACCAGATCAATATGGAAAGTAAGTAAAATGTGGTGATCAATAACTGACACTCGTAGATATAGAACTTTTATTAAATATATATTTTAGACCTACTATAGATCATAAATCTTGGACATTATCGCAATTCAAACTGAAATACTTAACAAACGTTTTACAAGGTTTGAAATTGTTTCTTTAAAACATTTACCGCTAAAGGAATAAAGAAACACGGCAACAGCATCGCTGAGCTTGTAGTCATCATTGAAATAATTCAACAAAAGTCACTGTTTCATGTACCTGAAAGGATGGCAATACTCGATGCTAAATCTACGCTATTGAAAAAATTATCAAAAATACTACAATAGAACTGTTGCAAAATCTTTTAGATGAGCTTAATGAAGTATAAACATTAAGTGAAAAAAGACTTCGGTCTTCAACATATCTTGATGTTTATTTTGTATGATTCACTGAAGTGCGTAAGCAATACATAATTAGTACCGCAACACAGCTCCCGATTTCTCATACACAAGCATTTCATTCCTCGTGCATGTTTATTTTTAATTGGCATAGAAGACGATTAACTGCAACACTATCTTCTAATTAGAGTCATCTGTGCTTGATGAATACTTGTGCAAAAGGTATTCATTAAGCACATATGAATATCTTTCGCAATATGAAAAAAAATTAAATTACATTTCTGGCACCTACGCAAATGGGAGTTATTTTTCGAATTCCCCTAGTACAATACATTTAAATGATTTGACATTGTTAAACAGTGGTAAATTCAAATGTGAAAAGTTGCAAACAACTCTTGAGAAAGAAGATACAATATGAATTTGACAATGGGATAATTATTTCCCTAATATATATTTCGAAAAAAAATTTACTAATTTAGTATTTTTTTAGTGACAGTATATTTCATTGTCAAGAAATAATTAAATATTTAATAAGAGCTCAACTACAGTAAATGTTTTTAAAATTGTATACTGACCTGCTTTATGATGATCCGCCTACGGTGGCTTTTCCAATAAAAAGACCATTGAAAGGATTCGAGTGTTTAATTTTATAGACTTAAGACAAAAACGTTTGGCATATTGCAGAGCTAGATAAAATAAATAAAAAGAAAGTTAAGCAATGTACTTGTTTTGTTACTTTATCTTTGGATTTATTCATCCAATTTGATTATATTCATTCTGCACTTGAATTATGAAATTTAATTCAAGAAATCTTTTTTCCTTTGATGAAATTTGAATATTTCAGCACATAATATGAAATAATAATCAGAGCATGAAAATAATTTTTTTAAAACTATATTTTTAAATAAAATATAATTATCTTTCAATGAGACTTATTTGATTCTACGCAAAAAACAAAACAGTTAGCACATCGAATTCGAATTCGTGACAATTCTGAGAGAAAGAATAAAAAAATCTGCGGTATCTGATCGTTTTAATTTCATTCATCAGGTATTCGAAGGGAGATGTATATAATTTGAGGCATTTCTGTTGTAATGTGCCAAGGATTTAAATAATAATCCAATTATACTTTTAATACTCCTTTAACCTGTTAACTGGTTATGACGAAATGTTTCAATGTAAATCGAATGGAATATAAGTTAATTACCCGGTTAACAAATTAAATTACACGACAAAGGAATCTCAAAAGCAGTTTTGCTTTGATTTATGATACACTCGGAAAAAAAATAGAAATTAAACTATTATACTATATTTACAAAATTTAGTAACTGCAGTTTTACAAAACTTTAGTAATACAATTTTACGTTAACGTCGTCAACTTAATATTACGTTATATTAAACAGTTGGCTAACTAAAAAAAAAATACTAAGTGAGTCTGAATTTATTTCACGAAACCATGTTCTAACTTTAAAAAATGGGTTGCTGATTGCTGATAAGATTATATGAAAATAATAGATAGTGATATTATGTATATAAAGAAAAAAAATCTGCAAAATAACAAATGGATTTTAATATTTTTCTTTTCTTTTGAAATGATATGTTACAATAGATTTTAAGATTTTTTTTTTTATTTCGTATTCTAAATTTATCGATTTTCAGGTTCATTATTTTTATTACTTGAAGGATTAAGTTTCTCGTTTAAACCTTTTTTTATTATGAATATAAGAAATAAATAATTAGAATGTTAAAAAATCTAAAAGATGAAATTTTTAAACTAAAAATCTTTTATCAGATGAGGCATTCATGAGAAAAATTTCATGAATGGTTTTTTGAAAGTTTAAAAATATTACTAAAATATTTTAATATTACGTCTTTTAGGTTATTTCTTTTGAATGATATTTCCACCCCAGCACACTAAATAAAGAACATTTTTTATTATCTGAATACAAATTGCTATTTATGTTTGAAAAACAAAAAATAATTACTAATAATACTTACTTAATTTGCTATTAATCTCCAAATCATCATCATATAGAGTTTATTTATACAGAAGAAGTTTTAATATCAAAATTTTATTATTTTTTTTCAATGAGATGTAAAATCAGAATAAATATACACTATCTGATTAACATTGAAATTTCAAAAAGCCCTATAATTAAAATCGGATTTTTTTTTTAATTTTTCATAATTCCTATTGTATATTTTAAAATTATTTTGTAATTTTTAATGTTTTCTTTTTCAACGGATGAAATAGTAAATAATATAAATTCTTTCAGTAAAATGAGTATGAATTAGTGTTTAATATACAGAGAAGAAAATTCCAAGCATCATGTTATCAATGTTATAACTAAATTACCTCAATTTATATAACGTATGAAATTTTAATTGTTGAAGTAAATTTTTAAAACTAATAGTAATTCATTAGATAAACTCATTTAAAATAAAGTTACAAAATATACAAAAATGCTTAGAAATTAAAATATTTAAGTTTTTAACAAACATATGTTTATGCTTTTTTTGAAATTATTTTCTTGGAATAATTTAAAAATTCAAGCTAGAATTAAAGAAATGTTGGCTTTTATCTCACATATGTTTCAACAGATGGCGCTATTTGATAGATAGTAACTTCCCAGCTTATTTTAAAACGTTGATCTTTCATTTTTTTTTTTCTAATCTTTCTCGTACTTCAGTAAGAAAAGCATTCTTGATTTCAACCTTATATAAGCAGAGAATTTTTCCTTAATGCTGCATGAATAGTTCTGTAATATTTTTTCAATAGTAATAAGCATAAAATGATATGCTGTTTTGAAGTCCTTTTTGAAAATGTGAGCTTAGAACAGATTTTATATCAATATTTCTAATGATCCCGAATGTTAGTTTATAGGAAGGAATGATCACATAAAAAAAAATGCAAAATTATTTCCCCGAAAATAATCAACTTTGTGCATAAATGTATTTGGATAAAAATAGATAGAGTATCTTTTTTTTTTTTTTTTTTTCCTTCTTCTTTTTTTAGTGTATCTTCTTTTTAAAAAATAGAAAGAAAAAAAACCCTCAATTAATGGGAAAATGTAAACATTTTTCTGCTCTGTGTAAATCATTGTCATTAATTTTACTAACAGTTCAGCATATTTTGTGCTTAGCATTAAATTCATAAAAAAACCCATATAAAAATTTAAACTTTTCATATAAGTGTTTTTTAATTCTTTTTTATGAAGACATATTCAGGTTGTTTATAAATGAATATCACAACTTTCGAGGTTTGTTAAAAGAGGGAGGGGGAAGTACAGCTTTGTTGTTCATTAAAAATCAAAAATAACAGTTGAAAGTTAAAATTCAGCACTGTTATAAATGCTAAGCCTATTTTCTGAGCTGTTATAAGTTGTTATAAGCTGTTCAGCACTGTTATAAATGAGCGTATTTCTGAGCCTGTCCAGAAATACGAAGGATGTCAAAGCAGTACAATAATTCATCCCATATTGTTTTCTGCAGATATGTGAGAATATTTTAAATACATGAATGTCCAAATTCGATTTTTTTTTTCTGGCTACATAAAACAGAAGGTGTTTCTTCCGCCGCTATTAATTGACATTGACGAATTTAAGACATGCGTATCTGTAGGTTTTCAAAGCATCGCAGCACAGATGCTAAAAAAGTATGAAATGAGCTATCATATCTCCTTAATATCGTTAGTGTTTTAGGAGGTAATTACACTTATGACTGAGTTGAATTTAAATTTTCAAATCTTATTTGAACTTTCCGGGGAATAACAGGTTATACTTTGTTTTATTTTCTTTTAATAGCTCTGCTTAGTCGGAATATTCATTTATGAACTCCATGGGTTTTTTTAAAATTTGTTTTAGAAAAGGGATTTTAGTTTCACAACGAAGCTCAAGTTCATTCCAAATAAAGCAGTGGAATAATTTAAATATTTCATATTTGACTAATTAGTATTACATTAGTAATTCAATTTACTAAAATATAAAAAAATGACATTAACCAATTTTAAAAATTACAAATTCTAATTGCCATTAACTATGAAGTCTGCTTATTCATTATATATATATATATATATATATATATATATATATATATATATATATATATGATTCCTTATTCTTCTTTTTTGCCCTATCAAGAAGTGAAGGTCATAAGTCTTTAGTTATGTTATTCAGAGAACACAATAACTTTTCAAACTTTTAACCTTTTATTTGCTTGACAAGTGGAGAAAACGGCCTTATGATTTGACAGACACTTCAAGTTATTCTTGCGGCAGATCATAGTTTCTCTTCGATTGCTGATTATGCAAGAAAGGTTTAATGGTAGAATGATATGTGGTTTCAAGTGATTCGCATAAAGTGTCAGATCATATGACAGATCGCAGTTCTACCGATTTATGAATTAATGAGAATAGTTTGTGGAAGAGGGCGTATGAATAATGCCAATTAAGTGTCAGGATCCTTTTCAAAATTCCAGTTCGTTGTCTCTATGAAACTGTTTCTACCGATCATTAAAAAAAAAAAAAAGCCCAATGAATAATGGTCTTTTTCTTTCTGAAGTATGCAATGAATGTAATAGTTCAAGGAACTATGTATTCATACTCGAATTTCCCAATGAAGTGTAAACAGTGATCTAGCGACAATGGGGAAAAGGAGTATTGTTGCTCCAAATGCCAGTCTTAAGGACGCCATCGGAACGAAACTTTATTGCATTTATATCATTTTTTTGAAATGATGAAAAGGCGAAAAAATTTTGCTATGACCCGGCCTCCATCTGTATTTACTAAACCATTAATAGCGACTGGAGATGAAAAAATATTATGCCCCGTTACGCCACTAAGAGCAAAAAAAAAAAAAAAAAACCTATTATCTAAAATAAAATTTGATTTTATAAGAACTGGAAATTGAACTAACAACTATGATCAGAAAGTCAAAATATTTTATTTTTAAATCTTTAAAACGATCTCAAAGTATCGACAGTTTTCGGTTGGATGAAAAGGAATAGCAGATTTAATGACAAAAATATTTTTTTAAAAAGAAAATGTTTTTCTTGTTGAAGATAAGGAAGTAACATTTTGGAAGTGTGGGAATTTGGCTTTTGTACTGAATTTATTTGTTTAAAGTTTCAGACGAATTCGAGTTACTATGAGCAGGGATCATAAAAATACTCATAGCGAATTTAAATGGAACAGAATAGTCAATGCAGGAACATTTAAGACTTAAATTATTTTTAATAGGACGAGAAAATGATACATTCATTGGTATTATATGTAAGGATTTTTTAATACTCGGAGATATTGTGTAGGAGACCTGAAATAAATAGCTATATTAGAGAATTGAAATATTTAATGAAAAATCCTAATGATCAAAATTATTTAGAGATTATGATGCGATAAATCTATAGGGAAAAAAATATTTATAATTAACTTCACTCTGTAGTTATCAAAATTACTTAATTGCGCTATCACAAATAAATACTTCTGCCTCTCTCTCTGAACAAGCACAAATTTAAAGGGAATAATCGTACAGCTGTTAAAAGCGCTGTTTTTCATCTTTTCTGGCAAGCAATAGCGATATCACGACAAAGCGTGGTCTAAGAGATTAGCACACAGTCTAATCACAGCTGCCCTCTGTGAGTGGGAAAAAACATTAGAATTGCGGATAAAATATATTTAGCTTTGCAGACTAATTCTACGTAAATTAATTTGCATTTTTCTATAATCTGGAAAGAAATATAGGTTGGAAACTAGACATTTTTCAGGAAATCAATTTGATACGCTAATTCATAACCCCTTTTAATGCAAATGACAATACTAAGCGCTTAGTCATTATAAACAATAAAAAGAAGAAATACAAATAAAGGCAGGTTATCATCGAAGGATTCAAAGCATGCTTTCAACCAGTGAGATCCCAGGGATATCATTTGCAGAGGAAAACAACATTGATTTTCATATTAAGTGTTTCTCTATTAAATTATTTTCTAAGAAATTTTTGTTTACGAAAAGATAATAAGTCTGTATTCCTCTCAAAATCTTTCTGGAGAAATTCAGAATTCAGTGGCGTAACAAGAATAAATGGAGTCCGAGGGGTAATTTAATTTTTGCCCTCCGCCCCCTTCCTTATTATATTTTGTTTTATATAGTGATATTAATGAGCTCTTGTTTTGTCTTCGGAACATTCTTTAAGACTGTTGATCGAGGCGTCTATAGCATACTTCTCTTTTCCTTTGCAGTAAAACTGGACAGTAAAAAGCACAAACCACCACTGGACAGTAAAAAGCACAAACCACCACTGGACAGTAAAAAGCACAAACACAATCTTAATTCCACAAAGAAAGGAACAATCCAAACAATGGGGCCCAAAAATTGAAAGTCCTAATATGCAATGCATCTAATTATCCATAAACTGACTTCGTCCCGAAAATCATCTAGAAATTTTGCATATTTTTAAAAAACGTCGTAACGCTATTGTCAGCTATTAATGTTTGCAGTCTCGGTCGTCTATGATAAAACTGTGTGTATATAATTGCTATCAACGTCCAAAACTACAGCATTTACAAAAATTTCTTGTTACTTCGCACTTGTTTTTTGTATATTAATTATGCACGATACAATACTTCTTTCAGTAAGTTCTTATCTGATTGAAGTTTGTTTTGTAATCCATACGGTTATATTCCAACTTCTAACATGGAAGATTGATCCAACCTGTTTTAAATCTTCAATAATTTGAATATCTTTAATTGCTCCCACGAAACTATATGAAATAACTCATACAAAATTGAGCATACATTGGAATCAGATGATTAAGAGCACGCCCAAATAATGATAAGTCTGCAATGATTCTAATTTTTCCCATTATTCCCATAAAATATCTTCTAGTGCCAATTCTTTTTTAATCATTTGATTACTCTTGTCGACCATGCTCTGCTTATATACTCACTAACTGATTTTGAAAGAAAACAGAGATATGTATTGTAAAATTAAGTGAATTATCGACCTTTGTGATACAAAATTAAGCCATATAGAGGGAAAATAACTCTTACACAGTAATTAATAACTCTTACTCATGATAAATACATCATGAAAATTGTCACTTATCTATATTATTTTCTAAATAGGCTTATATTTTTTACCTTAAAGATTACTAATGGCCATGCGATGATTAACTGTCATAACTATACTCAACCATAACGGAAGGCAGAATATCTGTAAAAAAAATTTAATGTCTTTGATTTCAAAATTGCTTGGTTTCGGGCGATATCTAGCATTTGATCTTTTGAATAATGAAAATGTTATTGCTGAATTATCAAAAGAAAAGGCAAATTTTAAAAACTTAGTTTAACAGCTTGGAAAAAGATTTTTTTTTTATATATACTTTGGAATGTAATTAAAATTTCAAATTCTGCTCTAGTTGCATTTTTCCTATTTCAAACGTATCCATCATCAATAACTACAAAGTTTTTGAGATTGGGTAAATTTTTAATTTTTTTTTTTTCCATTTATACACGAAGATGGAAAACTGAAATAAGCATAGAAATATTTAAAAAAAACTATGTCTTACATATGCACCTGAGCATGAGATAAAATTAGAATTAAAAAACCGCAATGTATTCAAATCATTCCGGAATTCTTATTTCAGTGATATTAACAAACGCTTGATTGCTCATTTGGAAAATTCATATAAATCACATTTATATTTTGTTTGACCTCCAAAGCTTATAAGATCTAACTACATTTCTTCAGATATATATAGACTTTCTAGTGAATTTTCAAGTGTATTTTATAAGTTACAAAAAATCCTCGATTCATAACCAATTCATCAAAAAAGTAATATTTTAAGTTTGTTCTTTTACCAAAAGTATATATCAGAACTCATAAAATGCGATAAAAAAAAAACTTCTGAAACTATTCCGACTTAAACAGTTTTCCACAATTCAATGAACTATAAATATATACATTTCACACTTGACAGACATGAAAATTAAACATATTTATTAGGTGATTGGAACCGCCTTCGATCTACTCAGTCAAACTTTTATTTTTACATGAATTTAAACGTTATTTTTACATATTTTCTGATTACCTTAAATAATAAATATTTAAATCTTTTACAACAGATGCATGCTGTTAAGTTCTGTTGCGATAAAAGCTCGCATAAAGAAGATGAAAAACAAAACAAAAAAAAACTATTGAGGAATAAACATAAACTAAACTAATTAAATATTAGCATTCTAAATTTATGCGCGAATATTCTGAAGGTGCAATTGCTCAGACTAATTGCATTCGTAACGCAGATTTTTTGTTCGATTCATTTTTGTTAGTTACTAAATATAATTCATGAGACTAAGCATGATTTCCATGGGTATTTTTTTTTTCTCAAAATAGCAGTGATAAAACTAATTAAACATAACTAAAATTACTAATTCATTAAAGTTAAATGAATCAATTTGTTCAGTTCATATTTCTTAGTGAATCTATGTTTAATAAAACTGAATGTCTCTTTGCTTGAAACTAATACAATTTTACACCCCCTCAACGGAATCGGACGAAAAATGGTGCACATGTTCTCTGTTAATAGGAACATAGACTGCACTATTAAAAAAATTATTACATCTCCTAAATAGGGGAAAAAGGGATAGAATAATTTTACGTTTTTCCGCCATAACTTTGGAACATATTATTGCTCAAAAATTATTTTTACAGTACACCATCTTAAAATTTCAAAAATTAGTTTTTTGGTAACATATATTTTATTTTTGTACGACTGTTTCTCAAATTTTAATCAATTTTTCAAAATTAATTTAGACAATTAACCATTCTCTTTTTTCGGTTGAAATATTAAGCTAAAAAATATGCGCTAAACGGGCGAGTCAAGAGTGTCCGTCATTCGAAATCTGTAATATTAATTAATTACTATTCTAAGTAGGGTTAATGGTTCTAAAATATTTAAAGAAGTTGGGTATAAGAATTCGAAAACTATATAATATGAAATTATATATGTTTTGTTTACATGTGCAACGAATAAATGCAGCACAATCATGGGTTCAGCGGCTAATGATCTATATAAAACTAAATATGACTTTTATTATTATTAAATGTTCCTAAAGACTTATTTAATAATGTTCATAATTTTGCATTTTTCTTTAATTTATGTATGTTGATGCGTTTTTTTAAGTACAAAACTAAATGTGACTTTCTTTGCTTTTTTTTTTGTCAGTATCCTTGTTGGGTTATGGATGTATTCTGGATAGCCAGTGTCAAGTGAAGGTTAAGAACAGTATATGTGTTGATGGTATCTGTGAATGTAAACCAGACTTTGTGCCTTTAAGAAAGGATAAGTGCCTACCACGTAAGTATATGTGAAACTCTTGTCTAAATTGATAAAATCAAGAAATCAATTACAAAGTAAAAATTCCAATGTATCAAGCTTAAAGAAAATTAGTGCCAATATTAAATAATTGATGTAAAATATCATGACTATTTTCTATGAACAGATCTTTATTCTTCAGTTCGAAGTGAGCATTCAGTACATTTTCCCATACATTACAGTTTGAAATTTTTTAAATTAAAAAATGAGTAAACATAAGTAAGCTTCTTTATTAGAGAATTGTAAATTTATTTCATTCATGACCTTATCTCTTTAGAAAAAAAAAACCCAAAAACTTATATATGCTTTTTTAAAAACGACCTCAAGTGTATACATATGTAGGTATATAAAAATATATATATATCACAGAAGTATTATATATCATTAAATAAAAATATGTTTAGCTACGTATATTTATTTGGAAAATTTAGATTAAATATTTCTAAATGAAAAAAAGTTTTCTTACACTTTTTCACATAATAATATTGAAAAATCTTTTTCACATAATTATCGTACACGCTGTTAACGATTTCTTGATTCCTAGTGTTCATGCATGCGCTCCCATTTGGCCCGTTGTCATGCTTTAAAAAACCGTTCTCTGCATGGGATATTTAAAACTGTGATAATCAATCCGAAAAACAGAAAACATAAGTCTGATATATCTGTCAGATTTTTTTTTAATTAATAAGAAAAAGTTACTGAAATATCAACTTTATTTGAAACATTTCTCCAAGGTTTGTGAAATAAATATATTAAATAAAATCTTTCTTCGTTTACTATTTAATAATTTTAATTTACATTGTGTATTTGGGACCATGAAAATTTCTCCTGTGCATATTTCCTTTAAAAAATTTCTTTTTTTTATGTATATTTTTATTTTGTACCTGAAAAGATTTTGCAAGCGTAAAATGTTTAAGAAATTCGCTTTATTTAATAAATGTCAATAATAAATTCTTTCAAAAAACTTTTTTTTTGTTTTAAAATTTTAAAGTCTGTTTTCTTAAAAATACTTTTCTGATATCAAAAACTTCATATTTAGACTTCGTTGCAAAAGAATCGTATAAAAAAACTTTCCTTCTGAAGTTATCTCCCTGCTTTCGTTTTTATAAATGCTTACAGTCAAACCTGTTTTTGTACGGTACTTTTTATACGATTTTTGTGCGATTAATTTTGCTATATTTTTTTATGCAGTATATGAATTTCAACACCGTTGGAATTCATATACTGGTGTTGGCATATAACACCGTTGTAATGTTTTCTATCAGTGTACATATGTACACTAATACAATGTGTATGGTATACATTATGGGGTATACATGAATATGTACATATTCCAAAATAAAATAAAGTAATATATTCCAAAACTAAATCAACTCCAATATCTTCAAGTGATGAGAGTGATTTTGAGTCAGTTCATCACAAGAAAATGCGCGTTTTGGATTAAGACGACATTTGAATTATGTGCATTTTAAAAATTTCTCCACATTTAAAATGAGAAATTAACATTTTTTAAAAAAATGTCTCTATGAGTAATTTAATTATTTATTTTATTTGGAAAGCACTTTCTCATTAGCCCGTAAATCTTCGACTGATTTTCTAAGTGAGACTTTTTTTTTTCTGCGGTCCCTCTTTACCTCATAAAAAAAAATTTTCTTTAATAGGTTGTAAATAATTATTGGTTATAGTTATTTATAAAGTTAGGAATATTTTTTTAGTGATTTCTTTTGTGCGGTAGATAGAAACCGTACAAAAACAGGTTTGACTGTATTACCAAAATTCAAAATATATCTATTTCATGCAATCTGTATTAATATCTCTAACAATTGAATTAATTTAATATAAATTTAGATTTAATAAATGAGAGTTCATTATTAAATCTAATCTTCATTATTAAAATCTTCATTATTAAATCTTTACATTAAGACATTGTTCAATTTGATACACATCAAATCCCATATGTGAAGTGTCAAATGGAATAACAAGATGTTCTGTACTGATAATTGTATACTAACTTCAATCGTACCTCCTCGATATATATTATGGTGGCATTGTTATATCCATTTTACTTTTAGATTTCGGGTAGATGAAATCTTAAATTAATCTTTTAAAATGGAAATTTTAGTTGAGAAACAGAAGGTAGTTTTCACTTTTTCCTTTGATTAGATCATAGGATGCGTGGTCTTTTTCGCCTGACCATAATTTTTTTCCATTATTTAGTATTCTATAGTCATTAGGCATGGGTAATACAATAGGAAAGGGAAGTAAATATACTGAATATGCGGAGAGATTCAAATACAAAGAAATCGTAACAAAACCAGATAATTCTGTAGGAAGAGCAGTTAATGGAGCAACAGTTCTCAACTATAAGGAGGGGGGAACTACAGTATCTATATCGCCGTAAGGAGAAAATTATCCCCCCCCCTTCGAAAATTCATATGTTGATCAAGTTCTCTAGGAAAATTCTCAAGTAAGTTACCAAGGAGCTTGTCATTCAATTCAAGGATTTAAATTTCAGCTCTGTCTGAGAGCCGTATATTCGGAAATTATTCAGAAGGAAATTTTTAATATTGAATTTTACATCTTTAACTAATGGTTAAGCGACAAAATATACTTAAAACACATATTATACAAACAAATTCTAATTGAGTGCATAATATGGATTTAGTAACTATGTATACTTAAATGTTTGACTGACTACTATAAACTGGGTAACTTTTATAGCTTATTTTTTTCCTGGCGTTTATCCAATTGGCTAAGATAATAGTATATGTATTATTTTAAAAATACACAAAGAAGGAATTATTAATTTAATGTATTTCTGATTCATTTATTTATTTTATTTGTTTTATAGCCGCTAAAGTCGAAGATTACTGCTTAAATGATCGACAGTGTAAAATGGCTAGTAGTTACAGTTACTGTAAATACATCATCCCTAGAATTTATGGAAAATGCAAATGTCCTCTGGGATATTTAGTTACAGAAGATGGAGCTTGCTTACCTCGTAAGTATTTAAGTGATAGCCTTTTTTTGTTTCGTGAGTCAAATAAAAAATTAAGTTATATATGTTTATTTCATTTTAATACTGATTTTTGAATGTCCAAAGATTGCTATTGATCCATATATTTAAATCCATTTTATCCTATGTGAAGATAATTTTTAACTCTAGCTAGAGGCCTTTTTCTAAAAATATGGCTAAAAATTTCAAGAAAACGAATTGTAGATCAGGTTATGCTGTGCTTGTGATAAAAAAAAAAGTAAAAGATTATTTAGATTATTAAAGAAAAAGATTTCTTAATGTTACGGAAAATAGCATGTCATTTAGATGATAATTAATGCACTTCATGGAAAAAAATATTCACTTTTTCCGTTTTGATTTCAGTCAGTACTTTTTTCCATTTTATAAATAATGCGAATTTTGAATCGTGATTTTGCATTCTCAAATAAAATGCAAAATCTAGGTATCGCTACATATGGGAATTGTAGGGTGTTTAAAAGATATATAATCCAACGATCGCTTCATATAAAGCCATGATGAATAGCTTTCTTTACTTTTGATTGATTCATTAAATGTTTGAAGCTTCCATCAAGCTTTTAAATTTAAGACTAAGCATACTTTTTTGTTTTTAGACTTAGGAAACGAGTGCAAACAACACCAAGACTGTGAACAAGTAACTCCAAATTCATTCTGTCTTCGAGCTGGCAAAAAAGCTTACTGTGAATGCAGAGAAGGATATCAAGTATCAAAGAACGGAATACGATGTCAGAGAGTAGAACCACACCCAGAAGGTAAAAACCATGTCTTTTAGATTACCGACTTGCGAGTTTAACTTTATAGACAACAGTCTGGACGTACAGACTGCAACCTGTATTTGATAACTTTTTATGCGGAAGCAAGCTGTTCGATTCTTTTTATTCTTTCAAAATGGCGTGCTATAAATCAAAGTTTGTTTATTTATAAGCAAATGAGCTTACTTTGAATATCATTTGTCACACTAAGGCTGATTGTTTTACTCAGTCAGATATCGAAAGAAAGAATGACATCTACTACTGTACTTGCTGGCTTTATTAGTTTTCTTTAGTTGCCAGTGGAGCCACCTCTAGTTAACCTCTTGTGGAACAGAAAATTGATAAGAAAATGAATGACACATGACCAGATTTTAAATTATTACACTTTAGAGGTTATAGAGGAGATTAAAGTCAGGATCATGGCTTCTGTAATTGGCGCTTCCTTTCTACATCGATACAAAAATTACTTGACCATAACGACCTTCGCAACGAGTGGTCATACCGCAATGGCTTAGGAACGCACTAACTGCGATCATATCAAATAAGGTAGAGGTGAGATCAGAACTACTTGTTTTCTGATGGCATATAATTTACAATAAGTCTAAAAAAGAAGCGGAATTATTTAACTTAATTGATTATGGGTTGTTTTTTTTTTCCTTTGCTCTTAATTTCACTTCTATATCAAAATGAGGATATCCGGAAATAAAAAGGATGAACTTACACATACTAGATGGTTTGCAGAAAACTAGGTTTGAGATTTTTAAAATGAATGAATGATATATAACCTAAGTAATTATTTGAACGCTAAATGGCTTTTATTTTATTCCTTAGAATGTCGTTAAGGGAAATCACATTCAGATACGAAGAAATCACTTTGAAACTGACCATCAATTAATATATTTTAGTTAATACTTGCTTTGATCCCTAGTCATTAAAATAATCAAACACCTTAAAAACTGCTTCTTCATGAAGAAAAAGACCTGCATAGAACAGACTTAGATATTGATTACGATCAGCAACTTTTATTACTTCGTGGCTAAAAGTTGGAGACAAAAAAAATTTATAAAATGATACAAAATGGTTTTGAATAACAAAGTAAACCATACAGTATTAATCTCTTCTTCTCAAAGATATCCTTTTTTCAAAATAAAACTATGTTTATTTCTAAAAATTACCAAGATGAAAATAAAAAATTTCCACCTTACAAAAAAAGTATTTTCTAATAGAAATTAGTATTAAGAAAGAAGCGGGTTGAGTAAAAAAAGGAATGACTCATTAGGTTTCAAAAATTATTGAAGCATGCTATCAAGAAGTAATAAAGTTTTTACAGCTTCTATAAACAAATATCTTGCTTTTGTCTTTAGAAAATTTTGATTTCGAGTCTTATCAAAATCTTCTAATTAATGTTGTTTGAAATAGTTTGGATCTGCTGTAATCCATACTTAAGCAGAGAACTTAATTTTCAACATTTAATATGCTCCTTATTTTATATCTTCATACTCAGAATGTATGAAGTTTATTTTGAACCGTTCTTTATTCATAGACACGGTGAATTTGCATTTATTTGTATCATTTTCCTCTCTTTTAACTTCAGGACATTAACCTCTTTTTCAATCAATGTGAATCCCGCAAAAAAAAAAAAAATCTCATTTAGAGATTAATCATTTCATTAAAATACGAATATAGTTTTTAGATTACTCATTTTTTTTTTTTTTTTACTTTATACAGATTTTGTTCTGCAGTTAACATCTCTCGGTAAACCCTGTAAACATTCGGATGACTGCCAGGCTCGAGATCCATACAGCATTTGCAGAAATGGAACATGCGATTGTATATCCCCGGATGATTCTTGCAGCGCCCGTAACACAGGTAACTGATCATCTTTTGATAACTTTGTTTTCTCATTCTGGCATGCTTCGCCCTAACAAGCTTCAGTATAAAGACTCAGGACCCTGGACAATCAGCGAAGACTTTTCTCGTTTTTTTATAATTTTATAATTAGGCAAAATAAAAATACTTTTATTTATTTACCACACTTGAACATCAGGTACAGACTTTCTTTACACAGTATTATTTTCACATTTATTAGTCTGTGCCATGGTAGAAAAAGGCCAATAACAAAATTTTTTTTTTAATTTTTTCACTACTTACTTCAAAACAATGAAAGAAATAAACGAAAGGCCAATATTCTAGTCTTAGCTAATGCCAAAGTAATGGTTGTTTTAGATATTCCGTGTCGAAGTTCCGATTACTTTAAAAGAAGCAATATATACTTTAACCCGTTATACACGTTTACTGAGTAACTAAGCAATTTTTTAGAAGTTTATAGATTTATAAAATGTATAGTTTTGTTTGTTATATGACAATGTAATGAAACCTTGGAAACTTTCATCTCTGCAAAGAAAAATATCCTTATTTAAGTCTACAGACAGAATTATTTTGACCCTCTGCTCATTACATAAAGCGAATTTGGCTTGTTTTGTCTCATAGTACATTTTAAGCGATTCTTTAAACTATTCTGACTAGCTTTAGAGATATACTGAAAACATAACTCTTACAGAAAAATAAATCATTCGAGTCATAAACTTCAGGTTAACACTTTCGCTTCGGGGAAACATATAAACTCATTCTTTATGAATTCCTCAACATCATATTTTACTCCAAGAATTTAACTTACACATACCAGTTTAAATAAGCTCGGCATGTTATTAGACATCTGTAGAATATGTTCACATTTTTTATGGTATATGGTTACCATCTGTCGTGTTTGGAGTTGCATTAATTTTCTGCATTAACGAATTAGATGCTAACTTCCTAACATGCTTTTAGCATGAAACATATTCGAATATGCGATGGTCAATTATTTTCGATTCTGTTCTGAAAAATTATATTATTTTCCTGTGTCTTCAATACGTGACATCTCGTTCCCTATGCGGCCGGAACCTACACAGAAGTCTGTCGTTGCACTTCACATATTCGCAAATAAACAGTAACACTTAAGTTTATTCAACAGAAATCCATATTTTCTTATGATCAATTCCGCAATATTGAAAAATACTTTTAAAATTGTATAACATGAGCATGCAGCATGTCATTCAATTAATGTTGTTCAATACTGCATTATAAAATTTCAAACTCAACCAACGAGCTTTTCCTGCACTGAAAATGAGATTATCTCTCTTGGGAAGAAAATTAAGGATAAAAAAAAGCTTAAGCAGGAAATTCGTGATTTTAAATATAGAAATATCAAATACAAAATTAAGATAAAACTTCCAACATTCTTTTCTTTTTTCAAATCTTTTCTGAAATAGGGAAAATCGCCAATAAATATTTGCTAAGTTATTTTACAATACAGAATATATTAAGTCAAAATTTTGATATTTTCTATACATCTAGGTTGTCACCCAGATACCTTTCAGTGCCAAAGCGGTTACTGCATATCCTGGTACTTCGTATGCGACAATCAAAAAAACTGCCCCGATAACAGCGATGAAGATCAATGTATACCTTTCAGTAAGTATTTTGTACAGCACTTTTTTTTTTTTTTTTCAATTGCAAAAAACTTTCAAATTTACTCAATTTTTCTTTTCCTCTCTTTTCACAAAACTCAAACTTGTGATGAATAAATCGCAATTTAAGATTTATGAGAGTACTTCAGTGTTTTCCATTTATTCAATAATTGAAAATAACTGAAAATGGCAGTATATAGAAGTGTAGCAAGCAAGTGATATAATATGCTTCTCGTGTTAAAGGTTTAGCAATGAATTATAAAGTTTAATAATGACATCACATTTTGAAGTAGCAGAAAGGCCGATTTGTACTTCAAGAACGTAGTCTGACAACACCCAAGTCAGCATTATTTCCACACTAACAGGTCATATCACCTACAATAAATATAATAAGCAGCAGATCGAAATACATGACAATTCTGCAGTGAGATTGGGTCATTAACCCTCGACTTTCCGGTCCTGAAACCAAGATTCTGTACCAAACCCCCATAGTTTCTGCAAGGCTTGCCGGTTAAGTCTATAGAAAGATCACTATGAAATTTCTCAATTTCCCATGTAAACACAAGTTTATTTCACAGAATAAAGATCTCAGTTGAATTTTTTAATATATTAATTAACTTAAAAATTATTTTAAAGAGTAGAAAATTTTCGAATTCCTGTTACGTAAGGATAAATGTTCTTTAAACTGTATTTACCGATATAATCGATGTATAACTGTATTAATATCACAATTTTATTAGACTGCTTTCCCTAACATCCAATGCTTTTGAAAGGTGGACATTCAATACATTGAATACAAAAAATAATTTTAAATTATCGGAAGTCTAGTACTGATCTGTTTTGACAAATTATCATTTAAATTATGCAATTTGATTAAATCTGTAAGTAATTAGTTTGTGTGTGAGATTCATTCACTGATTAACTATGGGTATAAATTACTAGTTACGAGATCGCCAAATTTATATTTGCACTTCGTAAATATCTTACACAATAGTCTTAAACTATCGATTATATTAATTCCTTTGCCACTTCTCATTGCTTTAATTAGTGTCATTTTGAAAGAGAAAGGAATAACTGTTACCTTTATCGGACAAAAATGAAACTACAACTTCTCAAATAACTGATAATATATATCAGGATTCAACTAAATAAAACAAAGATTACTATTTTATTAATAACAATTTCCAAACTGTCTAAAAGAAGCTTTATGATGATGCATCTGTGTTCACGATTATAAATAAATGTAATTAGTTCTCCAATTAAAAAATAAGAGCAACTTGACATAGGAACGAAAGAACAAAATATGCTCACGAAAATAATTTTCTCAATTCACAGACTGCCCCAAACAAGCTTTTCAATGTGACGATGGAACATGTTTATCTAAATCACTTGTGTGCAATGGACAGTGGGAGTGCCCAGATGGCAGTGATGAAGCTAGATGCTACACAGGTAACTATATTCGTTTATTTTCTTTTAAGGAATAAAGGAAGTAGTTGAAAAGTAATTTCGAATGTATTTATAAACTTCAAGTTTTTCGTTTCTATAAATTCCTTCCAAAACATTACAAATTCAATAGAAAGAAAGCTGTACTTTTCCATTTTAAATGTTATAAAACTTTGAATAATATGACAAAAAGTTAAATTTACTTCACACATAAAATATAAAAAAATATTAATATCTACATTTTGTAAGTTGCAATTTTAACAATTAAATTTTAAAACCAGTAGAAAATATTTTAGGATAACGGAAAAAATTCTAAACTTCCTTCAAAATTATGTGCAATTCTATAACTGCACATTGATATCTTCTTAGAAAACAGTTGTAAAATTTCAACATTATCCATTCCTTTCAATGATGTTATGAAAACAAGTGTTCAGAATTTAAAGATTTATAAATTTTATGCCAATAATATGTAAAAGTATTAAACTGAGAAAAATACTTTTAAAATTACAAAACGTTCCTGTGAATTAAACGTAAATAAATACTTAGAATCTTCATTTTAAAAACATAATAATAAAAATTTAACATATTTAGAATTTATACAATATATTCTACCTAATGAAATGGCAATCAAAATATCATATTTTGTAAATAAACCCACTCTAAGAATCTCTAGCATCTTAAACAATAAATCAATTTTGTGTAGTTAAATTTATTAATTTGTTCGTTTAGGTATTCCATGTGACAGAAACGCATTTAGATGCAAGAACGGCCAGTGCCTTCCACAATACACATTTTGCAATGCTGAGCAGGATTGTGCAGATGGAAGTGACGAATTAGACGAAGTTTGTGAAAGAGGTAAATCTCATACCTTCTCAATATTTTTCGATATATACCATATTATATCCGTCTTCTATCTAAAATAACCGCAACAAGCAAACATTTCTAAAGGTATTGCTCAACAGTTAAGGTTTTTTCTCCAAAAGTAAAATCTTATATCATTTTGATACAATGACAGCAAATTTTGTATATTTAAAAAAAATGTTTCTCCACATTACTTTTGAAATATTTATATTACAAAACTATGTCTATCTTCCTTCTTCTCATTTCTTATTCAATTAAGATATTTTGTGAAGATTCTGTAATATTTCTGAATATTTAATCGCTCATTAATTAACACTAATGAGAACCATGAAGCTTCGTTGCATTGTATATTCACTTGGTGTGCTGATCATTATATACATATAATTAAAAGGTTAGTTTCAACAAGAATAAAAGCAACTGGTAGTAATTTAATTAAAAGTTGAAATAAGAAAGAGAATGAAAGCTCAAAGAAGAATTCTAAATCCTCCAATAAAATAATTTCTAATGGCACCTAAATTTGGTTGTTTAAAAAGTGTTACAATGTAAGATATCTGTAAGCAATGGGGATGGAACATTATCATACTGGAAGTTAGAATAAATTTTTTAAAAAATGATTGAAATACATTAGTGAGATCCATCGTCTACAACTTGCATTCCAGTTTCATCAATTCAGTATTTAAGTGAAAATAATCTAACGATTGGTCAAAAGTAATTCCTGTTTTTAATATATATGTCTTTGCAGGTGATTATTGCCCTAGGGACAGTTTTCAGTGTGATAACAAACGATGCAGGTCATCGGCTATACTTTGCAGTGGTTTAGATGGTTGTGGAGATAACAGTGACGAAACAAACTGCGAAGTCTGCTGTAAGTGTTTGATGTATTTTCAAAATTTGCAAAATTAACAGAAATAAGCATAAACGACACATTTATACAAGCGTAAAAATTTTAGCGATTTTACTTTAAAGATATTCGTGGAATTATTTAAAAAAACATAACATAAAATGTCTGTAAAGCAAAAACAATTATATAACAAGAACTAACAATTTTCTTTGAAGAATATTATAAAAAACGCACACATTTTAAGAATATTTGTTTCTAGTGCAAAATGAAAGGAAAAAATTTTAATGAGTTTCAAGTATCTGGAAGTGTAACTCTAATCTGGACATCATTGAAGTTTTTAAACTTTCAGTTCAATTTTCTCAAGATTATTAAATAATTAGTATTATATAATAATATGTAATATTAGTAAATGCAGTTATTTTAATGAAATCGTATTCAAAGCATTATATGTTATTCAATAGAAATAAATTATCAAAAATATGAAGAAGACATTGCCTTTTAAAAATGAATTAAATACTGGTTAATTTAGCTAGAAAATGCTTCAATTTAAAACATACTTCTTTTTCTATTTTTTTTCAGATTGCAAGAAGCCATAATTTCAACTGCCTTAGAATTTCATTGGACGATGTTCCTCCTTAATTTATTTTGTGATGTTCATTTTGAATATATTTTTTACGTTTTTTATTTTATCATTTTGTTTATGTTGGTGTCAAGTCATAATAGAAAAAAAAAACGGATAACTAAAGTATAAGGTATCCAACGAAGCTTGTACATAGCCAAATAAAGATTAGTACATTCATAATCTGGTGATTGATTATTATTTTATATCAAAACTGCGCAGGACATATTTCCATCTTTTATATATATTATAACATTCAAAATAAATTAAAAATTTCATTTAGGGCCTCTTATAATTTCTAGTTTTATTTTGAAAAAGACACATCAACTTCAAAAAATAGCTTAAACTATTCTGAATATCCATTTCTACTGCTCTTCGCAATTTAAACTCTAAAAACACAGATAATCAAGTTTTAAACTTTAACAATAAAAAGAGAGAAATATTTCACTCAAATATGGATGTTGCTTCAGAATTTTTTTTTCAAGTCAAACGCAGAATAAAAATATCTTTATTATGAAAATGATATTTTCGACACTGATTGTACAATTAAAAACTTTTTTATTAGCATTTATAGAATTTAAAGTTGACTAAAATGAAACAGCAATAAAAAAACTATAAATTTGTTATGCAAGAAATAACAAGAAAACGGAATCAAGCTAAACAGACGAATTTTTCAGTGAATAATTATACAGAATTTTTTTACATGCACATCTAATTTTAGTATAAGTTATAATCCCAATGAATTTTAGTTCCATATGCCACATTATTTTGTACTACAAATTCTTGAATCACTAATGTTTACAATTAAAATAAAAATCGATTTCAAATTCATTTTTTTTGTCATCAATGACATTTACAGCTGCTATGATTATGATAAATAAAGATAAATTTAAAACAAATGAAACACAAGAATAAACTGTTGCACAATAACCAATAAATGTAAAATAATAATTGAAATACACAACAATAAAAATAATTCCAAATAACAGTGATCGAACTATACCAAACTGTAAACCCAATACCATAAAATAAGTACCATCACCATTATGCTGAAAAATAAATGCATTTTATATTTGCATTCAGAGTCAAATGAGTACATATGTCACTGTAAAACGCAAACGCCGTGCAGTTATTGAATACAATCATAGGAAGAAAAAATCCTAACAATTATAAAATTGCAATACCATTACAATAATCACATTAAACAGACAATTTTGTTCCTTTTTTTTTGAAATTGCAATGTTCACTACTTATCAAAAACTTGTTTAATATAATTATTCTAATTTCATAAATTAATTTCTCATCTCAAAACAAGCAGAAATTTATTTGGTTGATTAATAAATATTGTATAACAAAGAAAAATGTCTTCCTTTTCAATCTTCCTTGAAATTCATTTTCTATTCAATTAATTTCTTCAAATTAAAGGTATGAATTTTCTTAACTAATATGTTGTCTTTTTTTCCCGACTACCATAAAAAGTAAATTTATTTATTCTGAATTTGACGTATATACTCGTAATCACCTTATTTCGATTCCATAATCAAAGACAATTTTTAACAATAAAGTACACAACAATCATAAAATGGAATATCCTATCCTTTTCTACTGTACGTTTTTAGAAAAAAATAAAATAAGAATAATCATTTTGGCTAGAACTAAACAGCCAACTAAAATGGAGCAAAAAAATAAAAGTATTAGATCAGTTACTTCTCACATCATAATATATAATCCTTAATTATATAGGTAGATCAAAGGTTAATTTGAATCACGATAGAAAATTAAAACCAATGCAACAAATATGTAAAAATTATAAAATGCAAAAAATACTGTAATATTGACAATAAGGAAAACTTAAGTCATCACAGAAAATCACATTAATCATGGCAACAACTGTAAATTTATTATCTTATAAAAGTAATATTATTCAACAACAACTCAGATTGACTAGACTGTTTTACTGAATTGGAATGTGACAATAAGATATTTCATATTGGCATGACTCAAAAAATGACTTAATCAGAAATATTTTAGTGAAAAATTATTAATTCATAAAAATAGAAAATAATACCCTTTCATAAACACTGTTTATTACAAATATGACTAGAACATTCATTAATTTAAAATCTGACTAGATTCTACTGCATTCATAAACCTATTTTAATTCATTAATAAGAAATAACCTATTAAAATGAAAAAATAACATTAAAAAAGCCATCCAAAGCAAATCTAAAATATTCGATATTGCTTCGAGATTCACAGAAAAGGCCACCCCTTCAACCTCTAACATATAAATAAATGCATTTAAAAAGACATTTCTTCAATATATCTTCCAAACTTTTTTGTAAACGTTATTACATTTTGCAGCAAAAGTTTCGACAAAGAACACCTTATAAATTGGATAAAACATTTGTTTTATGAATTAGGTATTCTACAGATTTTATTACAATACAAGAGTTCTGAGAAACTTATGAAGTCTAATTAATAAAATTTGACATAAAATGTATTTATAAAAAGTAGAAAATAGTAATGCTGGAATAAACTTGATACTTAGATACATAAATTTAGTTTTTTAAAAAAAGAAAGGAACAAAAACTTTAATAAGGTAACAGCAGTATGTTTTACAAAAAAATCATGCACTGGTTTTTACCTAATAAAGCTAGATCATATTAAGAACTATTAAAAAAAAACTGGAATAAATTACTCTGCCAAAAAACAGAGAAAGACAACATTGACAAAAATTCTTGCTCCATGTAATATAGTATACATAAGATTTACAATTTGCACTGTACATAATTAAGTAATAAAGTTCTTTTTTTTTTTTCCTTCATCAAAAGCAAGAAATTTACACTTTCATAAAAAAATAATTGCGAATATTCTGTCATATAACACATAGAACAATGTTAACTAAATTTAAATTAACAATTTATATCATCTACTGGTTTTTTACCAATTAAATCTGGATTGGCCAAAGGATCTAAATCAGCAAATAAATTATACCAGCTTGACATGTCTTGCTTTCCCTAGTAAAAACAAAAATGATAAAGAATGTATAGTTACCATTATACAATTAACAATATTAATTTCATTTAAACCTATTCATATATTACATAAATTCATACAGATTTTCACTCTTAATTATTAAAGGAAAGAAGCTTGCATTTTCCAAAATAAAGAAAGTTAACATTAATACAATAATTATTTGCAGAACTTTAAAAAAAAAAAAAAAAAAAAAAAGATAATTTTAAATCAAAGCTTTACCAAATCATGCTGGTAAAAAAAAATTCAAATTTAAATTTAAAAGAAAAAAAACTTACACAAGATGAAATGAGCTCTAATGTACATTTTTCATTTTAGATTTGGAATTTGGAAGATAGTTACCACATAATCATCATTTTAAACAAAATCAACATTTTGGAGACTGAAAACAATACGGTGCTTAAGCAAGCACATTGTTAAATTGTTTTGTCATAATGCTAAATAGCAGAAAGAACTATTAACTGCAAAACTACAATTTGTCTTGAATAAGGGTTAATATTTATATATTGCTGAAGATGCCATTATTAGTTCAATATTCTACTAAATAGGAAGGAGAAATAAAAAATATAATATTTTAATAGATGACAAAATATAACTATATCATTCCAAAAACTCAAAAACCAAAATTCAAGAGCATAGTGAAAAATGTACAAGATTTACATTTGCAATAATGGGAAATAAGGTTTCACTTCTCTAGACAACAGTTTAATAAAACAAATGGACATTACAATAAGTCAATTGTATTGTATATGTATCAACATATACAATATACCAAAGAGGCACAATTGCATAGGGCAGTCTGTTTACCAAACTAAAGAATACACTAAATGCGAAACAAGAGAATAAATAACTTACCATAATTATGCATCACTTAATAGTAAATTTTGACATGTGATGAGAAACAAAAAGAGAACTAAAAAAATTTGTAATTTTTGCAGAAATATTTTTCAGTTTAAAAATGAACAAACTAAGATTTATTATAGTGAATACGAAAATAAATCAAAGCAGAGTTAATAATATCGATTATATGCAAAAAATTCAGAATTATTTCCATTTCCTCTTTCATATAATATAAAAATGTGTTGCTCAATCGGTAATGAAATTCATGTTTATTTTCTTATCAACTTCATTACAGTTGCTTCTTACATGAACATAAAAACAGTATATATTAAATTGGATAAATTACACATCCATTAATCTATGATAAGATACTTGATTTCATGCTTATAAAATTTATGTATTCCAAAGTTTCAACTAAAGCATAAGAGTATGCATTAAAATAAAAATAAAAAAATAATAATAATCAAATAAATTACCTTCTTATTTCTCTCCGAAGAATTATTTTCAATACCTTTGGTGGAATTGGTTACCGAACTTGAAGACGATTCAAAATTATCTAAAAGTAAGGGATAAAACGTTGTTGCACATGAATAACAAAGATTATTTTGCACTTGAAATCATCTAAAGTTGAAAACTAAGTTGATTAATGCTAGAAAAATACTTTTTAACAAAACAAAACAAAAATTTTTTTTAATTTAAAAATGTACTTAAAATAAGAATGCATTAGAATAAAAAAAATTTATATGTGCTTCAATGTACTCAAAGTTCTAAAATCCGTATTTAACATTATATTAAAGTTCTCATTTTAGGCTTTATAACAAAGCCTGACTGAAATATTTATAGTGGTTCAAGAAGTATAAAAAGAAACTTACAAACTTTTTGGGGGGATAGATAATTTATGTCATTAATAATACTCCTTAAAGATAAATTATTTAGATTATAAAATAGTAAAAGCACTTTAAAATATTATCAAAAATTACAGAAACTATAAACATTACAAGGTAAATTTTTACTTGAAAAATAAGTTATGCAACATTTATATCACTGGATATAATTAAATTAATAGAAATAATATCTTACCAATCTGAGAGGCATTACATCCTTTAGTCATGTCTAGTAACTGTGATGGAAGAAAATATGATGTTTGTGAATTATTTTGCAGTGATGCAAAAAAGTTATTTCGATCACTTTCTTCATTCATTGGTAAGCCCGAGGAGAGATCATTTTGGAAATGAGAATCAGAAAGACTAGAATTTGAAGAATCACAATTTGAACCTAATATTTCATTCAACAACTCCAAGTCACTTTTGTATGCATCATCATCCAGTTTCCCAGTTAACAAATCAGAAGAGCCTACAATAAATAAACAAAAAAAGAAAGAAAATTTCCTGTTCCTAAAACATTTTCAGATATTTCTGAACAGATTGAAAAATTTAAATTCACATGCCCAGAAATAAAATGGAAAGCGGATATCAAATAATGTAATAAAAATTATTTTTACCAATAAATTAAACTAAAATTTCTCCGAATACAATAACTCAGTTTAATGTTAAACATAAAACTTTTAGTAATCATTACTTTAATTAATGTTACAATTTTCAAACATATGAAAGTAAGTAAACTACTAATAAATTAAAACCACCTCTATTTCTGCATCACATATATAACATCTTTCCAAGAAAATAAAAATCCTGTAGTTTATTTATTTATAACCTACACCGATTGAGTCTATTCAAACATGGATATACAGCCTAATATGGAACTGTGGGAAGCAATTACAGTCATTGACCCAAACTGAGAAATGATTAACTCTCAGGCTGCATAATTCTTTAAAATCACTATTGAGATGCGAAGTTTGCAAATAAGTTTAAATATTTTTCAAAGAAAGTGAACTGATACTATATGTTACATGATAATAATATATTATAAAAAAATCTTTAATCGTAAAAATAAACACTCTAAACTGAGAAAAACACGGGATGGAACATAAAATGGACTGATTGCCAACCCGCGGAAAAAGCGGGATACGCAGCTGGAGGATTAAAATACAAATAAACCAAAACATTACATCCTCCCGACCTAAACCAGTAGAGTAAAGGATCCTGCAGTTTGGAAAAGTTAAACCACTCTGCAAACATGATGTAGACAGAAGTCGGAAATTCGAGAAATGACACGTTCATTCTTCTACAAATAGGTCGGCATTACTTTACATACAACAAAAATCGTTAGCATATCCAAACATTCCTTATTACAGGAACATGCCATTTTTTAAGTTAGTATACAAGTCTGAGCAATGAATTTTATTTTCTTACTTAGCATTCCTATATTCTCTTCAGATATATTAAGCGATTTATTACTCAAGATTCTCTTCCCTTCTTTACAAAGTCAATATTACAACTGTTGACCAATCAAAGTGAGCAGCATTATGCATGATTAGTAATGATGATAAATGAAAGTTTAACATATTTCCAACAATTTTTTTGCACAGTCAAAAAGTAATTCATTTGAGATGAGTTATTGACAAGGAAACATGCCAGATTTAAGTTTCCTAACTTAAAACTAGAGTGTTAGTAAAACTATTTCACAAGAATAGTTTTAGTTTCCTTTAACTCTACATCAACTGCAATCACTACTTTGAATTAAGATTACGGTATGATCTAGTCTCCAAACTTGCGAAGCGTTCACCAGTTGTTAAAATGCTCGCAAAATTGTAGCATTTACTTTTCATTTTGTTGAATTGCAATTGAAACAGAGAAGATTGCCAAAATTCACATTTTATTGCTTGTAAAATATTACATAGTGAACCTTAAAAAGTACAAATTAGACAGTGAAAATAATTAATGCTTTATATAAGTTTCCAAATCGAGTTTCTTAAAAAATATTAACCATCATTAATGCAAACATTGAGCTCGAAATGAAAGCTCCACTGTAAGACTCTTTAAAAAATAGTAACTAACAAATAAAAATTAATAATATATCGATTTCCTAGCCTTTTAAATTATCACTTTTCTAAAATTTTCACATTCCGCCAATTTAAACAAGTAAAATAAATATAAACAAGATTAATAATCAGCATTTTTTATATTTGATTTGCTGTTTTCACTAACATTTCCAAGTCTCATTTTAGATGTATAGTTTGTTTTGCAAGAACTCACAAAATATAGATAAAATATTTCAAACATTTTATGTAATAAAAAAAATTAGTCGTTATTTAAATCGACCTTTTAATGGCATTTTGTATTAATTCTTCATGAATCTTTATAAATTGCATACTATCATACATATGAATTGATTAGCAAGTCAACAGAAATTATTTCACAAGAAAACTAGTGAAAATTAAAGGGAGAAATTTAAGAAAATAAAATCATATGACATTCAGCAAATTATGGGAATTTACATAACATAAATAGCGTATCAACACGCAAATATATTATAAATTGCAGAGAAAATATTTTAAACTTACTTTCAGAATTATCAACATAAGAATGCTGTGTTGGCTGTGTATTGCTATCATTAGAAGTGGGTGCATCAAAAACCAGTTTTTTCACCATTTCTTCATTGTCTATACTAATTAAAGTAGATTCGACTGATTCCTCATTTTTCTTGTTGGGCTTCTTTGTTTGACGTTTTCGTTTATGTGCAGTGCCATTTGAAGGATCTGTCCCGGAACTGTCCTTAATTTTATTAGCATTTGTAGTTTTAATTTTCTCGTCGTCATTATCATGATATTCTGATTCAAAAAAGAGTAAACTGGAAAAAATTAAAAGAAGAGGAAATACATCAATATGAAGGTAAAGAGAAATGGATCTTTAGAAAGAGAGTAAATTTTTAAAAATTCACAATAAAAATGCTAAGATACCTTAACCTAAAGAAAATATCTGTATTTATATAAATTGTGAATCACTCTAAATTCAAGCAGCATTTTATTTATATCTTATTATTTAAAGACAAAATCATTTTACAACTGTTCTAAATAGTTTTCATTCATATTTTGCAAGGCATTATTTTAAAAAACTCCATTTTTTCTGAAACTTCTCGCCAAGAATTATAATTAATAATTTAATACTTTCTGTTTTAAAAGAAACCATATACACTTACACATCTTTATCTGCATTGGGAACTAGAGACTGTTCTTCATCAAAATTCTCATTCTTATCAGAGGTTTCCTCAGCCAGTTTCTTGCTAGTTTCAGTAAGCTCCTAAAACCAAAATAAATTATAAGAGAAAAGAATCTCCACTACGAAAAAATCTCTTAATTGATTTATCAGTAACCGTTAGGTACCACAACTGTTCAAAAAAAAAAATCCGACTGTTACTCATTTCTGAAAATTCGATTCAAATCTAATTTTGGATCTTAGATTAACCAAATCACAAATTACTTTAGACCCTTCGTTTAATGAGCATAATTTGTTCTCGAATCTTATATTGATAAACACTCACTAAGTGATAAATTTGCAGCCTGCAAGCAGTTTTCTTCTCTTCTCTTGATGAAAGCTCTTCCACAACTTCTTGCAGTACCACAGAATGCAATCCTATAAGCTCTTCGGTAGACAGCACTTGGATATGCTTGTATGTATAGACATATGCTTTAAAAATATTTTTCCTTCACATAACAGTATGAAGGCTTATCAAAGAATCACATATTTCCTTTTACACAAATAACCATATATTTCACATTCGACATTTATTTTGGAAAAAAAAAGCAAGCAATAAACCCACAAATAACTGACATACATACAGGACTTTCCCTGTAATGTTAAAATGCCCCCTGATGACTCGTTTCACGAAACATCGCTCGTTAAATAATATATATACATTTTATTTTGCTCGTTAAATGAGGTTTGACTGTACTGTTCATGGTTCTGAAAGTTCTATACACATTTCTTAATCCTAAAAGCAGAAAAATATAGCTAGAACTATGGAAAGTTTTCCTTCAAAAATGAATAATACAAATTATTTGTAATTAGATATATTTATTATGTATTAGAACAACATTTACATTAATTTTTAAAATCTTTCTTCCACATATGACACAATTATCTTATTTAAAAACAACAACTAGAGATGATATAAAAAATATAATATTCCAAAGCATATTATTTTTGCTTTGTCATAAGCAAAATTTTCAAATCTACATGTAAGGCTTCACTGAAAAAAAAACCTTTCCAAAATTGAATAAAACAAACACAGGATCATTAAAAATATATGTTTAATATTATATATATTTTTTTTCAATTTCTTGCATTTTTTCCCCCCAGGAATGAAATAAGCCAACTCATGATCATTTATCCTAAAATTTTAAAGATATCTTTAAAATGTCACATTAGTACTGATTGTTTGAAGTAAAAATTCCTTATATAATGCTGATGACTATATAAGAATACTGATTTATATGATATATTTGCAAACATTATATACACAATTCATATACAATCTTCAAAAATCAAAAACTTTTCTTTTACAATTGAGCTCCTTTCCCAGCCTGGGGCCTCTAGCCAACATCTTCTTTTCTCATCTTTAATCAATTCCCAATATTATCTGTACTATCTCACGACACATGATGCATTAACATTCATGCAGTAATATGCCTCACATTTTTTTAAAGAATTTATATTTCAATTTAATGCATATATAAAATGTTTACTCTTACTTTTAATAAGGAAAATTCATAATGTTGGTAACCTTTAGTTGTTTCAGCCACAGAAATCATAGTGTTGGCCATCTTTTCCGACATTGCCATCAGAGAATTTTGGTAGGTTGCTAGAGCTTGAGAAAATAAATTACACCTTGAAAATGACAGTAAATCAACTTTCTGTAAAGTATCAAGTTTTAGCTTATCAAATCTTGATTTGGTTTTCCGTACATTGCTTTGAACCTGTAAAAAAGCATGCAAAATTTTAAATTCACATAGTGAACTGTATAAAAGTTTGAAGAAAGAAACTGTTTCTATTATTAACAGCTATAAAAAAAAAAGAGAAATTGGTGAGAAAACAATATCAATAAAAATAAAGCAGGAATAAATATATTTATCTAAATCTAAAAATAAGAGAACTTCCCACATTGGTTCAAAGAATTACAGTTCAATTATAAGTCTTTAAAAATTATATTCAAAAGATCCGTATAAAAATAGTACTAGCATGTGAAATTTTTTTAAGTTTTGCTTAAATTGTAATTCTGTTGAATAGTACTATTCGTTTCAGGGACCCAAGGCTATCACTTTTGAATTATTTAACCACATAATGCAAGTTATACAGCAAATAAAATCAACGCAATTTTAGAGTTTTTTTAAGGCTAAACTATCGTCCATTTAGATACGTTTTCATTCAGTTCCTTTTATTTATTTATTTTGCTTACTACTTACTTTGAACAAAACTGAATTTTAATTTGAGACTTGCGTATTTTTGTTCATATGACTAATTTAATTTTTAAATTAGCCCATGTTACCTTATTCTAAAATTTTCTCTTATTTCCTGATCCAAATCCCACTTTTTAATTTAATCAATTCTAAAGGGCACTCTAAGAAATTGATGACACTTTAGCTTTCCATATCGTGAGCAAAGGGATAAAAATCCCACCTTCTACAACACAGCTTCAAAAATACCTGAGTTTCCTTTTCCTAAATCGACATGTGCCAAAGAAATTCCTAAAAGAATCTTTTAGTAAAATCACCAAGGGAAAAACTTCACCCGCTTTGCGATATAAACAGAAGCATTTCATTTATCTTCCACGTTAATGAATCATGCCTCTTTGTGATAAAATAAATAGAAGTTTGAAGAATGGGTGTGCGTGTGTTTAATGATATTTCTTAATCTAATTTAAATCCGAATTTAATTTCCAAACATTTATCTTAATTTAACCCATATTAATTTCATTCTAAAATGTTCCCTTATTTCCTGATCCAATTCCACTTTTTATATCATTACTTTCAACACGCACTCTATAAAAATGCTTACTTTTGCATTTTTTCACGCTCCGAGTAAAGGGATAAAAATCCTTAATGCTTAGAACATTATTTTAAAAATACCTAAATTTCCCTATCCTAAATTGACACGTATAAAAAAAAATCCTTATCAAAATCTCATAGTAAAATAATCGAAGGGAAAAATTTCTGCCCCTTTTGCTCTCATATCGCGATGTGAACAGACGTCAGTTTTCTCGTCGCTTCTGGTACATAATATGCCTCCTGGGATGGAATAAATAAAAGTTATAAAATTTTAAAATGTTTTCCTTTCCGCTTTGCAAATGCTAAAAAAATATGTTGACATAATATATATATTCATATAGGTAGTAAAGCTAGTATGTGTGTGTGTGTATATATATAAATTATGCTAGTATATACATATACTAGTACTTCAACAATTTAAAATAGGCCATGGTGATTACATATTTTTATAAACAGAATTTTACTATTCATCAAAATAAAAGTGAAATAAAAGAACTTAATATTATAATAAAAGAAATAATTCCAGAAACATACAAATAAAAGGAAAATGATCAAAAAGAATACTACTGAATTTTTAAAAACCCATTCCTGCATATAAGTAATGAAATATTTTTTTAATCATAATGTAAATTTAACAAGACAGGAAATAGATGCATATCGCACAGCCTAAGATCTAGTTATAAATATAATGATTTTGATAATTAATCTTGATTCCTACACAACTTCAAATTTTACATTAATAAAATTTGAATTTAAAGAGGCTCTTGATGTTATTTGATTTGAAAATCTATTTATTTAAGGATTGTCCCAACTTTAATAAAATGGTAACCATTTTTAAATTTTAAGTTCATGGAAACGAATATTCCCTCTACTACTTTAAAACTAAAAATAAAATGCAAATCTTCGTTAAATGAAAACAATAAGCTAAGTTACAAAATAGAGGCTATTTTATAATTTTTTAAAGAAAGGAAGACTTAATATGAACACTTCTTAAAAGTTCTATTAATATGCCTGCTGTTTTCTGCTTTAAATAAAATACAGTTTTAAAAAATTCACAACAATAATGACTAATGAAATATCTACTGTTGTGTCATTTTTAAACTGATTTACATTATTGTATTTGATACGATTCTACGATATTTTAAATCAATAATAATTAACAAATCTATTTTAGTCCATTAAATCAAAATACCATCACAGTTGAGCCATTTAATAGACGGAACACAGCAAATGAAAGTGGAAGATATTAATATTTAGTAGCAGTGGCATCCATTGATTTAAAGAATGGTATTTATATTTACTTTTCTAAATTTTTCCATTTGTTTACATGTATCAGGATCAAGTTGTTGGGATACGTCTTTCATCCACATCAAAGCTCCACGATAAGCAGTACGAGCTTTCTCCATCTTTTCTACAGTTTGTAGAGTATCTACTATAGCTCGGTACTGGAAAGTTTCAACTTCATGGTAAAGGCGAACCAAAGGTATCCGAAGAGATAATCTAACAAATATTATTATGATATTAAACATCTTCCATCAGTGCAGGAAAAACTAGTGCAAGATAGTTAAATTTACACATTCAAATCATTTCCATTCAAGTAATTATGAAAAATATATAAATATTTTAATAATTTTATAATACATTTTAGATATTTATTATTAACACTAAATCAAAAGGTTTTCTAATATCAAAAAGCAATTACTTTATATCTATATATTTGACTGAATAAATAATTGCAATTTCATAATCATGATGCAAACGATTTTAAGGAATTTCATTAAAGAATTCTTAACATTATTATTATATTATAAAATTTCAACTCATATAGTTAAAATTATATTAGTTTCACAATGAAATTTCCTTAAAATTGCATTACTATTTTATAAACACTTACATTAATAGATAAAAATTGTAATTTTCAATCACTTTGTGAACTTGAACTTACATATATGTCTGTGTGTGTGCTATATTAAACATTAAAAATAATGAGTATTTTTCAATCAATTACATCTTAGAAGTCATACAGAAGTTTAACAACGATTTTAAAATTATACTGGTTAATTATAACTGGGAACTGAACTATAAATGATGACATCAAAGACAAAAAGAGAATATGGGAGTCTGTTCAATACTTTTATGTATTCGAAAGTGGACTTTTTGCATATGACAGTTGATTTGTCCCTTCTTTTTAAGACTTGCGATTTTCACAAGATACTGCAGATCAATGTTTATAAATGTAAAGTTACAATAATTAGAATCAGAGAGTTGTGGGAAAACCTAAAAGTCTGCACAATTCAAAGGTGTTAAAATGTTTTTATTCTCAATTTAAGTGGTGAGAAGAATTTATTTTCAAAGCACAAATTGAATTGAAAATGAATTTATAATATAGTATGAAATAAATTAATTATTCTTATCAAAAACAACTCAACTCAAAAATGCTTCTATTTTAACTTTCTGAGATGCATGGGATTTTGATTCTACCCAGATCTTTCAGGGTCTAATAAATGCAACTTTAAACCTATTTTAAACTCCATTCAAGCAACTGTTTTATATCGCGTTAAAAAAGATAATACAGCAAAATAATGTTTTTTGCTGATTTCAAATGTTAACTAAATTTTAAAGAACATTTATGTAAAAATCATTTTTGAAATGAGGAATCTTCTGCATGAGTTGATAAAATATTGCAAGCTTCCTTTTTCTATTTTGAAAATTTACCTGAGAAGTTTGTGCATTGCATTTCTTCCAAATAGTCATGACTTGAATATATTAAAAATTATTTCAGCTTTAATTAAAAAAGAAATTATGTTTTTAAGATTTAAAATAAACTGGTTTTTCATCATGAGTGTATTTTCTTCAAGATGACTCCATGCACAACGTCATTTGCTTGCTTCATATAAATATTGTTTACATTTCTTCTCCAGCATGATTTGCTAATCATTGACCTTGTTTCATTTTTCCAGATCATCCTTCTCCTTTGATAACTCCTGCTAAAAAGAGTTATCTTTGCAATAATAAGACCTTTCATAATATAAATGAAAGTGGTATTTATTTAATCTCTATAGGTCTTTCATATCAAAAGTTTCTTTAGCAAATTTTTATATGAGTTTTCAGAAGTATTAAAGATTATGCAAAAGAGATCATTAAATTAAACATTTTTCATAACAGAATTTGATAAACATCCTCAAAAGTTAATTATTAAAACTGAATGTGCATAACTGGATTGAATTTGAGACTTGTAAATGTATACACAAATACACAAATATATTCTGTGCATGAATTTGCATTTGAAGTTTAAGTTTGAAAGAACAATGAACAATATACCAAAATTTTAATGTATAGATTATATTTAGATGTCATAAATCATGTTATTAAACATGATTTCTTTCCAAATAAAGGTAAGAATACCCTAACATTGCAAAAAAAAAAAAAAATGTAGCAAAATAATGTTTTTTGCAGATTTCAAATGTTAACTAAATTTTAAAGAACATTTGTGTAAAAAAAAAGGAAAGAATGTTCTTAGCTTTATAAAAAAAAAAATCATAGACATTTCTTATAATCCATAAATTTACAGTTTAAAATCTGCAAATGTAGTTTAATCTAATTTTCAAAATATTAGAAGGCATATAAAAGTTTAAAAAGCAAGCTTATTTGATTTTAAAAAATCTCACTTTTGTTGTGCACTGAAGCTTAGGGCTTTCCCAGCACCAGTCATAACTTTGCCAGCACGGGTTTTATCATATCTGCCATTTTCTTTCAAAAAGCGGCCCATTGCATTTTCTTCTTGCGCTAAACCTAAACAAAAGGGGGGGGGGGGTAAAAGAATTTACTTTGTTAAACAAATTTGATAAAAAACAATACAAATGAGCATTTAAAAACTCAAACTTTTTCACCCTTTTTAAATGTTCAAATACTATCATTTACCCTTCCTTACAAAATTTACATATTTCATTTAAACATGCATACTAAGAAAAAAATAAAGGAATTCATACCACATAATTTGTCCTGATAATTTTCTAAAACTCTCATCAAAGTCAAGAATGATTCCTCAATAGTCTGGAAAAGCTAAAAAAAATCGAAGAAGATTTCAACATAACAGAGTGGAATTTCTACACCAAAATAGCATCATATGTCTTTATGTTACTCAATAATAATAACGTATCTTAATAACTTTCTAGAAAGTAAAGTTGCATAGAAGATATAAATCACTAATAACAATATTACAGTAATTGACATAGTAGAAAATGTCAATTCAAAACATCACATAATTTATCAGCATTGCAAAAACTGAACAGTTAGGAAAGACCGGGGCTAGTTATAACTATTATTGGAATAATGTTTATACTTTAAAATGTATTTGCAATTCCTTGATTATAATTACTTATTCATTCTTAATATCAGGCTTGCCACTCAAATCTGGAAAAAATATTCAGTGTTCCCAAGAAGAAATGCGTGAATAGAACTCGTGGTAGTTATAAAGGAATACGATTTTAAGGAGTGGAAAAAGGAAGGAAAGAAAGATTATAAAGAACAATTTAATATTATTCGAAATAATAACATATTAAAAGAAGGTTTATATTTACATAAGGAATTTTTTTTATTTTTTCTTATTATCCGGAATTTAGCAAAAAAAATATATATATATTAAGGAGGGGATATATTACTTCTCAAGCTCTTTAATTGAAAGTCACACAAAATTAAGGACTCAGGTGAAATAAAGCACAAAACCTTTTTGCTATCATAATACAGATCATATAATGAATACTTAACAAAAATATTACAAATCAAGATTTTTTTTTATTATTATTTATTTATTTTTGCCAATTCAAGTATTTGGGTATCAACTTTCGCAAATTTTTCAGCTATCAGTTTTATGGAGCTAATGCACCTAATCCGTAACAAATAAGATACGGCCTAACATACCTTTTTTAGACATTTCCCTTTCAGTGAAAATATTTCCGATATATCACTGAATGCCTTAAAGAGCGAACGTGACGCAAAAAATTTTAATACCCATAAAAATTTAGCTTTAAATTATTGTTCTTGAACTAAAAAGTTCGAAATCAGTTTGTTTTTGGACATTAAATTTGATATTTTCGGATTTGATGTGTCGTCTTTTTCTGTATTCCATTTAGATATATATATATATATATATTCCTTTTATTCTTGCAATTTTTAGACACCGGCCTTCTTTAGATGGGGGGGGGGGAGAATAACTAAGAAATCTCCTATACTTTCTCAGTTTTCAAGAAATTTTTCAAATTTTCCTACATTTTTCCGGGTTTTTTTAGACGATTTTTAAATTCCCTGTGTTTTCAGGATTTTCCAGGTTCTCCTGTGGCGTGGCAACCTTGTAATACGCTTAAGAAAAATATCCTGCGATTTAGTTGATCTCGGCAACAGAAATATTTTTTTTTCAAAACTTTTGGCTGTTTGGTTTTGATTTGGTTATATTAGCGTCCCATTTGAAGCAACACTAGGGCTGTTTTGGGACGGACCTCGTAATTTTGAACCGCGGTCAGATGACGAGGATGACACCTGAGCTGGCACCCCCCCTTCTCCACACCACACCACACCAGCGGGAGGACGTTTGGTCATGACGGATTTAACGTGCAACAGACCCCCTTACACGACGGTTCTTCGGTGGAATCGGGTCACGAACCTGAAACCCTCCGGTTCCGAAGCCGAGACCTTACCACCAGGCCACCGTGGCCCAACTTTTGGCTGTTATAACTAGTTCAGGATTTGGCATAAGTTGCAATGATAAAAAAAATATTTAAAATTTTCTCTTTATAGCAATATTTTATTAATCAAAGCACATAAGATATTTGATATTTATTATTACTTGCTATAAAAATAATAAATGGTATCAAGTGATATACAGTAAAATAAAGAGAAAATTATTTAACCAAGCAACATAAAGGTCAGTCTGCATCAGAATTACATTTAACACAAGGAAATTATAAAAGTTCCGTTGAAGAAGAATGGGTTCAATGCTTCGTTTACAAAATATGTGTTTTCTATCGCACACATTTTGCAAATTAATCATTGAACTCATCCTTCTTCATCAGAATTGTGGGGCTCGGTGGCTTATTTGTAAAGTCGTGGTTTCGGCGGCGGAGTGTTCTTCTTTCGGAACCCGATTTTTCCGAAGAAACGTCAAGTAAGCGGATTAAGAACAAACTAAATCTATGGAGCTGAACGTCTCCCCCTTTCAATGCAACAAGGAAAGGGGTAGAGGTAATTGTTCAAAATGCATTAACATTTGAATTTATTTATTTTTAGATTGGCAAAATTATTTAAAAAATGTTTTTAGCTGTCTCATTTTGCTGATGGCAACTTAATAGTTTAATCCCAAGATGGAATAAAATCAGGTTGAATGTATTTCCAGTGGGATATTGTTTTTCTTTTTTAATGTAGAAAGTGAAAGGAAACAGTGTTTTTCTTTTGCAGCTTTAATAGTAATAACAGCTCATCACGGGTCATCATCATCTGATTGATTACATTATAATTAATAATGGATGTAACTATAATTTATTATAATATATTGTTAAAATTGCCATTCACATACTCACAAACTAAAAAAAGTCTTCCCCCCCCCCTTTTTTTTTGAAAATTTTCTTTATTAGTTTTTCCATTCATTTTTTTTAAAATCATTCTTCTTTATCAGAATCAGTATTTCAGTTCAAAATCTTCACTTTTTTCCCTTTTATTTTCTCATTCAGATATTTTATATCTGAATGAGAAAATTCAGATATTTCTTAAACTTTTCCCTTATTCTTTATTCTAGCTTTTATTTCTCAATAATTATATCATTATATGTTTTCCATCACTCTTTTTATCAGGTGGGTAAGTTAGAATTTTTTTTATTAATTGTGGTTCTATTAAACTCTTTTGAAGTGAAAGGGATATATCTAATTTTGATGGCATTTGTTAATATTTAAAGCATAAAGTATAACTACACGAATCACACACAAATCAAAATATAGATTACAAGTTGTAATAGGTTACAGCTTAACCCAACCCGAAGTTTTGTTACAACTTGCTTCATCCCATAATTTCTGACATTTTTGATGATTTATAAAAAAAAATGCGATTAGTAAAAAATTAAAGCAGCTTTTTAATAGTTAATTTTTTAAAAAAAAAAAAAACTTTTTTTTAACTGGGAAAATATTTCTTACTATTTCAACTTTATCATGGTGGAGCAGGGGGTATAAACTTTGAAAAATGTCGATAGAAATTAAAAAATTTTATAATGAATTATGTTTACCATTAATTGCTTTTTTAATATTTTCATTCCAGCAAGCAAAGAAAAGGAAATTATATAAGATATCATTAAAAATAAATAATTACAATTGAAATATAAGCATATGATAAAAGAGAATATTACCTTCATAAATTAAATTTATCAAACTTCGATAACTTTGTACAATCACAGTAATTTTTGACAACTTCTATTATATCTTTCGAATTTGAAAATTTATAAGATACATATTTTAATATTAAAAAATAATGAATATTCTCAACAAATATGAAAAAAATTCATTTATGCAACCAGCAAAAACTAATATTTAAACAAGCTATAGAAATGAATGCAATCTTATACCAGTAAGAATAATGCTTCTTTAACCCTCTCGATTCCAGCGGGGCGGTTTCGGGCGGTTTGAGAATTTACCCTATAATATCCACGTGGGGCGGTTTGGGGCGGCTGCTAGCCGTTTTAGGGGAGATGGGTATTAAAAGAGGCTGCTCTACTGAACACTCCAGGAGGTCCTCGTTATCTTCGACAATCGCGACTTTTTCACAGTAGTTTCCCCTGTGCCTTAGGGCGGTAGGGGTTGAGGAGGGATTCAGTAAATAGGTTGTTGGCGTACATTTTGTATTTTGAAAGGGTTTTAGTTTCTATTTTCACGTGTTGTTAGCTCAAAATTGGAAAGATTTTATGGCCATTTATAAAAGAAATTTTCCACTGAAGCTCTCTGGTAACGATGAATGATATATAAGGATACCGACACGTTGTTTATTTTTCGGACAAGCATCAGAAGCCCTTTTCAGTAGTAAGACTATTGTAATGATATAAAGACAAACCATTGCATTGTCAATGCGGCCTATTCACATCGCAGTTTTCTCACAAAATGGGTAGCGACAGTTGTTACTATGGAAGGAAGTCGTTTTAAACTCCAGGCATCTTATTCTTTCATCAAAGGACTGTCGGAAATTCTGAGGCCGTGTACAAACTACCGCTTTTAAAATAGAATTAAAAGACAAAAAAAAAAAAAAAAAAGATTGAGAGTATTTTTTATCGCCCTCTTCAAAGAGTTATATAAATACTGAGTTCCTTTTTAGAATACCATTCTGAAAATTTCTCTTCAGTTGTGAATTGCTACTCTTTATTTTATGTACTGTGAATCGGGTGTTTGGATTATCAGAGTAATTTTTCTATTGAAACGCTTATTATTTCTTCATTATGAGTAAAAGAAATCGTGAACACACTGAAGAAGAAATTAAAGCAATTTTACTTGATTCTGATGAAAGTGACAGTGATCTATCTGATGATGGTTGGTCAAAAAATGATACTTTAGCTTATCTCTCATTTATTCTAAGCAAAGAAGCAGGAGATGAAACTAACGTCGGTCAGATGAACGAGAGAGAGAGAGAGATGAGGAGTCAAAAAATGTTATATAATGTACATATTATCAAAAATTTGCAAATGATTCCCTCGTGTGTAAATTTGGGGAAAATTAACATGAAGCTTTCGTTTAAAAATTTATCTTGTCTTAACAATACTATAGAAAACTTCACATAACATTTTAAAATCAGAAATTCAGCTTGAAAAATTCAACATGACAGTTCATACTAAAAAAGTAATATTTATGATTAATGTAATTTTAAATGTGTTAAATCTTTATATTTAGTTTATGAAGAATGTAATGTTTTAGTAAAATGTTCAGGCTGAAAACTGAAGGAATGTATTTTCGAAATATATTTCGCCGAGTAATTTTTCCCCCGAATTTTATTTCATAAATGTTTGTATTTCATTATTAAATGAAGTTTTAAAAATATGTTAACTCATCTATCGAAACAATTCGATAGATGAGATATATAAGGTTTGACGTAATATATTCCTTTGATTAGAAAAAAATTTTAATAGTTATATTTTAAAAAATTAGTAAAAATGAGTGGCAAAATAAAGATATTTTTGGAATTTATATTTACCCTACATTCTTTTTCGATTATTTAATGTAAAAGCAAGAATTCGTAAGGTTTTGGGGAAAAAAAAATGTGAAAACTTCTTTAAAAATTTAATTAAAGTTCTAAAACTTTTCTCTTAGTATCACTATCGTAAATGCAAAATAATATTTTATATGTAAAAATTCAATAAAGATAATCGTTTATACTGAAAAAAAAAAATGCTAAAGACAATAAAAAAAATCTTAGCTGAATGTTGAAAGAACATATTATTTTCTAAACATCTTTCAAAAAGAGCAATAACATTTTTTTTATCCAACGAATGTTTTTATTTTGGTATTAAATGAAGATTTAATACATTATCTTGTTAATCACTGAAAAGCATTCACATCTATACTATGTTAAAAAATGAACTAATTGCATTGATATATATATAATGTATGTTTTACATTACTATGTAAAAAAAATTTACATGGTAATATATGACATATTATTTAATTTTGGCAACAAAAAAAATGTAAAAGCCTATTGAGAATTAAATGAAACATAAAAATGTTTTTGAAATTGCTAGTAAAGCAAGTTTTTATTTAAATAGTTTGTAAGAATAACATAAAACTTACAAAAAAAGAAACCTATTTTCTAAATTATAGAATAAATTTCAAATTTTTTGTAAAAAAAAATACCCCACAAAGATGATGAGCGAAACACTTCACACTAAAAAATATAAATACATTAGAATAAAACTCTTAAGCTGATGGAAAATGAATCTCGTTGCCGAAAACCGCAAGGCAATTATTCAAGGTAGAGCGTCGACAGTTTTATTACTTCAGAGTGCGGGGGGTAACTGCCCCTCAGCTAGGACGAGTCCATGTCTTTCAGAGACACGCTGAAAAAGTCTGGATGTTAAAGGGAGTGCCACTTGAAAAGTGCTTGGATGTTAAAGAGTTAATCATTTAACTTGTTGCTAATTGTTAATCACTTGATTGATTAACAATTCACTTTATTACTTTTGTTATTAATGTAATAAATATATATGGTAATTTTCTAGCTGAAAATTCTTTATTTTTCATTCTGTTTACTGAAATTATATTTACAAAATTAGACAATGATAAAAATGTTGATTATAAGCATTCTAAAAAATATAATTCTTAATGAAAAAAAATTCATAAAATTTTCATTTCAGTTCATCTGAAATATTAGAAATGTGATGAACTGTAAGATTCATTAAATGAATAATAAAATTGAGTAAAAAACAAAAACTTAAGGTATGATTATTTGAAAGCAGAACTAGCAACAAATTTATATTTAAAGAGGAAATGTTTTTAAAAATGGTATGCTGAAAAATCAATAGATCAATCAAAAAAAAAAAAAATCTTAGGAACTTCAATTTCCTAAGAAGCAAACATCCGGTATATATAAGGAAAACTTGATAACAGAATTCCATCTTAACAAACATGAAATAAGCTAATTTCAATAAAAGTAAGTAAAAAAATAAGAAAAATATTTGGTTGATTGTATTTATAATAAAATCTCATTAAAAATATAAATCTGATTCACATTCAAAGTATTTTTGAAAAAATGTAAAGCACATTTTAACTACAAATTGCAGAACTAAAGAAATTATGAGAAGAGTAAACTTTGTCAAGCAGCAGATAATAAATTGATTATATGAAGCTAATGGCAATTCTGACGGTGACTTTCAAAGATCCACTTAAATGATAAATCTACACTTATCAATACAAGTATCAAAAATATCTAACAATGTTGTGATAATCTAGATCTCTTTGAAAAATCAAAATGTTAAATATCTCTTATATAAACACAGTATTTAATAAAATATTGCAATCAATTTAATGTTACCATATTATGTTTATATATTACAGAAAAATTGAGTACTGTCATAAGAAAATTTTAACTTGATATATATTTCAATATGTAGGCAACTTCTTACAAAATGTTCAACCATTCTAACTTTATAAAATCTTATTTTCTATTCAAATGTACAATTAATATAAAAAAAAAGTGTCCTTTTGTTAATATGTATGCTTTTAGCCACTACATGTTGAAGGCTAATATATAACATGCTTGTCCAAATTTATAAAAATCTAATTCAGCTGTAAAAGCAATTAAAACTTTATAAATTCTTTCATTTCACTTCACAATAGAAAATAGCAAAATTTCACAACCTGAACTGCTTAAATTGAACTTGAAAAAATTTATTTACCTCTAGTTTAGCATCTAATTCAGCATCACTTGCTATTATGCAATCATCATCTTTTTTCCCCAATTTTTTGAAAACAGCTTGTTTTGTTGTCCAATAACGTTCTTGCATTCGATTAAGAGCAGAAGATTCTCTGAAGTCATTCATTTTTTCATAAAATAACTAACAACGACAGATATTTTTAAACAGCTAGAATGGAAAAAAATAAATGAAACATGTCATTATCTTATTGAAATGGCAAAATTTATCATTTTATAAAAATTTATCAAATTTATCAAAATTATCATTTTATACATATGAATGTAAACTAAGATAGAATTTAATTCAAAATATTTTATAAATGCACTGCTAATTCTTAACCATTTCTAGACATTCCATTGAATTATAATATAATGTTATACAAATGGTCAGAATAAACAATAAAATTGATTAAAATAGCTTTTATTAGAATACTAAAAATTATAATTTTTTTAAATAATTATTTTTGACTTTTTAGTTTATAATTCATTATTATAAGGATTATGGATTCAATTTTTTTCTCCCAAAATTCATTGCATCAACTTCTAATGTGGAATCATGGTTTAATTAGATAATCTATTAACTGATAACTAAATTTTAGAAATTTTAAAGTATTGTCATTGAGAACAGACAGGTATATAAAGTTTTAAAACTATATAATTCACATGAAGTGACTAAAAAATCAATTAACAAAATCCTATTTTACAAACATAAATCACATTAAAGAAAAAAAAAAAGAAAAGAAAAATTTATCAAACACTTTCTTAACCAGGGAACATGTATTTTTCAGTACAGACAAATAAAATATTGAAATAATGATTTTGCTTTTATATACAAATCATAATTATGTTTACTCAGAAACTTGAAAACCCTCTTGAAAAGCATTTAAAAATGTAAAAATAAACAAATATAAATTATCCTAAATTATCCAACATTTTTTAAATACAGTAAAAACCATGTCTATTTTTTAATATATAAAAGAAATGCAAAACATATTTATAAGTTATTGATATATTCCTTACATAACAACTTCATTTTTATAAACAGGGGGGAAATAAATGAATGATAAATAATAAATTTGAATCATTAATTATTTGCACCAAACATTCACTCACTTAGAGCTAACTTTGATTATACTTTCTGTTTTGCAGCACCTTAACATTTAAGATAACAGATCTCAACACATAAAATATAAAGCTTCATTTTTATAAATTATGCAAACAAACAAATTACAACTATTTGACTTTTTAAAAAACCATTTAAAAGGATAATAAAAAAAACTAAACTTCATTTTAAAGACTACTTGGATACAATTTAAAACATGCATGTCAATTCTCTTTTTATGCATATAAATGCAGAGACACAACATTTGATCACAAAAACAAAATTTAAAATTGCAAGTCATGACTTATATGGAATTTGATGGAAGTTTTGAAGTAATTTAGCAATTTAAGAACACAGTTTATTAATGAGAGTGAAGCATGTTCACTTTCATTAATAAACCATCATTTCCTCTGTTTGAATTTCCCTGACTTTTCCAGGTTTTTTTTAGAAATTTTCCTGACTTTTTTTCCAACACATTTAATGTTCTCAAAATGACATTGCTTTTTTTTTTATTATTATTTGTTGTCCATTATGCTCTTTAACTGTACGTAAAAAATTGCTCTACTCTTTTAAATAAAATCAATGTAAAATAAAATTTAATGCTCAAGAGAAAAAAACATTTTTAATTATTGAATTTCAAATAAGCTATTATAAAAACACTTGCTTTTTTTTTTTTTTTTTACAAATATATTAAACAACACTAGAAGGTGCATGCCCATCTAGATCAACTCTTAATCAACCAGTATGTTCTCTCCTATCCATATTGTTTATGAACACACAAATTTGAATTCAGCAATAATTCTACTAACTGGAAAACGAATTTATTTATAAACACAAAATGAAATAATTGCATCAAAATAAGAAAAATTATTCAATAATATCAAAACTGTATTAATTGTTAGCCCACCAACTATAGTATAATAATTACCTGCATACTGTCTGAATGCTTAACCCGTAACATACAGAAAAAGGACATAACATGAGTATTGATTCTTATCAACAACTTTTTTTATTGCATAAAAAGAAAAATGTTTTAGAGGCACAATTTTTTTTTAAAGATAGCATGAATGAATTTTGTATATTTTTGTGGCAATCGGTTTCATATATACATCAAAAAATATAATGCTTTATAATAAATAAAATACTTAAAAATATAATATAATGCTAATATTTTTTTTTTTAATTTTTGAGAAAATCACAAAAGAAATGTGTACTTATAATGTATCAAACAAATTAATTTCTTGTCCTCATTTTCATTTTAAAATTATAGAGTATTTCGTCAAATATATGGAGAATTTCAAACAAACACAAAATAAAAAAAATACTAAAAGAAAATCTTAGCAATAGCGTCCATTCCATGTTGACCAAAACATCCGTTCGTATGAAGAGTTTAGTAACAGATTCGTATTCTTAATGTTTAAAAATAAGTAAAAAAAAAAAAACAAGAAAAGATTAGCAATATTCATAATTCAACAAAAAGATCTCTGAGAAATGGAAAAAATCCATTATTATAAAATAATTATTTAATTCCGATAAATTGCTTCGGAATTATAATGATGGGTCAATATTTTACAACCAGTTTAACATAGTTCTGGATATTAATATTCAAAATTCATAATTCCGTAACTTGTGGTACGATCGATTGACGTTCGAGGAAGTAAAGCGGGGGGAGGGGGAGATAGTTTCTCTCTCTCTCTCTCTCTCTATGATATCTCTAAATCTAAATTAAATCCTAATTAATTTATTAATTTTTATCTTAATTTAGCCCATAGTAAATTAGCAGATTCTAAAATGTTCTCTTATTTCCTGATCTAATCCCAACTTTTTTATTTAATTAATGCAACAGAAGCTCTGTAAAATTGCTAAAATCGACAAGTTCCCACACTCCGAGTGAAGGGACAAAAATTTGTTGATCTAAACACATTCTTTAATCCCCTTACCAAAATCGACACGTGTAAAGAAATCCCTCATCAGAATCTCACAGTATATAATCATGGGGATAAATATATCGTCAGCTCTTTTCTCTCTTGTATCGCTTGTGAACGGACGTAAGTTCATCAGCGCTACTTGTACATAAATTATGCCTCCTGGGATGGAATAGAGCGAAGTTTAAAAATTCAAAGTGTCTTCTCTCTCTCTTCCTAGACGAAACTGCTCAAAAATTCTGTGTTTACATAGGAAATATATATACGTATTTCCTGTGAAATAAAAGAGACCTTTCAAAATTTTAAATCATAACAATAATAAGGGTTGGTTTTTAGTTAAGCTCCTTTTCGCATAGAAAACAAAAACATTTTCACTAATTATTTTTTTTCCGCCAAAAAAAAAAAGCAAACATAAAGTTCCGGGGAATATATACATATATATACAATTAGATATGATAGCTAATATTTTTTTTCCATTGTAGCTCCAAATGTTAACCAATTTTACTGAGATTAAACTGTTATGGCTAATGCTAAACCTAGCCTCAACTGTGACTCGATCTAAAATCGATGAATTAACGAATTATAATATTTCAAAATTACCACTGAAATACAAAAAATATCGCAAGAAAAGGGGTAAGGCAATACATTTTTTTAGATAAATGTACAGAAAACAAAATTAAGACAAATAATAAATTGGTTAATAGATACAAAACAGATAACAGAATTTGAATCAGAATCCATTATAATCTAGATGCACGCGAGTTGTTCTTCAGAATTGCAAGAACTTCTCAAATACAACACTGACGATGGTATATACCCGAAATTTCGATCCCTCTAAAATTTAAAAATAAATCTTCCCCAGCATGGCACATGCGCAGAAACGTGGATGACTGATTTTTGTCTGTCAGTAAATGATCGATTTTTATTAGCTGCTAACGATGTTTCCTTCAACTTAAGGAAAAATACCAGCGAATAATCATCTTCGATAAGAATTAGCGATTTATGAAAAATTTCCAGTTTTAGAATAAATTTTCCTGACTTCTCCTGGGATTCCTTTACTTTTCCCTGGTTTTTCCCGATATTCCTGACGATTCCAGGGCAGCGGGCCACCCTGATGTCCCTTCTAAAAGTGATCTTATAAATGGTACTTAGGCTTTCTATCAGCTGTTATAATTTGAGTGACAACAAATTTTTTTCTGAGCATATTAAAGCATTCTCAAATTTAATTTAATTATAACTATCATAATTAGCCACAAACCAAATTGCTAAAACTGAATTTGAATAAAGTTTATTCGTCCACCTATAATGATTAAGGTAGAAATAGATACTCCTACATAAATGCCATTGTTTTGTACAGCTGTTTCAAATTATTAAGAATATTTGTAACACAAAAATATTTTTAATATTTCTTAAACATGATTTTTAAAGAATGTAGTCACATGGATATAATTTTCCCATTTAGATTCTGCACTATCATGCAATATTAAATATATATTACAGGATTAATACGTACATTTTACAAGGTCTACTCAGTGTATGCTAAATTAGATAAATGGAAATCTATTTTTAAATTTAATGTAATATTTTATAAAGCAAAAAAAAAACCATATTAAATATTTTATGAGTTTCAGCCAGAGGTATTTTAAATTAAATTCAATGCTAGAAATAAATAACCATACCTTTGTTTGTCAAAAACAGAAACTTAACAATATTCAAATTTTGTTTTAAAAGAAAATATCTTAATCAAGAAATAATGATTAGTATTAAATATTAAATTATTCTTTAGAAATAAAACTGATGTATCTATTTAAAAAATCAATTTCTATTTCAAAAAGATTTTAAAAAGCTATTGCAAAAGAGATGAAATCCCCAAGAAATGATATTACAAGCCTCAAAACTATGGCAAAAGTTATGCTGGCCAATTTTAGAAGCTGTACTGAATATAACAGACTAATTTATACAAAGAACTAAAAAAGTTGTTAAATTGTAAAAGATGGGGAAAGTTGGGAGAAATGGGACAGCTGCATTTATGTCTAAATAAAAGATTATGATCTATTTCTAGTTTCTCTGTTAGATAGAGCAGCTTTAAGCTCTTGCTTGATTGCAATTGTTACACCATCTGTAATGTTATTTTTGTTTAAAACATAAAACCTGATTCCTATAAGTAAATATAAATTCTTATTTGATCAATGATTGCCTGTTCAATCTTATTATTCATAAAATAAGAATATTTTAAATATATAATAAACTCAAAGATATAGTATTTATAAATTAATAGACAAATTAAGTTCAACAATGTAACATGCTTTATGTAATATGCATTTTAAAAGAACATTCTGCAGAGGGAGAAATGGAACATGCTTGATTACATTTCAATATGTTTTCTAAATAGTTAAATATGCTGACAATTAAAGTTTTAAATTTTTCTTAATGTTGTTTAATAAAATTAGTTGTTACAATGCAATAGTAAATGATTTTAAATTTATTAATATAACATAAAGCAATAATATACAACAATAAAAAGGTGCTTAACCAAAACAAAAGTATAAAACAAAATTTCATTCTTTTTCAAAAATTTACTTAAGAGCACTAGTGTCTCTAAATATGTTTTGTTATTCTTTATTTTTGTTGATAACTGTATCATATAAAGTTTGAATACATACTGTAGATCCTTCTACATCATTTCACATTAAAAAAAAAAATGTTTTTCTACCTAAAATCATGTTTACCACTTAATTTCAGTTAAGGGAAATTCCATTGTAAATATAATAAAGTAATAAGCAATATAACAAATATTAAGTAATGAAAAGAATAAAGTTAAATTATGAAAGTACTTTATTAAAGCTTTTGTCTCTGTAAATAAAAATGAATTACTAATGTTATATTTTTTTATATAAAAATTTCATGAATATAGAAGAAAAAGCTTCCAAATAGAAAAAATATATTAAATAATAACATACTGCAATCATTGGAAATGACTGTACAAGAAAATAAAAGTTTTCAAGATATGGCAGCCCCAAAGAAGAAGATATCAAGAGAAGAAGGATTCAAAAGAAGATTTCAAAATCAACTTTTATTTGGCATATCCAAAACCATAAATCACTGAATGAAAAGGATATCAAAATACAATATTTATTACTTTTAATTTTCTCAAATCTTGTTCCATCCCCCCCCTTATATGAGTTCCATACCTCCCTCAAATAAGAAAGGTGTGGAACAAAAATGTTACAATTTTTAACTATGCAAATAAAAGCTAATTGATGTATTTTGCTGTTCTTGCATTTTTTTAAAAAATAAATTAAAGAACATGCTGTTAAATTTTTATAAACTTGGTAAGTCTAAACATGTTTTTGTGAAATCTATCCTGCACCTCCCAACTCTCCCTACCTCTTAATAAACTTTTTAATTCAATATTTAGACTTTCAATCTAAATTAGCATTAATTTAAATTCTGAGTAGCATAGGGAAGACATAATCAATTAAATTCACTAATTATTATTACTACTAATTACTATCACAATAACTTAAACTAAGAATCTCTGAAAATCACTTTTAATCATAAAAATGCTTGAAAAACCTTCTATTATTAAATTAATCATTACGTTCCACAAATTCATAGGGTTTATATTGTTGTACTACCAAATAAAAACAAATAATACATGTAGGATATAATATGGGAAGGTAAAACTATTTGCCAAATGATTGCAAGAGACAGATTCAGTCAATAAAATAGTAGGGGTTATCATAAATCACTTAAAAGTACAAAGTCTATTCAAACAAATCATTTTCTGATAAGTAAATAATTAATGTAGCAAATGCAATCTAAAATAATTAAACAATTTTATAATATAATATGAGAAATTCAAATAAGTCAAGTTACACTAACTTATTCAAAGCTGATAGAGTTACAATAAAATTTGGTTTATCCAAAAATATGAATTAAGAAAAATAAAAATTCACTAAAATTAGATTAATTCTTAACCTTTTACAGTTTTAATACATAAAACATATATATATATATATATATATATATATATATATATATATATATATATATATATATATATATATATATATATATATATATATAAAAGTTTAAAATTTCAATACAGTAATATTGTTAATTTTTTAAATAATAATTCCAATAAATTTGTTTACAAAATTTATTATATATCTTAATAAAGTGCTTTATGTTATTACAATACTTTCCTGACAATGAATGGCATTGAAATATCAAAAAATACCATGAAGATTTGTGCTAAAAATGTAAATAAAGGTAATTTAAATTTGGAATATTTTTAGAAAGCGGGAAAATTTTAATTGCTCTTTTTAATTAGATACATTGTATAAGAGTTTAGTTTTTCAGTGAATCAAGGGTTTTAAAAATTCATTTATTCATGATCAAGAAATACAAAATATAGATGCATTTAATTAATGAAAACAATTCAGAAATATATGATAAAAAAAATTATAATTTTTATTTCAGACTTCAAATTAAGTAAAACAAATGCAATGTTGATGTTGAGATTACTTAATAAATAGTTAATTAGTAGTGGTTCAGAATTAAAACACTTGATTTAAATTTGAATAGTTAAACACATTTTTTGTAGCACTCTGGCTTGGACCCTTTAACAATAACAGGTTCCTGCACCAGTGTCAAAAGCCAGCTTTGGTGGTCAACAACTTCTTTTAGTTAGCTAGTCTCTGAATTCAATGTTTCACAACCCAATTCATATTATTTTCAAATATTTCATAAGATATTTAAAATTTTCAGCCATGCCATAGACAAAAATGCACTTAATAATTTCAGTAGAAGGAAAATAACTGCAGAGAATTGTTATTCAACTTTACCATTGCCCTTGATCAAAACTCTTAATGCACATATGCCTTCTAACAAAAAAAAAAAAAAAATTGAGGAATACATATAGCATAGCAGGTCAAATCTCCTGCACAAAAATATGTTTCATAACAGTGACCTTGAAAAGTAGTAGATTCCACATTACTTTGAATTAGGGTAAAAATTGTATACTTTCTTCAAATCAAATCAATGCAAAAATCAACCGACTAAATAAAACTTTTAATTGTTAAAAAAAAAAAAAAAAAAGGCTCAACATACTTATTGTGAGAACATCATTGAATAATTCTTCCTTATGGACCTGATATTTAGAAAAATACATAAATATGGTCAGAAAAATTTATTCTACTTCTTAAATTAAAGCAAATAATTAGAATTAGTCATTACAAATTCAGTGTACCACAGCTCAACTGCACAAAATCCTCCAATTCTTATTTAGTACTTCTTTTATTTCATAGTTAAATAAAAGAATTTTCGTTTAACTGTATTTTTATAAAACATTACTGCCAAAGTATATAATTCTTACAGTTAAACGCACTTACAATTTTTTTTTTTTTTTAGTTCTTATTGCAGTAGTAATAAGAACTTGCATAATAAGTGTGTAAGTATACAAGAAGAGGACAAAACTTTGACTGACCCTCATATATTCAGTTTTAATTTATTTGTATACCAATAATGAAAATGATATATTAGTCATTCTAAATTACTTCTATAAGAACTTCCAATATGTCAAGTTACATATTTTATTTCAAATACATTTATATAGAGTTCAAAATACTTTTATCATTAACAATTTAAATCATTAAAACTAATTACTATTAAGTTTCATCATTTTCTCTATATAAATTGCTCTAAGGGTTTCATCATTTCATTTTCATTCATGTAAGGCTCCAGAAGAGAAGGATGACAGCCTTGTTATTATAAATTTTGTTATGAACTTCTTGCCATGCCAGAATCATAGGTCGTTTATCATACATATAAAATTGTTTTCCAAAAAAATCATGACTCATTTTTTTATGTTTTGTCCTTTCCATCAATGATCAAGTCAATATTCAAAACTGCCATTTAATAAATTCTGAAAATTATATAATTTTATTACAAAAATAATAACTATAATCATGGCACCTTGCCAGCATTCAAATGTATTTTAAATGCAGAAGTTGCTGAAAAGCTATTTAAAACAATATATAGTAAAGCATATTAAACACATGAATACATGTATAAAATCTAAAATATCATGTTAAATATCATTATATAATTAAATACTATATTAACATTAAAACTATGAAAATGCTGGATAAGTCTTTATTAAACACAACAAGAGGTAACATCTCAAATTATTAAGCAGAGATGAAAAAGGCTGCACATAGATTAATTTCAAATACAAGCGGTATAAACATGAATCAAATTAAAAGTTACTAAATATCATAAATTATACTTTAACACGCCGCTCATTAAAGAACACATCCAACAGATTTAAAATTCTGCAATCATTATATTATTTATAATACACCCCAAGATATCCCCAAAACATAAATCTTACTACTTGCAGTAGATGGATTAATGAGATAACAAAATTTCAACAATCTTGTCTTAATCGGTTAAATTTTATTTTATGCAATCCTTTAAAAGGGAACAAAAAACATACTTTTTATTTTCAGCGTGTTCTTCTAAGCACCTTTTTATTTTTAAAAGGTGTTTACGATAACAGAACTTTCAGAATTATATATCACTCACTCAATTTCATATGCATGAAGATGTATGTGTCTAATTTAATAGTAATATACCCGACAGAGACCTCTTTGCGAATTTATAACGATTTTAAACAGGAGTTCCAGTTTACATTTTCAGTTAATACTAAAACTTTTAATTACATGTCATCGGCATTATCAATACAACGCAGAACACACACAAATAATAAACAGTACTTCTGCTAGTAAACCGGAAGTAAAGAAATCAGTAAAACTTAAGTTTAGAAACCAGTCATCAAAATACAACTTAGAGAATAAAACAGCCATTGAAATTTACAACCTTAATTTGGAAACCTGTGAAAGGCGAGAATACTTTATTTTACTTAATATATAATTTTATTTATCTCGAAAATAAGTATTGTTCAGTATCCATCAAGTATTGTTCAGTTATCGTGCGACCATAACTCAACAAGTGGAATAGTCATTATGCCTAATAATTTTATTTCTCTTTGTTCATCATAAAAGCATATTTTTATATTGTTGAACCCGTGTAGATACGATAAGAAATTATTTTACTACTATTCATGATGTATAATACTGACTATATCGAACAACGAATGACAAGTATTCTTCAAAACACATACACATTAGCACTGTAACTACTGGGAAAATGCTTCCTCAACGAAGATCTTCAAATTTCTATTTAAAGATGCTAGTGGGTGTTTAGAGTCTTTGGTAGATTGCGAGTGCTCTGAATATCCGTTAGGTGCTTTCATTTCTGTAACTCAAACTACAGAAATGAAAAATTAAAATAAAAACTTCTGTGATGGAGTTGTTGCATAGCATAGGGGAGAGAATAGCAATTCCACTCCCAGCTGTTTTCGGTTGTAAAAAAAACGTTGGAAATGCTCTTTTACCACCTTCCTATATGATGAAAGGAATGTGTGTTAGAATAAGCTTCCTTGGCTTATGATTTCTAGTTTTAATTAGAGAATTCTCGGGAATTGAAAGCAATCGGCATTTTCCCTATAATTTCGGGCTAGATAAAACTTGTTTTCTTCTAAGAAATAAAAGCAGCTTCCATCTGCAAAGATTTCAAGACCCAGAATTTTTCAATCCAGGATGCTATTTTGTGAGCTAATTTAGCGAAATTTAATAGAAACAGCACTTGATGAATGAGGTGAAGTAATTCCGCGCAGTATGACAATTGGTGTGCAGTACTGTCCTATATCGAAATAAGTGCGTAGGATTACCCAGTACCAAAATCCTTTACTAAATGAGTATCTAGTTTATTTTATATATGCCTCGAAATTATACACTAAGTACTAATATAAGCAATCTTGGAATTAGGCTAAACTAAAAGCAGCTATTGAAGCTATTTTAGAGGGAGTTCGAAAACTCAGGGAACTAGGAACTCCTGAATCCGCCTTACACGAGACAAATTTCAACATTTTATTCTTTTGGAAAATCACTTTAGAAGGAAAATCGGTTTTCTCGATTTCCTGAAAACATGAATTCACTAAATACTCACTTAAGCAATCCTATTTAGTGGACATTCAAAAATTGGTGTGCAAATTTGCTGAACCCAACCAATTCAAACTGAGTTCAATATAAATTGACAAAAACAAACTGTTTGAATTGGTTGGTATTATTTTTTAAATGCGCTCTGACTGTATCATTAAAAAAAGCCCAAACTGACAGTCATAAACCATGTCTCTGATTCAAAGATGGAGAAAATCAAAAACTATTTTTAAAAAATTATTATCAATTTTTCAAAAGTGGAATTTAATTCAAAAACGAATCCACGATATAGACGAAACCAAGTAACCGCGATGCAAAAGCTTGTGAAAATAGTGGGGCAAATAGCTGTTCTATATTTTAGAATCTTGAAAAGCATAAATATTGCCACAGTGGTTTATGGTTTAATTGCTGCAAGAACCTAGGCTTTGAAAATTACAAAGATGATAATGAGTTGTACTAAGTTTGTTCTGGTGGAACTCATAAAGACTATTGCAGGTGTAAAAGATATGTGAATTTTCACTTTGCTATCTTAAATCCGCTGGATTATGCTCTTTATTTTAATAATTTGTTCTGTTTTTGTAAAGTATGTTAATTATAGGTCAAATTGATTGAATATTTACATTTATGTTCATAGAATCCATAAGAAACAGTGCTTTTACTCCTAATTAAAAATAATTTGGTTCAAAGCCACATGTTCTTCCACACAGTGCGCGTAGTTACTCACTGTAGAGATTAATACTTCACAAATATAGTTTTTAGAAAAGTAAACCAGTTGGACAAAAAAGGACTGTGCTCACCTCGCACTTAATGATTGTACTTAAAGAGTATCAAAAATTGGTCATCACAAAAAAGTACTTCAGTACTTTTTTCAAAATGGATTTCAAAGCATAGAAACATTGAATAGTCTCTTGGTGTCTGTTCTAATCCTTATAAACTTATCTAAAATATTGCAATCTATTTAATTTAATTTGCCTCTGGCTTAAAAAAGTGATAATCGTAATTTGAATTAAAACTCAATATTATGTCGTTTTGGACTAGTCCCTTGAATGATAAATTAAAAAAGCTTTACAAAATGTATATGTCTGAGTTCTTGCCTTGACTTTTCAAAGCAACTATTTAATCGAGAATTTCAAAAAGGAGGAGGGAGAGAGGTATTTTGCATTCGCATTCTTAGGGGTTACTAAAAACTTTGCACAAGCTTCTCTGTCGATTTCATTATTCTTTGTAAGTTTTTATACAATTAGATGAGCGAGCTAAAACGAATTATATTGAAATACCATTTGAGAGAATCACGAAAGCTATTTTGTGACGGATCTCATTATTTCGAATTGTGGTCAGATGAAGAGGATTACGCCATAGATAACAATGCCACCTACATCCATCGAAAGGATTTTCGATCCCAACGGATTTAACAAGCATCATACCTGTGTTCCTGGTTATTCTTTATAGAATTGAGTTTCGAATCTAGGATCTTCTGATTCCGAAGCCAAGACTGTCTTCGTGGCTCTCCGTACAGGTGGAAAAGAAAATTTTAAAAACTAGATTTAAAAATACTTCATATTTTGTTGAACTTGATTCGTCTTTAAATGTCTGTTAACAGATAAACATTTATCGCAGCTAGCTTTTAATACTTCTTATGCTTATTATGCATCTCTTTTGACTACATGGGACTATAGACTGTATTCAATTGTCGTCATTAACCCAGCAGAGCAAATATAACTGTATTTAGCCAACAATTTACGCTAGATCTTGGCAACATAAACCAACGAAATAGAATATTTCGTACCAAAAGTGTTCTGGATTTCTATATGTTTGGTTATAGAATCAATTTCTCTTAAAGATTTTATGTGTTTGAGAAAGTCACATCTGTTAAAAGTATTTCCATCCTTATAATTTTTATACTTGGGAAAGAAATAAAAATCGATCCTTTCTGTATCAGTTGGTTGTTATTAATATGCTGAAGCATTATACTTGCATGGATAATTTGAAGAAAACTTATTCAGCAGTTCACTCTGTCGGATCTAATTGATTTAAAAAAAAACTAAATTAAAAAAGAAAACTGATTTGTAATAATTCAAAAAGAACATTTACACATTTTTAGAAGGATTTGGAGGTCGTTTAATTAATATTTAGAATATAAAGACTATTATTATTATTATTATTTTGATGTTCAATCTGATACTCTCTTTTTTTTTCTGTTCTCTAAATCTACAGCATGATTTTTATGATAAAAAGGGTACTCGTAACATTTTCAGGGTTATTGATTTTCATTCTGCTTCTATTCTCTTCCACAGTCCATCAATCGTAGTGGGCTTGCGATTAGAAAGAGTTCTTTTGAATAGATCAGAAGCATAGATGAAACATCAGAGGAGCTAGCAGGAATGTGTTGAAAGTAAATATATGCAAAACTTATATATAATAATAATAATAATATATGTAACCATGAGAATAATTTTACCACAGGATTTCTTTCAGAAATAACGAGTTTCATAATCAAAAATTTATATTAAGATCTATTTGCTTAAACACAAAAAAGTTAATTTAATTAAATTAGCATAGAAAAAATGTAACATTTATCAACCAACTATATTAAATGGAGAAATAAAATCAATAAAAAGAATTACAATTCGTAATGATGCATCTATATGTAATTTACTAAAACAACAATTATTCTTAAAAGTTTGAGAAGTTAAATGATTCTAAAGAATTTTTTTATACTTTGTTTACCAGAAAGAAGATTAAATAAAAACAATTAATTTACCAAAATATTTTTAACTTTATTATTATTTTCTATAAAAAGTATCTTGACAAAACCCAGTAGCATTGCGGTTACTTTACTCAAGCAATTGCTTATGTATTTTATTAAACACTGATAAATAAAAAAAATTGGAAATCTGTATTTTGTACCGAATTTTGCTCCTGTGTGTGTGTGGATTTTTTTTGTTGTTGTTTGTTTTTCATTAATTAAAGATCTCACAAATCATTTCTACACCTGTAAGTGGCTCCCATTTTCCCCACATGTAAGCGGAGCAGGATCTGTCCCATTTATTGGTCTTTAACCTTCGCCTTTAATTTATTTTAAATTGATAAAATTATTTTAGTTTAAAGCAACATCGAAAGACGTACTTTGTTTTAAGTCTCATTTTAGCGATTTTTCATTCCTGCCGGAGTGTATTATTGTAAAGCTCAGATGCCCACCCCCCAAATAAAAGGCGAAAACCATGCTGTTCTGAAGACTTTGGTTATAGCTACCTATCGTAAAAATTGTTTAATGCAAATTGATAAAATTTGGAACAGTGATATTTAAAGTCTTGCCCCTTTTATTAGAATGAAAATTTTTATGAGTTTCTATTGAAAAATTTTAAATTATAGATTTAAAAGTTAAGGAAAATATACTTTTATATTTTTGAAAGGGACATAACTTTTGTATCTGTTATTGAGAATTTTAATGTAAAATAAAAATTATCGTCAAATGTATACACTATAATTGCTTATAATCATCAACCATTTATTCCAAATTAGAAAATGTTATATATATTCGGGATATTTTAACATGAAGAATTTGTATATGCATTCGAAATTAGGTGTTAGTACTTGTAAAAATAGAGTTTGCGTAAATATAAATATGAAGAAAATCTGCATGAAAAAATAATTCTTACACTTAGAGAGAAGATACTTCTGCAGAATTATGCATTTACAGTTTTGTTTTGAGATAATTTATTTCTAAATAATGAGTCTCGATGATTGATATGATTTTTTGACGGACAGTACAAGTATTAAACATAGGAATTACATAAGAAAATAACGTCTGTAAGTAAGTTTACCAAAATTTTGATTGAACTGTCATAACTTAACTTAACAATATTGCAAAATATTTAACTTAATTTTAACTTAAGGTATACATACACACTTGAAATTTCGAAAATCGTTCAAAATAACGAATATTTTTTTTATTGCTTCAAAATGTTCTCTGATTCTTTAGCTTTCAAACGATACTAAGATGTTGTCAATATTCGGAATATTTCTCGAGTTATAATTATTTTTCTTGAGGTACTTTCACTAAAAACTCTAGTTTCGTTTTTTTTAAAACTCATTTTATGAAGAATGATATTTTTCCACTATGTTGCTTCGTTCAAACAATCATAACTCAACAAGAAATTAACCAAATACAATTATTTATATATCAAAATAATCTGTATGAAACAGTGATTGTTTTGTGCATCAATCAAAGTTATATTTATAGAAATAAATTTTTAATAGCTATTTAAAAGTTAAAATTACAGAAAAAATCCCGCTTTTTCTATTTATCGTTGATGAAAAAATTGTTAAAAAAAATTATATATTTTTATAACTTGATTGAGGCAGACAACATGAAGACTAATATTAGACATAATTTCCAACTAAAATTGTGTGTCTGTACAAATTAAAAGTTAAGATATCATGTTTTAAAAAAACCTGCTAACTAGCTCATTAAATATTAATTAATTAATTAATCATTAGTGTAATATGGTTTTTTCTCACTGAAATGAGTTTAAATATATATTAATGATCTACTGTAAAAAAACTGGATTTTTAAAGTTGAAATTAAAAAAAAAATCTTCTAGTGTGTACGTACACCTTAACTTATATTTAACTTAACAATATTTGCAAAAATATCACCCACGTCCCTTTCGCTACCTACCTGATTTAAAGTGAAACGATCTTCCGATAAATATCCTATGTGCGAACAAAAGTGTAATTTCTTTTTAAGTATGGTTTTCCTCTTTATAAATGCTTATATATATATATCCTGTAAGGCTTATTTTTCTTAAGATTAAATCAAAGCTTCATATTCCAAGAATGAAATTTAATTCATAGGATATTCAGAAATGGACTTTTAGTTCAGAAATTTCATATAGATGGCAGCTCGAAAGCAAAAATTTAGCGAATTTTTTATTAATGCTTATATATTTTTCCTGTAAGGATAATTTTTCTTAACAGTAAATCAAAGTTGCATATTACAAGAACTAAATTTAATTCATAGGATATTCAGAAATGGACTTTTAGTTTAGAAATCTCATATAAATGGCGGCTCGAGAGCAAAAATTTTGGTGATATTCCCAAATATGGCTAACTCGAAGATCATATAGTAAATAAACAACAATGTGTATGCTCATGAAAGCCCAGATATAGAAAAATAAAACAAAAAGAAATAATTAAAATTTTTTGATTGTAAAGAAGCTAATTTTTTTGAAAAGCATGGTACGAAAAGAAACCTGCGTTGTGATAAAAGTAATGATTCCTTTCAGATAGGGGGCGATGGAGAAGGGGGAGTCGTGGGTGGTATAAATGTCCCTAGCCCCAATCTCGAAAAAAGTAAGAAAACGTAATGTAAATGTATTTATTTACTTGTATAAAGCCAAATGTAATGAAAGAAACGATAGCATAATGCTTGCTTCGGCTACAATTTATTTTTGTTTCACAGCTTATTTTTGATATCAGTTATCTCTTTCGTGTTATTATTTGTTTTCCTAAATCTTCATACTTTCACAATTAGCTTAAAATTAATAATTCTTAATTTTATAAGTGACTTATCTCATTCCATTAGTGTAAATATTTCCAACATTGATAAGTATTTATAAGCATTAAAGTAAATCCGGGGATAATTCTATCACGATTCATAAGTATTTTTAATATCTAGACACCCCAACTCCATCGAATTTATCTTTGAAATCGGAACTCAGAAAATTCCAGTTGCTTCGATGTGGTATTATTATAGGATGGATTTAGTCTGGTTAAATTAACAACCCATTTTAAAGTTGGTAAAGACTATTTTGGGAGACACTTTTTATTTTAAACCGTGATCAGATGGGAAGGATGACACTTGAGTAGGCATAGCTCTTTTTAAATTCCACTTCACTTCAATGTAATGTGATTTGACCCTCAATGTTAGATCAAATATGCAACAGATCTATATACTTTGCGAATCTTCATTTGAATCGAGTTTCGAACCTGTGATCCACCAAAGGCGAAACTTTACCACTTACACCACCATGGCCCTTTTGCTCCAGACTCATGCATTGCAGATCATGCATAAAATCAAGATTCGTGTTCTTATCCATATATTCAATATTCTGTCATCAAGATACTATTTGTGTGGAATATGAATCTTTCAAATTACGATGTAAATCAGCTCATACTCTTAACAACAAGAACTTTTAATTTGGTCAACAACTGTAAATTATCAAAAACAAGGTTTATAACATAAAAGAAGTTTGCTTTAATTGTGTTAATTCAATAAAAAATAACCATACATGTTTGTTATCATTTGTTTATTCTTATTTCCATTCATGTTTGCGAAAAAACATTCTAATTGGCTACAAAATAAGATTTGGTAAAACATCTTTGATTTATGTAAACTACAAGAACTCAACCTCTAATTTCCTTTCCCTTAGCAAATATGTCCTATTAAACATTAATGCAGTTTACTCCAAAATAAAAGTAAGCTTAAAGCATTCTAAGTAATATTACTAATTACCTGTCACCACATTGTGTTAGTTAAATTGTATTTATGCTATTAAAGACATTCAGATGATGGTGATGAAATATTCTTATAATTTTCTAACACAATAATAAAAAGCTAAGCTATGCATTTGACAAAAAAATCATGATTAAAAAAAGGTATCCAGAAAAATGCTTTTTGTTGTTCATTAACAAACTGGCGCAGCTCGGCACAGTATCTCATCCGCCATGTTAGGATCTAGAGGTCCAAAAATGTTTCGGCTTGGAGTATTTGCATCCAAAGACGTAAAAAATTCGGTCACTAATTCCTTGAACCGCTCGAGAGTGATGCCACCTCTTTTTCGATCGTCACTCTACATAGAATATTGATAAAATATTAGCATTAATTCTCAATAAAAATGTATCCAAATAACATAAATGTCAAACAGAAATAATCACATACTGGGCAATACTGATTCAAAAATTTTGATAATCTTGATACTTTTATATTATTAATAAAAACATCAGTGTGTAGTGGTTATATATATTTAAATGTTTTAAAGCAATTAAATATTAATGATGAATTTAAACACTGTATTCCTCTTCAAGAATGAAGGAAAGTAAGCATTGATGATTCAATTGATAAAAGTTTGATTTTATCATATTTTTAGTTGGGTTAGTTACAATTCATTAAAAACTGCAATTAAATTGATTAAATCAAAACAGAATCATTTTTCTTTTCTTCCGAATATTATGATTTAATGTATGTTTTCTTTTGAAGCTTAAAAACTTTCATGCCATTAGTTTCTCTTCACATATTATCCATTTATTATATTATAATAGTAATTAAGTAAGCAGCCACTATTATTAAAACTTCAAAAATAAAACTGACTAAAAACTAAAATTACCCATTTGAAACTTCGGCTAGCTAACAGAATGTCGCTTAATTATGCTCATTTTTTAATGTAATGCTATGTCATCTTTAATGCAATGTAAATATCTTCAAAAGGATAATCATTGAAACTAATTATAAAGAGTGCAAGATAGAACATTAAAAAAAAATATGCCAACAATAGAAGAGGATTTTGCGTAGATACAAATATTGCTTCAGACGTAACCTTACTAAATATTGATTTATTTATTTTTTGTTGATAAATATCGCTTTTGCATATAAATGTTTATATAAGTTATCCAGAAGCTCTTGCAACAAAAAACACTGACAGCAGTACTCAGCAAGACAAACAACATTACCACTAGAATCTTGTGTCGCAATCCACTCTTATTTCTAGAAAAGACTAATATTGTCTTATTCTTTTTCTTAAATTTATTTTACACTTTACTAGAGAAAAAAGAGAGGGAGACTGAAATAGCACTTGTATGATTAAAATGGCGATCGGCTATTCTTTTATCTTTCACACAACGGCCAGGAGTCCGTAACATTTAATTATGCTGTATTATGATCCATATACAACGCAAAACGTCATGCACTTAATACATGATGAAACTTCTTCCTTTTTTCCCCTTTCAGTCCGGCATATTTTATACACGGAGCATTGCTAGCTGTGAATTGGACTGGTTGGTATACAAGAACCAGGCGATCCCACTGAAGATCTCGATCACTGACTACTGTGTATAAGGTCGACACCATACCAGACTCTTGCAATAGGTTACGATAATCCTTTTGCTGGTATGGACCTTGTAACGAAGAATACGGACATCGCTTTTGTCAGCTTTTCAAAATATTTCTGTGTAGCGAATGGTATTATGTCATATACCATTTTCTATTTCAGCTTCTTTGTTCTTTTTCTCTAATAAAGGATACATAAACTGAGAAAATCCCGATCATATATTCCGTGACAAAAACTGATTTTCTTTACGTGTATTTTCATTTTTTGTTTTGGTGCAAGAGTTCTTGTACACTCCATGTATTTATTATTTCAAATGGGAAATGCGCACTATAAAATTGCAATACTTTCTTAGAGTTTAATTGTTGAAACTTACGCTTAACATAGACTCAAATGCTTTGTCGATCTCCTTTAGTTCCGTCACATAACACCAAATGACTGATCCAAAACGATATTCATCTCTATCCCACATCATATCACCTAAGAAAACAGATTTCGGTCATTTTGATTTGTCCAATTAAGATTTAATTTTTGCCGTTTGCAGAAATTAAACACAAGACAGCTGGTTTCATTCTCATCTTTAATGGGAAAGAACCTTGAATAAACCTTGAAAATTAATGTGTGCAAATTTGGCATAATCAGGTTTATAAATAAATACAGAAAAAGTAAAAGAGGAAAAAAAAGTTCCTTTAAAAAATTTATTCTAATTCTAGCATTTTATATAAAAAATTAATTTTTTTTCAAAAAGTACGTATACTAAAACAATTTTTTTTCATTTATGAAGAGAAAAAAATATATTTATTTACCCTTACAGATCTCCACAGATTTGCTTTTAAAGTATGGTTTTAACAATGTCAAAATAACAAAATCAAAGAGATTCACTTTGATTTTTCCAAAAAAAAATTCATTTCAGTCTAACTTTTTTAAAAATACAGCGTTATTGTTATTAGAAAATAAAAGATAATTGCCTTTTTTTTTTTTTTTTTTTTGAAGATTCGAAAATTTTTTCTTAAATACATTAAAACGTTTTTAATAATTCAAAAAAGATTTAATTACTTCAAGAGACATATAAATGATAAAAAATTTATTTATGATTCTATTTTTTTTCTCGTTATTAAGCACAGATGTATATGCTGATTAAATTAGTTAAGGCAAGGCGTCTTAATGTAATTTCATTTGTTACCCCCATCCTCCAAAAAAATTAATTCCTCAACCAAAAATTGTCAAATATAGAAGAAAATAACAAATAAATCGTTTCTAAATAATAAAAAATTAAATTTTTTTGCAGCGAAATTAGGCAGTATATGTCCTTCCTCCAAATATTAAAGATGAGGTCTTTTTTTTCCCTGTAGGATAAAAAAAAAAAAAAAAATAGCAGTGTCTCTGCGCTTATGAAATTGTAACTACACGGATCAGGACGTATTTTTCTGCTCTTGTCACATTATAGTTACGCACGGATGGATTTTTAAGTATTTTTGCTTATAAATGTTGACCAAATAGAAAACAAGAAAGTCTTCAGGATGAATTTATCGTCACATTATTGCTTAACTCGATCCTACTTGGTATCTCGGTTCATAATTTAAAAGATAAATTAAAGAATATCAAAAGTAATGATCATGAATACCATTCAAAAAGTTCACCAAAAGAACTGAATATAAGCAAGAAGTCATTAGATACTGACACTGAAGTATTAAAAATTTATTTAAAAAAAAAAAAAAACGATGCGTCAAAGAAATCCATGGTAACAAATATTGACCGAAAATTCAATTGTATTTAAGTTATAACTAATTAAAATTAGAAGCATCGAAACTGAAACAGTACATGTATATTAATTTCATTTACATTTCTTGTCTATCATGTGGAATACTTCTATCGCCAGGTTTTGTAGAAAATCCGGAAGTTCTTCAAAATGGCGAGTGCGACTGGTTAACTCATACAGAAAATTCACCAAATCTTGGAAATGAACTTTTCCATCCTAGTAAAAACAAAGAAAAACTAATGAGTAAAGAATAAAGCATTGAAATCACTTTTATCTTTATACTATATAATGCTGTCAATCTTTTATTAACGAATGCATTTATAACTACAGAAAAAAACTTTCAGCCTTAATATTACAGTTTCTGTTCCTTAATACATCTTAGATCATCGTTTAACATAATTTTTAAATAATTAAAATAACATCATTTTTAAAGCAGAAATTTATCTTTCTACCACAACAAACTCAATTGTATTTACATAATGATTTTAGAAAGAAAATCTGTACGCATTTTTATTTAAAATTCAGTCATTCAACTCAATTAATGTATTTTGGTATGTACTGTTGATATTTTAATTCATTTTGACTTTTCAATGTATTAAATTTTCACATACTATTACATTAAAACGTGCATTTATATAATTAATTCTTTTTATTTCTTCAGATATGTATCTTAATATTATTAATATACTTAACCAAATTATCGAGTGAATTTTAGAGAAAATAGAAATTCTGCCTTAAACATAGCAAAAAAAAAAAAAAAAAACTATTAACAAAGTTTATGAATTATGTTTAAAGAAAAGTTTTAAATGCAACTCTCAGCAATCTTTTTTACCACAATTATTTTATTTCAAAATAAGATCCTGGAATATAATGAGGGTTTATTCAATGAGCATGCATTATAAAGGATTTTAATCACCTTATTTCCTCCTACATCATTGCAAAGGCTTTCCCACATCTGCTTGCTGTGAGTCAAATATTTTCTGTGGATATCCTCATTGTACTCCCCATTATTTTGCTGAAATGTTGTTCTCTGAAAATTTAATGAGAGAAAAAGAATGAATGTATGGCCTCTGAAAGATTTTATATTATTAAAGTCAATCAAATTAGTGAAAATAATGAGGTATCTAAATCAATTCGTAAGGAAAGAAGAATAAATTTCTATCGCAATTTTTTTTAATGTTTATACCAGTTTATATACAAAATATTTAATGAATTTTGAATAATTATCAGTTTTCTTTTTTTAAAAAAAGTTAAAGCATGGAAACCAGTTTTTGTACACGATTTCAGGTCAGTTTGGCATATTAAAAAGAAATAACACAGTAATAATTTGGAAACTGAAATATATGAGATAATGACAAATACTTTTACTTGGAATAATCTGTATTTTTTAATACTTCGTATTTAAAAATGAACATAAAAACTTGCCTAAAAAAAAAAGGAAAAAAAAAAAACCCTTAAAAAAGATTTTTTTTTTTTTTTTTTTTGGATGTAAGCTGTAGCACTATATCGAATCTCAATGAAGTCATGTAATGCTATAGTCACATGACAAACGTAACTCCATATGTCCTTTAACCATTAATTTTACATTGTTTTTTACACTGTATTGTAACATAACGTAGTTTTAGCTCCAGAAAGATTTATAGTGTACTGCACAATAAATTAGCGAAGCACATTCAGTTTAAAAATATTACAATATTTTTCAGCAGTAAGTAGATGGTACGCCACGACAAAACAAGACTGTTTTAACAGCTGTGTTTATACGTAGGGTATGCATCTTTTAAAAAATGAAAGGCGTTAAGAATTAAAAATTTGAACCTTAACATTTTATTTTATAAAATATTGACAGTTATTAACAAGAAAATGAATGATTCATCACTTACTAAAGCCATCAATCGGTAATCATCCCAGGAAATATATCCATTTTTATCAGCATCTAAAAAAAAGAAAGAATGGATTACTGAAATATTCAGAGGGTAAAATTTGCACTTAAAAATGTTTGAAATGTTTTAATAACCTAATAAAAGTTTTATTTCCAACTGTACAAAATAAATATATCGTAAAGTTTTAGAATATTGATCTTAATTTCAAATTTGTTTGGAAATTTGTTCTGTTTTTAATACAGATTTTTTGCAGATTGTTTTGGATAAGATAAAGTTATTGTTCTTTATAATACATAATGAGGATCTTCATAATACATCAGACTGTTATCATTTCAATAATAACTTAAAATAATATTCTTTTCATATTTATGCAACTTTTTGTAGTATTTTAATTTGCTTTATTACAACCTTAAATAAGCGGAATTTTACATTTTATATGAAGGGTGGACAAAAAATAACTTCCCCCTGTTTGGTGGTATTTACAGTTAAAAATAGGGAGGTAGATTTCATATGTAAACTGTGAAAGGCATGGGGAAATTTACATGGAAATGCTAATTAATAAAAGTTTATTTTTTGTTCAGTTTCATATTGCACGCTATTCATTACTATATGCAAATTTCTACCATTCAAACATTAATGAAACTTTGTATGGTTCCATTTTCAGTTTTTTTTTTTTTTTTTTTTTTTTTTTTTTTTTGTCACTATCGATTTCAGTGTTTTCGACTCGACGATGCCTAAATACCTCTTATAGGTAACTTTTGATTCTATATTTAGTGGATTTTTTTTTCTCCTTTTTCGGGTCTAAGAAATATACAAAGAGAACGTACTATAATCGTCAAAAAATACGAGTTCAAGGTTTTGACGAATCTCCATGTTTCAGTCCTCCCTAAGTCCGAAAAACACATTTTTGGAAATATGTTTGTCTATGAATACGATAACTCAAAAATATTTTTGAGTTGGATGTTTGAATTTTGGCATATGGTCTTCACTTCTAAATTTGCAGATTTCTATTAATTTTGAACGAAATCAATTCAGCGGAAGTCTGTCTGTTCAGTTGTTCGAATACAAAGTAACACTATAACTACAAAACGAAAAAGTTAGGTGTATAAAATTTGATACACAGATTTATCCTGTAAAGTGTAGATGCGTTTTAAATTTTGAATCAAATCCTCCAAGAGGTTGACAGTTTGTCGATCTGTATTTTGTATGCACGTAAACGAAATAACTCAAATATTCATTGACTTAAATAATTAAAATTTGGTAGGTGGTCTTGTGATTTCAGGGATTTTTTTTCCATTCCATTTTTTTTTTCCCAAAAGACATCCAAAAAACTTATTTGGTTTTCTGGTAATTGTGTATTAACTGCATCCGAGCAAGTAATCGACAAAGATCACATATTAATAGGCACTTTCGTAACCATTGTTCGCCAATGACATACGGTTACTAATACACAAATATTTTTCTGTTTTCTTTACTACACTACGAAGCACAAAATTCCCATACGCGAAACTCAGAAAATAAAAATCTGAGTACTTATGGCATTCACGCCTTTGTCCAAGGTCCACAATTGTATGCAGGATTAGGGGGAATAATAGCACCTTTATTTGAGAGTATAAGAAAGTTTTGGAAAGACCACTACTAAAGGTCTGTAGATTATTTATTGATTTTTTTTTTTTTTTTTTACTGAATCTATCTCTCCATGCCTTCTACAATCTATATATAAAGTTTGGTTTCATTCCTTCATTAGATGTAAATGCCTTCAGTCAAGAAAATCTATTTTAGGGCCACCTTGGAGATTCTAACACAAAATTTAATACTTAATGCAAGTTTAAAAAGTGTATGAAGGAGATAGACATAAAATAAATTGTACATTTAATTAATAGTATATATATCGTACAAAATAATTGAACACATTGTAATTTTCTAATTTCTTAAAGCTGCATACAATTAAAATTTAGAGAAATCCCTTTCGATAATTGACATTCCCACATTAAAAAGATGTTGCTTTATCATTTCAATCCATTTCTGTAAGTAGAACTGAGTGAACGATTATGATTTAATACGACGCAATTCATTGTACTTATATAATTTAAGAATTTTTTAATCCAAAGAATATTTTCTTATATTCTTACGCGAAAATTTCCAAAATACGAGTAAATAAATTAATTATTTTACTTACTTTTAGTATTTAAATTATAATTTTATAGTAAATTCCACATGAACGTTGGTTTATGGAATTAAAAGTTTAGTACATACAGTAAAAACTAAAATATTTATATATTTCTAAAAAATGCATATTAAATTTAAATGCTAAACTTTTAAAATCAAATTAAACTGTCAATAAGAGCCTAATCTATTTAATTATGTAGATTCATATGTATTTGGATTTTAAGAATATCTTAGGTTTTTTTTCGATAATTAATATCTTAGTATTGTTATTATGCTGATTAAACAGTTCAAGAATTTTTATTATTATTGTATAATATCGAAATCTTCTACAACCTGAAATATTGCATAATATATTCACATCAATAATTTTATTTTTGAATAAAACAAAACCCGGATATTCGCAAAAACTTCTTTCATAATCGTATTCAACAATCAGCAGCCACGAAAAGGATCATTATTTTTCCTATTAAAGTTCGTGTGAATTATTAGCAAAATAAATATATTTCTATGTTCGATTGCATGTACCACTGCAATAAATCTTTCGAGATATAATTGATTGTTTTTCTCACGTAATTGGCAATTCGACGAATCCTGGACAATAGCCGCATCTGATGAAATACTATAAGCAAAGACAAAAGATTTCTTTGAAAAAAGACTACTGCATTAACTTTAATAATTAACATGTTTTTCCACTCAATTCTAAATTTTATTGTGTAGGGACACACGTTGAATGATACTAGTGACGCAACTGTAATGCTATCAGATCTTGTCAAATTACTTTAAACAAGTGATCATTTCTTAACTTTAAAAATTAATTCTTATTTTATATATATGCTTAGAAAAATATTGTATTACATTATTTTTCAAAGTGTTCGGAATTATGCATCACATTATTTCTCTATCAACGTTATTTATAAGGGTATAGCATTTTTCATACATATATTCATTATACTTACATTTAAAAACTGAACATTAAAATAACATTAAAAATTTAAAAAAATTAATGAAAAATTTTCAACTCTTTCTCTTACTATGTTCTTACAATTCGATGCATTCGTTTCAATAGCAAGATACAAAAACATAGCATATTTATAATTTCAAGGTTTATGAGTTGTCACAAATTGTAAAAATGTGAATAAGTTGGTTAAAAATGAAAATTTAAGAGAGAAACAATATTTCTAATTTAAATAAAAATGATTGAAATACAAAAAGAAAATATTAAAAATTTCTTTTGCATATTTTATCGATATAAGGAAGTATTTAATAATGGTCAATTCTTACATTGGCAGCATAAATTGAATTATCTTCTTAAAACTTTTCATTTCGTGCATTGACTATAAAATATATTAAATTAAGAAGAGTTTCAGTTTATAAAAAAGAAGAAAATATTACTGAAAAAAACTGGGGAACTTTTTTATGAAATAATAGGAAAATATGCTCAGGTGTCATGAGCAGCAGAATGTGAATTAGCTTTTTCCTTAGATCAATAATTAAGTCAATTAGGAGGGTAATAAATTTCTAAAGCTGTTACACCTAAAATTAGAATTTTGTACATAGTGGACTTCTAAGAAATAAACTAGTGTAAAATGACACCAATGGTACAATGACAAGCAATGTAAAATTTGGAAACGTTATTTATGGAATAATGAATATAGTTACAATCTCATTTAAAGTAGCCCCTTCGTTCACATATAAGGATAGGTGAAGGCATGGCTATCTTAATCCCTTCACCTAAATTTGAAAAACTCTCTGATAAGTCACTCACACACTGCTTCTCACTAATATTGAAGTACAAGAGAAAAAAAAAAAGATTTTATGCTTGTACTTTCATTAAAAATCGGTGCTTTTGTCTCGATCGCCGTTGGCATGTGTATTAGAGTTACTATAGAGTTTCCAAAAACACGCTATTGAATTAAAAAGTTAATTAAAATTTCCTTAAATATACTACTATCATTATCAGTATTTATTTTTAAATTATATTTATTCTGCAATTATCAGTATTTATTTTTAAATTATATTTATTCTGCAATTATCAGTATTTATTTTTAAATTATATTTATCTCTATTCTGCTATACTGCAAAATTAAATCTATAATTTTTACTTTTAATATACTAAAAATCTCTATAATTATTTCTGAGATTTCTAGTCTTTTCTCAAACCTATTAGCTACATATTATTTTTCTCTTCTGACTTTAGGAAGTGATTAGTTCCCATGCTTCAATACCCAATAATATGACATTTTTACTATCATTTAATTTATAAATTACTTTAAGAACTAAATTATCAGCTTAGTTATATCCTCTTTAATAATCTTCCGAAATTTTTGGTATTCTATAAGTTTTTGCTAAATAGTTAATCTTCATTATACCTTCATAATTTGCGTTACTTTTGCAGCAAATCTGGCGAAAAAGCATTAAAAACCTGTTTTTTTTCTTTCTTCAAAATTATATTAATATCAGTTATTAGATGTACAAAAAATTACAAACCCAATTTTTCGCTGAAAAATACAACAAGGCGTTTCTTGTAATCTTCCTTGGTCATCTTTAAGCCTTTCCTTCAAAGAATGAAATCCAAAATAATCCCAGTATTTTGATGTCACCTTAGAACAAAACTCGGAAAAGTTCACAGAGCTCACTAGTTTTATTTGTTCGTCTTGTCTGGCCTTAATTATCATATTTGACGTCACAAAGGTATAAATTTACCTTTTTACAACAGCGAAATACTTTTTTATTTCCACTTTTGCTTGAAGCATATGATATTTCAGCACTTCCCGTTCCCTATTATTTCAGAGAGCGGAAGTACTGAAGCATATAGTTCTAAAGTGTCACTGCACGACGAATTAAACCATGCATTGATACTTTTTTTTTTCATTAATTCACTGGTGAGGTTAAGTTCCTAAGGTTAGATTTCAAATTTTTGCAACCTAATATTCGTTGAACCTTCATTAGGCGTCTTGGTTCTAAAAATTATGTTTCTCTTAATTGTTTGTAAGACAATGCGTAGTGCACTGTAGTTAGATGATGACAAGTTCACGTGAACTAATTTTTTGAAATATGAATTATTCCTCCATGATTTGCTTTTTTCAGTTAATTCATCAGATTAGTTGAGGTCCTTAGGTTTTACATCGAATTTTCGCTATAAAATATTCTTTGAACCTTCATTGAGAGGTTTATTTTTAGAAATCATATTTCAGTTAAAATGTAAAGATAAATTTGCATAAAATAGTTCCTTGAAAATCATTTTACTTCATTTTGGTGAATTTAAAGGAAGCAAAAAAACTGATTTGTCCATTCTTTGTTCATAAAACAACGGAAGATTCACTATTCACATTAAACTTATAATTTAATTAACTTTTTCCCCCTTATAATTGACTCTTTTTATTCATTTTATTTTTTTACCATTTGTTTATCAAACTGATATGTTTGCTTTCAGTTCCCATCATTGGTTATACCAAACAGGCGCTCTTATAGGTTTTATATATTATAAGAACATACAAATTGGTAGAACACAAGATTTATTCATTTTATTCTGCTTTATGTCATCTTTAAGTAAAGAAAAACAATTACCCTAAGTGTTTTGAAGCAGCAAGAGAAAATTAAGTTTCCCTAAATTCGATGGAAAAGAGATAATTTTTGAAATTTTGGTTATGAAAAAAAATTGCCGATAAAATAGTTTAAGAATTACGAATAAATAGCTTAGTAAGTATGTTTACAATTTTATATTTTCGTCAATCTCTCTCTTTTCATTATGTAATCTATTATCTAATTGCTTTATGTAATATATTTTTAGTTCTTTTTTAATCAGAATTAATCGTCACTAAAAGAATATTGACTACTATTATAAATATTAATTTTTATTTAAAGAATATTATATTATAAAAGAATATTAACTTCTATTTAAAGAATATTATATTATAAAAGAATATTATATTATAAAAGAATATTATAATATAAAATAATATTAACTTCTGTTTAAAAGAATATAACTTCCACTATAACTTCTAATATGCGCTTTTCTACTGACGTGTAAAAAAAATTTACATTACTTTCTGCGATGGTTAAAATATGAGAAAAAGGTGGTATATGTGGTTATATTTGCATTTTTGTCTTATATTTTTTGCAATCTCAAGTTGAGACTTAATTATTCATATAAATTAACCCATTTTCACTCTCCAAATTACGTATCTGAGATACAAAAAATGCATAAGTTTAGCATGTGTTGTAATTTAGCTTGGTTGTTTATTTCTAAATAAGTAAATTTTTCAAATTTATTTTTGGTTTTGGTATACTTTATTGAATATAACAAAGTAAAAATATTTGTTACGCTCGTCTTTAGGATTCTAATGGCGCAAGAGCTAGTCACACTTCTCCAAAACCTACGGCTTCATGCACATTAAAATAAAAAAATCAGCAAGATTAATTTATATAGAAGCTTTAAAAGGAGTTTAAAATTTAAATGATATAATATTTATTATATTTATTTAATAATTTAAAATTTAAATAATTGAATATAAATGTAATGTTAGATGGAAGATATCATACCATGTTACAGCATACTACAAAAACAAATATGCACAGCTGGTATAAATTAATAAAAATCAATGATCTGTAAAAATTTTTAAATATTTTGATGGTTATACATGATAGAAACAAAATAAAATCAACAAATTTGTCTTAAATTAGAAAGAATAATTGAATTAAATAGGTATGCTGAAATTGAATCTAAATGTAATGATGCAAAATACGTCTTCGAATATGTATACAACATGCATTGATCATTAAAGACATATTCAAAATTTATTTTTAAAATTCTTTTTTATAAATCCCTGACGTTCTTTTATATAGAGCAGGGCTCCTTAAAGTTCTTTTCATTTTCCACGAAGTTTTATCCTAGAAAATATTTACAATCCCAAGTAGTCAGAAAATAAAATTTGCGAAGGAATGTAACTATGTATTAACCCAAGAAAAATAAAAAAGTTAAGTCAAATTTATTATTTGATATATTTCAATAACGCTTTACAAAATAAGATTTAACGCTTTATAAATAAAACTATATATTAACCCAAGACAAATAACGCAAGTTAACTCAAATTTATTATTTGATATATTTCAATAACTCTTTATAAAATAAGATAATAACTTTCTTAATTAACTTTGTTTCTTAACGCTCTCCAACACGAATTATTATTTATTAGTAAAAAATAGATTAATAACAAATATTAATTAATTCATATGTGTAAATAATAGTATATTTAAACATAATTCGTTTATATTTAAATCGTTTTGCCATCTAGGAGCATGAAAATACAATATGACAGAAAGTAATGACAGCTGTTAATTTGACATGACCTCTGCCATGCCAAATTAGGAGGCCGGAAAAGGTTAATAATAAAACATTGACAAAAAAAATTAGATGAGAATCTTTTCATGATGTCGCAACTTTATTGCATGACTCCATGTTTAATAATGACCCACGATTATAGAAGTATGATACAGAAGTACATAATTACCATTTAAAAATAAAAATTGCAATGAGTAAGTTCAATTTTCATGCCAGTCTTAAAGAAAGAATATATGAATCTTTTCAACTAGACTTTGTGTAACATTGACATTTACAAATGGTGAAAAATTTATCTTTATTCAATCCATAAAACAATTCTCAATTGTCTCGTCTCATAAATGTCATTCGCCAACATTGGCATCAAAATTATGATTTGAATGGCGTTGCATTTTAGTTTTTGAAGTATAATAAACAAGAGAGCAGAATTTTTCATAGAAAGTACTTGGCAGAACAGCATTGAAGAAGATGACGTATGTGTGTGTGTGTGCGCGCACCACTTTTTATATCTCTATTTATATATCTTAGAAATTTCTTATTTCATTTTAATAATTTTTTTTCATTTCTAGTATGAATTTTCAAAATATTTATTATTACTCACCTTTTTTTATTTTTCGAATCAGCTTAACTTTTATGTTGTTACCGTTAGACTGTAGTTTTGAGGAATCATATAATATCGTGCGTATATATCTTTCAGGGGTACTACATGCGGAGTCTTTTCCTACTTGATATTCATAAAAACGATTATAAATTTTAGAAAAAGGTGTTCAAATCAGTTATGTTATCAAATATATACAGGCTCTCTTTGAAGAAAGTTTGTCAATTAAGAAAAGCATTAACAGTTTCTTTGTCAAAAACATATGCGGGGTCTCTTCGAGGAATGCATGTCAATTAAAAAAAACACATTTCTAGTTTCGTTGTCTAAGATGTACAACAGCTTTCTCAACTTGCGAGTGAATTACATTCCGACTGTTAGATAGCAAGTTGAATAAATCATATATCAGATTTACATTTTTCAACGCCATTTTCATGTGGTCACAGTGGCCTGGTGGTAAGATGTCAGCTTCGGAACCGGACAGTTTCAGGGTCGAGGCCCGAAAAACCATCGTGCTAGCTGGCCCGGTGCAAGCCAAATCCGTTGGGGCAGAAAGTCTCCCTCTGGTGTGGTGTAGAAGTTAGGAGCAGGGGGGTGCCAGCTCAGGTGTCGTCTTCGTTATCTGACCAAGGTTCAAAATTACGAGGTCCGTCCTAAAATAACCCTAGTATTGCTTTAAAAGGGGGCCGTTATTATAATTTAACTGAACTGAACTCGTTCAAATGGTTTTTAAAAATTACGCATACAACAAGAAAATTCAATCTGTGTAAAATTATTGTACATAACTTGAAAAATGCTTAATATACTTGATTAAACTAACAGAAATTACTTTTACTTACGTTTTGATTTTAAATTTTAAACTTTATTATGGTTAAATGAGAATGGTCATAAGCTCCATAGGTCGTAAATCGAGGAGAAAGTGTATGCCTTTCAAGAATAATCAGTTATTAGTCATATTTTTAAAAAATTACAGAATGGTATTTATTTGATATTTATTATGTAATTGCTTCTAGGAATTTTAGAAAAAAAAATCGTATTCATAACTTTGAAGTAAAGTGCGTAATACTAAACTTACAAATGTTAAATAAAGCAGACTATTTCCTAATTTTACTAATAATTTCTTAAATGGAAAACGTGTTCACTCATTGAATCTGTAATTCCCGTTGCTTTATTAAAATATTATTTCGTATCTTAAATTAAATCGAATATTCAGTGTTACTGACAAATAACATATCTCAATCGCATGCATAATTTTAATTTACATAATACACTAGCATAATTTTAAATTAGCAAAAACATATGGAACTAAAAAAAATACTGACTTTTCTCAATTGAAAAATTTAGCATCCAATTACAGCTGTTATCAAGGTTTTGCCGTATTCCATATCCGAACCTGATGCAAACGTTTAATGGATAACGCAATAACAAAAATAATGATGTATTCATGCGTTTCTGTTATAAGCCAATCAAACGATTTTCATTTCAGCAATTAAATTTATAATTCTCAGTTTAAATTTATAATGCTATATTCATAAGAAAAACAAGCAATGCGTTTTCATTGATCACTACTCCATCAATCAGATTCTACAAAAAAAAAAAAAAAAAAATCTTGTGTTCTTAATTTTATGTTATATACATCGAGATGATATATACCTTGACAAAAATATTTCTCCGTTTGAAAAATGGAATATCTAATTGAAATTTATTAAGATTTTTATAAAAGATTTTAAAATATGATAAGTTTTTAATCTAGATTTGTGGAAGAAATTCGTAGAAATGTTAATTTCTAATCACATTGATAACATTATAAATAGATTTTAATCTGTATTCAAACAAAAATATGAAGCATTTTACTGATATAGTATAGAATTTGAATAAATTAATTATTCCATTTAGAGGATTTTCACATGCACTTCGCTTAATTGAGATTTAATTGAATTGCTTACCTAAGATTAAGGAAAACAACATTTTTAATGCAATTTGCTGATCAAAACATAAAATATATAAAATACGAAATGCAGTAACTATGCGAACTTTAATGAAATAACCGATTCCTGCTTCACAACAAGTAAAAATATAAAGGGCCAAGATTCAAACGGTTTGTTCATATAAAGTTGCGGTAAAAAGTTCTGCCTCTCATTTAAATAGTATGACTGATTTCAAAGATGTATTGTCTCTTCTCATCCACCCCGTAACATCTAGCGCAACTGTTTAGAATATCCTTCAACATACCACTTAAAGGCTTATTATACCCTATTTAAGGTAACTAGACTTCGTTATTTCTCTTTCAAAAAAGTTAACTTGGCATTCCTTTTTTCCTGGAATAGAAAATTTCGCGAACAAACTCATGAGCTTACAGAATGTGATTGGCATATACAATAAACATGTCTGATTTTTAAAGGTAAAAAAGGCCAAATAAGCAAAGCATTGTTTAAACAAATTTAAGTCTTTCAATTCTACAGACCTGAAATGCCCGCTCAAGCTTTTCTTGATGCAAGACTGTATATGCAAGCTACAACTATTCTCAAACTTTTGCATTTGATCAGTTGATAAAATTCAAATTACGGATCAAAATTAAAATGTCGTATGACGCTGATGGTTCTAGCCAATGCATCAGAATGTTGCATGTAATGTAAGTGCAGTTATGACAATGGTGATATACATTTTGTGCGCATAACATTTTAATATAATGGTGGAGATATGTTGCAAAGTCACACGTTGACCAAATTAGGAGGAAATTAGCATTTTTACCTTTCTCACAGCTCTGATGAATCGAAAAAATTCGGGGATGAACGCCTCTCATATATACTCAACCTCTCATAGCAATAGGGATAAATATGATATGCAATACTCAGCTATAACATGTGTATCATAATGTTGTAAAAGATTAATATTTTTCGTAATAGAAGTTGTTTCCAGAGTCCATGGGGGGAGGGGAGGTAATGCAATAAACGAGTACATCGTGGGAGCTTTTACAAAACATATCATGGAAACTGCAGATGGCCTACACCAGACGAGATAGAAGTGTACACAATGGCTCGAGGTACAGTCTCTCGACTCATCTGATTGCCTACGACTACCATCCATGACAAATTGCTACTCGAATATTCTTTTATATAACCGATACGAGAGATTTTGTTCAGTCAAAATGGAAAAATATATTGTAATCATACTCGAAATTTTTTTCATGCATTTCAAGATTTTGTGCAACTTGTATTATTTTGTGCAATATTGTAAATTATAATTTTTCGTAAATTTATTTTAAAATAAAAAGATGTGTGGTCTCAATGTTTTTTCTGTTATTTCAGTGTTATTTAAAGTGGGAAATAGCCCGCCACTAAATCACCCTTTAGTGAGAAATGACTTGATAACAAATTAAAAGCTTATATACGAATTAACTGTACAGTTTATCAATGGTATATTCTAGAAGAAGAAAAAAACAGAATTTCTAAAATGAATATTGTTTTGGGATTGTTCAGTGCGCATTGAACAAAAATTTAAGAAAACCTATAGTAGTGACAAAAAATTGTTCCATTTTAAGGCATTTAAAATTTTTATGGCTTAAAAGTTAACATGGATTTATATCTACATTTTAATAATAAAAAGAGCACCAGCTTATTTATAAAGAAAAATTGCGTTTTTATTTAATTTTTTTAATCTACAAACGATTTTACAGCTTTCATAATTAGAGAAATTTTCATATAATAATCAGAGCAATGGCACCAAGAAGAAAAGTTTAATATTATTATAGCGTTTACTAATTCTTCTCTTAACCTTTGAAGAAACACTGCAGCTTCAGAGGCGGAAGTATTCCGTTACCCAAATTACTTCATTGAAAGAAACGTTATCTTGAGATACAGCTTCATGAATGAATAATGTCGAAATTCTGTGAGCTCCGATATTGTGTTCCGTGTTTTGAAAGTCATATTTCATTAAAACTATCCAAAAAAAAACAGTAATGTGAGAACTGATGCACATCGAGCTATGACAAATTCTGTTCGGTTCAAAGAGGTAATTTCTAGATTACCTGAAAGTGTAATTTTTTTTTAACTTTTTTTTTCGGTCAGTCTTAATTTCATATATCATATTACGAATATTATCCGCACGTTATGATGAAATTTGCACATGCTTGTATTTCTGATTTTCTTTTTCAAGGAAGAATATTGGTTTCTTCACCTTTTACCTACATATGAATCATACTCGTACTTTCTTATACGAACCCTATTACTCCATCAGTTCATTTTTTATGATAGCAGATATATCTTTTACTGCTGTTGTTGTTTTAAAAGTGTTCTTGCCACTCGAACGTAAATTGATGTAAATATGTTCTTGATGCATAGGAATATTGCCTTAATATACTTCAATAAAATTGCAAAATTTGTATTGATTGCTAGTTTTAAAAAGTTTTGCGTAATATATGTTTCGCTTTTTTAAGTTAAAAAAAGAAAAAAAAAATCATACAATTTTGTTCTAATATCAAATGAAATTGCATTTTCTATTTTGTAAATGTATTATGTCCTCGTTCCAAACTAAAATCATATGTATTTAAAAAATGTTCGTTATTTTTTGTTCTTTAAAATACTATGAAGGACTAACTTACAAATTTTAAATGAAAAAGTTCTATAATTAGATTTTGTCCTCGTAAACGCATTCGTTAAAATCTTGATCTGATGTTAGCGAATTTGCTGATTTTCTGATAAAAGTTTAGTACAGTTATATTAGTACTCCAATTTTGAAGCTATATGAAAGATATTTCGGTATGGGCATATAATTTTGAATCTTGGTCCATGCAATGGGGCGTAATCTTAGCTGCAGCACCCTCTCCAGACTTTCATACCATATTTAGGTTATGCTTTTGGTGCACCAACATACTTCTACGTATATTAAAATAAATATTTTTGCATACAATATTTATTTATATAAGAAATTTAATAAAGCTAGCACTTATACTTCTTATACACAATGTTACATTATAAACAAAGTTAATATTTATTTTAAACAGATTTTTAAGTTCTACGACTTCTATGAATTCTTCATTTAGAAATGAAAGCGTAGCTTTTTAGTAATCTTAGAAAATAAACTGAAAATTAAAAACCTCATTTCTGGTCTCTTTTTTGCCACCCAGCAATCATAGCTCGACTACCTGGAGAGAGAAAAAGGCTGGATAATCATTCATAGATCCATAGTCATCAACAGATTCTTGTACAAGAAGCCCTGAAATCATTCGATGTTAGTGATGTTTTTGATAAGTTTTCATTATTAAATGTCTCGAGAGTACCTTTTTAATAATAATATGCCTTCATGTAATATGTACTTAGTTTTTTTTTTTTTTCCTAAATTTTTTTCTTGATATCTTTATTTAAACAGCAGCGATGTTAATGAATTCATTAGAGTTTTTCAACATAAATATCATTTTTGCTGTTCTTTGTTCTTGGGCTTGTATGAATGATTCGTTAAACAACTCTATACGGCGTAAATAAGGAGGCAAGAGGCATTGCCTCCTGTAGGTAATCGCCCCCCCCCCCCCCACCCCCTTCGGCAAGAAATTGAGAGTTTCGTCGGCAAAAGAACGGTTGTGGCGAGCAGGCATTAACGAATATTTTTATTTTTTTGTAGATCTAATTGTTTTTGAAAAAAATGCATTTGCTTTTAAGTTTGAATATACAATGAAAAATAAATTTTGGGGAATTTAATGTTTAGTCCATTTTTCACATGCGTATTTTCATATCTTATTAAGCATTACATAAATTAGTAAGATTGTACATATATTTACAAAATATTTTCTCCAGCCTTCTTAAGAAAAACATCATCGTGTCTTTTTCACATTCTATATTGTTCGTGTCCGAACTGCAATAAATTTTTGTTCGTGCACGCGAGTTTATTCACCTCGAACTCGAAACATATCCGAATTCCTGCTCATTGTTGCAATCCTTACTTAAAAATTATTTTAATTAGGTGACTACGCTATAAAAAAAATCGATTTTCGCCGAAAGCATCGACTATTTTTTAAATTAATTATTCTGGATTTCTGAAGAGCTGCTTATATAAAACATTTCGAATTTAATTTCTACATCTCTTTTATATAGTCTCTATGATGAGATCATATATTTCTTCATTTAGGCCTTCTGCACAATCGATACAAAGTTGAATGTATTCATTTTTAAGAATGCTTGGACACTTGTTACGCTAAAAGAGACACGAGTGTTAAGTACCCAGATTTAATACAACAAAATCGGGTAGAAATGGGAATGAAGAAAAGGCAGAATCCATGGGAAATTATTTCATCAAAAGCTCCTAGCTTGAAACAATAGTAGCTCTAATATTCTTCAGGCTATCTATGTCAAAGATAAATTCTTTCTTTCTTTCTGTCTGAATTGAAAGGGAATAAGAATCATAAGAATAAGCATACGATTTTTTTTTTTTCGTGTTTTCTCTTGTTTCGGCGGTGTCTTATGCATTAATTTTTTTCATATAATGATATATAATAGAAAAATTGTTCACTTTCAATAAAATTAATTAATCAAGAAAACTTTTTATGAATTTCTAGATTTAGTTATTTCATTTTATAAAGTATTATTTGCATATGTTATCATTATCCATAACATTAAGCGTTTATAAATTAGGTGTTTATAAATTTATAATTTAGGCGTAATCCCTTCCGAATATTTCCTTTTTGGTGCAATTGAAATATTTTATAAGCATTAAAAACTATCCAGAAGATTAAGAACTGTGTTAAATTCGAACCAAATTCAAAGTAGTTAAAAATGCATTCCTCGTTAAATTTCGATTAAATATTTCCATGTTATAACAAATTTAGGATAATTTAGTGTTGCAACCTCTGTTTCAATCTATATATTACAATCTAGAATGAAATATAACCATATTTTTTTATAGAATTAGAATTAAGATCCATTAAATCTCAAGAGTTTCATAAAAAGTGTACTCAAATATTGACAATCTTTTGATTGTCATTAAAAAAAATTTAGAATATCTTTTTAGAAATATCTTTACAAATTTTTAACAATGAGAGAAAGTATTAGAATCTAAATAGAAAAGAAGTTAAATAAATACTTAATTTTCTTTAATTAAATGTAAAATTAATTAAATTTATTTTGAAGCCAAATTAGAGAAATTGTACTTCCCCCCTGTCGGATTTGTCATTCTCCCCGGTCGACAAACCTCTCTCGCCACCTCTGTAAACAACACTGGATCGTGAAAGAATCGGCGGAAACCTTCTCATGTGTTTTTACATTTACTTTTAGGAATCCTCATAGTTCCTGTCGCTAGTGAACCCGAAGAATAAAATTCCAAATAACCATAATAAATAAGGTTTATACCCTGACACAAAAGTTTAGACGTTGCTGTATTTGTAACTTTTAAAAAGAAATATTGGACAAATTACTACAAACTTCTGCACATTTATTTTCTTGCACTTTGTACTTAATGTATCAAACAGAAAATTTTAATTACGCAATTTATATTTTGCATTAACAATCAAAGACAAAAATAGAATTATTTCAAAGGTCTAGATAAATTAACAAAAATCAGTTAACCTTATGATCATACATTTTAAAAATAAAATTATAGTATAAGTGTTACATGAGTATTTTTGAAATATCCAAGCCAGAAAATCCTACGTAAATGGGGTGATAAAAAAGTAGAGAAATTTTTCCTTTTTCAACGGATACAAGATATGGAATAAAAATTTTTAAAATAGGGAACTTGACTCTACTTTTTACCATATCTTATACTAGTTCCATATTTGAATTTGCCATAGTTTTCCCAACCCATCGGAGGCTCATTTTCTTTAGATGAATGCGGGTGTCCTAATCCGGAAATTCTCAGAGATCTTTACTCTGTTCTACACCTTCTAAGCTGCTCTAGTTTATCCTCTCCCACGCATGCTTTTAACTTGATTCTTCCATTTCTCCACGGCATGCGCGAGGGTTCTCCATAAGAATTTTATAATCTGTGCCACTGTATTTGCTTTTTGCTTCTGAATGACAGCCAAAAACCCAGTGTTGACCATACATGGCCACCCTTTAGACGAATGATGTACTATGGTTCCCGGTGAATCAATTCAGTCAGTAGATATCCACTTGGGAGGTTAGTTTGTTAGGGATCAAGCGAAGGTATCATTTCCCTGGAAGTGACTCCAATTCTATATATTCCGGTTAGAACTATGGTAAACTTCGAAACTGGGAATATCCATGGAGTTGTGACACCATCCTAAAGCACCGTTGTGGAAGGTGCCATCGGGTCGGAAATGTCATATGGGCAAAAAAGGCATATTCTTTTCAGTGGGCAACAAAAGAATAAAAAAAATATATATTTGAAATATTTGAATATAATATATAAGTTTGAAAAAATATTTGATAATTTTTTTCATAGAAAACGCCTTTTTACGAGCAATGAAACGTTTAATAATGTTTCAACATTTTTTGTTGAAAAAGAAATAATATAAACACTTGGAGAAGTAAGTCATATCACTGACTCTCCGACCCGCCCAAAGGCACACGGATAATAAATACTGAATGACCGGACTGCCGCAACAGCAACTCTGGCGGGAACTGTGGTTGAGGCCTAAGGGTCATCACCGGCCACGATACAACTCTTCCCTAAGAAAGTATGTCCCGGCATCAATGGGAGGAGCCAGACCCCCACCTTTTCGTGTACCCTCCAGGGTGGCGAGATCCAACCACCATGCAGGAAACATCTCATCCTCATTTCGAGGTGCCCCTTTGGGGGGGGGACGTGGAGAAGTATCATTAACTCGTAAAGTTTGCTCTAGAGGCTTGCTTATGGAAGTCAGTATCCACAAGCACAGCTAGCATATACTTACATTGGTGCATGAGCACTAGCAATTATATCTTAAAGTGTATGCGCTCATACAATGCTCAGTTCTTCGAAAGGCGTTATAGCTTATAACGAGATATTTGACGATACCCTGAAAAAAATTACTGAAGAATTGAAATCCGAAGTGACACATGTGCAGTAGTCAACGAAAATAATGAGACACCTCTGTAGTTTGCTATTTATTATCGTACGTTTACAAAACTTGTGTCGAAGGAAATGGTTCAGGGGAACCGGTTTGCTTAGATAGATACATTGATTAAGTCGACAAATTAACGAAATATTTAATTAGCATCGCGAAATTTTTCCATTGCGCCTACTACTTTTTTCCCTCCTCAATAGAACTGCTCGCCATGAAATAAGCCCCCAAATAATTTTATGAGCTTCTGGTGAAAATTTTGGAAAATGACGCATGTGATGTTAAACGAATCATAAAAACTTTTAGTGATATCTCAAAAACCATTGCATATTTTTCCTTTTTTGGTTCATTAAAAGAACACAGTTTTGCTTCATAAATGGCTTAAATAAATTCAGATATAAAAAGAATATATATATATATATATATATATATATATATATATATATATATATATATATATATATATATATATATATATAAACAAAACCGCAAAATTCCCACTATTGAGTGTTAATATTTCGACACGCCTTCTTATTGAGGAACCGTATATTATTCTTAATCAATTTGCCGTATATTATTCTTGATTATTTAACATTGCCGTTGAATAATTTCCAGATCAATTGATTTTAATACGTGGCAGAATTTCCGCTCTAATAAAAAAATATATGATAAATCAGTTGCTTTTAAAGTTAAAAAAAAATATCCAGTAGACTTTCTTATTAGAAGGAAAATTAATTATGCTGTTGAAATGCGATTTAAAAAAACTCATTCATATTTTATTATCTTTCAGTCTTTTTAAAGATTCAATTATCAATGTCTTGTTGTGCAAGTAATGCATATGTATGAATTTTTAAATAGAATTCAAATTATATAGTTTAAATATTTTGGATTTCATTTGACATAAGAATTACAAATAAGAATATGAACATTGCCCTATGTATACATGATGGTAAAGATAGTTATACATTTTGGAAAGTCGTATACAAAAGTATTTTAATGAAAGTATTTAAAAGAAAGCTCATTTATATTTGTGTAAGATATCCTATTATTTGGAATTGCTTTCTTACCTCTTCCTCAAATATGATTTTACATTTTTCTTGAAATTTGCAAATTAAGCTAGTGTAACCCAAAGAAGTCTTAATCATTAGACTTAAATAGTGGTCAGCTAATTAATAAGTGGTCAGCTAATTAGGAAGTGAATAAAATTTATTTTCACTTTTTCTGTAAGAAGAGCCCTTGTTTCGAACTGAATCGCATTTATATATAGCTTCATTTCAGAAGCTTGAAATAAACATACCTAAAGTGGTGTCCATTAAAGTCGCTTTGGACTAACCGGTTTTATGGTAATTTACCTCTCTTGTGACAAGAATATGGACATCCATTTCTTCCAAATGTATTCTGTTTTATGTTCCTCCTGAGTTTCATTCCCCCATTAATTCTGATTGTATCGTTCATTTTATATCTCTACAGAAATTGCCCTTTATTCATCTCTGTAAATTTGGGCTAATCGTGATTAGTAATAACAACGCCATTGTCATTCTCTTTGAAATTAGGCATAAATCATTTATTCTTTCCACATAACATCGCTACACGAAAATATCAAAAATAAAAATTTTAAAAGACTTAAGTTATAGAACTCGCACAAAAGTTTATTATAAAAGATCGATGATATACTCATAATTTATATCAGATAACAATTCTGCAAATTGCTCCCGCTATAATTTTGATCTCTGTCGCTGGGTTCGAATGAAAAGCTTCAATGCAAATTAAAGGCCATTGATCCTTTTCTTGGTTTTGTTTTGCTTTACTTCTGCTGTGATTGCTTTGATGGCTGTTTGTATTGCAATTAATTACTGTTCCTTGAATTCCTACAAAAAAGCAGCAAATGTGACAAGCTTCTTTCTGCAGCGATGCTCTGAAATATTTTGAATATCATGCTCTCATGTTATAGCAATCTTGGGACCAGCAGATTTCTAATAAGCTGATCTCGCTACACTCTATGATATGTTTAAGACCCACTGTTCCAGTGCGTGCGTTATATATTAAATTAACTCAGCTCTGCATTGCTCATACCCACTTTAACTACAAACACGTTTCGTTTGGTGAACACATTCTAAAATGTTCGATACATCACGCAATTTAAACTATCCGTCATATTTTAGTTGAGTGTCAAATTTTAACTACGCCTGCAACTTTATTATCGCCTACGCTGTTTTACTATAATATCCATGGACCTGCATGAACTGGTGGATTGGCAATTCTTCACCCTAATATTTTTAAATCCTTACTCACCATTGCTTTTTTTTTTTTTTTTGCCTTTTATTTCGATTTTTTATTCCTTTTAAAAATTTACTTCGAATGTCAGGACTTAATTTTTTTTTTTTACCATGATTCTGAATATTTTTTGATATTCCAATTTTAATACACCTGCTTGCTTTCCTATAATATTAATTTCTTAATATTATAGGAATATTTTCTTATATCACTTGACTGGTAATAACCAAATCTGGCTTTTCTGCCAAAAAACCTAAGCAAAAAACCAAATATAGTTTTCCCAAACACTTCATTTAAGCAAACACTTATTGAGAAATTTAAAAGCATATTTTTTAAACCACTCTTGTCTTGTTTTCTTTGTTCTCTACTCAAATTTATATATTCTTTCAACCAAAAATTTTGTTGAAATTTTAAAATCGCATTATTCTAGAAATTTTTAAATTCGATTAAACATAAGTTTCTGCATCCAGTAAAGAACAACATATTTTTCTTTTCGATAGTAAAATTGGAAATAATTTATTTTTATTTTTTATTTTTAGGTTTAATTTTGGTCTAATTTCTTGCAATACGAACTTGCAATAGCCTGTGCAATTTCTAACATTTCAGCTGCAAATAGATGGTCCTAGTGCAAATCATATAATGATAGAGATGGCGGCAGAAATGTTCCAATTGAAAGGCCAGATGGGGGGAGCGACAAGCACCATTTCTCTAACTTAGCCTCAAAGTAATATAAAATAATTAATTTTACATTTAATTAAGGTAATTACGTATTAGGATTTTTCTATTTATTAACTTATAAAATATTTCAGTTACAGTAAAAGTGAATACGTCAAATAGGACTACAGTAATTTATAAACGTCTAATATTACATGATGATAACATATACAAAATATTACTTATTAAAATAAAATAATTAAATAACAAAATCATAAAAAGTTTTCTTGGTTATTTAATTTTCTGGAAAGTGAATGAAACTTCTACAAAATATAATTACACAAAAAGAATTAATTTCCTAAAACACTGTTCACAAAAGTGAAAACACGAAAAAATTAGACATATATTCATTCGTATAAACCCCTTTTAATTCAGAAAGAAGGGAAAAAAATTCAATATCTTTGACAGCAGCATCCTGATGAGTATTAGAGATTTCTTCGTAAACAAGCCAGCGAAATTTTGATGAAATAATTTCCCACGAATTCTTTCTTTTCTTTCCTCCCTCTTCTAAGATTGGAGCTACCCAATTTTGCCGTTCTAATTCAGGATGTTTCAACTCGTGTGTCTTTTAGCGTAATTGCTGTCGAAGCGTTCTTAACACAAAACGCGTTTAACTTCATAATGATTGCTCCTGGAAATCATTTCACGTCAAATGAAAGTTTATTTGTTACTGTAATAAAAGAAACCTAAAATGAATGTAGAAATTCAATTCAAACGATATTTAAAAAAACTTTCAGAAATCCAGAATATTTAATTGAAAAAATATTCGATATTTTCGCCAAACCTCGATTTTTCAACATAGTCGCGTACCTAAAAGGATTTTTAATCTGGATTGTAATCAACTGAATGGAATACAGGTCTAAATGTCTACGTGTACATGGACTGAACATATGTAATTAACATCTACCATTTCTTATATATATCCTTAGGAATCGTCTGGGCTATCAAGTAATGAATGGGTTAATGCATGAATCCACTAAAAATCATAAGTAAGCAATGGTAGATATATAAAGGTAGAATTTTTTTTTCTACATCCATAGATGACTTACCCAGATTTAATGAGAAGCCGTAATAATTAAAATTGATCACTAACCTTCAGATTATAAATTTTACTTCCATAAATCATAAAAAGGACACACAAAATAAATTTTATAACTTTTATTTATAACATTTAAAAATGAGAAATAAATTTTAATAGTAAAGTCAAATAATTCCCTATTATTTATCGAATAAAATATTATGGGGAATTTGATCCGGTGAGTGCACTTGAAAAAAATCCAACAAGCTTAATAATGGAAAACGTCGCTTTATTCTAAAAGAAAGCATGGAAACACAAGTATCAAAACACAGCAGAAGAGTACACAAAGTCAGCACTTACAGAAATCAACAGTACACACGTGAGTAGCAAATAGTTAACAGACAACCTCAACAGCACAAGTATCCAGATAGAACTCGTTGGAGATCAACGCTCCAAAGAGAGAGTTCACTATACTATCTGCTTCTCATATATATGCTTTCACTTTTATAACTCTCTTTATCTAAAGTTCCCAATTCTTGACTTTTAATAGATCTATCCAAAAGATTCCCTTATATTCGAGAAACTTCATTTTTATCGCCTAAGTCGCCACCAAATAGTCATCACATTGTCATTAAGGCTGGGATCATTAACCTTACGTCCATTCAACACCCATTGTAGCTATCTGTAAAAACTTCTTTTTTGCAATGAGACTACCTGAGCAGGAAAGCAATATTACAAATTTATCGAATACATAAACAAATAAACATTTCGGTATTCAATAGCTTCTTGGAGCTAAAAAGCTTTTTGGATTTATGAAAAAAAGATTTATTTCACACCAACAGTATATTGTTATTTAAATTATCTTCATCTGCACCGAAAGAGTTCTATTTATCAACTGTTCTAACATTATATTATTCCTTGACTGTTAATTTTCAATTTTTAAATAATGAGGTATCAAATATCAACTCCTAGTTTACAAAATGCTTATCAAACAAAAAATTATGCTTTATTTGGTATTGAAAAGTGTTTTGATGCATGCATAGTGTATACATCACACACAAAGGATTGAAAATATTCTACAGCTTAAACTAATGCTTATAAAAATCATTACTTTACTGGATACTGGAGAGTTATTGTTACTGAAATAGAACTGTCTATAAGTGGAGTTTACAGTTTGAAATATGTTAATTAAGGTGTTACCATCATTGCACACTAACATCAGTAGAAACATATAATTCCCAATCAAAGCAAAAAAATACATAAAGTAAGTGTTAAAATTATGTTATTATTATTATTATTACAAACAGTATTTTAAACGCATTTTATCTCACATTATTAACAGCGGCGGCGGCACAGATTTGCCGACGGGGGGGGCAAGCACAATATCTCTGATTTGGCTTCAAAACCACTCATAATAAATAATTTTTCATTTAATTAAAGAAAATCCAGTATTATTTAGTTCCTTTTTGATTCAAATGCTGATTCTTTCTTTCACTGTTAAAACCTTACAAAGGTATTTGTAAAAAATGTTCTCAGTTTCTTTTAATGGCCATCAAAAAATTGTCAATATTTGAATCTATTACTTTATGAGAGTCTTGAGGTCCGCGATAGCCTGGCGGTAAGGTATCGGCTTCGGAGCCGGACAGCCTCTAGTTCGAGAGCTAAAGAACTGACGTGTAAGCGGGCATGTTGCATGCTAAATCCGTTGAAGCAAAGCGCCCGCCCGATGGTGTAGTGTCGAAGCTTGTAGAGGAGGCTTCCAGCTCAGATGCCGTCCTCGTTATCTGACAGCGACTCAGAATTCCGACGTCCGTTCCAAAATAGCTTTAGCGTAGCTTTAAAACGGTACGTTAATATAACTAAACTAAATTAAGGCTATGAGACTCTTGAGATTTAAGTTCTCTGATATCTAATTTTAGAAAAAATATGGTTATATTGCTTTCTAATTTGTAGTATATAAATAGAAACACAGATTGTGTCATGCTAAAAAAACAAACGCATGCACTAATTATTTTATATCAGAAGCTATATAAAATGAATGTTGAAACAAAAAAAAGTTTTATAAAAGAAACTTTTTTTAGAAATAAATAACAAATACAAAACAGTCGATATTTTCGCCAAATATCGATTTTTTCAGCATAGTTCCCTACCTAAAATATTTTTTCAATAAGGATTGCAACAATAAGCAGGAATTCGGAGGTGTTTCGAATAATCCGAGGAGAATAGAACGCGTGCTCAACAAAAATTTACTACAGTTCGGATACGAACAATACAGAATGCGGAATGGATATAATGATGTTGTTTCTTCAAAAGGCTGGAGAAAATATTTTCTAAATATATGCATAAACTTACTATTTTATGCAATATATGAAAAATTATGTTATGAAAAATGGATTGTTTAAACATTGCATGATCCTCCATGTATTTGTTTTTCAATATATATTTAGGCTTAAAAAAACAATGCATTTAAATCTTGAATTAGATCTTGAATATGAATTCCCCTATCTTCATTTTTAGGCATGCGTTCTTATGGTTAAGTACTTTTTTAATTCGAAATTAGTGTAAGCTAATATTACTCCCAAAAAATGAGTTTTATCCCCAGTTACATGCATTAGTTTTTCTTAAGTCCTTCGTATAAATAACAATCTGACTCGCGTATGAAATTACTAAATTTTTTTAATTTTTTATCTGCAATTAAGTGAAAGTATTAAGTAATTTAAGATGCAATAATCACTAGAAAACGCATCATTACCTCAAATGTCCTTATATTATTCTAGGGATTAAAATAATAATAATTGTCCCAAATAAGATCTGCATCTAATTAGGAAGTTAAGTAAAATCGTATGCCAAGGGGTTAATGTGTTGTATATAAATTTTCTATGAATAACTATTTTAATCATCAAGACATCTTTAATCAAAGTCTATTAAAAATTTAGAAATATCTGAAATTATCTAGTTTTTGTCACGAATAGCAATTGAAAGAAGAAAAAAATAAAAACGATGGTTCCCCGATTACATAGTCAAAATATTGAATGCAGAGTCGGAATAATTTAGGTAGTAATTTATTTAACAAATTTAGTGCATACTTGGATAAGCTGTTTTAGTGTAGTTAAAAAGCTACCATAACAAAAATATTTTTTGTCGTCAATTGCAGTCGGTAATATTTCTTTAATGTAATTAACTAATGATTAACTTTAATGAATTTAATGATTAACTTTAGAACTTGAATTTGAATGATGAATTTTGGAAACCAACTCTATCGTCCTATTCATGAATAATATAAGAGCTTCAATTTCTCTAATAATTCCACTGGCAGGTAATCGAAGTGTTCGATGAAAATAATTTTTCCCCATAATCTATGATAAAATCTTAGCTTAAGGGGAAAAGATTAGTCGAGAAAAATGTGATGTCTTATTCATTGGCCAGCTTATTGATCATTCTGCTGAATATAATATAAAGTATTGCTGAATGAACATTATAACATTTAAATCAAATGACTGAGAATTTGGACTTAACATCGTCGACAGCCATCGCATTGAATTCTCAGACGACCGATCAAAATTTTTGTTTGGCGAAGTGCGACATATCTTATATCTTATTCACATGTCACAGGTCGGTTATATTGCCAAAAGTAGTGCAAATTCAAATCTTCATGAACGAAATTTGAATCAAATGTCTGAAAATCTGTGGATATAGTCTTCGACATTCATCGCATTCAGTTAAGAGTCGGCCAATCAAATATTGTTGGCAGAATACGATATCTTATTCACTTATCAGATATATTGCCAAAATTAGTGCAAATTATAAGCTAAATGAAAGACATTTCAATCAAATGTCTGGAACTTAACTCTTCGATACTCACCGCATTGAGTTCATAGCCAGCCGAACAAAAATTACCAACAAAATGAGCCTATCACCTTATCGATAGCTTATTACTTGTTACCTTATTGGTTATATTGCTAAAAGTAGTACAAATTATAAGCTGAATAACGACATAGAAGTACGAAAATTTGCGAACTTAATGTCTTTAACATCCATTGCATTCAGTTCTTAATCGGTCTAGCAAAAATTGTCCGCAAAATAGGGATATTATTGACCTACCATCCTATCGATTATTTTGCCAAATACAGTCAAAACATTTAAACCGTTATTTGTATATTTCGACTGTTTACAATATATTACCTTTAAGGTGTTTTTAAATAATCATATTCGATAATGCGCCTCACTCTACAACATTTTTGCCCCTCAGGGGCTCACCTTCTTTAGGTGAGTACGGGTGTCCCAATCCCGAGGTACCCAGGGATCTTTACTCCCTTTCAGTTCGCTCTCCTCTCCGCCTTCTGCTGTCTGCTATGTATTTCCTTCCCTCGACGGCAAGCGAGGGAGCTCTCCATGAGAAGCTGTCGCCGCTCTGTTTGCTTCTTACTTCTCATGGACAGCCAATGTCCCACGTGTTGGCCGTGCGTGGCGACCCATTTGAAAGACGGGTGGTGCACTGTGGTCCCCGGTGTATCAATCGGCTGGTACCTAGTCACCTGAGTGGCTAGTCTGCTAGGGATCAAGCAAAGGGGTTACTCCTTGGGCTTGGCGTTAAGGGTGGTCACTGTCCCCGGGGGTAACTCCGAGCGTATAGGTTCCGGCTAGCACCAAGGTAAGCGCCGAGGCTGGGAATGGCCAGAGCCGGTGGCTGCCTTCCCTTGTTGGGCTCCGTGGTGGGCGGTGCCATCGGGCCCGAATCATTCACCATATCGCATGGCTCCTCCCAAAAAGGGTCCCTTCAGTGGGCGTCGTATTGTTCCAGTACAAAGTACAACTAACTATTTTGATAGGTTTTTCGTCGTGACACGTAATTCGGAATCGAATGAAACATTTCAGACAGTGTCGCCATTTCTGGTCCAAAAAGCTGTAACAGCAACTGTCGGTGAAGTTACTTCAATCAAAAAGATGCGCTCTGGTGACTTGTTAGTAGAGGTGAATTCTCGAAAGCAAGCCCAGCAAATGCAAAAATTAAAGGCTTTGGCTTCAATATCTATATCTGTAAAACCTCATAATTCTTTAAATATGTCTAAAGGTGTTATTACCTGCGGTGAGCTGCTAAATATCCCTGTTGATGAAATTGTACATGAAATGAAATCGCAAGGAGTTGTAGACGTCCGCCGTATCACAATTTGGCGTGATGGACAACGTCTTGAAACGAAGCATCATATTTTAACGTTTAAGACTACAAACTTACCTGAATTTGCTTACGCAGGATACATAAAACTACCAGTGAGGCCTTACATTCCTAACCCACTCAGATGCTTTCAATGCCAGCGCTTTGGCCACTCAAAGGCAAATTGCCGCGGGTCACTCACCTGTGCCCGTTGTGCAGAAAAGGGTCACGACAGTCAGCAGTGTGACTCAAAAGAAAAATGCGTCAACTGCAATGGGGATCATCCATCCTATTCTCGCATTTGCCAACGCTGGAAATTAGAAAAAGAAGTTACAGCACTTAAAATAAAAGAAAATTTATCGTATCCGGAGGCCAGGCGTAGGATTAAAGCTCAGACTCCAACCCCTGGCATCAGTTATGCTTCAATAGTACAAAAAACATTTTGCAAAAATTGTTCCTGTCAAAAATGTGTAGCACTTACAACAAAAACAAAAACCGCGGAAAAAATAACAGATTCTGATACAGAACAATCTATGAACAATATTCATGAAACTCCTGCACCACCTAAGCCAAAACGGAAATCAAAGTCAAAATCACAAACTTCACTGACGTTAAATCTTGCGAAACGCGGCCTTTCAGGAAAAGATATTCCTATGAAATTAAAGAAATCGATCTTGAAGAATTCCGTCGCATTGGGGTTAGCGACGCAGGGTGTTGCCCACAAGGACTTGACGTCCATATTTGGTGGCATATCCAATAACCCCGATATTAAATTGCACCCATCTGAGGATGAATCGGAACTTGACATGAGTTGCGAAGATCTAGCAACTCCAGCAAATGTTTCCACACACTCTCCTTCAAAAACAGACTCTTAATGGGTACCTTCCTTTCATGGAATTGTCGCGGCCTCCGGTCCAAACTTCCTGACATAAAATCCATTTTAAACAAATATCATCCTGTGTGCATTGGTGTTCAAGAGACCTTTTTGACACCAAGCATTCCAATTAAATTGCGAGGTTATAATTGTATTCGGAAAGATACAGACACAGGATCTCATAGTTCTGGAGGTGTCTGTATCTTCACTTCAAATCTCTATCCGAGCTCACAACTAAATTTGCATACCTCTCTGCAGGCTGTGGCTGTACAAGTTCACGTACGAACATTAGTCACAGTCTGTTGCATTTACTTACCGCCTCATGATGTCATCAGTCAGCAAGAACTTGACAATTTAGTGGACCAGCTTCATCCGCCTTTTTTTATATTTGGTGATTTTAACGGACATAATACTTTGTGGGGTTCAAATAGTACAAACTCTCGTGGGAGACAGATTGAGCAGTTTATTGCCAATAACTGTCTCTGTTTACTTAACAACGAAGAGAAAACATACTTTCACGAGCCCACACGAAGCTTCCATACTCTTGATTTGGCCATATGCTCACCCGAACTTCTGCCGTTGCTAAACTTTAATGTTAGCAACGAATTACATAATAGCGACCACTTTCCTATTATTGTCTCCCATGCTGGTAGCGGCGGTGCGACTTATTGTCCTCCGCGTTTTCTATTCCAGCGGGCAGACTGGAAGTCTTTTTCGCGATTAGCAGATATCACCGAGACTATGACCAATATCACAGACATTTCTGAAGCTGTACAAAATGTCACTGACGTTATAATTGGTGCCGCAACTTCCACTATTCCGAAAAGTCCATCACGCGTAAGAATTTTTCGCAGACCGTGGTGGGATGAAGCTTGTCGCGACAGCCACAAACAACAGAAAAAGTTATGGAACTTATTTCGAAGGTATCCTACCACAGAGAACCTTATTGCTTTTAAAAATGCCAAAGCACTAGCTCGCCGCATACGTCGTCGTAGTCAGAGGGAATCCTGGATAAAATTCATATCCTCTATCACATCTTCTATATCCAGCAAAGTTCTGTGGAGAAAAGTAAAGGCTGCTAATGGTATATATCATAACTCTTCCATTCCTGTTTTAAACAGAGGGAATGTGAAGTATTCTGCCCCATTAGACGTAGCCAACATTCTCGGTCAATCATTTGCACAGGTTTCAGCATTGATTCATATAACCCCGATTTTCTGAGAATTAAGAATCGCGCGGAACGGTTGCCTTTACGTTTTAATGACCGAAATACTTCTCCATATAATTGTGAGTTTCGGATATTTGAGCTAAAAAAAGCATTATCTCATGCCCATGATACCAGTCCTGGGCCTGATGGAATAACATACAATATGCTCCGCCATCTGAATGCAACTTCTCTTTCAAATCTGTTACAATTATTTAATAGAATATGGATAGAACAAAAATACCCTTCACAATGGCGGGACGCTATTGTGATCCCAATCTTAAAACCAGGCAAGGAATCTTCTAATCCTCTGAACTACCGACCAATTGCTCTAACGAGCTGTGTTTGCAAAACTTTTGAGCGCATGGTCAATGCTCGCCTTGTGTATGAACTGGATAAACAAGGATGCATCTCCCCGTTGCAAAGTGGTTTCCGTCGGGGTAGATCTACATTCGATAACCTTGTATTGCTGGAAACGCAGATACGCAACGCATTTGTCAGAAGAAACCATCTGGTATCCATTTTTTTCGATATCGAAAAAGCATATGACCGTGCTTGGCGCTTTGGCATACTTTCTACTTTATTTAACTTTGGCTTTAGGGGAAATCTTCCCGTATTTTTACAGAACTTTTTATCACATCGGACCTTCAGAGTTCGTGTTGGGAACTTTTATTCAAATAATTTTATTCAATCTGAGGGGGTTCCACAAGGAAGTGTCCTCAGTGTCACCCTTTTTATTGTCCATCTTAGCCAGATTTTAACTCATTTGCCTTCATCCGTACAAGCGAGTCTCTACGTTGATGATCTGCAGATCTCATGCCAAGGAAGCAATATGAATCTTATTGAGCGACAATTACAAAATGCCGTTAACAAAATAGTATCTTGGTGTAATAACAACGGTCACAGTATCTCGCCGGAGAAGAGCCGATGTGTGCACTTCTGCCGAAAGAGAAACATCCACTCAGATCCAATTATTAACATTGGAAATGTACCAATCCCTGTAGTGAATGAAATACGGTTTTTGGGAGTGATCTTCGATCGCAAGTTGACTTTCCTTCCGCATATTTTACACCTGCGGAAGAAGTGCGAGAAAACATTAAATATATTGAGGGTGCTCTCCAAAACATCATGGGGTGCTGATCGAACCTCCCTGCTCCGTATCTACCAAGCACTCATCCTTTCCCGAATAGATTATGGTTGCATGGTGTATGGCTCCGCACGTCCTACGGTTTTACGGCGATTAGATACCATTCACCACACTGCTCTACGGATATGCTCCGGAGCATTTCGAACTTCTCCAGTAGAGAGCTTATATGTTATTTGCCACCAGTTGCCACTTCATTTGCGGCGTCAGAAATTGTCTACATTATTTTATTTCCGTGCAAAATCTATCCCAAATCATCCTATTTGTCGCACGGTACTTCCTGTTTCTCTTCGAAGGATTTATGAGTCGCGACCTTCTCATATTCTCCCTTTTTGGGAAAGAGTCAAAAGTTTCCTACATGGTTCGGACCTTTATAGTATTGCCATTAAGTCATTTGACTTTTATTCCTTTCCCCCTTGGGATATCCCGCAATTTTCTTTTCTGAACCCTTTTTTGGGATTCGATAAATCTTCAAATAATCCTGTTATTTTCCAAAAATTGTTTTATCATCATCGCTGTCAGTATTCTTCTTTTACACCAGTTTTTACGGATGGCTCGAAATCAGATGGACATGTTGGTTGTGCAATTATAACTCCATCTGATACACTGAGCTATCGTTTGCACAACAGTATCTCTGTATTTACGGCTGAGTTAGTAGCAATTTTCTGTGCTCTACAAGAAATCTCCTCTTCTACTCAGCGTAATTTCATCATTTATACTGACAGTATGAGTGCTTTAGAAACACTTTCTAATTATCAGATTCAGATGCACCCAGTTGCAGTCCAAATTTTATTTACATTAACAATCCTACGAAATAAAGGATTTAAAGTCATTTTTTGCTGGGTTCCGGAGCATGTAGGTATTTACGGCAATGAAAGGGCACATTTTGCTGCTAAAGCTGCATCAACTTTTCTAACACATTCACTTGTCTATTCTGATGCCAAAAGTTCCTTCACTAGTTCGCTCTTTACTAACTGGCAGCAATCATGGGATCTGCAGATCCACAACAAATTACATTCAATTAAACCGACAATTAGTTTGTGGCCTGTCCATCCTATACGAGAGGTTGATGTCAAATTGACTCGCCTCCGTATAGGACATGCTCGTTTTACACACAAACATCTCCTTTTTGGCCAGGCAACACCAAAGTGCTCCACATGTCGTGTAGATTTTACCATTAAACATATTTTAATCGAGTGCGCATCTTTTAATTCCTTTCGTTTACACTTTTTTAAATCATCGTCATTAACTTTACAAGACCTGGTGGGTGAGAAATTCCACCCAAACGTTTTTAAATTTTTAAAAACCATTGGTTTTTATAGTTGTATTTAGCATTTTTTAACTTCTGTTCACATTCGACAATTCATTGTAACGTTCGCTTTTCGAATCAGTATTTCATTTATAAATGCATTAACCTTATATATTTCTGCACTTTCATTTTTCCCATTTTTTGATACATTTGGCTTTTATATCTTAACATGTGTGTTTATATAAATTATTTTTGTTTTTTTACCATCTGCTTGGCGCAGCATAGCCAAACATGGCTCTTGCGCCAAAAAACCCGAATAACCAACCAACCAACCTACAACATTTTTGCCATCAAAACTCTCAATCGCTCGCCGACGAGAGGCAAGAGGCTGCCCTTGTCTTCCTGCTACCGCCGCCTCTGATTACTAAATAATTTCTGTGCATTTCATAGTAGAAGCTGAAACTGAAACTTTCGATATTTCAAAGGAAGGTTATGCTCTCCTTAAAGTACTAAAATTTGTATGGTACAGGAAATATTTCACATTTAGTCAAAAGTCAGTATAATTTTTAAAAATATAATTTTTATATAAAAAAGGATAATTTTTAAAAAAATAAGAAATCGCAAAAAAAACATAATTTCTGAAATAATTATAACAATGAAATAACATGTTAAATCCATTCATTATAAAAAATATTTATTGAGTAGTAGATTAAACAAATAGATTAAAAAAAGAAATCGTGTACAAAAAAAAAAAATGCTAGCTAAAATAAATACATCACTATTTTGGATATCAGAAAGAATTATACAGTGAAAACCTTACATGAATTTCTAAAAGGTGAAGATGCTCATATTAATTTTACTTATAAAATGGTATTAATATTAGCTGTACAATAATAAAATCACTTTCCAAAAATATAATCGGTTATAAATAGTTATATTTTTTAATGAATCATTTAAGATATTTTAGATTGTACACAAGCGGCTTTCTTTGAAACTTCTCTAATGATAATTTATATTATGTTGCATATAAGTATAATTAAAAAAAAAACAGTTTATTAATTAAAGTAATTCTCATGGACAAAAAACGTTTAATGAAAGAAATTATTAAACAAATTGCTTAAGCAATGGCAAGATTCATTCATGTCTCTCTGTTGTTCGCCGTTTGTCTCCTTCGCACACTATTGGCGAGATAGGGGGAGTTCGTCGTCACTTCGGAGCAGTGATATGGCGAACTAAATATTAATGAATACAATAATTTGAAACCCATTTTAACTCTATGAACCCGGCTAGCTTGAGAATTCCAGTGCCTCAAAGTCCTGAGCCGTTTTTCGAGGGCGAAAACAGAATGGAATCCTCTTTTCCTCCAGAGAGATAACAGGAGGGGGACACCTACTGAGCTATAATTGAAATGCGCGATCAGTTTTTACCCCCATGTGGTCACCATTTTCAGTTTGAATGAAGGACATGCTTAATTTGTTGTTGCTGAATTTACACTCACACGTGTTTAGACGATTTCAGGTGCAATTTTTTTGTTTGCATTTTATCGTTGCAATATAATTAAGAGTAAATTTTAAAAATAAATTAATTATAAATTAACTAAACATAAAACATTATTATCTTCGAATCTCCTTCTGATTTTTTTTTTTTCAAAAGTGTATTTTCTTACTTATGAAGTATGGAAACATATGATGATAAAAATAAACTTGGAATTTTAAATTTGTATTTCAGAATTAGTATTTTTTTAAATTATTTTTTAAACCTTTAAAAAGCATATGAAAATTATCATGAAGTCTTCAAGGAATGGGAAACTATTTTAGGAACAAAAATCTTGAAAATTCAAGCTTTTTTTATTTTATAATTATTAATAAAATAATTTAAATTTATTTATAAAAATAAAATTAGGCATGCTGTTATTTGCTTTTGAACTTATCCAAAGTATTTTTGCAAATTTTGTAGATATAGTGCAATACTAAATAAGGTGTTGGTCACTCGAAAAACTGAAAGGAATCTAATGAAAAAGTTTTTAAAAAATGTATCGTTAAAATTTATTATTTTGCCAAATAAAATTTAAAACATCTCTAATTAACAAACATCAGCCGTAATATAAAATGCAGTTTGTAAAAATCTCTTCCTTTCTGCATTGTATATTTAATTCCCTGAAAAACTAATTCAGTAAAGATGATCCGGAAGAGTATCTTAACATAATTCTACCTCCTTTTGCTTCTTCTTCAAAAAAAAAAAAAAAAAAAAAAAAAAAAAAAAATCTATTTTCATATTAGTACATAAAGTACATAAATGAGTGAGGGGGGGGGGTGCTCTGGCGATATTTCACAGAAAAAAAAATTGTCGTTATCGGTTCCTCAAATGATTATTTTATTTATTCGCGTAAAAAATTCTAGTACATGCTGAATTTTTACAGCAATTCAAATTAGACTCTGAATTAAAATTAATATTTTTTTATTTAATTTCATAATTAAAACATAATAAATTTTATTCCAAACAGCAAGATTTTTGTATTTGTATAAAACTGAGAAGTTTTGACAAATAAGATAATAAATAAGTTAAGATTATTTGTACTTTTCACATGCATATAAACATTTATCAATCGGTTCATGATTTTTCAACTATTTTCACAGAAGTTCCTTCAAAATTGAAACTGAATGCATCAAATTTTACTTTATTTCTAAATTTTATTCAGCAATTGATTTTACTTAACAGTCACCATATTTTTTCTAAAATGTACTAATTGTAAAAAAGGTGAAGAAAGAAACATTAATTGTCGAAAATTTTATTTAACATATAATTGAGGTTTTTTGATAATGCAATAAATTTAGAAAAACCGATTTGTAATTAAATAAGGTATCAGAAGGGAAAAAAACATAAGGAAACAGATTTCAAGAAAAATATTTGAATAATCAGTGTCAATAAAACAAGTAAAGAGGAATAAAATAGATTTTTTAATTGATAAGCGTATGAAAAATTTTGATATCTTATGCATAAAAAAACTGAAAATATTATGGCAATCGTAATAAAATGTTTAAAAAAATCTCATCATTGAATTTAGTTCTTCTTAACTGATAAATAATGTTTCATCCCCTTAGTTACTATAGGATGTGAGCGGAATGCCCACAGTGAGCATATAGTGCGCTCGTCGCGAAATACCTTTCACCCCTTAAATTCACCTAAACGCCTCAAAGTGCCTGAGTCAGACCCCTGTTGGACGGGTCGATATCGGGGGAGTTAGGGCTCATAGGGTTAAAGTTAATATACGGCAAGCAATCAAAATATTCAAGTAATAACAGAGTGACTACATTCATCAGAACAACTGCCATTGTGACAAGTGAATCAGATATTGCATTTTGTCAACTATTGTTGGCCGATCGACTAAGAAATCAAAGCGACGGGTGTCGGCAATGTTAAGTCGACATACTGTCAAACATCTAATTCGTTTGTCGTATATTCAGCTTATAATCTGGACTGCAGTCGGCTAATAACCGACAAAGTGACAGGTAAATAAGATAACGGATTTGGCCAATTCAGACCATTGACTAAAAAATTAAACGAAGCTAATTAGACCGATTATCAGACATCCGATGAAACTATTGTCCATTCAGCCTATAGGTTGCTCTGCTCTTGGCAGAAGAACCGACGAGGTGACAAATTAAAAAGATATAGCATTTTTTATGACTCACTTTGATTTCTAATTAAGCTATCATCATTTTTTTAATGAAAAATTGTGTTTTTAGTTTCATTCACTATTTCGATCACCGGTCGAGGGAATTATTAAGAAAATTAGAACTTCTATATTATATATGAATAAGGCGATAAAGATGTTTTCCTTATTCCTATTCATTCAATATTTCAGAAAAACAAGCGACATTTTATTGATCTGATTGGTACTTCCTAGTCAATCAATTTTCAAGGTTTTCTAATTTATTATGCTTTATTTCATCATGATTATTCTCTGACTAAAATCTAGTTAATGCTTAAAGAAAATTAAATGAAAAATGGGCAACTTCTGTCGACCCTCTTTTGCAATATGCATGCTAAGAATAGTTGCTTCGATGTAGCCATTTATAGTGAATTCACTATAAATGAATGGAATAAGTAAACTATGTAAATGTAAGTTATGTTTATTTAACTGTAAAATATCTGTTTTTTTTTTGTTTTTTGTTTTTTTTTTTTTTGCGATCTTATAGCTACAATTATTTTAGGAATGAAATTTTACCGACTGCACTTTGACGACAAAAAATAAATATATATGTGATATGGTATAACTATACTAAAAGAGCTTATTTCAGTATGCACTAAACCTCTTAAATAAATTAGTACTAAATTTTTCAGCCTCCATTCGGTATCATAACAATGCAATCGGGGAATGTAAATTTTTTTTTCTTCCGTCAGCTCTGTTCAAGACAAAAATTATTCAAATATGAACGTTTCGAAATTTGTAATAAACTTTGAATAAAAGTATCTTAATAAAACGATGATTTAAAAAGTCTTTCATTGAATATTCATAAATCATTAAGAAAAACCAATGCATACAAATGAGAGAAAAACTTTATTTAAGAAAATATTAGCTTCTTACAGTTTCGATGGAGGTGCAAAAGCATTTTAACATTAAGAGCATTTACCGAAAGACGAAGATTGGGAAGTTCAAATTTAACATTTGATTATTTTTGAATAAAATGTTTCCGTTTTTTAATCAATACTTACACACAGAAATAAATACATTTGGAATCTTTTATTTAAGTAGTTCTTTTTTCTCATAAGCATTTTTCTTATCTTTCCTAAGTCATTTATAAAAAAATCAATTTTATATATACATATATTTGAAAAATATTTTTACTGGCCATCTTAAAAAATAACGTCATCATCGTATGTTTTGAAAAGTCTATATTGTTCGCGCCTAAACAATAATAATTTTTCATTGCAGATGTGGCAGTTTAATCGCATAAGACTCGGAACACGTCTGAAATCCGGTTAGCTGATTACAATCCGTATTTGAATTTTTTTTTAGTTAAATAACTACGCAGGAAGAAAAAATTCGATTTTGGGTGAAAATATCGATTTTTTTTAAAATTAAATTCACTAGATTTTTGACAAGTTTCTTTTATAAAACTCTCTGAATTTATTTTTTGCATTAATTTTATATAACTTCTATTACAATAACATATACTTCATTACAGACGCGATTTAAAGTTGAATGTGTTTTATCTAAAAAATGTTTTGACAATGATTACGCTAAACGATGCACGAGTGTGAAGCATCCTGAATTAGAACAACAAAATCAGGTAGTTCCGGTTTTGGAAGAGGTAGTGAAGAAAAGTAAGAATCCACTGGAAATTATTCCTCGACTTAAATATAATAAAAGTGCTAATATTCTTCAGAGTACCGCTATCAAAAGTGAGTGGATTTTTCTCTCTCTAACTGAACTGGAGGGAGATTTAAAGGAATAAATTCGTTTTATATTTCACATGTTTTCTCTTGTGTCGTCAGTATCTTAGACATTAATTCTTTTTGTTTAATAATATTTTATAAAAGCATTGCTCACTTTCAAAAAAATTAACTATAAAAAAAACTTTTCCATCATTTTTAGATTTAGTGATCTCATTTTGTCAAATATTTTTGGATATATCATTATTATTAAATTTTGGGCATTTTTAAATTGATTTAGCACTATAAAATAATTTTTTGTTGTAATTAAAATATTTTGTATTAAAGAAAAGACCCAGAAGATTAAGAATTATGTTAAATTTGAACCGAATTCGAAGTAGTTAAAAAAATGTGTTTCCCCATTAAAGTTCGAGTAAAAATTTTCTTGATCCTATTCCAATATATTTAGGTGATTTATTGCTACAAACTTGAGTTTCTATATACATACTACTAAAATCTAGAAGAAATTATTACCATATTTTGTCTAGAATGAAATATTAGTGACGCATTTATGCATTTACTGCCCTAGGCAATGAGTCTCTTCCACAATTTAATAAACAAATCAATTTAGTTTCCAGATTCAGTATTTTTTTAACTTAATGAACCATAAATGATTCATTTTAAGTTATTTTTTTTATGTTATTAACTTTTCAAAATATGTATGTTTTTATTTCTTTATAATATATATCATTGAAAAAATGATTAAAATAATAAATTTATTGGAAAATTAAACATAAATATTATATAATTAATTATTCAAATATGAACAAAAGTATTCAATTATTGCAGAAGATTATAAGGAATTTATTCTACTTTCTTTGGCTGTTTGTTTTATCATATAGAAGTAGATGCACTCAAAAACTCTCAATTCTTGTTACAAACCTGTCAGTTTGCTTCCCAGCACGACTAGTGTCATCGTAAGAAAGACCGTTGTACGATCGGTCCTGTGCATGCTGAGCGGGTGCCCCGTCAATGACCTCAGAGCTTGGCAATAAACTTGGCGACCATTTGGCGACGAATTTGGCGACAAAATGGATAATACTGGAAAGTTCGAGAATTTTCATGATCCATCCACTAGGAACCGAGATACACCCAGATACACCCTGTTTCGTCTGGAAGATTCTAGCACTCCTCCCGGAACTAGTGAGTAGTCGGAGTTCGAGAATTAGTGAGTCGGCAGCTAAAGCGAGAAAAGACAGCGAGAAGTTCAGCCGTTGGAGAGACCCCTCTCCTGCTGGATTCTGTCTGGCCGCTTCGTGTGCTGTGGACAATTACTACTCGTAGGCTACTGTCGTCTGTGGTATGCTACTATGTGCTGTCCTGTGTTCGTCTTTGCTGTAAATATTCGCGTCTGTGTGCTGTCCTGTGTTCGTCTTTGCTGTAAATATTCGCGTCTGTGTGCTGTCCTGCCTTCGTGTAAATATTCGCGTCTGTGTGCTGTCCTGCCTTCGTGTAAATAAACGTCGTTGTTTTTTACTGAGGCCTGCTGATTGTGTGTTCTGTTCACCATACACACCCACTATCAAAGCGAACCCGTCAATAAGGAGAAAATCCGTAACAATATGTACCGACCAAATTCACCGTATGAGCTGAACAAGAAATGTATTCGGCCAATAGATTCTTATTTCTAATAAACAAATTAAGCTTTTTATATTGACCAGACATATCATATTAGCATTATCGTAATAGTAGCCTCTTGTGTCTTCAATTGAAAAAGAGAATCAGAAACTAAATTGTTCATTTCAATTGATGCACGCTTTACTTAATTATATGAATTTAATTGATATTGCTTCAGAATCGCCATTAAATAAAACGCATCAAACTGCTCGTCTTAATGAATTATATGTGAGGTGGAATTAGCATCTATGAAATAATGCGTTTCAATTCCTCAGTTGTTTTATTTACCACTCTTTTATATATAGAAACTCTAAGAGTTCGTCTCAAGTTGTTTTGGATGAATAACTAGTTTGTACCAGATTTCCATGGTTTTCAATGTGATTTTTTTAAAAAAATCATATTCTGAAATTAAATCTAAAATTCCTAAAAATATTTCCATTGTTAAGAAATCCAAAAAATTTCTGTTTTCCTATTCGTCGAAATATTAAGCCCCTAATGCAAGAAAATTTATTACATGAACAACAAAATTCAAAACTGTATCAGTATTCGATTTCTTTTGCATACATTTGATGTACTGCGAAATCAGTTTGACTCCAGAAGAATTATCTCTCAGAATACAGGTTTTTATATGCTGTCTCTATATAATTTATTCGTGTTCTGCAATTCTTGTGGGATTTTTTCCCCGAATCATTAAAACCTTCAGTAAAAGAATTACTTATTACAAACTCACTCACAAAATAATTTACAAATGCACAAACACAAATAATTTACATGATAAGCAATAACCACACCATTTTGAATTCCAATAACACGTCCATCTTCCCCATAATTCCAAGCTTCCCCATGCAGTTTTTTTTTTTTTTTTTTTTTCAATTCTCTCTCATTTTGTTTAGAAAAAATATATGTTTGTTTGCAAATTAGAATAATCAGAATAAACATGTTTGGACCGTGAAAATTCACAGTATTTTACTTCCGTTAAAGGCTTTGATATATTTCTTATGATATAATATAAATTCCTCAAGGAGTTTAGCAGCATTTCAATAATTTACGCTCTGAACGGACCTTTTAAAAACCTCAAATTCAGTATCATTCTCAATTTCTGATATTACTTCAGATTCTACTTTGTTTCATTTCGTTAGTTTAACTATTTTAAATTTACCCGAAATTGTATTTAGTATAAAAATTAAGGGTTCACCATCTTTCATTCCATTTGTAGAGACTCTCTTAATGTTAAGAAATTGATCAAGGCTGTATTTTTTTTTGGGGGGGGGGAGAGAGAGAGATGTTGGAATGGACATTTCGTTTCTTTCTTACACTTTTTGTGCCACTAGGATTGCATAAATTCTTTTCCATTTTTCTTCTTGTTATTATTTAATAAATCTAATAATACGCAGTTTAACAGAAGGAAACTATTCACCAAACTGTACTTTTTCTAAAACTTAACTAAAGCCATTACCCTAAATCATGACAACAGTCAATGAGTGACTAGCAGAGTTCGTTTTTTGCTTTAGCAGACTCCATTTTAGTCTTGAACAGAGTATGGTGCGTCTACCTTGACACTGATATTGCTGCTAGATTGATTCATGCATACACAATGCATTTCAAACTTTAGATGTCTGCAAACATTTCAATAACTAAGTGAATTTAATAAAACAGATGTAAACTTGACCAATTATGTTTAGTAAAGCGTCAGTATTATATTATATTTTATAGTTCATAGAATTTGTATTTATTCATGAAATTATTTATTTGGCAACTAGGTTAATAATTCTTTTTATTTACTTGCCTGCGACACTTGGCAGTTACTAATAAAAAATCTGTCAATGTTTCAGCGCAATTAAATCTCAAGTTTCTCATAAGTAATATACTCAAATATTTATAATTCTTGATGGCTAGTCAAAAAACTCAGAAAAACATTTTTTAACAAATATCCCAGCTGCGCAATTTTTTAGCAATGAGAGAAATTAGGTTGAGTTTCTGAATAAAAAAGAGGATTTAGAAGATGAAGAATTTTATTCAGCTAATTAATACTTAACTGTCTTTAATTGAAGGGAAAATTAGTTATTACATATGTTTTCTGAAGCTAAATTAGATAAAAGGTGCCTCCCTCCCTTCCCCTATGGAAGATTCCGTTCGCCGCCTCTGAAAAGAAAACTCCAAAATTCAATCTAATAAAAATTAATTTCCTAGCCATGAAAATATTAGTATGAAGAAACAATTTTCAAATATATTAAAGCAAAAGACAAATAAGAGGTATTCTAATCTTCAACAATTTGTTAATTTTCAGTCCAACATTATAAGATTTAGCAACTAGTATAGTTTTATAATAATTTTTTGACTATCGGTAAAATATGAAAAACTTCATTCATGATCCAGTATTACCGAATTACTTTTATTCAAATTATTTATTTTTGTATGGCCGTAAAGATTATTACAGAAGATATTTGGGATTTCAAAATGAAAATTAAATGTTTTTCGGCTTTTTTAGAATGTATCTTTCTTTGATGGAAATTCAATGCAATAATTATCTTGTTACTGTTACATTTAATTATCATCTATGCAATTATAGTGCTTACTCAGCTGCGTATCTCACTTTGGATAGGAAGAAGTATCTCGCTTTGAAATTGAGCTCTTTTATAATATTTTAATACTGAAAAAAACTTTCGTAAATTATTTTATTGTATCACACATCAAAGGCAGGATGCGTATGAATATGAAAATAATATTTGAATTAAAAGTGATTAAAAATAGCACTAAAAAATGTCTATTCACACAACTTTTAAGATCTAACTACAATTACAATCCATCAAGCATGTTGTGTTTTCTTAACCAAATAAAGATCGCCTTTAATTTAGAAACAAAATATTTTTTTTTTTCAATTCGGTGGATATATTTAAAAAAAAAAAAAAAAAGGACAGATGGTAAATTTTGGTTCTTAAGTGATCAAAAATTAGATTAATCAAGATAACTTTCTTATTTATATAAAAAATAACATGATAATTTGAATGTTAATTAAACTAATTTCAAAATATTTCTTTTTATGCCAAGTAATTTTTTTTCCCCATTTAAGTGAAATTGAAAAATGACAGTGAGGAAACCATAGTATGTTAGGGGGAAAAAAAATTATTTTGCACACCTTCAGTCGGTGGACAGATTTCCAACTACGCAGCTGCTTAGGGTCTCTAGGCTCAAAAGCAGCCGCAAGCAGGCACATTAAAAGACTTTATTTTCTTAATTGTTAAATAAGCAAGTTTGTAAAAAATACTAATTCTTTGAATAATAATATATTAGGATAATATTAACACATTATCAACGATAAATGATGAAATTCCTGTATGTTTCGTTATGTTCATTTGTTATCAAAATATTTGTAAAATCGAACTTCTCCTTCAATAATGTAGTGTACAAATGTGGATATCGGGCAATATGGGACCACAACAGATATATAAGAACAAGTAAATATTCATAAAATTAAAAAAAATAAAAAAAGTTATCCTAAGATAAATCCTTAATATTTTAAAAAATGCGAAGAAATATTAAACCAAATTGATCATCTTATTAAAAAAGATGCCTCATAATGTGATCTGCCTAAGGCCGCAAGACACCTACGTCTGCCACTACTTACAGTATATTAGTCATGAAATTATCTTTTAAGGAAAAGACACCCTGTGTATGAACTAAATATATAACTATATATATATATATATATATATATATATATATGAAGCTTAAATTAATACTTTTTTAATAAAATTACCTAGCATTTAATTGTATATTTAGAGAGTTGTTAAATAATAAAATAGAACTATCTGTGACTGGGGCATTCAACCAAAAATGTGGCTACTAAAGTACTATCATTAGAGAACATTTTAAACTGTTGCGCATATAGTTATGAATCATAATAAAAAAGTAAAAGATAAGATGAAAGATAATCATTAAATTTAAGTTAACTTCTTTCCATGTGAACAATGTTTCTAATACATTTAACGTCAGAATATGATATGATCTGCAAGTATTTTATAGTAAAAATAAAAAAGGGTTTTTTTTATAATTTAAATTATGGTTATTTAAACGAATATGGGCTATTTTGATAGTTAATCATTTGCCTTCTACCTGTATGATGCAATAAAAAGTAACAGATATACAGGGTGATCAAGAAATAACAGGAGGTGTTCGGAGCCCTGTAGCATGTTATGTACTGGAAGAAATATAACAAAATTTGGCCACCATACACATTAAAGTATGTACACATTAAATTAGTACCAAAAACGCCGATAGGGAAATCCTGGCGCTGCAAGCGTATAATATGTGGAAAAAGAATACATAACTGCCAATGGAAACAGTAAATAGCAACACACCCAATATCAATAAAAAACGTTTATTATAGCAACTTACAAATTTGGCTCAAGGTGACCACCAATTTGATGTTCCAATAACTGCATGCGGTACACGAGGTTTTCGATGGTGGCTCGCAGCATATCGGCATTCAATCATCTGACATGTAACGTTATTTGATCTTTTAAAGTAGGAATGTCAGGAGTATGTCCTTAAACACAATGCCTTTCAAGTGAACCAGAACCGCCTCACAGCCAGAAATCGCCAAGATTCAGATCAGTGTCGTCAGTTAATGAGTGTTATCTTATACGGATAAAATTTCAGGATCACTGCTGATAACCTGTTTATTAGTTATCGCCTAATCCATAACGGCAGTTGCGACTTCTTCAACTTATTCCTGCCTGATAACTTTACGTCCTCGGCCTTGTTGCACACCAAGAATTCCTGTTATTTAAAATCTTTCAACCATTCTTCGTCAGTTAGTTATGGTCATCGATCCTCTATGTAACTGTTTTAATAGCCGGTATTCACAAGGAACAAACAGCACTGGCATTTTTATCCCGCTGATAAAACAGTTTGACTAATAAGGCGCTTTCACGTAGTGACAACGCAATCGACGGGCGAATTCTTGCAGAATGACATAAATTCCCGTAACCCTTCTTTTTATCTTCAATATCATATCACAAAGTACCCGTATAAGCAAATTACATATTAAAGTTTTCGATCGTAGCACTAGGATTTCCCCTATCGGCGTTTTTGGTACTCATTTTTTTTTTCTTGATAAATCGAAACCGCATACTTTAATGTGTATGGTGGCCAAATTTTGTTATATTTCGTCCTGTACATAACACGCTACAGGGCTCCGAACACCCTCCTTCATTTCTTGATCACCCTGTATATGACTATTTTTTTATCAGAAAAACATGAAGGCAATCTTTTCTCAATCCAAGTATTTTATTTAAAATGCTGGAATCGACAATAAAAAAACTTCTCAATCAGCATTTCAGTAAAGGTTTAGAAATCTTATTTTGTATTTGTAGTATATTTTTATGAATTACATTGAATTCAGTTTTCAATATTTATTATTACAACAGATGAAACCCTGATTATATATTATAATAACAGTTTGAAGATGTAATATTCTGATGTGAAGAGAGGAGCATATTTTATATTTTATAAACAAAATCTTGAAAATTTAACTGCTCATTATTTTACATCTGTATATTTTTTTGCAAAATAAAAATTTAGTTAAATTGAGAACTTTATGTAAGATTATTCAAATAGTTATATGCTTTAAAATTACTGATTACATTATGTTACACTGTTCAGAACCATAACAGTATATTATTCATAAAATTATTTTCAGAGAATATAATCATGTGTTATTTTCTAATGCATTTATTTTTATAACACCTATGATATAAAGTGTTTAATTGTGATATTAGAAATAAATACATAGAAGAATAAAAAACAGTACACTTTATTGTACAACAAGAAACATTAATCTAAATTGATATTTAATACTGTCACACACTACATTTTCATGCATTCTTTTTATAAATTTAAAATATTTTCCAAGAATAAAGCCTTACTTTTCGAATCAGAGAAAGAGTTTTTTTTTTTTTTTTTGTACTAACAAAATGACATCTTTACATATAAACGATTTTACTTAGTTTGGTTAAGATTTTAATGGGGACAATTCACGGTCACTTGTCAGGTACCAAACAAACCGCTTCTGTTCAATTTTCAACCGTTCTGAAGAAATAGAAATATCAAATTTTATCTTTTCAAAATTGTCATATTCATTCAAACATCCCACTATTAAAAATCTATTTTAAATTCTTTTAAACACCTTCAAGCAAAGGTGGAATTTAGATGATTCTTAGTGACAAAGCATCACCTTTAAATAGATCTTCGGCGAGGAAATTATATATTATCCCAACTAAATAAAATAGACAGTTCCTCCATTCTAAAAAGCAATTTTATTTGATACTGACTCAACGCGAAATGCAGCTTTATACTATAGTATACATATGTCTGCTTCAGAATGAATCAAAAGTTTCTTATCTGAAACAATTCTCTAGGAAAAATTAAAAAATCTTCAATGAGAAATTCTTTTGGAGAAAATGAAGTAATCCTGTACGTGAATTAAAACTGTTAGCAAATTACTATAAACAAGTTGCTTTGGCAAAGAAAACTGTTTTTACCTCAGAACAGTTAAATGAAACGTATATTCATAAAAATATAATAAAGTTTAACATAAATATATTTATAAATATATAATAGTTTAGCAGTCTGATGCAAAATGTCTCAAATATTCTATAACTTCCAAAGCCCGCACTTCAAGCAAACAGTCGGCAGAATAAATTAATAACAAACCGATGCTCAATTCAAATGCGAATGAAACTTCAGAAGACATGCACAGTCGTAAATGTCATATGACTTTTATGTCTCAAGAATTTACCCATCTTGTCTCTTCTTTATAAAATGTCATACAAAATGTTTTATCCCTTGCAAATTCTTTTCGCCTATTAGTGTCTTTAACAGGTTTATTAAAAATACCTTAATAACACATTGTTCTGATAGGTGTTAAGGATAGCTTTGTTTATCGCTGAAAGAAACGATACCAAATTAATTGTTATTCAATATTCCCAAACTATAAAAATCGAAAAAAAAAGGGGGGGGCTTTAAATTTTCATTAGCTACAAACGTAGTGCTGAGATATTGGAGATTTCTAGTGACAAAGCATTATACCGGAAATCAAACTTGGACATGGAAGCTTCTAAGCTTATAGAAATAAAACAGTGAATTCATTCATTCTAACAATATTAAGTGTTTTCTGGATGGATTTACTCTTTGCAGTTTTCAACAACTTACTATGTTCTAGATACATATCTTGAAAAATAAAACCTCCTTTTTTATATCATTTTCAAGTTAAATGATAATTCAGAATTATATTAATATAGAAATTCAATTATGAATTCATTTTCCCCTGTGGAGCTTCTATGATATGTTAACCCAATAGACCAAAGCAGGTACATTTGTTTAATGACCGTAGTTTATGTACTTTTCTTTTCTCACAAATACAAGAGTGGCAATGACTTTTTCTCTGATCGGTACACTAATGGAGGAATGTGAAACGTTAATTCAATAAGCTTGCGTTGTGCTCTGCGTTGCTTCTTTGTAGTTTTTACTTTTGCTATGTTTTATTCATCGAAATGCTACAGAAAAAATAAGTTATTTATCTCTTCGAAACTAACGTAACAATGATGTTACCGAGCCATGAACATCCGGGATATCTAATTTCCTCATCAATGTCGAGTCGGTAAAATGGCGGTGCAGTGTGACGGGGGAGGCAAAGATGAACTAAAGACTCAGTTTATGACTCGAGAAGGAGTGTATAAATTAATGACTTTATCTGAGTACTCTAGACCTAATAGAGTAGGCTTCAATGCGCAAGCCAATACACCTGTGAAAGTCTCCTTCGTAACTATGCCTGATCCATCCGGCAACGGAGATCGTATTTGTTTCAATGTAGGCCGAGAGCTTTATGTTTACATGTATAAAGGTGTGAAAAAGGTAAGTAAATATATGAATAATTTGATTTGATATTACCCTTCTGGCGATATTTATTAATTCTCTATTGTATTGAAGTTTAATTATGGCTTCCCAGGTACTTATTTAGTGGAAATTTACTATATTCAAAAGAGGATCATCCAACTTGCCAGTATATGTGTGTGTTATCTAATCATAGAAGTTTGAATACAGTAATACTTAAAATATTTCTTACAGACTTTTATAAGTTCATTTTTATGTTAATAGTTTTGAGAAATATTCTAACATCTAATCGCTTACAATAATATTCGACATAGAGTAGGCTGAGTAATAAAAAAGAAACGATTGTTTAATAAAGATAATTATAGGAAGATACTCGTATAAATAATTAATATCTCATTTGTTAAATTAATATTTTTTGAGTACTTGTTAATTATGTATTGCTTCACATATATATTGGACATAATGTAGTGGTTGATGTTAATCTGCTCAGTAATTGGATTAAAGTGTTTATTACTGTTGTTTTCAGCAAAGTGTTTGAAACAGAAATCAAATCTAATTTATATATTGGGACTTTATGATTGATATAATTTCTTTGATTTGATAATTTTACCTTAATTTTGTGTTTAATAAAAATGAATTCTTTTTGATGAGCTATAACTTTCATTGCTATTGAGAAAACTAAGTTGTAAAATTGTTTTTATAAATTTGACATATATTTAAAGCATAATCTCTAAGATTCATTACAAATTGTGAAAAAATAGCATTTTTGAAACTTTAGTTTGCAGTGAATTAAAAATACCAGTCATAGCCAATGTACCTATTTTTCTTTATGTATGTAGAAAAAGTAATTAAGATGTATTGAAATATTTTTAAGTCATTGGGTCATATTCATTATTTGTTATTTGGTTTATTTCTTTTAAATATTGTCTTAAGAACTTGAGCTTTATAAAAAAACCTTTTTTACTATCATCTCTATTTTATTTGATTATGAAATTGAAGTGACATAAAAATAAAGCATGTAAATCAATACTTGATGCATATGTTTTATGAATTGTGTAATTAGTCTTTTTCACCCATTTGAAGAGTCGATGATGTGCTAAACGTGAAAAGTAAACCTTTGCATGATTGTCATATATTTTGTTGATTATTAAAGTAAGAGCTGAATATGCTATTGGTTTTCAGTCAAAAATACAATCAAATATTCAATTATAACACGTGAAATGTATTGTTAATTATTTTGCATACTTTTCTTTTAAATTGATTTGCAATAATTTATTCCAAAATACTTGTATAATTCTCTATTAAATTACTTTTAACAAATTTTTTTTTCTAAGTGAATGCAAAGTTATTTTAATGTACTGCTGTTGTGTCATTATTCAAGTAGCATCCAATTTTATGGATGTTATAATTTTAGTTGTATTTTTAATAGTTATCATATCTTAACATTTTGTTTCCCATGTACGAATTTTGTAATTTATTTTATCTAACAATCTGCCTATTTTTAAGGATTTATGTTCAACCATTATGACATGTTTTAGTGGTGTGAATTTTCTATTTGAATGTATGAAATGTACTGTTTTTGTAGCAAATAGTAAATAAAAATATTTTTTTTAAATGGAATTTCTTAATCTGTCCCATTGAGCTTATGTAATTTAAGATTTAATGACTGAAACATGATCATGTGTAACTTTAAATTATTGAACATTATCATGTATAACTTATATTTGCTTAGCATCCATATTTTAACTAGTTTTTTAATGTCGCTAAGTACGATTATAAAATATTACTGCACAAAGTGATGATTTTTTGAACACGTTTTTTAATCAATTTGTGAAATATCAGTTCATTTACTTTTCTCTGTAGGGAAGAAAGTTGTTAATAGATTTATAATTAAAAATATGACTTAAAATAATTTTTATCCTTAAAATTGAAACTAAAGCCTTAGCTGGGTTATATATTTTAGATTTTATTTAGAATTTTCTTGAAGTATGATTTAAAATCTTCAATAATATTGATCTAATAACAATTTTCTGTTTATTTTACAGAATATTATGTATATTTTAAATGAAATATAATTGAAACTGTCAAGTTCTTAGATTAAAATTCAAAAATTTCCTTCTGTTAGAAAATGTAAATAGTAGTAATATAAAACTTTGATGTTAACAGTTAGAAAATTGAAATCTATTCTTCAGGAATATATTTTATTCATAAAAGAAATTTCTTAAAGTATTGTTTGATGTAAGCTGCATATAACCTGAAAGCATCATATTTATTCTGTTCTGAAACATGAAATATTTTATTTATCTTAATAGGACAGAGGTCTTTGAAAGGAGAAAACTATGATAAAAAGCATTATAAAATGTATTGTTTAATAACATGAATATTTGAAGGTATAAATATATTTTTTAACTTCTTTTTCTTAAAATGTTTCAATTAGATTTAAATATCTTTAAAATTGTTCCAGGTGTCTTAATTTTTCAGAAAATTGCATTAAATTGATAATGAAGAAACTGGGATCTTACTTGAATTCTTTTAGATATTTATTTCAGTTTTAGTGCAGAAGAATATAAAATTCTGAGGAAAATTCAGTGTCTGTACTTAAGAATATTTCTAAAGAATTAACTTTTAATTTTAATTGCAAAATCATATCCAATTTTGTTCCAAATAAATTTATATAGGATAATAGAAAAATTAAATTGCATGGAATATTTTGAAATCGTTATATAGTTTTTAAAAATATATTTTATTAAAAAAATGATTTTAAAGGTATTTTATGTATTTATTTTAATACATGTACATGAAAGTTTTCATAACTCTAAGTGAATAATTTGTGGAAATGCCTAATAGTCCATCATTTCCTTAAATCTCCAATATAATTAGGAAGTGTGTGTGTGATATTCAAGATTTTGTTTTTATTGAACAGCTTTTGCTTTCTAGATTTTAAAAATAAGTTATCTTTCAGATTTTATCTAAACCCTGATTGTTTTCTCATGCTTCTATTATTATAAATCACATTTTTGAGTACTATTTCTGCAATTAAAAATTTTAATATCTTAAAAGATTAATTTTTGTTTTGAATTTGATAACTACTTCATAAATACAATTTAAAACTGGTAATTTTTAATTATATTTTAGCCCTTATGATTTATATTTGAAATATGTTTAGGGTAGAAAAATTAGTTTGTAAATTTAAGTGCAAGTCTTTAATTTGAAAACGGGAATCTAAATTTCCATTCTATATTTTGTATTATAAAAACATTTCTGGTCCTCATTATGAAATTGTTGAAAGAGAAGGCTAACCAACTAGTATGTTTCATTGTTGTAACTAAATAAAATCGATATATTTGCATATTAAGTTCTAATTTGCGGATCGATCATTTTATATTATATATAACTTATTTGGCAATTCTGTAGTTGCCTCTGTTGAATATCTCCAATGTGAAAATTAGCTTATTCAAAGTAAAATAGTGACAAATGCCTTATTATTAAAATAGCTAATGAGAATAGCTCAGTCCCAGCCTTCATTGTATTGTGAAATTTTTGTCCATATCAGTTATGACTTTTTCAAAACTTTCTCTTTTGGAAATTTTTATATTAATTATTCTAGCGAATTGTTTATGTGAAGAATGAATTGCTGAATTCAATATTTTCTGTTCTAAAATGTAGTGGCTGTTTGAATTCTGTCTTATTAGATTAATAAGTGAATATCTTTCAGTTTCCCAAGAATGTTTTGAGTATCTTGCTCAAAAACAGAGAAGCAGTATGATATTGTCTTGTATGTGTATTTATGAACGTAGCTTTGAATGTTCTTTAAAAGACTTGCATATTTTTTTCTAGAATATTGCAGAAAATTTGCATCTTTTAATATTGCCTAATATTTCTTGTACTAAGAAAATCTAAAAGATTTTTTTTGTTGCATTATGCAAAATAATTTCAAGCAATTGTTGATTTTCCTTTCACAGGTATCTGCTGTATTAATGGAGTTAGAAATTGTTCCAAACTCCATTTGGTTTTGAAGTGAATCCTTTCAAATGAAGTAGATTCATGTGATGTCACTTTCACATGAAAAATGCAGTCATTCATGGTATTTAATTACACCTTTTGGTATGGTCATGTGTATTTAATCCAATGGTGTGCACAAATGTATTCAAAATTCCAAGATCAAATTGGCATATGGCTTGCATATAATTTGACCATGAATTGACTGTCATTTAAAATTCTTACTTTATTTGAATCCAATTTTTTTTAACTAGATAAATATAATTGTGCATTTGAGTGATAGTGAGTATATTATTCCAGCAGTGATATTTTAACAAAAGTAATTCTGTGTTAATGATTTCATTAATGGCAAAAACAATGCAGTACAGCTGTATATGACTTCTCATTATATTATACTTACAGAAACTAAAATATAGTTTGAAATGAAGTTATGAATACGCTGAAATGTGAATTTCATAATGAGAAATCCTAGTTAGTGTATTTTTGTTTGATAAACTATATTTTTATTCATTGGCTGTTCAGAATTTGTTTTATGTTGTATTCATATTTGCATTAAATATTTTCAACACATAAAGCTGTTAATTTGTTATTTTTAGGCAGCTGATTTAACTAAACCTGTTGACAAACGTGTGTACAAGGGAACCTATCCAACCTGCCATGATTTTAATCAATGCACGGTCACAAGTGAAGGAGTATCACTTTTGGTTGGTTTTTCTGCTGGTCAGATTCAATTAATAGATCCTATCAAGAAAGAACTTAGTAAATTATATAATGAAGAGGTAAAAAAAGAATTTTTATCTTTATATTGTGCGATTTTTTTTTTTTTTTTTTTTGCAATTAATTTTGTAGTGTTTCAAAACGGGGGAAGGAAAAAAAGACCTTGTATATATGTCATTATTTCCTTCTTGAAATGACTGTTAATATTGTATTTAAAAAATTATAACTTGCATTTCAAATGCATATTTTGATCAATTTCTGACATCAAAAACTTTTGCTCCTCCAGTACGAGCATAGTAATAAGACTGCATTATTTTGGAGAGCAAGAAGTTTCTGCTGCAAAAATGTCTTCTATAATGACTTGGTGAAAAAATAAATTGTATAATAAAGATAATTTAATATTGCAACTTTTAACGGGATGTATTATTTTTCATATAATATACATATATTTTCTTTTGTAGCGTATTCAATTTCTTTTTCTCCATTTACTTATATTAAAGAAATTCATTAGATTGATTTGCGACAATTTTATTAATTGTTCATCAGCTTATTGTATCTTTGAAATTAATTTTTACTTGCAACTCATTCATTTCTTCAGATTTATAAGATTTTGATTTATAATCATTTTATATAATTTTATTATATTCACCTTCTAGCAGCATAACCCCATTGTATTTATACCAGTACTAGTATGGAAAGTGTTTTTTCTAGATCCATTGTAATATAAATTTTTTGAAGGTTAATTATTTAAATTAGAATGGAGTAAAGGTTAATAAGTGCAATTATTTGAAAAAATTTTTATTTAAAAAGGAATCAAAACAATGCAATCATAAAACATAAAGACAATATGAATTAGCCCAATGGCATGGAAATAAGCTATTGAAATTTCGATATAAAAAGCAAGCAGTCGTTTCAAATTCTCTTCATTGCATTATTGCTGTCCAAACAAAGTCCTCCAAACATATAAATTTCTGGCAAATTTTACAGCTAAACCTTGTGATGCTAGTATGTTTGTTATATTGACAGGTTTGCATCTTTTTCACTTAGTGATATATCTTCCCTTCTTCAATACCTAGTCCTGTTTTTTAGTCCACTTTGTTAAGAGGTAGTTGCTGTTTGCTAAACATTCTTTCATGGGAACATTTGCTAGTTGTAGTAACATTTCTTTATCATTTGTAGAATAACATAACTTTTAACAGCAGTTGTATTATTTTTAAAACAAAGAAAAGAAGATAGGGAAAAAAAATACCAAATAATTGTGCATATCTCTGAAATACAAATAGCAGATTTGTAAAATTCTATTAATGTCTTGAATTCCAAATGTTAACTAACCCTTCTTTGAAAAGAGCTGTAAGAATAGCCAAAGTTGTGCTTTCATATATCCTGTAGTAAAAAGATTAAAACAAAAATTTTCGCTTGTGCATCATTTGGCATACATGTTCTCCTGGAAGGTTGAAGTAATTTTTTAAACAAAATCTTTCTAGTTATTGCATGTGACCATAGGTAAAAAATTGTCAGAAATTAATAAACATATTGCTAAGATATTTATAATGTGACTAGAAAATAATATTTCAATTTACTCTGTTATGCATTAATATATGATTTGTAATAGGACAAATAAACACTAAGATTCTTTTATTTTTTCTTTTAAGACCATTTTTCAAGACACTTTTCTTAAGAAATGCATTTAAATACATGATGTGTGAAGCGGCAAAAATGAGATTTTGATTTGAAGAATAGTACATACCATCTGCTTAATTATTAACTCTTCAGATTTTATTTAAGTAAAAGACACCAAAGAACATAGATTATCTTGTCATATTTGGTTCATATTCCTGATGACTAGAATTATTTATTTCCCCCGTGATTTCTTAACATCATTAAAAATCGGGTAAAAAATATGAATATGAGAAATGTTAGGATTTGATCTTTCATTAAAAAATCAGATAAATTGTCTTTAGTATGGAACCAGTTTGATAATATTGAGACATGATATTTTTGATATGCAGCAAAGAAACTTTTCCTCAGTAATTTAAGTTTTCTTTAAAAGCTTTTATTCTTATTATACTTTAACTTGCTTATACATACCTCCAACAGCTGCGGAATTTTCGTAGTTATTCTGGAAATTAGGTGAAAACTATTGAACTACAGATATAGAGTGGAAAACTAAAGAAAATGCACACCAAAAAGACTTTTTACCTGAATCTTGGATTACAGCATCGTGGATAAAGAAAGTACTTTTTTCATTGTTATGGGGAGGGGGGAGGAATTCTGTTCCAGCATGAGTGTAAAAACACTGAAGTCGCTGTTCATAATAAAAATGAATATAGGAGTTGTTTACGATGTTAAATTAAGTAATGATGACTTTAAAAATTCAAAAGAATTGCTAATCACTGAAACAAAATTATAAATATAACTAATAGTGTTAATTTGTTAACAAAATTGTGTTGTGATTTTTTAAAATTATTTCATTAATATATTTAGTTAATAATAAATGTCCATTAAATAACTTTGAATAATGTTTGAAAATTAAACTAAATGTTTTTAAATTAATTCTTTAGAAATGTCTACTCTCCAATAATTTGTTGGTTCTATCTTTTATGTAACACATTGATAAAAAAATGCTACTGAAGGCTGGGTAACCAATGTTGAAGGGTATGCTTGTGTATTCATATACAGCTTATATTTCTATTACCATAATATTGTGTGTATTCATGTGATGGAACAATGTGATGTTCTCTGACATCGTATTGTTCCATATATGGAAAAGACGAAAAAACTTTCAATTGCCATCAGTACGAATTCAAAGAATCATACTGATTTATATAGTTTCAGGGCATGTAAGTAGTATTTTAATGTCATCTTTTAAAAATATGACTTGGATATAAACTATGAAAAATGTTTATTTTTAAAAAAATTAAAGTATTTATCTGTTACGGATTTTGAGTTGCTGTGCATGAATATGGCAATGAAAATTTGAAATTAGCTTCCATTCCTAAGATATAGACGAATAAATGCTTTTAATGAGTTACTAGCCACATGTAACTGTTTACTCCATGTTTCAAGGTCATTTGGATTGCTAGTTTTACATTTTGTCAGTATCAGCAGTGAAAATTATCTGTTATGTTTCAGCATTGTAGTGGGTAGTCTTCCCTGTAGAAATCCTTCACCATGGGGAATTTATTGCAAAGCAGATGGTATATTTATTTAAGTACAGTTCTATTCTTTGTATTTTTCTTTGTAATTTCTTCATGGAGAGTCTGGACTAGGTACAAGTAGCAGTCATTTATATAACTTTGTTTCCTCCTAATCAGAGGAATGGGAAATAGCATTGCTATTTTCCCTTTGCTTTCGTACAACAGGAGTTTCTTTAATCAGGAACTGGACCATTTAGGGTTCAGGACATCGTTTATATAATTCTACATTCGACATTCTAAATATAAGTGATAAGCATGTAGTCCTAAAAGGGTGGGAGCATAATGGGTGGGACAATTTTGGGCTTCAAATGTTACTTCTCTGCATGTTAACAAGAATTAATGCATTTACAAGATATAACAGCCCTAAGAAATATAATGAATTTTATTCAAAGTCGCTTCAGTTGCATCTTTCACACAACACAGAATCGTACTTGCCACTAATAGTTATCACATTTTTATTTTTTACGCCAAAGTAGGAAACTGTTGACAGCCAGACTAGCATAGCCTTTTATATACTGTCAAACTTGATAATAGCTGTAAAAGAAATATAAAAATTAATGTCTTGAAGCCATATTTCTAACCTTTTCAGATATTTCTTGTCTCTATAATATGTATTTACACATTTCACAAATATTTAATATATGGAACATATATTTTAAAGCAATTCTTCTTATAAAAAATAGTGTAAATTTGCATATTTCCATACCTTATTTTTCAAAGAAACCGAGGAAACAGACTGCTGCTAAATCTCCTTAAAAAAGAAAAAAAAAAAAAGCCAGTTGTGTGATATTAGATGTGCCAGTTTTACTTGCTCCTTGGTGTGTATTACTCTATGTTAAATAATGGAAATTATTTTATATATATGATATACTTTATATGGAGCATTTGATAATTTTTTTTTATTTATATATGTGTTGTTTTTGAATAAACTATCAATATTATTCATTAAACAAGGAAGTCGATACCCTAATTAATTTATCATGTTTTCTGATCTCAAAATAAGTAGATTAAAAAGGATTTTTATAATACAGGATGCGCCATAAAATGAGTTCAAAGTTCAAAAAATCATAATAAAAAAAAGAAATAATGCTCGAAAAAATATTGTGGTTTATAGGAATATGTTCAAAGTCGAATCCTCCCCCTTCCATTCAAAATGATTAATAAAAAGACGATAGATAGTTTTCACATGTCAAACCGAGACGGTTTATGCAAATCAGGATAGCTGTTGAAACCATAGAGCCGATATATAAATTGAGGGAGCTAGTCGCTTGTTTCTTGTCTAAACAAGTATACGCAACATGAGTCGCGTGACTTCGGGGAAATCTGGCCTTTAGAATACCTTTTTTGGCACCATATCGCAAATCTTGGCATACTCAAAAACTGCCGCGCAATATTTTGCTTCCGATCATTGGTTCCGGTCGGTTTCCGGTTAATATTTCCTAAACAATTTATATATTCATTCTTTGAAAACTGGTTTCGAAAATAATATTTTCTTTTTTACATCATTTGTTGTTGTTGATTAAAAGTGTTTAGTTTTTTTATTTTGTTTTCATGCAATAATTAAAAGTGATTATTTTTCTTCTTTAAGTAAACATTTTATTTCTGCTCTTTATCTAAAAACATCTTTTGATTTTATATTACATGTTCAAATACTTTTATCATTATCTCATACAGATAAAAAAAAAAAACTTTTATAAAAGCAGATTATAAAAATTACCTTTTTTTTTCTGAATATTTAAAAAAATGCATTCGTATTTCTAATTAATTTTCTTTCTAAAAATTAAATTATAATCCAAGAATTAGGAGAATAAATATTTATTTTTGCATGAAAAATGAAATAGATATTATTTAAAACTTAAATTATTTTGAAATAATTTAGAAAGAAAACAAAAAACACTAGCCCAGGATCGAACTCGGGTATCGAGAATGCTACGCCATTACCTTAACCACTACACTATTCGAGCGCTCGTTGGGGCAACACATTATTAGTATATAAACTAATTTGAAAGTTTTAAGGTTGGCTATTGAGTCTTAATATTTTAATGAATAAACATTCCAAGTGTATTAATCTACCATTATACAAAATCTCGTCCCAAACTCAGTTTTTTACCCTCCCCTTGTTAATATCAGTTTTAAATATTTCGCTTCTGGTTTATAATTTTGCCGGTAACTTTGCTTCTAACTACCGCAGAAACAAAATTAAATCATTTTTGGAATCTTAAATGTGTTGATTTAATACAAAATAATAAAGAAATTCGAAATTTTTACGAGAATGGTGTTTTTAGGGTATGTGCATATCGCAAGTTATTAATAAATGTTAACATTTAGACAAAATTTTTATCTGTAAACATAGCATTTCTTTCTTTAATAGTTTCTTATCTTTAGAATATCCACTAGTTTCTTTTTAGATCTTAATTAAAATTTATTAAAACATGCAATTACTGCTATTTAGGAAATTTTACTATTTAACATTTTCAATAAAACATACGTTTTAGTTTCACTATTTCATTTACAATGATGATTTAATATCTTTCACGGTATAATACGATTCGAATATTTATAGTAAAAAAGAAACAACATATTGGAAATAATAAGGAACTTTATTTGAACTAAAATAAATACACTATTGATCGGTCAATAATGTTTATGTAAACACTTGAATTGGCGAAAAAAAAATCACGCCAAGCTTGCAGCCAAGCACTTACAACACATTCGAGATTAAAATAAAGCAAGTAGCAAAATATAATGCAGTTGCATCAGTTTAAATGAAGCTTTATAACAAGTAAATAAATTTAATACAATAACTAAACCAAACTATGAAATATTATTCAGTTATAACACCAAAATAACTGAGTGATCGAGATTTCGAAATTTTAAATTGACATAAAATGGATATAAACAGAATATGTTTGTTTATACCTGTGAAATGATACAGGATTATCCTTAGAAGCTTTACCTTTGCATCCAATTGCACAGCAATAGTTAACCATGGATTAAATAAGCTTTAAAATCCAAAAGTTTAAAGCGATAAAAAATCTGCCATTGAAATATAATGGGGAACGGAGAATGCGGTTACAGCGAGCACAAATTCTGTACCAAGGTTATGTGATTTTATCTTGTCCTACGCCAAAGTAGGGTTGCACTCCCTCTATCAGTATCTCAGCTCTATGGTTGAAACAAGGTTTGAAATGGATCTGTCATTCGATGCCAACATCATGCTATCATTACCCGATCAAGGATTAGTGGTTAAACTTTTGTTTAAGAACGTTGAATCCACGACTAAAAGCATTGCGAGAATTCCGCGCAGTGAAAGAAAGAAAGAAAGGCGAGTAAAAGCCATAATTCATTGAATGGGATATTGAATTTAGTGTGCCGTTTTGATGAATCAGAGTTTGGAGGATCGTCCACCGCGGAAGGTGGAAGTGGCAGACCATCCGTCAGTGTGAACCGCGTCCCTGTTGTACAAAATGTCATGGTTAATTTGGCAGCCGAGAAATCATCGGGAAATAATAGTGCACATGAAGTTGAGAGAGTAACGGGGATTTTGGAAACATTACGGATCCGCGCATTCTGCACGGAGTCTTGACACTGCATCCGTACAAGATACAGGCACTTCACCAATTATTGCCTGCAGATTCCGACGAAAGACAAGCTTTTGCACAATTGGAACGTGGTCCACAATGGTTGCGGAACATCATGTGGACAGCTTAAGTCCACTTTTCATTGTATTGTGACATTAATAAGCAAGACAGTCGCATCTAAACGACATCAAACCCTCGTGAGTACGTGAAAAGTATGCTTCATACCAAATTAATCAATCTTTGAATGAAGTAATGTAGATTGGCTTAAGTGCTGACATATTTTTCAATATGTCAGAAACGTTGATGCTTCAGTTCTTTGTCTCCCACCAAATGATGATCTTGATTTGCTATTTAATTAATTAACCAAATTAATAAATGAAATTACATTTATTTAATAAGCTAAATGAATAACTTTTCTTGGGCCAGTCTCAATCTGAAAAATATTTTAGTGTACCGTGATCAGAAAAAAAAATGGCATTTTAAAGGGTTAAACCTATATATTCGCCACGTGTAACCGTTTGGTGTGGTTTCACCACGTTCTAGTCATTCTGTATCCATTCTATTTTGAAGAGCGTTGTGATGTATCCGGTTGGAAAACCTGTTCGGTCACTGCAGAGCGGTATTTTAAGCAGGGTTCACACGAGTCCAACTATTGCGCCCAATTGAAGGTCACACCTACTTCAAGAAGATCACATGACCGCTATTGGACAATGGCAAATAGTTGTCCTGATGAGACAACCATTTGCCATTGTCCCGTTGGGGGTCATGTGATGCTCCTGAGATAGACGTGACCTTCCATTGCGCGCAATAGTTGGCCTCGTGTAAACTCTGCTTTACGCTTTGCAAGACTAAGTTGCCCCTGCTTTGCAGCATAGATGTGCGTTACTTGCCGGTCATCTTCATGCAGAATGGCGCCCCATCTCATGTTATTTATTCTGTCAAGGCGTTCCTTCTAGACACTTTCTCAGAGAACCGAGTGATGAGCCTGACATGTAAGATTAAGTGGCCGTCACGATCGCCTGACCTTGCTCCAGTGGACTTTTGGTTGTAGATACCTTAAATCTCGTGTCTACGAGGGCTCTCCAGCCACTTTGATAGAACTGAAAGTTGCCATTCAACAGGTCGTCGGTGGCATCAATGCCAACATGCTACACTCGGTTGTAATAGACGTAGTTACGCGCCTCACTTGCTTAATACCTTGTGGCAGAGGTCATGTTGAACGTCTTTTGCTTTAAAATAAAATGGAATGTCTTAAGTTACTGTGCCCTGTTTTCCTGATTTACATAAATCATCTCAATTTGGCATCCAAGTATCATCTATCGGTCATTTTTTATGGGAACAAAAAAAATCCAAATGCTCTTTGGACATATTACCTTACTTGTTTTATTGCGATTTTTTGAAGTTTACATGAATTTGTGGTATTTATTTAGAAAAAAGCATTTCAAAGAACCATTTAATTAAAGCTTCAAAGAATTTAAACTTCATTTTTATGTAAATATATATGATGTTTTAAATATGGCTGTACTCTCTTGTTTGCTTTATATATGGATTGTTCTATTTGTACTTTTCAATTTTTTAAATATTTTTTATGTGGCAATAGGTCCAAATATCGTCATTTCGAATTTTTGTCCCATGTTCTTCTGCTCCATTTATTCTGAACTGAATGAATTTAATTATTCATAATACATTTTTAAGCACAAATGAATTATATATATCTGCTAATATTTAATTTACTTGTCTACTTTTCAGAGACTGATTGACAAAACAAAAGTGACTTGTTTGAAGTGGGTGCCTGGCTCTCAGAATCTGTTTCTTGTATCTCACAGTAGTGGACAGATGTATGTTTATAAAGAAGACTTGCCATGTGGTAATACACCACCACATTACCAATTATTTAAACAAGGTGAAGGTTTTGCAGTATATACTTGCAAAACGAAAAGTACGAGAAATCCTCTTTATAGGTGGGTGATAGGTTATGGTGCTTTAAATGAGTTTTCATTCTCACCCTGTTCAAAATATCTTGCTACAGTCAGTCAAGATGGATTTTTAAGGATTTTTAATTATGATACTATGGATCTAGTAGGTATAGTAAGAAGCTTTTTTGGTGGATTACTGTGCGTATGTTGGAGTCCAGATGGAAAATATGTAGTAACTGGAGGAGAAGATGATCTGGTAACTGTATGGTCTTTTCAAGAAAAAAGAGTTGTGGCTCGAGGCCATGGCCATAAATCTTGGGTTAGTGTAGTTGCATTTGATGCATTTACCTATACTGACTCAGATGGTCTTGATTTATGTGACAGTGAAGAAGAAGTTAGTCCATTGCCTAATGATGATGCAAGTGAGTCTTCAAAAACTGTAGCATCAGGAAGCAAAACTGATTCAGGCACTTTAGTTCCAAACTCTGTATGTGCAAGAAATTCTTTATCTGGTAGTAGGTCTTTAAACATTACCTCCTATAGGTTTGGCTCTGTAGGGCAAGATACACAATTGTGTCTTTGGGATTTGACTGAGGATGTTCTAAAACAACCTATAGGAAGGACAAGGACTAGTATGTTGCTCAATAGTCCAAGTACGCATCTTCCAACTCTAAGTAAATGTAATAGTGTTGGGAATGCGCAAGCTAATTGTTGTCCAAAAGAAGCATCCTTAATGGATGGAAACCTTGGTTTACCAAGTCTCAGTATAGGAAGTAAAAGTGCAACATTAGAAAAAGAGAAAAAGCCGGATAAAGAACATAAACGAAATTTCAGCCTTGCTTCAAGGAATGCTGATAAAAATAGCCTTAATAAGTCCAACCAAAGCAAAGTGTTGGATGACCCTGTGAAATTAATTGGGACTCCAATCTGTCCTCGGAGAGATGAAGTCTCCATGCTTGAACCTCTTATATGCAAGAAAATAGCACATGAAAGGTTAACTGCATTGGTGTTCAGGGAGGACTGCTTTGTAATAGCCTGCCAGGAAGGTTTTGTCTGTACGTGGGCAAGGCCTGGTAAAGGTGTAAGTATTTTGTCATGAAAACAAACTTTCTTCATGTAAAATCTTGTTATAATTCTGTAATGTCAAACTTAGTATTAATCTGGTTTAAACATTTTAAAAAATCATTATGTTAACTAGAATTGGTTCAATTTTAATTTTTAGTAATTTTTAATAGTATTTTTTCTTATTTGTGTTATGTTACAAATTCAAATTTTTATTATTTGAAGTATTTTCACAATTCTCATTTAAAGGTTTAATGTAGCAAATTATTAAAATACTTATTTGCATATAATTTCGAAGTAAACTTATTTATTACATTTTGTTATTATGTTGTATAACTTAAAAGTTTGTATTTTCTAAGATATGTACAAAAAGGTTAAAATCAAACCTACAGTTTCTTATAATTTTCAAAACTGACATATATATGTCAAACCTATAAATTTGATAAATTTAAATGTTCATAATTCTTTAGATCCTTTAAATATAGATATGTATATATTTATGCTTACATTGTAATAGTGTTGTGCAAGAAAATAAATAATACATTGTTTTAGCTGTAACATTTGTAAATTTTAGTTAGAAAATAATAAAGGACTGGCATTTTATATGGACTTTTATTCAGTAGTGGATTTGCTTTTTCGTGTCTTGATTGATTTTAATTTTTGCTTTTGCTAAAGTATATATGTAACAAATTGTTTACAAATATTGAAACAAATTCAGCTCCTCTGCACATGAATAAAATTGCATTTATTATTATTATTATTATTTAATGAATGCCACCCCTCCTCCTATTATTCTAAAATTTATTGTGAAATACAGAGTTAACTATATGATATAATTCGAAACTTTTGAAATAAAGCTCCATATGTCCGAAATTAAATAAAATTGCCCCACCACCCCAGTCGGAAAGAAGACATTCATAAATACAAACTTTTATAATTATGATGGAGGTATCTAATTATTATATTAGTTCTGAATTTATGTTTCAAATTTTTAAAAACTTCTTTCAGTTTTACCCTCTAATGACTGAACAATAAGCTGCTTATCATTTTGCAGAAAGGAAAGCTTTTCATTTTTAAATTTCAATTGATTTAAAGTATATCATGTTTTCTAAAAAAAAAAAAGCGAGGGAAGAAAAGTTATAGAAGTTGCAGTTAAGTGCTTTATAATATGATTCATGCATTTGTTTATCTTAAATGCGGATTGATTGTAGCTTATTTTCATTTCATAGGTTTTTAAAAATAAATCTTGGAAGATCGTAATATGTTAAATAATATATTTTCTCACTGGATCATTTCCTTATATTAAAACGTTAAAATTTATAAGTTGGAAACCATATTAAGATCTTTTAAGGTTTCATAGAATTTTCTTTCATTTACCTTATATGGAAAAGGCAGATATTGAATTTCTGTTATATAGTTTATTTCTTCCATATTTATTTCTGTCAACATTGCAATGAATTTTTTTTTTAATGCAAAAGAAAATGTTTTTGTCATTGTTTTCAAATATTTACAATAATCTTCGGGAATGTGGATATTTTTTACAAATATCACTTCTTTGCATTTCCAATAAAGAAAAAACCTTTTTCTGTATAGTATTCTCCCCCACCCCCCATTTGTATTATTGACAGAAGCATATTTTCATGCATAAAGCATTCTTAGCATATTTTCTGATGTTTTGTAATTCCTTTTTAAATACTTAATGACAATTTTAAAATTTAAAACAATTAGGTGCCAAAAGTTAAAAGAAAATTATGTACAGCATTAATTGTAAAGACATACATTTAAAAGCTACAGATATATCTACCTTTATGTTATATTGTTTGTTTTTCATTTTTCCTATATATTTTAATTTCTTGTGTATTGATGTTCAAGGTAACAGTTTAATAGATTTTTAAGATTTATATAAAAATTTTGTAGTTTAATATCTTTTTCAAATCCATTTTCCACTATTTAACTGTTTGTAGGCTATTTTGCCCAAATTTTAAATTTCCTTTAAATAATAATCTTTACTGGTTTCTCTATTATAATTCTTATTTGCATGTTTAATTTGTGATTTCAAATGATGCATGTTGGATGACCAAACTAAAATTTTGTATCAATTTTCTCTTTGTTTCTTTTCTTTCATTATCTGTTTTTATACTTTTACGGAGAAAGCAAAATCTATTTTAAAATTTGGATTCAAATTATCAAATTTTATGGAAGTTTTGAATTTAAAATATTTTATTTCAACAATTTGTTTATTGCATCTTAATTGATTCAAGCAGAGATAAATATTAAAGCAGTGTGAATTTAAGCAAAGCATGGTCAGTTTTGCATATAAAAAAAAGCAGATGCACCCATTCATTTATGCTTGCATTTAAGTTTCAGTAACAGCTTTTTTTATTCCAGAAACATCATTAGAAAATCCTACCTGCAAGCTTCTTAATGTCTAATTATATTCTTCATCCAGAATTAAATTAAATTTAAACTAGAATACAGCTGATAATTTTAAGATAAGATTTCTCTGAGAAAATGGGGGAGGGGGGCCAGAAATAGTTTCTTCATTACTTACTTTTCTTTTCTTTTTTTCTTCTTGCTAAAAAGCATTTCATTCAGTTTTAACATTTTTGATGAGTATTAAATTTCTCAAATGAAATACCCCTAAATTAAAATGCTTGGTTAAACAATCGTTACTTTAAAAAAATATAAGGATGGTAACATGTTTTCAGTTTTTTTTTTTTCTTCTGGTTTATTTGCAATATTTCTTACGATTTCAAAGAATTAAACTATAATTTTCTTTGAAATCAAGAGTTTAGAAATTTTACACTTTTGCTGGACATATCAAAATGAGGGATTTTTTTTAAAAACCAAATATGTATTTAATAATAAAAATTCACTGTAACTTCAAACATTACCTTTTTGTAGTACTGTATGCAGAAAATATATGAAAACATTTAATTGCTTTTCTTCACTTATATTTTAGGATTAAAAAATATACTTGAACTACAAATATATTCAAGAAAAGCTAATAGTGTAAGTTATATCTAGTAAGAGGTTCATTTCTAATTAGAAAACAATATGACCGAATAGCATATTAATTCTTTTTCTTCAATTCTGATAAGACTCGTTTAGAAGCTGTTCTGGTAGCTGTTTTTTTACAGTATATCTACATTCTTTTGTCTCGACTTTACTCATTTCTTTTGCATACTTTTAAAATATATGGTTTCTTTTCATTGGTATTCTCTTAAATTTCAGCTTATTCAAATGCTTCCTTTTTATAGTTTTAAAATTCTTTTTAGAAAACATTTCTAGTAAGCTCCTTGTGATCTTCTAAACTGCCTTTATTATTTATATAGCTTTATTTTGTTAGCTACCTTTATATATATATATATAATAAATTCTTCTTGAAGTAGTTAATATAATTTCAAAGTATTATATCTATTGAATATGTGTATATTCATGTATGCTTATGCACATAAAAAGAAAAAAAGGTAGATTTTTATTCATGAAGTTGATAAATCCAAAAGCAAAATTAAATTCATTTTTATCATATATTTACAACTTGTTTTGCATAGGTTTCTTTTGTGTGAATAAAATGATTTTTCATTTTTTAAAACTTTGAATAGAGTTAAGTTTCATTTAAATTCTGTTGGTTAAATGTTCACTTCATGAGAAATAATTTTTGCTGGCTTGAAAATAATTATACTTTTGTAATTCTTTTTTTGTTTGGTTTTTCTAGCTTCTTGTTCTTAAGACGCTGATCATCATTTGTTTTGTTAGGAGTTAAGTCCAAGATTAGAATCTATTCAGTTCTGTGGTGAAAATTTTATGTATGATTGATTAGTTAAGGACAATACATATGTTAGAAAGATATTCAGAATCTTGATTGTGTAGTAGTTTATATGGTATTTAGAGCTATTTGAATACCTTCATATAAATTATATTTATTGGAAACTTCTCTGATTAGTTGAATTGGTTGAGTTTTGACCTTAATCTTAGGTATACAACATAGCTAAAATAGCTTGATAAATAGTAACAGTTATTAAAGTAGGATTTGTATGAGAACAATAAACATAAATTTACTATTTTAGTAGGAGTTAGATATGCTGATCATTTGATCACCTTTACAGAATTTTGGTTTTTATTTTTTCTGATTTCCCCTGCTACATCTTTCTGTGGCAAAAAACAAAAAAGAGAATTGTTATTTATGCTTAAATTTTCTAGATCAATTGAAGTGCTATTTCAGTGTGTCTAAATCATATGAGTATTGTTGTTTTAGATAACATCCAGTTTAGTATTTGCAGCATTTATGCAATTTTAATTGGAAATAAGGCTATTTGTAAGGATCTATTTATATAACTTTTAAGATCTTATTTTATTATTGGTTTCAGAGTATAAAGTTCGTACAAATTGCTGTTTTCAGCTCTTTATATTGCACGCTATCTTTGTTCTATGAAAAAGATATACAGTTTGTTCTTGAACCATTAAAGGCTTGTTTTAAAAAAAATTATTAATAAAATTCAGAAAAGTATAGTTGGTTTCTTATTACTTTGAGGATTGGCTATTTATTAGGCAGCTATTTACTTAGCTTTTGCACCATCTGTCATCTAAAATGACGTAATTGCTGCAGTAAGCCTTTACTTGAGTAAATTCTGTGTGGTTAGACTGCTTTTAATATTTTAAAACTGTAGCTTTCATTGAGTACTTCATTTATTTGTTATATTTAAAATAGCCTCATCTCAACCTATAAGGGTCTGTATTTAAAGTTTTGCTCAGCTGGATTGAAAAATACAAAATAATTTAAAAATGACTCCTTCATCATTACTAGTTCTTTATCCATAACATATCCTTACAAATAAGAGAAGACTTAGTTTTTTTTTTTTTTTCTTCTTTCTTTCTTTAGCTAAGTGCTACAATTGGTAAATATCAGTTTGGAGATATATTAAAATATCGGATACTTTTATTTGCTAGTTAAAAAAGCAATATATATATATATAATATACTAGATTACACTTTTCACGTGGATAAACCACACCACTCCACCAACATAAAAATTATTTCCCAGTGGATGTATAGAAATGAGATTGACTTGCATCTGAATTCTGTGTGGATGATTGCAATTGAAATCATGAAATTCTAACATTTCATTAGAGTTTATGACTTGGAATAAGCATAAAAATCTCATTTTAAGGTTTCTTGAAAATGAAAATACACATCAAGAAATGTTTGATTTTCAAATTATTTGATAACTTTTAAGTTTATCTTATTATTATTATTATTATTTTGGTGAAGTGGATGAAGTTTGAATGGGTTGTTTTTGGTGTCTTAGTCATTTAAAAAGTTATTTCCATTCTAATTTGAATTCCTCAACTTCTTTGTCCTATATAAAATAAATTTATATGAAGACATTAGTAACATTTGAATAGCATTCAATGTTGATATTTGTGTGAAGTTATTTTTCTTGTGTTTTCTTCAATTTCATTCTAATCAAATATGAAAAAAAGGGGGAGTTGGGGGAGACAGATTTCTCCGAAACTAGATGCTGAAATTTTTTGATTGATACTTTTCATGGCTTCAGTAAAAATATTGTTTGTGTAAAGTAAGTGGTTGAAACTAAATAAATGCTCTTATGAGTTGTGATTTGTTTTAAAGTTGGAACATTCACTATTATGTTATAAAAAGCTATCATTTCATTCCCTACAGCAATATCTCTTTTTTTAAAAAAAAAATAGGTTGATTTGCCTATAGTTTTCAGTGTTAATTTAGCTCATTTTCGTCACATATCCTTCTCTGTATGTGTAATTATAATACTGAAATTGTTTCTTTGAAACTTAAATGCTTCATTTTCTCTAACATTAAAAAAATACATACATACATACAAAATGATTAAATAAAACTTAAATGAAATGTGATTCATAGATTTGATTTTCATTTCACTATAAATGTTCTGACATTATGTTCTTAATGGCTTGATTTCGTTCCTGTGTCGATCCACGCTAATTCTAAGTATTTGGGAAAGCAAGTTTCAATATGCTTTGCTTGCAGTGTTAGATCCGTTTTGCATATGTTAATCAAGAAGCTTAAATTTGTTATCCTGACAAGTAACATTTTACATTATGCCCTTTTAAATCTAAAAGATTGATTTTTGAAGAGATTCAGTTCAAGTCTGTTTGATTTCTGGGTAACATTTTCATTATATGCAACAATGCTATTTTATGTCAATGTAGATTTCGAAAAATCTCTTTGCAGCTCATTTCATACATCTATCTATGCAGCAGGTTTTTATTTTTTTATTTTTATTGATTTAGCAGAAGTTTTATCCATAGATTCAGTTCTTATTTTGACATCTTCATTTGCAGAAATTTAATATGTAATATATATTCTACTTTTGCAATTCTTTTTCATGAAGGACATCAAATAAGCTGTTATTTCATAAGCAGTGCTTTAAACCTATCTTTTTTTTTTTTTTTTTTTTTTTGTTGTTGTTATTCTTAGGTTTTAACATTTTTACTACGATCTTAAAAGAATAAAAACTTGAAATAAATCTTGTACACCAGTAACATTAAAAATTTGTTTTATCGTCAAATAAAAATTTATCAAGTGGAATCGCTTCTCAAATTATAGTAAATACCCCCCCCCCCCCAAAAAAAATGTTTTGCTTTCTAACATGTATAGAAAATAAAATTTATTAAAAACTTGCTTTATTCTTTGCTTGTAAACATTTTTATCCAATTTAAGCAAAAGTCTATTTCTTAATGTATCATTCACTTTCATAAACAATCAAGTCCCTTAAAAAATCTTTTGTTGTTCTGTTTTTTATAAAATTCAATTTTACTCCCACTTTTAATTTATCTTAGTAATAAAATTAATATCTTAATGTATTTAAATTCTCGGTTACAAGAATTTGTCCTTTTTTATTAGGCTTTCAGTAAATATTTTATTTCTAATGCTGCATTTTCTAAGGGATATTATTTGAATTTATTCAAGAATTCTTTATTTTCTATTTTTGCTTCATTTCATTAATATTAACCATTTTTTTAAATTGAAAGATAATGTAATCGTAGCTTTTTCACACTGTTGTTTAGTTTTTTTTTTCTATTTTAAATATAACATCTCTGACCACATAATTTCATGCAGCCAGTCAGAATTTCCAGACTTAAGCTTTTAAAATCGCCAAATTTTTCAGCTTAAGTTAAAATATATTTTCCTACTGTAATCTAGCTACTTAAATTCTAGTGATATAAATTTGGATGTGAAAATATAAATTTTTGTTGCAATTGCTTTTTTGCTAAAAAAGATTCATTTATCTAAAAGAATAAAGGTATATTTGTGAATTCAACTAAGTTTCATTTAAATTAAAAAATCATTCAAAAATGAAATGATCAGAATTAAAATTGATGTTGAATGACTTCACATTATTTTAAATTATTGATATAATGCTTCATACTTAGTGAAGCATAAGGAAACCACTTCACTAAATATCTGAAAAATTATTATTGTAAAATTAATAAATTAAATTTCTTCCCTAATAAAATTTTTTTATTCAACTTCTTAAGTGTTTATAATGTGCTTAAAAGTAATTATTCATTTTAATTTATGGTTGTTTGCATTTGAATATTTTCCAGTTTTCTGGACTTTTATACTAATTTTAAGTAACTGAGAAAAGAATTTTTTTTCTTCTTATGCCTTTGATTGCTGTTGGAAGCGCCTTAGTTACAATTAACATTCATTGAGATATTAGTTATGTACATAAATATATTTAAGTGTCATTATGGAATTTTTTAGAAGAAAAAATATTACTCTTCCTCCAATATTCATCTGCTTTTCTATTCAAATACTGCAGTTTGTTCACTAAAAAATGATTTTCTCTATTATTTCCTGCTGAAACTAGGAACAGTTTTTTCAAATTATTTATATTGTGAATCCCCCCACCCTCCCCGTGCATTTCGTGAGAAATTGTTTGCCTGTTTTTTCACATATTGCTTCGCATCAGAAAGCAATCTCGAGTGTTCGTTTCAGCGAATATATAACTGCTACTTATATTCTTTGGAAAGCTATCCTCTGATGCTAGTTATGGTTTTGATTTCGTTTCACTATATTACTTCTGTGGTATATCTGAAAACCTGAATGAAAGTTGATTGTTACAAAAAAAAAAAAAAAAAATGTTTAAAATAATGATTGGAGTTGGGCTATCTTAAGGAAAGTATGTTCTGTTTGAAAAGATGAAAAATCATTATAAGAAAGTTTAGATAGTCGCTTGATTAGTTTATCATTTAAGCATACTTATCTTAAATATTTTATCTTATGAGATGTTGATTTTCTTTTAAATTCTTTGAATACTATAGGAATCGTTTCAAGACCTGCTTCCAGAAAGAATAGGCACTGTATATATAGGCCTAGTGCAGATTAAATCTGTCAGGTCAATTGTTTGATCGCTGGTTTGGAGTGGAATGATGGCTCAAGTATCATTCTTGTTATCTGACCACAATTTGAATTTAAAATTATGTAATTTACTCTTTGTAAACTACATGACTATGCAACTCCTTTTCCTCTTATGCTGTAAAAATATTAAGCACTGTATGAATAACATTTGACATAGATTATTTTGACTCCTAAATTATTTTAATTGCTGAAATTATCTGTTTCTGTACTATTTAATCTGCTCTATAATTCTCAAATCTCCAGAAAATTTCACACATATATATATAATCTTTTATCGTGCTGAGAAATCATGGCATAATTATATGCTTGATGCATGCTTTTTATGTATCAAAGGCATTTTATTCAATAAATGATGTTTGATTTAAAAAAGTCTCAGATTTTCCTGAAATCTATGTAAAAATGTATTCTTGCTTCAAACCATTAGTTTAAAATTAATGAACTATATTTACATTTCATAATTGATGATTGATTTCATTTAACAATAACTGCTGTAGATTTTTCGTTAAATTTATAAGTTTATCAATAAAAATTTTTTCATACCTTTCAGATACTTGCTCAACATGTGGGTAGCCCAAGTTCCAGTAATCCAAGTGGAGGGACAGTTGTTTAACATTAGAGAAAGTATAATTTGCCATATTTGTCTTGGCAAACTGTGACATACCTGAATGTTTCCTATGCAGCTGTTGTGTTATTTGCATTTGTGCTGCTTGTCTTGCTAGTCCTCAGTGAAACTTAAGTAAAGCATAATCAAAATAATTTTTAACTTACATCCTCTTTTGAGGTATGAAATATCTATGCAAATATTAATCATTTTCACATTTCAGCTGTAACACTAAAATGAGCCTGTTGAAGAAATCAAGTTCCTGCTAGGAATTCAAGTGGAATCGTATCAAATTTATGGCTAATATTATGATTTTTTTGTGTGTGTGTGTTTAAACTGTAATTATGTATTTTTTTCTCCTTTTTTGTATTAGAGAGCACTAACAAGAAATCCTTTCTTTATAAATAGGCTTAACAAAAATTTTTAAGATAAATTTAAAAACTGATCATCTCCACTATTCTCCATTCATTCAGTTTGAAAATTTGTAGTATTTAAATTCTTAAATTTATGTAGTGACAAAGATACAGTTTGAAAATAGTTTGAAGCAATATTATCAATAGTTTGGTGGCAATTCCTGGATGTTTTAGAGGATTTATTTCCATAAATTGCATTTTTATGTTGTATATGCATTTTGTACTTGTTATAACCATTTCGTAGGTTCTTTCTACAAAAACTGTAATGCGTAATTATTCTGCAAATGTGTAAATTTTGATTTTAAGAATACAATGTTGCTATTAAGATATAAAAAAAAGTCAGTTAATGTTAAAAGTCTACAAATAAAATTTTCTAAATCTTTCCTCCTCAATGCCAGAAGAAACATACAGTGTAAATAATTACAGTTCCATTCTTTTGTTCATTGTATTTAATAACATGTAATAATTTTACTTTCCTGCTCTCATTCTGTATAATTTGAAGGAATTGCTACCCTGCTGTCAAAAACTTGAGTACCATCCATTTTTATGAAATTTCTGTCAGACCATTTTAATGTGATGGTAAGAAAGTGAAGACTTATTAAAATTTTAATGACACAAATTTTATTTTTTATGATTTTGTTTCTTGATTCTGCTAAAAATTGTGAAAGTTGCTAATTTTTTCAATGGTGCTTTCTAATGTATATCTGATGATCATGTACTCTTCTTACTGAACTCTTTTAAGTTTCAAATTGCTAATGGAAATGATCTAGTCACCAAGGGGAAGAGGTGGAATGTGATCTTGTAAAGAAAATTTACTTGAACTATAATTCACCTTTAAAATAGTTCAGTCAAGTCATTTTATGTTTTGTTATTGATTTCTTTTTGTGCGTTGTTTTAATGTTCTCTTGTGTAAAAGAGTTTTATAGACAGTTAAAAAAATTTTTGTGTGTGCATGTTTTATATAAATTACTATTCATGTTTATTCATCATTGTTGTATTTATGATAGTACTAAAATTGTCTTTTTATATATTTATTTTTAAATTAAGTAATATGCTGTATTTTCTCTATTTGTCAGGAAGCTGTCATAGAATGCTTTTGAATAAGCAGTATTGCTTTTTGATCACTTTTTAAAGAATAACCACATTGTTGTAATCTTTATGTTACTTTGAATTTTTTTTTTTCATAATATTTGTTTAAAATCTTTGTGCATGGTTTTGTTTTTTAGGCTGTGATAATGCAATAAAAATTATTATGAATTATAAAAACAGCAGTATATGTAAACTTCAGGATGGTAGTAATAATGCGAGTTCTCCCCCTCCCCCCCTTTTTTTTTCTTCTCAATTTTAGTCATGGAAGGGCAAACGTAATACCTTTGCATTCTTTTATATTTAGGTTTTGATTTTACATCATTGATATAGATTCCATCTTTTGAAGACAAATCTGTCCTAAATATCTTTTTGTAACATAGGTTATTTTAATCATTATAATTCTGATTGAAATTGTAACTTAACTATATTTTAAGAAAACAGATGATTTAAACATGTACAATTAAAAATAAATTTATTAAAATGATGAAACCACACATTTGTCTGTAGATATATTAGATCATAGATTATTGAAGATTTTTGTACCATTCTGGATAATATGTTTCTGGGATTTGGAAACTAAAGTGCTTTAGCACATAAATGACATATATTCTCATGCATACATTGTTGGTACTACATATAAGCTAAATTAACTACACTTTCAAGCCTCTGAACTTTTTGAAATTTGAGATGTAGAACTTATTTGATCCTGTAGTTAATATAGTTTTCGCTGCTCTGTAATTTGTAACCAACTCTGTATGTATGAAATACACTGCTTATACTTTTAAAACTGTGATTTGTGCATTCCTTCCCAAGTAAAATTTTGTTGGTAAATGAAAGTTTTATTATTCTTTTTTTATTTGTATCTGATATGTATTGCAGGTAATCAATTTCTGATATCATTTACTGTTAAGTTTCATTTTTTGTTGCTTTCCCTAAATTGTCCATTTAGTGGTCAGTTTCACTAACATTTTGTTAGATTTTTAATTTATTTGACATTTGATTGTATTATGTGCAGGGTGTTCATTGTAAAAGAGAATTTTTTTTTTCATGTCCATTAGTGTGATAATAACTAGTTGTGAGCGGAGATGGAATTGTCATCCAAGATGTCCTTATCATTTGATTGTAATTTTGAATTATGGAGTCTATCTTTAGTAATCTTCATGCAACTTTAAAATATGTTAATCTATCAACTCAAATCTATCCATTTATATCAACTTCTACTTTGAATAGCCTATTAATCATATTTCAAGGATAGCATTTAATTTTCTTTAATATTTTTTTTATTTATCTTAAAATAAATTTTTTGTTCCGATATTTTAAAAAAATGTTTGTTTATGTCAGCAATTTCTGTCTAGGAAGAATTGATTCATAGTTACACAACTTTTTTGTGGGTGTATGATATTGCAGAAAAATTATTAACTTATAGATAATATGTTTAGAATACCTTTTAATCCTTGAAGGGTTTTTTTTAATGCTAAAATTTACTGAATATTAACTTTTTGTGCAGATCTGCTTAATGAGCACAAATTTTTTAGCTGTTATATATCTTTAAGATTGAATGCCTTGTCACATAGTTGACTAACCAACTCTCTAGTGTCTTTCGTTTCATTAGTTATATATAGGAAGGAGATAACTAAAGTTCTGAAATAAGATTTTAAAAAATTTCCTCTGGAAAGTACTGAAAATTATTTTCATACAAAATTTGGAATTTGCAAATGATCTCCTAATAATATGAATAATTTGGATCTATGTATTTATTTAATAACATTTAGCTTTCGTTATGCTAAAGTGGTAAAAATTAACTTATCCATCTCTCCATTTGTAAGCACTGAAAAGTGAGGGTAATATGCATTCTTAATACTTGATATGACAATGATATTTTATATGGAGTTGCTTATCTTTTGATTTTCACAATTTCTAAATAGATACAATTAAAAAATGCTAAATGAGTTTTTAATAAACAAATAATTGCAAAATGAATTTAACATTTTCATATGTTATCTATTAAAGTATGTCATGAACAGACTGTATATTTTGAAGATTATTTCCTCAGTAATATTTCCCAAAACAAGACTTCAGGGATATTAGCATTCAATAAATTAAATATAAGTTTGCTGTTTGTTTTTAAAAACTGATAAAAATGAATTGCTCTTTTTTTAAATTTTTTATTATATGACATGCTTAATGCAAAGTCTTAATATCTAGGTAAACATTTATTATTTTCTGCTGTGAAAAGCAATATCAGTTTTGTTGCATGAGATTAAAAGAAATGCATAAAAAAACATAGTCCAGTAATTATGATGAGATTGATTTGATTGTTTCTTCAGTGAACAGAAAATATTAGAATAAAATTTCTATTTTGAACAGCTTTATTTTTTAAATTTGCATAAGTATTCTTGTATTAAAGTTGCTGAATCTAAACAACTTGCCAACTAATGATTGATTGAATTTGTGATTTCTCAACCTTCCTTATATATCTGCTGTTAGTGTGTTGTATTTTATTTGTTGGTTTTTAGGGGCCTTAAAAATGTTTTCTACATTTTAAATAAAATATAAGTATCTTTAATGTGTTTGTGTCTGTAGACTGAAAGCCTAATGTAGCATGATCAAAAATATGTATTTTTCTTATATATGTATAGTGTTGTGGTCTGTTCTATAATGTTTTTTAAAAGACACTTCTACATTTAGGTATGTATTGAAGTTTTTCGGGGGGAAAGTAAACTATTATTTATGTAGATCATCAGTCTAAAAGTGCTGTTTTGAAAAAGAAAAAATTAAGTATTGATTTTCTTAAATTTTGAAGTGCATTGAGAATTTTAAATATATAATTTGAAAAATATTTATGAATTACAGTATTGAACTTAAATCTTCTGATTAGCCATTGAATAGTTTGATTTCTCTGAAGACTTATTTGCAAAATCAAGTTTGTATCTCAACCTTTGCACATTAGTAAGGCATTTTCAAGAAAAGATATATATATTTTTAGAAAATTTTATTTACTTGCAGTACTCGCTATTTTCTATTCTTTCGTGACAAATATATAAAACTTCCTTCAGGTTATCAGAGATATTTTTATTTTACTGAAGTTGGTATGCTAACTTTCTCTCTGATTATGGATTTCTTTTTATTTTTGCATTTTCTTTATCCTGCTGTCGTTTTTCTCTCCTTTTAGATAATTCTACTTATTTTTAACTCTTGATCAGTGAATAAAATTATTCAGGTTTTGAAAAAACATGCTTTTATGTCTTCTTTTTCCTGTCATACAAATCCATAGGTAACCATATGGAAAAGAAAATTCGGTCTGTTTATATGTGCCTGAAAATGAACATTTTTGCCCCCCCCCCTTGTTATTTTTTAAAAAGAGAATGAAAAAAATCTTAAGTGTTTCAGAAGCTCTAGCCTATATACATGTTTGCTTATAAAAATTTAATTGAAAGTGTGTTCATTTATATAAGGAAGACTGGTTTAAAAATATACTGAATTGTACCAGTAAACTTTTATAGTAAAATTGTTATTTCAAAGTTTTTGGGATTCAACAAATCAAATATATAAATAATAAGTGCATTAATGAATTGTATTATTTATTCATCAGTCACAAGATTGTCTTTGTTTAAATTCAAATATACATTTGAATTATGTAAATGAATTGTTACTTGTTGTTATATTAGAACTATTCTTGTTATTCTATATTAATAAAAGAATGTTTATTTTCACCTGAATTGATACTTCAGGAAAATAATTGTTGTTGAAAATAACAGACCGTCTGTTTTGTCATAACTGATTTTCCTGTTTTGCAGATATGTTACTTTTTTGCAAAAGGGGAATGAAATTTTGAATAAACAAATTAATGAATGCCACATAGGTAGCCATTATTTCTTTGGTTTAACTTTTAATTGGAAAACTTGTAAGAAAATAAATACACAGAAACCTGATATTGTTAAATGTTACTATCGTAAGGACAATAATGGTTGTTTTGGTGCATTTTAAATTTTAAGATTAGTTGAACAAAGCCAATTTTGGCTGTGTTAGTTTGTTACTAGTTATATTGTACACTGTCTCTCTGTAACAGAGAAATTGTGTAAAACATGACATAAATAACTAGGATCTTAAATGTGCTCCTAATTTAATTATTTATTAAACACCGGAAGCTACTGTAAAATTACAGTTGCTTCAAGTATGCCTTGTGAATATATATGCACATCTGCATTTAAAATGTACAGCAATAACTACTTTCATGCAAGATTCATTTTGAGAGAAATTTTATTTCTAAGGAACCTCACTGATTTTCAAAATGAAGATAGTATGATAGCTGTTGACATTTTTTTAAATTCAACTCTTAAGTATAAACTACTTGCTCATTGAATTGTATGATTCACTACTAAACTACAACAGCACTGCAGCTTGCTTTTAATCTGGAGTTTTCTGAAGCATTTTCATATGTTTACTTGTATGAAAATTCCTTTTTCTTCTGCTCTGAAATGTGCTGTAACTTAAGATGCAAAAGTATGCTTAAAGGGGGGGGGGGAATGATAGTCAGGATGAAAATTTAGAGGAAGTTGAAATACTCCCTCCTTTCCAGTTTCTTCACATGAAGCTGGTTACATGGAGTGGAAATCTCTTACCCCCCTCCCCCTACTCCAAAGTTAATGTGGTAATAAGTTATGAAAGTTTTGGAATTAAATTTTAACATTGACATATTTTCTATTCATAAGTATCATGTATAATAGCCAAGAAATTTGTCCATGCCTTTTCACTTTGTCTTGACTATTGCTAACTTAAGTACGAATAACCTTGTTTATATATATCTTTTTTTGTTGCAAGAAGAAAAATCTTTCATAAAATGAAATAACTACATTTGTTTAAAATTATATAGATTTGATTTTTGTTATTTATAATTAGAAAATGCATCTATGATTTTGAATATATATTACGAAATATCATGATTTATTAAATTGAATGTTTTAGTTCTTAATTATAGTATCAGTAAAACACATTTGTGAAATTATATAATAAATACTAAAGAAGTTTAAATGAAAATATTGCAGGAAGGACAATTTTTGCATGAAAGTATAGAAATATTTAAATGACAACGAATATTGTCAATTTTTTTAAAGGATTTAAGCATTCAATATTATGGCTATATTCATTTGTTTTCATTGAGATAAGGATTTGTCTTTAAAAAAATCAGCCTTATATAGTTTATATGTGTTGTATTTGTAAAAATATGAGGATGGTAGAATTTGACAATCTTGGAAAATACAGAAATTTGTGGAGTTTTGCTTTTTTGATCTGATTATTTTGCTATATAAAATACTGTTTTTGATTTAATTTTATTTTTGCATTTAAGTGTCCTTTTTATTTAGTAAAGATACATTTTTATTCAATCGATTTTTTTTTTCAGTGTTCTATGATTTAATGAACTGTAAGATTGGAATTACATTTTTACTCATAAACTCTGTTAAGAAATTTCGCAGATATTTTTCTTCATTTCCCTAGCAATGTGCAGAATGAATTTTTATTTTTAATTAAGGCTTGAATTTTCTTCATTAATTACTTAATTTGTTTATTTTATCAATTTGTAGTTAATTGTTAAAAATTTGCTTGCACATTTATCCATTTAATTCTTTTACGTATCTTATCAGTAGTTTGCTTGTTCAGCTGATTCATGAATATAATTTTTAAACGTTTTAATCCTATCTAATTTCAACTGTTTTGTGCCTTATATGAAAATTAAAGTATCTTGAATTTTTCTGTTATGTTTTGATTTATATATAATGTCCTCTATTTGAAACAGAAAAAAAAAAAATTAAGTTATAAGTTTTTTAATTCCTCATTCTTTAGAATTCATAGTTTAAAATAGTCTTTAAAAATTGGAGCATTTTCTGATTTTATTTGGATTTTCATTTTTTTTTTTTTTATTGCAAAATAATCATGTTTTAATTTAATGATATTGTGGGCTGGTGGAAATGTCCAATCACTTAATTTTGAATTTTTCCAGAATTATTTTAGATATAAATGTATATATATATATATTTATAAATACTAAACGCGATGACTGTACAAATGTTTGTTTTATGTATTTTTAATAATTTACATAATTGTAGGAGATACTTGATCTTGTAAACTGAACTTTGTTGGATGTGTAGTACAAAATTTTTTCTCAGAATTTAATTTCTTACATCACTCAGGTGGAATTTTTGTTATTCAACTGTGAACTTATTGTTTGCATCATAGGTCTTCTCACTTTATTTTTTGGAGTGTAAGTGCTTTCATGAAGTCTGATCTAATAAAATAGAGATTATTCCTGCCACATTTTTTTCATTTACCGTTGTGCCTCTGCTGATTTGAGTTCTATTTGTCGATTGTGAAATTTGAATTTACTTTGTAGAATTGAGTGACTCATTTTAATTGTTTGCTGTACATTGAATTATGCAGGCTTTAGTAGCATAATATTTACAGAGTAATTTTTATTTATGGTTTCTAAATCTATATGTCTGTTCATTTAAGAATATTTTGATCCAATATTATCTGAACTAGTTGTGATTTTAAGATAATTCTATATATGTTATGAAAATTACAGCTAAAAAATATATAGTTACAAGCAAATTTCTTTGTATTTTACATTCCATTCTAGAATTTACATTCACACAATGCTTCATGCTTGATTTTATCCTGGATTAAAAAGCTTAAATAGGAAGTTGGGGGGGGGCTCTTTACAGAATTTTATTTTTATTAATAATAAAAGTATTTCATTTGTTAATCTATTGTTTTGATATTTCATTTGTCATAAAGCTATATGAAATTTTTTTTGTGGTAATAAAATGTAGAAAGAAAACTTTAAAAAAAATTATTTGTATATCATATAGTTAACATTTTTCTGATTTATTAATTTTAACGTCATAAAGTTTGGACTATGTTAAGCAAATCAATTTCTAAAATTTGAAAAAAGAGGCTACTGAAAATTCATTTTCAATCATTATCATTTTCAATTTTATCTTTGTTATAATTTGTGTCTTTTTTGTATAAAACATCTTTTATACTATTAAATACCATGAATTCTTCAAAAATTGCTATGAATATTGTTCTTGCATGATAAAGTGGCACATTTTTTTTAAATTTTAATACTGAGCCTTTTTCAGTAAGCATTATGCACAGTTGCTAATACCAATATTATTAAATTGTAAATTTTTTATTGCTAGCATTACTTACTGTAAAATTATTAGCCTGCATTGTTCAAAAGCAAACTTTCTTTGATTGCAGTGATCTCTCTTTTTTGCATCCTTTATTTTTTTTAAGTAATAAAATGGTTTTTCAAGTGAATAATTCAAAAACAGCTTTGCATTTCACTATGTTATTATTCATATGCATGGAATTATAGAAACTGTATAGCACAGTAGATTGTTTTTTGTAATTTGTGTAAAATGACAATGATTATGATTTCATTAATTTTATTAATTAGACACCATTTGTCTTCCATTTCATGATTCTGTATATTTAATGTGTGTGGAAGGGGAGGGGGTAAATGTTATAGCTGAAAAGTGACTAAACTGTGCTTTGCTCAAAAGTTGAAACTAAAAGAAATAGTTTTTTCTTTTTTCAAAAGGGGAAAAAAATTATTCATTTAATTATATAATATTAAATATTTCACCTCCAAAATGTTTTGTGAATCTTTTAACTATATATGTATGAATGAATTCAAGCCTAGGTTATATTCATGTTTAGATTTCCTTTGTAATATGTATATGATCATTTCGTGTATTTGTGTGTATTTATCTAGTCTTGAATAATGGATTCTTTGAAAGTGAAAGAATTGAAGCAATAAATGATTTCTTGTTCTTAAACCCTTTTATACTATAACTATTTCTTATCGTGGGATCCTTAATTTATCCTAATGCCAAGAAAGAATCATTCCTACTTACGTATGTACATTGTCTGCATTTACATATCCTTTTAAGTTTTGGTTTAAATTTAGTTTGTAAAGAATAAAGGTGACTGATGTCCTGTTTTGTAAATACATACCATTGGCTATCTTGTCATTTCCAGCATAAACATTTCCCTAGAACACCTCATTTATGTGCTGTGCACAAAAGATGTATAAATTATTATTTTAAGTATTGTTAATTTTTCTCTGTAAAAAGCAACAAAATGTACATATTTATGATTAAATTGGTCAGGTTGTAGTGCCTGATGTGCCTCGAGTTCCTCAGTACATCAGCTGTTGAACTTGTATATTATAAGAGGCATACAAATAATATATTACATAAACTGTTGAAAGTGGTTATTTAAACTAATGTAAACATTTCTTTGTAAACAAATATTAAATTGTTTTTATAAAATTAGATGTGTATTTTTTCAAATAAAACTTACAAATTAATACAGATTTCAGTGTGTCTTGGCTAGTGATTAATGTTGAGAAGCAGGAAGATGTTTTTTTTCTTTTTTTTTTTTTTCCCTCTTTCTTCCCACACTATTAATCAGATTACATTTTAAGAATTTTGGCTTAATATTTCAAAATATTTGAGAAAACTGTGTGAATCATTAAAAATCATTATACTGCACTTCCTACATTTTCATGTATGTCGTCTCTTAAATTGAATGTGAATGAAAATATTTCTTCATGGCATTTTTATAATTTTCTGTCTTTTCTTAGTAGTTAAATAATGTTGGAATTCAATTATTAGTTTCAAAGGAACATTGCCATTATAGTTTTGTTAAATTATTGGTATATATTTAAAAAGTATGTATAGTAAATTGAGCTTTTCAAAATGATGGGTTTTGTCCTACTCGCGATGAATATCTTGGTGATCCTATGTGAGAGTTGATTGTTTTTTTGCTTGCGTTTTTATGATTTCGGAAATATACCAAAAATTTCAAAACTGAATTTGAAAGGAAAATTGCAGATTTTAAAACTTGAAATTATATTTAGTTTCAAAATTTATGTATATATATCTGTAAATGGTGATAAAAGAGATCCTCCACTTGTAATAACTTAAATAAAGTACAGTTGAGCAGTGAAATTTGTCTGGCTTTGGCAAAAAGATTTTGCTAATGTTTGCCGCCCATTTTTAGAAACTTTCTAAAAATCGTACAAAATATTTTATGTTTAATTCTTTTTATACCAAGTAATTATTTCACATGAAAGAATGTTTCCTGTAAGATAACCAACACTAACATTTTTCCTGGGTCTGTTTTGAAAGTAATATCTGGAAATGAAATTTGACCTCAAACAGGAGAGATGATAGTTGTGAAAAATTACCTAATGTGTGGGAGAAACATTAATTTTGCCATTGAATTTGTTTAGCATAGTATTTTTCAGGGAAACAAAAACAATTATAAAATCAATTTTTAGATTCCTTATTGACTTGCTTGTTATACTAAATTTATCAACTTGCATTATATCATGCTCCTGCTTGATAATAATTTTAAAGTTGAGTGTACATTCAAATGAAATTTCAGTTCATGTCCAAAATTAAGGTCACAAACATAAAATCTGCGAAAAAGGAAAAACTATTCACTGCCACGAAATTTGGCACAGAGGTACACTACAATGGAAGAAAGAACAAAGACACATAACAACATGGAAAAGATTTTAATTGGAAATTAAGAAACAGGGTATATCAAAAAGTATTATATTATGAATCGGAGATAAAGCATTTATCTCGGGGAAAGCCTATCTAGCAGTGACTACCGTGCACTGCTATACAGGCATCACAGCGAGCTTTCATACTGTTTATGAGGGTGTCAATAAATGCTTGGAGTAACAAAGCCCATTCTTCCAGAAGCGCGGCTTTTAACTCTTGGAGGGTATTAGGAGGGGGGTTACGCTGTGCAATGGTTCTTCCGAGACCATCCCAAACATGTTCAATAGGATTAGGGTCCGGAGATCTCGAGGGCCAGTTCATACGCCAAATATCCTTTTCCTCAAGAAAATCATCAATGATCTGGGCTCGGTGTGGACGAGCGTTATCGTCCATAAACATGAAGTCTGGGCCAAAAGCACTCCGGAACAACCTCGCATAGGCTTCAAGGATCTCATCCCTATAGCAATGTGCATTGGCAGTACCCGCATCGAAGACGTGCAGTGGTGTACGACAGCCCAACATTATGCCATTCCAGACAAGGATTCTTCTGCCACCAAATCTGTCGATTTCTTTTACGTAGGAGGGATGATAGCGAGCTCCTCTCTCTTTCTCCAGATGAAGATTCGACGAGTGTCGCTCTGTGTTAAATCTCGACTCGTCACTGAAAAGAACACGCCCCCATTCTTGCTGTGCCCAAGACTGATGTGTTCGGAACCATATCAAGCGGGCTTGTCTGCTGGATGCAGTCAAAGGGATGCACTCAACTGGTCGCCGGGCATAAAGGGCCCTCTCTGCTAGACGTCTGTATACCGTTTGTCTGGAAATTCTTATTCCAGACGCGGCAGCAAGGTCGCGATCAAGTTGAGGAGCCGTTGTCAGCCTATGCCGTCGTGCGCTTAATGCCAAATAGCGATCCTATGCAGGCATCGTTGCTCTGTGACGGCCTTGGCCGGCCTTCCTGGTTACAGTTCCACTTGTTTGGAATTGATTCCACAACCTGGATACCACTTTCGGTGTCACTTGTAACTTCCGCTTGAGACTGCCCAGTTTCAAGCCTGCCAACGGCTCTCTATCTCAAGGAATCGTCAAAACGATTATGAGAACCCATTCTCACTGGAAACAGGTTAAATTTTTTGTTTTAATGAAATATTCACAAAATTGCAGGCAAACTTCCTAGATGCCTATCGGTCTAATTTCAGCAGTTCCTCAAAAACTAATGCTCAACAACATTTTTTTCTCACAACAAAGGTTAATATCGTGTTACCGGTCCTTCACAATATATAATATATAATTTGTTTAAATTTTACTGGTAGCCATTTAGAATTATTTTGAAAAACATTTTTGTGATCTTAATTTTGGACATGAGTGTATTTAACAACAATTATTTATTTCCATTCTTGATTTTATGAAATTAATTTTCTTAGTTTCTGTCTCTCTTTTTTTTTTTTTTTTTTTTTTTTTCTCAAAGGTAGTAGCTAATTTGCCAGTGTTTGAACAAAATACTGGATTGTTTTGCAACAATGCTGAAATTCGATCATTGAAATTTACTTACTTAGTTTTTCATTTCGTAAAGATATTTTCTACTGTAAAAAATTCAAGTGAGAAATGGAAAGGTGATGTGATGTAATCATGTCTTTTTTTTTTCTTACTGGGAGGTAGTTTTCCTGTGTATTTCGTGTTAAAGTTAACATTAACTTCAAGAAGCCTTACACAAGAACAATGAATTTTATGATTTACAGACATTCTGGGAACGATTTTTATAACACTTTTTTCTTTAATATTGATTATATATATATATATTTTATCGTGATCCAAAATCTTCTTTCTTGTTTGAATTTTTTAAATTAGAAAGTGCCAAATAATTTACTTTTACCAAGCCTTTGTCTCAATAATTACAGAGATTATAAATATTGGAATACCTATGAAATAATTGAATTCTTAATCAGTGGCGAATATCAAACTACACTGCTATCTAGAAGAACAGTTAGGTTGAAAAGAGAGGTGCAAGCCGATCTCTTAAATGTGTCGAATAAGTTAAATTGTAAAACGCACAAATTCTATGAATTATAAAATAGTAGGACTATAAAGTATCTTTATTTAATAATGACTTTAATAATTGAATTATATAAATGAGCAATAAATTAAATTATTAATTTTTCATTTAACTTGTTTATAAATGGCCGGAGATGAACCGTTGGTGCGTTGATATTACGTTTTGAAGACAAATTTAATGAAACGGTGAAAGATATTGTGGCGTGAGTGCCACTATCCTCGCAACATCACTGCGCCCCCCTTTGTTCAAGATACATCTAAACAGATCTTTAAAAACAATACTCGAATCCTTGTCTATATTTAAGAGAGCCTGCCACCAAGCTCTCACGATTTTTTCATTTATGTAAAAGTGTGAAAAATGTGGCGTTAGCCCCTGGTCGTTTTGGGTTTTTATCCCCAAACAGTTTTTATTTTTTTAAAGAAAAATATATTAATAAATTGTTAGATAATTTGTTCAAAGATTTTCATCCGCATATACTTTTAAGTTGCTCATAAGTTTTAATATTTTTTAATCATATTAGTTAATGCATAGTTAAATAAAATTAATTCTAAAAATAAAGTTCGATTCATGAGTTTGAAAAGAGACGCTTTTATTCAAATTGGCACTTTAAATGGTATTTAGAAAGAAAATATTTTAGGCAACATAAAAAAAAAATTAATAAATTTAATCTCAGTTGCATATTAATGAAAATATTTCAATGATCAGAATTTTCCTTTTTTCTTTTTATTGAAAAAAGTCGCTTTACACCTAGATTTACTATCTTCCACTTTTTACCTTTACACCTAAGTTTGACATGAATCTTTTCCCATGATGGCTACGAAAAATTTTGTGAAAAAGATATTCGCGGATTGCAGAATTCTTAGAAATGCAGATTCAGATTTCTTTTTTCCTAATCATCTGTTTTTACTATAGACTCATATTTACTGAGCATAACAACTGGTAGGATCTGAGCTTACCCTGTTCTGCCGGTCGTACATTTCATGAAGACGACCACCTTCAACAAAACATTGACTCTGTGTAGCACTTTCCTTTGTGTGTTAATTTTTTTTTTTTTTTGTAAAAATGCATATTAAAAATAAATTACTATTATTATCGTACTTAAATTAATTTATTTTAAGTTAATAAATTTATTAATATTAAAAGATAATTTAAAATTATTAAATAAACTCATTCATTAAAATATTGTTGACTTATTAAAATATGTTTCAATTAAATATTGTTTAAAATATTGAACTTAAATAACATATATAAGTAAAAATAATAAAACAATGTCGAAATCATAAATATTTTATTTTAAACAAAATGGTAAAAAGCTGCCAAATTTTTTGACACAATTTAAATATTTCTTAATTATAAGATTTTACATTTTTCAAATTAAAAAACAGTATTATTTAAAAAAATTATTATACAAATCATATTTTATGATGTTTACTTCATATTGTAACTTTCCATAATTTGTTTTATACATATTCTTTTTAAAAAAATACCTTGGAAATTAATTTTTTACCCTTACTTCATGTTTACTTACCATAACATTCAAAGATTTCGAGCATTTTTGATTTGTTGGCCACTTATAACTGTTTTTCAGTAGCTTAATTTTCATAAAACTTCGTTCACAACTAACATTTGTGACCCTTGGACATCTGTAAATTTTCAGAGTTGTCATTGCATTAGAAAAGTTGATTATACCTTAGTATCGCATATTAATTTACAAGTACTGCAGCTCATTGCAGGTACTATTTTTTCGTCGTTAATTTCGAGAAATTGTGATATGAAGTGCAGATGGGTGACACAATAATACGAATTCCCTTGAAATAAGAGAAATGTTTTATTAATAAAGAGTTGGACCACCTTGTGACTTAATTGCAAATTGTATGCATAGAGATCATGATCAATATTTAATGGAATATGAAGCCATTCTTCCTGGAGAGCAATCTCTTAATTCCGAAAGCGTAGGTGGTGGAGGAAAATCCAGCTCGCAGTTTTGACTTCAAATATTTCCACAAATGTTCAAGTTAAGGGAGTCGAATAAGATATCCTACTTCCTCCTTATACTCTTCAAACCATTTTTGAATGATATTAGTAGTGTGATAGGTGCGTTTTCGTTTTGATAAAGTGGGCATTCCGCGGGAACTGAAGTATGGAGGAAAGGATGTACCTGATCTCCCAGAATATCTACATAGTGGGCTGCTGTAATCTTTCCATGCAGAAAAACAAACGACCCAAGACCAGTCTAAGATATCACACCCTATACTATTTGAACCATCCCCATGCTTCAGAGTGGACAAGAGAAAATCAGGAAAAAATGCTTCTGTGGGCGTCGTTCTCCACATATAAACGCGTCTAGTTGTCTGAAGTACGGTGAAATTTGCTTCATCAGACGAGATGACTTGTTGCCACTGTAGTGGAGTTTAAACTGTGTGTTTTAAATCATCAGCGTCGCTGAAAAGCATGACGTGATATTACCAATGACTTACGATTTGCAACATTTCCATAACTGTTCGAAGCACGAAGTTCCCTTTGGACAGATTTTGCTGAAATTTGATTCTGGAGATTATTATTTATCTCGGACATTATGTAGGATAAAGATTGCTTGTGCTTTTGGGCCACTATGAGAGTGAGCACTCTTTTCTCTCACACAGTAAGCTTTTTTTTTTTCCCCGTCTCCTGATGTATTTCGCAGATGCCACATTACAGCATTTCGTACACGCTGTCATAACGACTGATACAATAGTCTTTGCACGCCCCAAATAATTGGCTGTTTCCGTCACCGAGCAACCAGCGCACTGCATTCCAACAATCATGCCGTTTTCGATCTCTGACAGATCAGTCATTGAGTTTTTCTGAGTGTTCTGCAGACTCATGCTACACGATACAACGATAGATACTTTACTTTTCACAACCACTTGGTGGCAGACTTGAGTGCAAAATGAGTGGCATGCGCGTTCTGCTTCTTTGAAATGGACCATGCCTTTTTCATGAGTATGCATATTATTTCGTCATTCATCTGTATATAATTGTACTATTTCATTCCTAAATTCAGATTCAATTTCTTATACATAATTTTCTTTAAATTTTTTAACATGTTCCTTATTAACAACGTTGTTGTTTTCTTTCGGAATATTAACCAAAAATCCAAATGTAGAAGAAATTTTACTGTAAGTTCTGACGTCAAGGAAATATATCAAACACAAGCAAATATGTCTTGATCCTCAGTCCCCCCCCCCTCAAAAAACGATGTCTATTGTACTACCGTTTTCGAAATTTTTTTTTCTTTATACGTCGTATACGTTCCTTTGTATACGTAGGTCTCATTGCTTTATTGAGTATTGTTTCATTTGCCTCCATCTCGTAACTGAACCGGCGAACCTAACGAAACCGGTACTATTTTTTGCTACTTTTCATTACCTTATAAATCTTTTCACCAGAAACAGAAAAGAAATATATTCTTTACTTTGATAAAGTATATTGAAATGTTATGCATAACAGTTGATAATGAATGTAATTAGCCAGAAAGAAAAAGATGTATAGTAGAATGTTGGAACGCTTAAGGAATAATAAAGATTAAAATGAAACAAAACATAAGAATAAAACTTCACAATTTTCATGAAGATTCATGACTGGAACAATATAGAAATACTGAAATTATTACTTTAAAATTTTATTAATACACTTAACAAGGCTATACAGCAATCAGTTCAAAAAGATTAAAAATAAAATAGAATATTTAAAATTTATTGCCCTAATTGTTACCAGAGGAAAACTGATAAAATGCATATAAATAGTTTGTAAGATATATTCATAAATATAACAAATGGCTGGCATTTCAAGACATGAAATTTCAGGTCAATTAACAGAACTTTAACTTGCAAATTTTAAATAATATAATTAAAAAACATAATTCATATGAACTTAAGCTCAGTATTGGCATAACAGCAATCTATTCTACTCTGTTTAGAAAGCTAACTTAAAACACACACACACACACACTGGAATTTATATTAGAAACAGTGAGATCTAACGTGCATCAAATACATGATTGATTAATGAATATTTCGCAGTTCTACACTGCGAAATAATATCCCAATAATTATTTGAATGATTGATTGAAAATAATTCAAAAAGAAGCAACAAAAAAAGATAAAACAACGAGAAGAATTTCGCTCACCTCTTTCCAAACAGGTTTAGTTTTATTTCTACAAGTTTCATTATTTTTTTCAATGTGTCGCAACTGCTTCAAATGAAAAAAGAAAAAAAAAAAAAATAATCTTTATTCTTACTCTTGGCTGAGAAGTTTCTGTTATGTAAAAGCAAATACATTTCCCTCGAACGTAAATTTATGACTGTCAGTCCACTTTAGCCTTTTTTTTTAGCCTTCCTTTTTTTTTTTTTTTTTTTTTTTTTTTTAATAGATGTAGACCCTTAAAATATGCAACTGGTAAGAGCGTTCAGCGTAGAAAGAAATTGTCCTAGTTGCTTTAGTGACTTACGGTTCAATGCTTGAACATTATTATTAAGATTTTATACGCGGAATGTGCACATTTATCTTTGGAAGATGAACGCCCAGAAAAGTCACAGCTATATATTTTTTCTAGTGTTAAACATACCGAAGAAGCATTACATTTTGAAATAGAATGATTATAAATTCTTAAAGAACTTTATATTGTTTTTAAAAGATACGGTTTTTATGAACCCCTAGGTGTATTTTTAAAATATCTGATGCTGCCGGGGAAAAAAAAAATCTTTTTTTTTTTAACAAACTAACAAACAAAAAAGAATAAAAGACTAGCAGTTCTTAAAATTCTTGAAACAATTTCTGATTTTAATGATGTAATTATATTATACAAACGTGTTATATATAGTACTGTTCTTTCTCAGATTGAAAACCCTCCGCGATTTTGCGCTTGCGTCAGGATGTGTTCATTTAATTAAAAGAGGGGCGAGAGGAAAGATGGAAGGAGGAGATGTTTAAATTTAACAAGAACGTGAATTCGGATTATATGTGAACTTAGGAGAAGTAAAAACTGCGGATAACTCGTAATATTATGGGGGAAAGATAGTAATTCAGAATAAAATACTTTAGAGCAACTTTTTTTTTTACTGTAAGAGGCCTTCACATTAAATTATGGTGAATAAATGGACTTACGATCTTAAAATTTGCTTATTCACTCTTTTGCAAAATAGTAACAATTTTTTAGGTTAAAATACTTTTTTCTATTTGTTACTAAATTTTTGATGACATTTTGAGATTCGCAATGGCGGTAGATAATCCTTGACACATTTAAAATATTCTTCGTGTTGACCCCCCCCCCTTGAATTACTCATATAAGCAATCAACAAGCAATGTTTGAGTAAAAATAAAATAGTTGGGTCAAAAATAACTCGATGCACACATACACGTGGATAAAAAAAAAAAAAAAAAAAAAAAAACAATGAAAAAGTATTTAACAGGGCGGAAATGAAAGTGGAAGAATGAAGATTTAATTTAGTTTAGTTATATTAACGTCCCGTTGTAAAGCAACACTAGGGCTATTTTGGGACGGACCTCGTAATTTTGAACCGCGGTCAGATGACGAGGACGACACCTGAGCTGGCAGCCCCCGCCCTCCACACCACACCAGCGGGAGGACGTTTGGCATGATGGATTTAACGTGCAACAGACCCCCTTACACGACGGCTCTACGGTGGAATCGGGTCTCGAACCTGAAACCCTACGGCTCACAAGCCGAGACCTTACCACCAGGCCACCGCAGCCCGGAAGAATGAAGAAAAATTCGGGAAACGCGCTCATCTTCCCGCGTGTCACCCCTTAGCGAAGTCAAAAAGTGGAAGTGTCGGGATACTGAAACGTACAGTATGTATTGACGTATAATGCGTATCTATATTTACAGAGTCCGATACTGCAAAACTTCAAGAATGAAGGTGTTTCATCTTTTCAATGTAATTTATTGAACTTGTCAAGATCCTCTTTGAATCAAAATACCATCTGCAGGGAGGGAAAAAAAAAAAAAAAAAAAAAAAAACCTCCATGAACTAATTGGAGAGAACAAAAGAAACTTAATTCATTCAAAAAAAAAAAAAAAGTAAACAGATGAAAAGTTAAAATGAGCAGTTTTTAAAGTCAATCACTTGGCACCAATGTTATTATTTGAATAATTGGGTTCCGCCTTTTAGATAATTATAATTCTTCCTCTGTTAAATAACAAATATGTGATAACCATGTGATTTTTGTACCAAAATAATAAAATTTTCACAATTTTTTGAAAATATATAAATTTTGATGTCAGCTATTACATGAAATGATTTTTTTTTAATTACTATGTTGGAAAGAAATTTTGTAGAATTATATGCCCTTCTGCGTCTTCAAAAATTTAATCTTGGGAGAATTCAAACAATCGTTCTTTGTTTATTATGAAAATATTTTAAAAAAAGAATTAGTAAATGTTTTCTCACATTTAAAAATATTAAATGAATGCGAAAATAAGTCGATGGCAATTATCAAATTAGAATTATCATTTCATTTTCAAAATTATTATTCATTATTTTTTGTTATAAATTATTTTCAATTTTTTCAAAAAAAAAATGAGCATACACAGAAGATGTATTATCGATGAATTCTCTTTACATCATTCAGAAATGAAAATAAGATTTTATGATAGCCAAAAAAGATTTCATTTGTGTGTTTCTTCACGTCAGAAGACATTCAGAAGCTTGCAATCTTTAAAAATTCAATAAAAAAACTGCCAGTCCTTGTAACAATCAAAAATTGTAAAAAAAAAAGAATGAAAATGAAAATGTGGGCAGACAGGAAAGAAAATAAGCAGAAATTTTTACAAAACCATGCCATTCTATCGGCATGAGGACAAGGGGCCATGTCCGGGGGGAACACTCCCTACTTTCTGTGTTGGAATGGCACTGACATTTCTTATACAACTTGAAAAAGAAGTCATTTTTACCTCCTTTGTTTTATGATATATGGGAATTGTAGGTTTATCAGTCAGCCAACTGAAACTGGACCTCATTGATCTGCAAGTAAATTTGAAAACTTTAAATAAATTCATTGTAAAATGCCCTCAAATTTGAACGAAAGTTGATTTTAATTAGATTACATTTGATATCCTTGTAAAACAAAATAAATAAATAAATAAAACTTTCCTTGTACTACAAAAAGTTTTTGTGCCCCCAAGACAGTTAGCTATTCGATAATCCGTCTCTGCTATCCGGGGAAAAAAAAAAAAAAAGCTTTTAAATCATCGTCTTGGAAGATCAGGATTGATGCCATATCTCTTTCAGTTAATAATGATATTCTAATCATATAATATTGTAAATCATGCTGCAATTTATGATAATCTGTAGCTTTGGTATATTTTTAAGAGTTTTTTTTATATTTTAGAAAGCTCCTGTTTATATACGCTTTATTTTTCTTGAAGTTTCCGTTCATAATTATTTCTCTCTACGTTTTGTTTGATTCTTCCCATTTTCATTCAGTTTCTTTTTCCCTTCCTTCCTTTTTTTTTCTCAGTAAGCGAAAAAAGTTTGTGAACAATTTGAACAAACAAACAAAGTTTGAAAAGAATTTGCCTTCGTATTAGCACTGCGACATAGAATCTGAGGCTTCCCTAGGAGTCACGAGAAAAAACCCTCCAACGTCTGTGCGAAAAATTGCAGTTGATTGCGAAGCAAACAGACGTTTTTTGTGATTTGATCATCTTCTGGAATAGATTTTTTTTTTTTTTTTTTTTTTTTGTCATTTTCAATAATGATTATTCGCTTTTAATCGGCCCTCATTTTATTATAGAAATTTTGTTTATTAAACTTGTCGCCAATTCGTCAAATTCGCAATTCAAGTTTTCTTCTACTCACAAAGATTTTTGAATTAAGAGAATTGTGAATTTGTTAAATTTTAAATACAATGGTATAATAGCCCAATGAAAGTTTTATGAGATCCAATTAAAGAAGGGTGATTAAAAGTCATCAAAAGATTGAGTTATAATAAAAGACATAAAGGTTTAAAAAATGTAATTTCAGCCGCCTTTGAAATAACATATTCAGTTTAGGCCTACAAGATCATTATATTTCTAAGGAAATCGTCCAGTGGATGTACAATGAACGAAGATTAACAATCTGAACAGTGTAAAACGACGGTTTATTCCAGAACTTTCATTTATATGATCAAAGTTGGGAGCGACTGAACCCTCAATTCAAAATTTATGCAAATCCCTCTACTAAGCCATGAAAATACCATGGCAGAGAAACGGTATTGCAGATTCGTAACAAAGTGATTTTCAGGGCATCCCAAAAACGTGGAACAAGTGTTTATTTCATTAAGTATTGCACCTAGATGCAAACTTCCAGTCAAAAAGTTTCATTAAATAAGGTAGGTAATTGTATGAATACGCTTAGAATTCTGTGGAGGTTGATAATAAAGTTTAGATAAATTAAATGCTTATCCACCTACCACAGTGCAAAAGATCCAATTAATTTAAATAATAAAACAGTAAAAGTTTTAAAAAAAATGTTTCTCATACATTCATCTATGCGAATACAAGATTTCATACTTCTGTCTACGCAATTTGCAAAGATATTAAAGACAAATTTATTGACCTAAGACCACATTTTCATACTTGTGATAGATGTTTGAAACAAATCTTTTATTATATATTTCCTTGAAAATACATTACAATAGATTATTAAAATGATAGAATCAAAATATGATAAGACACTTATGAACTGTTATTAAATTTTTTAAATTGGTTTAATAGTACATTAAGTGAATTGTTTACAAAACTTTTTAAAAATAAACATTTTGGTATCTCTATAAGGTTGCATTTTTCTAACAATACTTACCTACACATGTAGCTGTATTACGATTACATACAGCATTAATCATGAGAACTTCAAAATATTTAATTTTTTTAAGGAAAACTTAATAGTATTACACTCATTATTGCGAGTAAAGATATTTTCCCCCACTGTTCAGAATTACACTACTTTTCTGAGAGATCTTAAATGTTCAATATCTCAAGCTTCTCTTCATTATTAAGTCGAACAACAGTAATGCTAAATAACAAAGTTCTTTTGAATCGTGATGTTCAAAAAATGATTTACTACAAGAAAAATATTTTTCATGGCAGTGTTTTGCATTGAATAAATTAGTAATTCTAAAAGAACTATTTTCATCTAAATTTGTGATAATATCCTCTGTACTTAGAAATGAATATGCTTCTATAAATCTTACAAAAAGAAGCGTGAAACTCTTTGTATGAAAAGATGAAAATGAGAGAAAGTAATGAAATAACTGAAAAACGAATAACGATCATGGTTTTATTTTCAAAATTAAGTCTTGTAACGGAATTGTTTTCAGTATTTAAATTTATATTTCAAATACCGGATTTATCATTTATTTTTAAATATTTTTTTCTGCGAAGCACAAAAGTGCTTGTGTGTTATGAATGATTGAATTGATAGCACGTACTGTAAATGATACAATTTCAAACTTAAAAGTTAGTTCTTCAAATCTTGACGATCTTTAAACTTCTTTTGAAAATATCCAAATAAATTATTTTTGATAGAAAATGACGGCTATTATTTTAGTCTAGTGCTGCAAATGAAATTTCTAAATGATGGCAAGGAGTCGGATCGAATTTTAAAACTAACCGCAGTTTGAATTTTCTGCTTAATGATAAAACAACTCCAACTCAAATAGAATACCATTTTTGTGGATAGATTTTCCTGACAATGAAACAAAATCAAAATCCTTCGACATTGTTTTACGGATTGAAGGTAAGTAGCGAATTTCGAAATTCTTTTTTTTTTTTCACGGATCTGTGTCTCCTGCTTTAAATAACGTTATAAGTTGAAATTGCATTGGCTACTATTAGTTAATTTATTGAATTGTATATCTAAAATAAAATAAAGCGAGTTTTATATTTTATTTAAAAATTTGCTTTGAAATATATCAAGGAAATTCTTAGTTTGTATATCCGGTAGATGCTCAAATCTTGTTTTTGATATTTTTGGCTAACACAGCACTTTTTTTTTTCTTTCAAAAATGCATTGAATACTGCAACGGATTTATATATCAATTTTGATTTCAACTAATCCAGTAGATCCAATCTCTATCTTATTTAAATATTTACCTAGTAGAAAGTTGAATATATTTCTTGGTTTTGTTAATTTCTGGTATATCAAAATCTGGGAGATTTGAGATTTTCAATTCATTATATTTTCTCTTAGACTATATAAATTTAATGTTTACATTTATTTTGAAATGTTTTCTCACATAGGTTAAGAAATAATCCAGCAGGCGTGCTTTTAAACCTAGGACTAAACATAAGATATTCTGTAGTCCATTGTGTAAAGATAATTTTTGCACAGATTTTTTTATAAGAGTATTATTTATATAATTAATTATGCTATATATTTTGATGTTTTATAAAACTATAAATAAGAATGCAGATCCTTTTTATTTTTCACACATTATTTTGCCTTTAAATAATAATACATTTTTTTTTTTTTTGTTGATAATATAGATTTTTCTCGCTAAAGCACAGAAAGTTGGGAGTCTCTAGCGATGGAGGTTGCCCTAGAAGTAGACTAAACTATAGATAGCTATGAGTTGATAAAATTGATCCAGTCTTCAGCTGACTATGAATAAGAGGCTTTTAAAGATATTGTTCAAAGTTATAACTTCAGATAGGATCCAAAATGGGACAAATGAGAGAAAAGATAAAGAGAATGAAAAATAATTGGTGATCAAACAAAAGGAGGAGAGAGAGAAAATGCTGTTCTTTTAAAAAAGGAGATAGAAAATATTGTTCTCTTAAAGAAGATAGCCTTCACAGAATCTATTTTTTTTCCCAGACGCTGAAGATGCACGCTGTTTTTCAGGTTTTTTTTAGCCAAGCAACACGATGTTGAGTTGCAGGCTCTTTCAAATTAAACCCATTTTTAAGTTGGTATTCAAACACAAAGTGCTCAACATTACACACTTGATCGCATGGGCATGTGAGCGAGTCCAATTTTTTAAATCTGTTTAGATAACATGGGAATGGACCGTACGCTGTTAAGAAAAACATTAAAGTTATTATTAAAAACTTAGTATCTATGCAAGGCATGTATGTTCTAACCTTTCTTCCTGATGCAGAGAAAAAGGAAGGAGATTCAATCATATTCTTTCTTGGGGTAGTAAAAAAAAAAATCAGGGAATGGTACGCTGCAACCACAAATTGCCAAAAACTGATAGAAAAATTTGTTGAAACTGAATCTCTGAATGTTCGTTTAGATAGAATGCATTGGTAATCACATTGCTACATCATTCCTTGAACATGCGTTGGCGAATGCTGCAAGTTCTTCCTTTAGGTATAACGGCGGGAAGCACCTCAAATATGAGGATGAGAAGCTGCGGTACAAGCAGGTATCTGGCTCTTTTTCATTGCAAAATAGTGATGTTATGGCAGGTTTATTATAAGTTTATTTTATCCACACCACAGGAAATTTTATAACCAACACACGCTTATCGGATTTTATTTTTTTCTAATTTAAGAATTCACAATTGTACAAATTTTCAGGGACTTTAGACACCCAGTTATATTGTAGTTGGACAGTCTTTAAATTGGCAGTGCCGTTGTTTTCCTGATAAATGGAATGCATTTAAACAGTTTTTATTTTGCTAGTCTCTAAGTCATTTAAATAAGCACCAAAACATAGTATTATAAAATATTTTATTTGTTAACAATATATACACATTACATCACAACATGGAGAGTTTAAAAACACCTGCTAAAATAATGCGGGGAGAGAAAAAAACAAACAAACTAAAATGAGATTTTAAATTTTCCCATTTGTTTATTATTACATATATGCAAGGTGGATACAACATATTTGAACTGTAAATTTTTTACAACATTCCTCTAAAAAAATTTTCTTTATGGAAGAAACGCCAAAATTATAAAATAATCCAATAAAACAATAAATTACGACATAAATAACATTTCATAAGATTTCAAAATTAAAATCAGGCTCGTCATCTTTTGTGCGAACTGTAATACGAAACAAAATTCATTCAAATACTTTCACATCCATTTTAAAAATAACTTTAACACTTATATAAACTAAATCTATAATAAACAATATATATACATTAACAACAACAACAACAAAAGCAGAATATAATTAGCAATTAGATCATTATTAAAATCATGCTAAACAATATTATATAGAAACTTATTGAGATGGTAAAATCGTACTTTAGTGTGCCCCTTGCTGCGCCAGGACGCCAATAAAGATGGCGGACAAAATAAACTATTCTGCAAAACAGTTACGGTTACTACTTTCTGCATTAAAATTATGATCTTTACTGATACGTATTGTTTTATCTGAGAGAGTTTTATTTTTTTTTTTTTACCCTTTGGGATCACTATAGCTGCTTATCTCAATAATTTCGAAATAAAGAACTTCTACAATGCGCCCAGGGCCCGACATATCCTAATCCCCCCCCCCCGCTTCCCTACTTCAGTAATGAAGAACCGAACTTTATGGCGGTATTTAAATTTTTCATCTCATTATAAATATATAACAAGAAAATTGACTAGAACCTAAAATAGCTATAAAGCCCCCCCCCTCTAATGATCAGACCAAATATCGTTCTGTCCATTTTATTGATTTTTTGACGATTTTTTTAAAAAAGTTCTTTGAAAAAGGAAACGTAAAATAAACTTTATACTCCATTTGGGGGCCCCCTCTGATGTGGGGGCCCGGGACAACTGCCTCAAATGCCCCTGCCTTAGTCTGGCTCTGGCTGTACCGGTCTGTTGTGCAGACAAAAAAAATTTAGAGCATGAGATACTATAAATTGATGATGCTCTAATGCAGGTGCCTTCGGCATCTGAAGAAGGCACTAGGCAGATTTTTTCAACTTAATAAAATCTCCTAAGGCTTTGCTAGCAGCTTGAGCCCGAACCTAGTAGCTTCGCTAGTACATTGAACATAAAGACTGTATGCACATAACAGGAACAATACATAATCAACAGATAAGAAAGAACGAAGGACGTTATAGGAACGGATCTTTTTCAGAAAAAAATTTAATGAATTAATATACTTACTTGATTTATTTAATCAGTCGTCTCAGAAGGGTACGTTCTGAATATTTCCCTGAGGAATCTGAGAACTTTTTCAGTTATAGTGATGTTGTTTTGCCACCACCTATGTATTCTGCCATGTAACCGTCGAATTCTCCGGCTACATGGTTTGTTCCTTGCAGAGATCTTTTAATTGCACTCCAGGTACCCTCGATTAAATTCGTATGTACTCCAGTTTCTGGGTCTTTAAACGTCAGAGTATGGTTGACTGTCAAATGCTTATAATCCTCATTAGTGAGACAGTTATAAGATGACCAACAGTCTGAAATTATTGCGCTACCCAGAAGAATTCTTTTAATAACCTCAAGCAACACATCTGTACTTCCGAACTTAGTTTCATCGATTTCAACAACCTTTCCAATTCCAGCAATTTTTCCATCAAACGCTAAACAAGCCTCCTCTCACACTCCTTTACAAAATTTCATCCAATCAATCACCATTTTTGTTTTAAGATTCAAGTCATTAAAAATACTTTTATGCCTCATTCTGTTTAATCACACATAAGTCCTACATAAAATTACACCCAAATACAAATGACTTTTTATCAAACCTTACAAATGACGTTTTATCAAACCACGAACTTTCCTCACAGACCTTTTAATATGGCGCGGATTCGATCCTTTCCTTCTGCAACACCAAATCTTTCCATCGATTCTCTCATCAAAATCAATAACTTTCATATTCTCACCACACACCAGAAATGCATACTTAGAAGCTATCAAATCACTCTCCATACAAAATTTCAAACAAGCATCCTTTCCCAATTTCATCAACTTATTATATATTCCACCTACCCTTCATCCATTCTGCAGGTTCAAAATACTTCCCGCCATTCCATTCACCAAACATCCATTCTTGCACAAGATTTTTAAAGTAAGAATTCAGACGATTTGCCAAAGCGCATGCCGACAGTTAAGAATTGCAAAAGAATAAATATTTTCTGTTCGTATTCGCATTAAAAATAACATTACTGTGTCTTATTAACAATAAAAAAACTTTTAATTATAATACAGAACTAAATTAAAATCTTTAACCGATATTTTTTATTATTATTTTTAATTTAACGTTTATCATAAAATAGCTGTAGTTCATATACAACTCAACCACCGTAAGAAGCAGTGAACAAAGCAGCATTAGGGTTGCCAGAAGATCGTTTCAGTGGGTTACCATATTGGCGAGAAACTCTGGGCATACTTAAGTACAATTCAACCATTTAAATTTTTAAATCAATATAATTTTTCATTAATCAGATAAGATATTTTAATACCTTTATCTACTCCCAAGAATGTTAATTTTAATACCAATTTTTTAAAAAAATAAATCAACATTTTTTTTTTTTTTTTTTTTTTTTTTTTTACAATTTTTCATAAGAAACTTGACATAAATTAGAAATAAACAGCTTGACACAGACAAAAACAATTTTATAAATACACACAAAAAGACAAATCACTCAAGACTAAAAATTTGGAAAACACATTTCATAGGAGATATAATATACAGTAAAGCACCCCTTTTTGCGTCATTTATATGCCAATTCATCATTGTCTCGCTTCGTTCGTAGACTTCCTAGTAATAAGTATTTCGTATTTATACTACGCAAAGTTTCAAGTCGTTTTTGCTGTTGAAGAAGACTGAAACCAGATATCACATTCAAGGAGTTCGCGAACTGTGACAGACTTCGGAATTATTCATAAATGATAAATTAAGAGACGTAATTTGGCGTTAATTCAAACAATGATGAAATTCACTATCCAAAGTTGTTTCACCGTCTTTTAAAGACGCAATGAACTCTAATTAAAAAAACTCCCAATTTCCTTCGTCAAAACACAAGTAAAAACATTTAATGAACTTGATTCATATTGTCGTATTAATTACATCAATATAATCAGAACATCAGACGATGGCAAATAGTTTTTTTTAAATAATAAACGTCCACTAGCATGCATAAAAATCTCATAAAATAATATTTTACTTGCATGGAAGCCAAGGCCAATTGTAACACGCACGTTACACAGCGAGTTTTAAAAGTTTTAATCAGAATTTTCGCCAAACACGATCCTTGTAATGGACTTTATTATGTCAGTACAATCGATGCTCAGCCGAAATGGGCAGCGAGAAGTTGTGAACATGGACCTCGTTTTAGGGCAGAAAAAGTATTTCCATATTATAAATATTAGCTGATCTTTTTAAAAAAATATTTTATTCATTTACAATTATGAACTTTTTATGTGGTACATAATTTAAAATGTAAAATAAATAGATTTTTGTATACATTGCCCCTATTTTATGACTAGGCAATGATTTCTGTACCGAAAATTCAAGCTATCTTCCAAATAAAAAAAAAGTTTAATTTTTCCAAATCATTCGAAAATTTTTTTAATAGTATCTTCAACATTCCTAAATGTAACACTGGCATATAAATGGCTAAAAAACGTTACAATTATTACTTTTAAATAATTTTACATTAGCAGTATTATATCTGTAATAATCGAAACAAGCTTATTAAAATTCCGATTATAAGTCTTTTTTATTTTTAACTCGTTTTATAGCCATCTTTTAAAAGACATAAAAATGGTGCTTTAATGGATATGAATAAAATAAATATATCACTATAAAACAACAAGGAGTTTTGAATTCATACTCATAGCTAAAATTTACACACTATTCATTACTCAAGCTCTTAGTTCAGATTTTCAGTTCTTATTATTAATGACTCCTCAATTTAGAGCAACCAGTTATCCGAACATCAAGAAAAACACACTACATTTGTAAAAACAAGCCGTTTAATAAATTTTGTTGTTTATTACTTTCTTTTGCACCGATTTCTTTCAATTGCTATTTGCAGTAGACCTTCCTGAAGAAAATTTAATATGCTACATCTTAAAGGGAATTGGAATTTTTATTATGACATCTTGTACAAAACAATATAAAATTCAGGTGGTATTGCAGTATATATTTTTTGTATTGCACCTTTTTTATTAGGTAGATAAGCAACTTACGATACTGTCACAATACAATATTTGCCATTCGGAGAAATTTCGGTTAAGAAGGTATGAAGAGGAAAAACTGCATCTGATATGAGTACCCATGCATAATGAAGTCAAGATTAAAGCACAAATAAATAAAGGAAACCTTACCTGAATGAATAGATTAAAGAACTTTTTATAAGAGCAAAAAGTGTACCAGATTTATTTTTTTTTCAGTTTGATGGGATAAATTTATATTTTAATCTTAATAAAAATTTAAAAAAATTAAAAATCTCTGAAAATGATATAGAATTTTAAGGAAATTAAAATGAAGTTTCACCAACCATATTTCACGACTACATTATTAAAGAGAGTTTAATAATGTCAAAGAATTAAGTTTCATAATATTAGCTTTCCAAACATAAAAAATAATAGAAATCTTGAGGCAGATAATAATTATTACTTTGAATTTAACAACAACAATAACAAAAAGCCCTCAAACTTATTAAACAAAATTTAATAAACTTTATGGAGAGGGGCATTTCTTCAAAAAAATCGTGAATTTCAACGTTATTATTATGTCTTAAATAAATGGGCAAATTAATTAATCGAAACGTTCACTAATTTTTGTCCAAATATAGTTGAATTACTAACTAAATTTTTCATAAATTTCTAGAGACAAAGGTGATGCCAGAATTTGATGAACAATTTTGTACGCTGGAAGTGGAACATTTCATAAGTTGAATGTTATTTTAAAATATTTGAAAAATTCATGCATTTTTTATTTGAACCAAGAAGCATTTGTAATGCAACTAGTAAACATTCTAATTCTTCGTAAGAAGTTTCTAAAAGAGATTCTAAAATCGATTTTATTAATTGAATTGAACAATCGTTTCTCTTTTATGGAAATATTGAAAAAATTTCTGGAAGGTTTTTAATGCTGAAGATCATTGAACCATTTAAAACATTTTTGTTATTCTATTAATACCATATCTACATATTTATATATTCATTTTATTCCAATACATTCAGTGTAGACAAAGTTTTTACAATAGTATAATCATGCATAACACTTCCAGAGAGCATGAAAAATTTAGAACTAATTACCAAAATCAATACAATTAAAAACAGATTTTGCAAATTAATTTCTATAATTATTAGAACACATAGTATTAAATATTTAAAATGTTATCAATATCCCAGATAGTGAAACCAATTATTGTGCTATCGGGTAATAAACATTACTGGCCTTGTGATAAAAAAAATAGAAGGACAATAAAAAAAGTTTCATCGAAATTGGCTGATGTTCAGTTTTATTTTCAATAGTTGTATAGATTTCAACTTGACATATTTAGACACGATACAGACTTGGAACCAAAAAGTAAGATTTGAAAAAAGCTGAACTTCATAAAAAAGTGAACTGTGTCCTACACAAACACCAAGAAGTAAAATAACTATAATTATTTGAACAACAAAATGTATATAAAAAGAGCTTGAGATAAGATAATACAATTATAAAATTATTACATAAAAGAAAATTAATAGATATTAAGAATGATAAAATTCTATTTCCTAAATATTGAAATCAGTGGAAATGAGGCACTAACTATAAGATTGACCGCTGCATTTAGAAGACCAGTAATATAAAATATGTAATATTATATGGATCCTCAGATTAATAAAGAAGCATCTCCTGTTGAGGGGATGTGACATTCCCCCTTCGTCACACACCCGAGTAAAATATGCAACTAATGTGAATAAAATAGGGGTAAAAAAAAATGCTATATCTATTGCTTTAAGTCAGAAAAAAATCGCACGGCAAATATCTATTTTTTAACCTTTGGATTACTTTAATTGAATTTAAAAATCTTACTCCAAATCGCAATTTATTAAAAAGTTGTTATCCTTGCATGTCTATAAGTGAATACAATATAACATTTTTCAAAACATCAACATTTAAATCATCAAACCAACAGTTTCAAATTAAATTTTTAGAAACTAAAAACTCAAAATAAAAAAAAGAATTTTAATAGTTTCTGACATCTTAAGATATTATGTTATCCTTTTCCAACAACAGCAAAACTACAACAGAATTACATGAAAAAAGGTGTTACTAATTTAGATTTTATTTTGGAGACACCTAAAAACTTGACACAAATCTTAAGAAGTACCATATTTGTAATGTATGACATTAAAAATATGACACGACTTTTTTTTTCACACCAGTAATAGCATTTTATAGATTTAAGGAGGAAATTTTAAAATAAAATCTTTGTTTAATAGTAATACAAAAATTTCTCAATATATACAACCAAAGCCAATATATAATTTTAGTTTGATAAGTACAAGGGAGAATCTAATAGGCGCAAAGCCTTTGAGTTAAGCTAAATGTTAAACAGAAATATTCCATAAACTTAATTACCTCCCGACCCCTTCAAGCCTAAAATGTCACAGTGATTTAATAAGATAAAACTAATACATTCATTTTTACTATACATGTTTTAACGAACCTAATTACTGGCATGTTTTTAAAAAATGTCTCCATTACTTCAATACACACACACACACACACACACACACACACACACACACACACACACACACACACAAAAAAAAAAAAAAAATGAGGCATAAGAATGATAAAATTACCGTTTTCCAATATTTTTAGTCATGTTTTTAGCTATAAAGCCCAAGCACATGAATTCATATATCTGTATGGAAAAGTGAGGTCACAATAAAATATTTAGCAACTGTAAAATCAATGTTATCCTTTAAGAGGAATTGATAAATTTTCCACTAAAATCATGTACATACAAAAAGTACATGATGATATTATGTTACATACCCCATGGCACATAACAAATGCATTTCACTCGAAATATATCGATGTTGACAATCACTATTCTGGACAAAAATGAATGTATGGCATTTGAAATCTAAAATATTTTTCAGGATTTTACTACTTCTAAAAAGGGAGAAATCTCACAGAAAATTCCAAAGATTTCACAGTTATGAATTTTTTTTTTTTTGTTAATATTGTTGATGAAAGCAGGAAAGATGAGTTTCTTTAGAATATTTAGACAATTCAGTGCAACACAACGCAAACAGCACAGTAGTTTTAAGAATTATGTGCTGAAAAAAAAATTTATGGGGATGAAATGACAAACTAATGACAAAAACCGGTTTAAAAACATTTTAAATTTTACTAGCTGATACCCGGCGCATTGCTGCCACAGGAGAAATAATTTTGAAAATATTGTTTGAAATAGCTATCTTGTTTAATTAGGAATGATAGGAAAAATGATATATAATTAAGAAGTATAAATTATATATTATTCAAATGCTTTAGGGTAGACAATAACCCGTTTTCAGCAAAAAACAAATTTCTTGGCTCTCCGACTCGTGAGCATCCAACATAGAATTGGCCATAGGAAAAACACGAATTTTCGAGGTTCAACCAGCACACTTAAAAGTGTTTACAATTTGTTGCTGGTCATCAAGAATGCAAATCGATAAGGAAACTGCAATCGTTTGAAATCGAAAGGCATGTCGAAGGGACCAATGGGAATGAGTGGGATTAGCACATATTCTCCATTGCACTTTCCGTTAAGAACAGTCGCCTCGATTATTGCCGCATATTGATCTTCTGATTCTGACGCGCATGATCGGTTAGTACATAAACTCTGTCTTTCGATTGTTGCTGCATTTTGATCCTGAGATATAACTGTATTATGCCTATAACCTTCGCGCAAGTGCAAGCAATAAGTTGCCAAAGTTTTATCGCAATCGGATGAACAGCACGGCAGAGCATAAAATAGGAGCAAACAAAAATTCATTTTTATATATCAGATAAAATATAAAAATTATATTATGCCTATAATCTTCATGCAAGTGCAAGCAATACATTAGCAAAGTTTTATCGCAATGGATGAAAGGTACGACAGCGCATAAAATATGAACAAACAAAAATTAATTTTTATGTATTATATATGAAGAATCATATAGTTTTAAGCTATCAATTTTTAAATGATTATAACAGAAAAATGAACAGAGGAGTTAAAAAAAATTAACAATATACACTTAATTTACAATATGTCAACATGAATGTTAAAAAATACACAAAAACTTACAGAAAGCTTATAAGAACAACTTATTGATTAACTGGTGATATTTCTTACCATTAAAAAGCATATTTTTCAGAAAAATTTGAAAAATGCATTATCAAACACTTGGGTATCAACTATTTTTCAATAGAATAGATCAAAAGCTACACTTTCTTAAAAACTGAATGCTTATTTTTAAGTTGGAAGCATATGAACATTGAAAGGGTTAAAAATAATAAAACTACATTTTTATGATTGGTGAATAGGTGGTACTTAAAAAAAAATATCAAATAAAAAAAATTATAACTGGGGAAAAAAAAAAAAAAACGTAACAATGTAGGCTTAAATTGCAATAGTGTCCACATGAATGGATCAAAAATGCCCAAATAAATTTCCAAAAATATTGTAACAACAAATTGCTAAATAAGGATATTTCTTATAAAAAAAATAGATAATACACAATATTGAAGAATTCATCATGCAAATACATGGATATTATCAACAGTAGGATTTTTCAATAGATTTTTCTCATCATAAAAAGTCTACTTAAATAAACCGAATAACAATTTTAAGATCTTCGGAAACGTGCAAACACTGAAATTGTTAAAAAATAGTAAAAGCGCACTTTATCACTGGTGGATAGGTGATACTTTTAAAGGTAAATTATCACCTAAGAGAAAGACCTGTGTAACACGACCAATGGCTTTAGTCTGTCCAACACGTAAAAGAAGTTTAGAGCCTGGATGAACGCATTCAGGGCGCTGAATAAATTTAAAAATAACAGATGCCGTATCATTTACAGAAAGACTAGATCTACCCATAATACCCAGAATTGTTGCTGTCTGTCGAACATTTCCAATATGTACAGAAGCTTGAAATCCAGAACAAATATTCGTCGTATGGAACAAAATTTGAATCTTAGCTTGAAAATAATAACAAACAGGAGGTCTGACCTGTTGACTGATAAGAACCATACCTTTCCGAAGGGGGATGTCTTGACTAGAGAGCGCTAAAGTGGCACTTTCACAAGCTCTGACAATTCGACTTGGAACTTTGTGCCTATGTAATGATAATACTTTTGTGATATTAAAATGTCCACTATCAGATGGACCCACAAGTAATTTATCACCTTCATGAATAATTCCACTGGTCAGCAATCCCGAAACAACTAAACCAACATCAGGGACATGAAAAGTTTCATCAATCTGAAAAAGAAAAGATTCAACATATTTTTCAATTTTTACAAATAACTATCACCAAAAAATCGAATAAGATAAAATAATTATCCAGCTTAATATAGCTTTTTAAAGGTGTTTTAAATGAAAGCGAATTATTGAATACTAATACTTCTAGAAGGCTTTTAGAAAAGTCAAAAGAATATTACATTCATAAATTAAAGCATTATATCAGCCATTCGCCTAAATGAACGAAAGATTTTTTTTTTTTTTTAACTTGACAGCATTTTTAAGATCTTTATAAACAAATTATGAATAAAGACAAATTTGTGTGTATGGTGATACATTTGTGAAAAGCTTTTTAAAAAAATTTAACAGCAAAAATAAAACAAAATGTAGATTTTTTTTAATACTTACAAAAAAGGGTGATTTTTTTAACTGTATTCACCATGCATACATACAAATAGAAATGTAGGATTAAAAAAAAAAGCTTGTTTTCTAATGATCTTCCTAAAATATATTATACTGATTAACACATTAAACCATATAAAATACAAAATACCTGAAATTCAGCAGGTTTCTGCATGAGAAGTTCTCTGTCTTTTTGATTAATCGTTGGAGGCAATATATTTAAAAATGTATATAATAAATCAAGACCTTTTCCAGTGACACAAGAAACTGAGAAAATTGGAATAATTTTGTCAGAAGCAAATGAACTTGCAGCAGCCAAAGCATCTTCCTCAGTGAAAACTTGAAAGGAAAGCTACAAATGAATAAATACAAACTATGAAAGAGGCATGAAGCAATACAATGTTACATAAGACAGCACATTTATATTACCTTGAGGTAAATTACAAAGAGACATTTCAAAACAATTTTACTTAAATTCTCGAGCATTCAGGTTTTAAATTATGTCACAGAAGTATGCCTGAAGAAAAAATGCTGAAGTATAAATTCTTTTTCTGCATATATTTTCATATATAAATAAAAAACTAAATTTATAATATAAACTACTTTATTAAAAGCATAGTCATGTAATATTTAATGTCGGATCAAATTCAATAACAATCTGCAATTTTTTTTTTTTTTTTTTTTTTTGTACAATGCATTTCTGGTAATACCATAGCAGCAAACCAAATACATAAACACTTGATTGAAAACAATAATTTCAGTTGATTTTTTTTACAGTAGAATTAGCACAATTTGCTTCAAACACGAGGCACCACAACCTGTAGTGTTTACTAAACTCATGTCCATAAATTAAGGATAATCCAGAATCACAAGGAAATCGAACTAAAGAAAAAATTTCACTAGCAGAATTATCACACATATGTTCAAGAATAATATGCAAATTAAAGGATGGCACCAGATGATGCCAATTGTATGTCACAATGACGAGAGTATAAGAGAGGGGTAAATTATAAGGAAGGGAGTCAAAGTAAAATTGTTCACATCTTCATTGTTATGTTAATTGTTATGATCTTCATTTGACTGTTTAAGCAATGCTACATAATTTTTTCTGACACTTGAATGCTTTTAATAAGGCATGGGAATAACTTTAACCTGAAATGATGTTCGAGCATTTCTTATTCTAACCACAAACACACTTACTCAAGTTATTTGTATAAGTGGCATTCTCCTAAAAACAGCATCAACAGAATAGCAATATTAGCCTGTTTCATTAAGTAAAATGTTAAAAATGGAAAAATTCAACAAAAAATAATTTGCATTCTTAATAATTAATTATGTTACTATCTCATTAAAAATAATACTGCTTATATTCTCTAAAATTAACAATACATTTATAAAAAATTAAATAAATGAAATATGAAAATTTAAAAAAAATGAAGTACATACTATAATTAATAATAATAATAAAAGTCATAGAATCTAATACCTTCGAAGGTAAAACTAAGCTCATAACTATATTGTTCATTAGAATATTATACAAAGATTTCTATATTAATATCCAAAAGTGCTCAATAGACTCATGAAATTACACATATAAAATGAACTCCGAAGTGCATTAAATCTTATTTCTTAAATGCTAACTGAGTAATATGAACAATAAAAAGAATCTTTATCAAGAAAAATATTTTTTAATACTTTTAAAGGCCAATTTAATATGATTTCAAAAAGTACAGAAATCAAATGGCCACTATTACAAAGATAAAGTACAAAATCTAAAAATTTTATACCTTCATGTTTTACATATTCAAAAGGTTTATTGCGCTGTTTTTAGAGGTAAACATAGCATTGTTTAGAACATTGTGATGGAATATTTTTTGAAATCCTTAGACTTAAGAGGTACTTTAAATAACTCCTCTTCCCCCCAAAAATCCTTGAAATTTTTTTCATAATATAAGTTATTATAATCACTTGCTTATTTTTCCTAATCAATCATATAAATTTTTATATTTATTCTTAAAATTAAAAATCAAATGATGGCATCAACATAATTCAGATATGCTATAATGTCATAAAGTAAAATTGTATACAAAATTTGGTTGTATGATGCTCTGCAAAATTTTAAAAAAAATGTTATATTTGATATTTACATATTGCATCACTATTACAGAAGGACTGATAAAGATACCTTTTTATATCCAGGTGTTTGAAGTAATTCTTCTAGTTGCTGCAGAGTTCTTTTCAAACATGCTGGAGTAGCTATATCAATCTTATTTATAACAACAACAATAGGAATATCAACAACTGTAGCAAGCCCAAGATGCTCCTTGGTTATTCCAGAAAGCCCACTAACAGCACTTATGACAAGCACAGCAAAATGTGGAGAGTGGCCTTTAAAAACAATTTTTTAACATTTTTTAACAATAAATGCTAGTTAAATAAAATATTGCCAAATGTTAAAAGCTGTAAAACTTAAATGTAAAAATTACATTAAAATAATTTAATGACAGATATGATTTAAAATATGAAAACAAATCAATACCTGTCAATCCAAATACTGTTGTTTTTAAATACTTTTTATGTCCAGCTAAGTCTATAAATGTAATCAATTTCTTTGAATTATCACAAATTTCTTCAGCAGTTCTACAAGTACTGTAAGTCATGGCACTGCCCTGAGAATCAAATCCAAGTATTTCATGGCTTATGCTACTTGTTCTTCCACTTTGTATTTCGTGTAAGTGGCGAAATAGATTTAGTCTAGCACTTCCATGGCCATTATCTTTTTCTCCTTGAGTAAGCACTCCTAGTAATGTACTCTTTCCAACATCAGAGCCACCCAGAACAGCTACTCTAAGTTCAATCGACTGCTGATCATCAGGAACCTTTCTAACTAAAAACTGAGGAAAAAGACAAAAACAAGTTACATTTTTAAGCACATTTAATTTACTTCTAAAGTATAGTAAAAATACATAAAATTTAACAAAAAATATACACTAATAATGTAGTAATGAATGTATTCGTTAATTTTAGTCACAAAAGCGATATTTTCTTCCAATAAACACTGATGTCACCTTATTGAAGAAAATAATTTATGAATAAACTAGATAATTTAAAATGAATGGAAAAATTTAGTATTTTTCTGAGCAAAACACACGGATAAAAATCTATTTCAAAATCATCATCACACGTTTATTTTGTCGCTAGAGGAGCAATAAGAAAAAATAACATTATACAAGTTCTTTAGTTGTTTTTCCTATCTTGTTTAAAGTTCCAAGTTCTTAATTGTTTTAGGTTATGTATTAAATAAGAATTAAAAAGACATGACTTCCAATCCTATATTGCAACATGGTCTTTAGTTGAAATATCTACATATGAAGGGTATTATAAGAGGTGTTTATGATATTTCTAGTTTAAAGATGACGGTTGTCATTTCCGAATCTTACAACGACCAGAGTAAAACTATTTTGTAATAAAAAAGAGGAAGCTTTCGTAGATACAAGAACAAACTGTCTCTTACTAATAATTCAAAAGCAATATGAAGATATCTATCAACCATATCTTGTACAAACTTTTTGTTTTATAACTGGGTATTTTCATGGGTATGGGGTTTTCTGGTTTCTCAGTAATTACGATTTAAACATTTTTTCCCCCTTAACTACACAAAATTTCTATAATCGGGGAGAACTCAAGATGACAATACATAAAATGCTTTGATAGATCCAATTCCAAGTGAATGACATAATAAGTATTTCTACATCAGGGCGCATATTGCAAAACTGCTACAAAAATTAAGCACTTGTAAGTCACCAAAGACAAAATAATTAAGCACCTTTGTCCATGGATGAATATGTAAATCCACATATTTTCTAAGCAAAGAATATTTTATGCTTTATATTAATGCATCGTTTTTATTTAAAATATATACAGGGTGTGTCTGGATTCATGGGCCAAGTTTTAAGGGTAGATAAAATACCCATAAAGAAGCATATTTTGTATAGCAATGTGAGGTCGGAAACGAAAACTTTTGCGGGAAAAACAAATATGCTGAGGAAAAGAAAAGAAAGTTTTTTACTTATATAATATTATATTAAGTGCACAAATATGCCACCACCAACATCGATACAGGCCTGGTAGCATCTAGCAGGTGATTCGCGTACTCTTTGGGAGATGCATTGTTTTTCTCCAACAGTTGCAGCAGCAAGTGAAAGTTTAACAATGAGGTGCTCATCAGATTCGTTTGGAATTTCATAGATATTGCATTTCCGGCCCTCTTTGTACTTACTTATACCGCTTATACTTTTTATTTCTGACCCCATATTGCTATATATATAAAAAACAAATGTTTCTTTAGATGTATCTAGAACCTGCCTGCAAGTTTTGCCCATGAATTCAGGGACACGCTATATATTTAAAATTTTAAATATGCATTTTTTAAATTTTAATATTTATTTCCACATTTGCCTGCGTTTTCTATTTTAAAATAAAGGATATCTTTTTAGTTTAACAATAAACAAAAATGATAATGCACATTATCATTACCAAAAATATACACCAACTTTTTCCAACATTTCTTAAAATTAACAAACTGCCAGCTAACAAGGACGGATGCATTATTTCTAAAATTACCGAGACTGAGTAAAAGCATAGCATAATCAAAAATTTTCGAAGCGGGCAACGTTTTTTTAATTCTGTTAATATCAAAAATTAGAGGACGCATTAGGGAGTAAAAATTCAATTTATATTTTACTCTGTATTATGCTTCCAGAAACTTTTAATATAATTTATGCTTATTTCATTTTATTGTTTTTTTTACATCTAAATAAATATGGTGTATGGATACTGACGGATTGAAATCGATTGTGGGAGCAATCTTTAAAAAAATCTTTAGAAAAATACTTTCCATAAAACTAAAATATTTTAATATGATATGGCGAATTCTAAAAATGGTTTTAACTTTGTTTAAAGGTTGAATAGAGCTTCATCACTTATTGGAATGTCAATACAACTTTGAAGAGAGAATTGATTCAAGAATTGAAAGTTTTGGAAATTCGATTTATAAGACATTGATTAGAATCTAAATATGTGTTACAAACAATAGAGATTTATACAATTAGTAAAGTCGACACATCTTTGTGAAAAATTTGTAAAAGAATTCATTGCTCAAGATGGTGAGATACCATTCCCTGAAATAAACAACTACGTAAATTGTACTAAAGAGCCGCAATGATTTAATTACCATTTCTTTTAGAAAAGTTTATTTATCAGTACCAAATAATGCTGAGAGATTTTCAATGATTTAATTACCAATTCTTTTAGAAAACTTAATTTATCAGTATCAAATTATACTGACAGATTTTCATCACTACAATTTTAAAGTCTGAATTTAGAACTAAAAATATACACGTACATAGTCAAATCATTAAAACGCCCAAAATTGTACGGTTTTAAAAAATTACGAACACGATTTCACTTATATCTCGAAAGTCATGACCAAATTCCCCAAGTCGAGGATAATGTGCCCGCCCTCCTGCTCCCACTGAAGTAAAAAGTATTCTGCGACAGGAATTTTCCTTCAAAAGAAATATACAATTTTCTCGCTGTTGGTAACTTTTCTTTACTTCATTAAAAATATAAGATTTACTGTTCACGGATAGCTGAATTCTGGACACTTTTAAGAACAAAAGCTCAAATACCACATTCACCAACATTTTTGAAGATAAAAGATATCTTTGCTTTTTGGTCAGTTGTTCTACATCAAATTACAAGATTAAAAAATCCGCCCACAGCCGTGTAATACGATTTGGAAGGAAGAAAGGTGCATCTAAAACTTTATCAAAACTGCAACAATTTTCTTATAATTGCTGATGCATTTTAAAAATGAATAAATTTAATAAAAATTGCACATATTCTACTAGTGTCAACACGTGCATGTAAAAGAAGTTTCAGAATTGTTAAAAATTATAAAGTTTATAATAGCTTTCAAAGCCTCATGATCTTTAGAGTGCATGATAGCAGGTCAGGAAAAAAAAAGATTTGCATTACAAAGTAAAAAAGATTGATAAAATGTACTCATAAAGGCTAATACAGCTGCATTAATAACATTAGAACCTACCCTCACTATAATCTAGTATATCATATTTTCCCAATAAAATATAACATATTTGACCATTAACTAAGTCTGTTTTGTAATATTGCATTTATTATAATTTAAAAGCCCCTTTTCTGTAATAAATAACCCATTTAAACTGAATTTAAAGATTTATAATTTGACCATGAGATTCTATTTATGTTTTGATTGGGCCAAAGTTAACATAGCTCACAGGAAAAAGAATTATTTGATATGAACCTAACTTTTTCATTTCAGTAGTGAATTAAAATTTCTTTTAGAATGAGACTTTTGTTCAAATGGAATAACTATTCTTATACCCTGTTCATCCTCCCAAAGGGCAGACCATGATCACTAATGGGATTACTTTAATCCCACACATTAATAATCCATTAAGGGTTAAGCATACACTCGCTAGGCATAATTAAAATAAATTCCTCGTTATCTAAAACAATAACAATTTAAGAATCTAGATCTTCTTTTTAGTCAAAACAAATTTGGTACATTCTGTATTTTATACTGCCCTTTGGAATTACCATTCTAGTATTTCAATAGATGGTGATGCCCAATGCAAAAGAAAGACTGGAAGTAAAATGGATCATTAGGCATTATCTTATTAACATTCCTGTACGTATTTTAACCTGGAATCCTTGTTCAAATTCTTCTCTTTCTTCTGCTTTTATTTTAGTTACATCTAGTAAACCAAGCTTTATAACCATGCTTTCAATTTTGTATGTTCAAAGTCTGAGGAAATAAAAACTGTTTTCTCTAAACTTCCCAATAAAATTATGCATTTTTCAAGGAAATTATTTTTTTCAAAATCAAACAATTTTAAGGTGCATAAAAATGCTTTTTAAATTTTAGCACTTTTTAATGATGCTAAACACCTTAAACATGTCTAAAAATATCTATAAAATTAAATTATTTTTAAATATAAAATTTCATCATAACAGTTATTAATAATAAAGGTTCAGAATTAAATTTTGTTCAAATATATTTAGTAATTTTAAATATATTGTGAACATCTTTAAGACCAATCATCAACTTGAGTTAATTTTGGCCACACGACAAAAGTTTCAGAATAAATAAAACTTCAAGATATATTCATTTGCTATATTTGCTTCATTGTGCTATATTTGGTATTTTGGTTTTTATGTAAATTGATGATAACATGCAAAAATGTGAGAAATTAGACTCATAAAAATTAACAATTATTTCATTACTTTCTCAGTGAAAAAGACAATTTTTTTTATATATCTTAATGGACGATTTTTTTTTCATTTGAAATTTATAGATCTAATTCTATAGTAAAATCCAACATCACTTTGAAACGTAAAGTTTTCAAAAGAGAATGTACTAATATGTCAAATGCAATTATACAAGTTTTAAGATTTACTTAATGTCATCAATTTGTCATTATAACCTACGTAAAAAAAGGTAAATTTATTTATCACAACAAAAATATTAAATAAGCAATCTAAGAAAAGTTACTTTACTGACATTTAAAAAAAGTTTAGTGTTCTTTTGTATGAAATTTATATCAACAATTTTAGCTTAACATGTAATAAGTTTTTTTAAAGGTGGTGAGGAAAATAAAATAATTTAAATATTACCTCTGCCACAGTTTTTTTCACTCGCTTTAAATTATCATCAATATATCGTTCTCCTAAGCTGGTTATATCAGCTCCAAGTTTCTCAGCCATTCGATATAAAGTATTGAGTGACTCTTGCATTTCTTCTTCATCTAGCCCAATTAACTTCCCCGCATCAGATACTCCAATAGTATAAATAGCTTCCCCCTGACCTAAAAAAAAAGAAAAAGAAAGAAAGCACACAATTATGTTACTAAAATGAATTTAATTTCAACAATATATATATATATTTTTTTGGCATAAATGTATACAGACATTTCGTTTTTAGCAATGAAAGGGAAACTTTATAAAAAGTAAAATCTTTTTATGGACTAGAAAACAAATTTACATACATAAATAACTTAGTTTTACTTTTTAGCACTTAAAAAAAAGACAAATGTTTTATTTGTTTAAATTACAAAATAAAGTTTCATATAACAAATTTGATATCCAAAAATAAAAAAAATGATACATTAATTACAAATTGCTTGCATTTCAACACTGGTACATTCCAAAAAGCTTGTATTAACTGCAACTAATATGTCATAGAAAAATTATACACACAAGAATAATAGGACAGCTCTATCACCAATATTCTTGAAACAGTAAAACAGTAATTTTTATTCACCTTTGAAATTATAATTTACTATGTATTCATGGGTAAACAAATATCACCAGATAATTTTTTGGAATAAAAATAAATGTAAATTAAAACTCTAAACTGCACTGCTGTACAAAAGAATTGTAAGAAATTACTGTTCTATTAAACCCTAATTAAAATACATTAGATAGACTACTACACCAAATGTACAGCAAACTATGTGGTGAAGATATCTCTTTTTTCTCTAAATACTCAAATCATGATTTTTTTTTTTTTTTTTTTTTTAATTTATGTTCAAACTCTCTATAATGATAATATTTAATCTAGGTTCCTGTAGAATTGTTATAGGCAGAATTTCACATGTATCTAGAAAAATGAATATACTATTAATAAACTACATCTATTTATACAATCACAGGAACATTTTCCTGCCATAAATAATATCTGAATCGTATATTCACAGTAATATTCTTTGAAAACAAATGTATTCAACCTTTGTAGTGAAGCATTACCTTAAACTTGACAAAATTTCTACTGCGAGAAAGAAATATTAGTATAATCACAAAAATGCTATCTTTCCTGATTTGCCTATTTAGGATTCACTGAAAATATACCAATATTTTTATTAAACCTGGTGATGTGTAAAGAGACTATGGAACTGCAGTATCCTTCACTTTTTTCAGTGTAGAAATTTAAATACTAATTTATTTTGCATTTGATATTTAAATCCATCGACAATTTAAAGCGATTTTCCTTTAAAACTTCAGATGAAATATAAGAAAGAAAATCCCCATAAAATTTTACTAAGGCATGGCATAAAATTTTAATTGGGGAAAAAGCTAAATTAATTTGGACTTTTCCTAATTCAAGAACTGTGGATTCCTTTTGTCCCAATATCCATCTGTAGGTCCTTTTGTTATAAAAACAATTTTTGATTTTCTTCTATTATTAGCAGGGTCTACAATGTCAGAAAATGAGTTTGAAACTATTTTTTACTGCAAATAAATTTTTTTGGAAGATGAAATTTAAAAATAAATGAATTAGAAAAGAAATACAGAAAATTGAGAAATAATACTTGATAAAAAAATAATAATGTAGATAAACTTTAATACCCCCCCCCCTATTCAAAAATACTAATTTTGCACATTTATTATTTATACATGATGAAAAGTCTGGAAGGAGGTGCATTCAAAATTTCTGCAACTTTTTTATTGCTCTATATGATCATTAATTAAGATTTGGAAGTTCTGATATAGAATAGAATAAGGTAGTTTAAACGAACACGATTTTTTTAAAAAACATCAAATATAGTGCTCCTTATTGTGTTATCCACTTAGAATATATTTTAAGCAATAAAACGAATACAACTTTAAGATGTTGTAAGTGCATTCATATTAAACGGCATCACAATAAATCCGTCATTTTTTTAATGAATTCTAAGTATGCAAACAGAATATTTTGTAATATTTTAACAGCTCAACTTCAAAATTTTGAGGAAACTCTACATTTAAAACAAGTGTGTCAAACTCAAGTGCAGCACATGCCAAATAAGGGAACCTATGGTTATACAGGCAGCAAAAAAATACTGAAAAAAATTTATTTTGAAATATGATTAAAAAAAAAAAGACAATGATAAAGGTCAATGTTTTTTCTCACACGTTTGTCATCACTTCTCTTGCCATTTTTGATAATAGCTTGTTCACAGTGATCTTTTGGCAATGACCCAAGATGAATAACAGTAATCCTCAATTTCAGAGGACACTTAAGTTTCTCTAATAACTGAAAAAAACTGCCTGCATGATAAGCTTTTTCAAAGATGGAAATAATTCCATAAGGAAGTTTTGAAATCTTTCAGACTTAACTGACAAATATTTCTAAAATTCAGGTTTCCAGAACAGAAGCTGAATACTAATGATATAGTTATTTACTATTGGCAATTAAAATATTTGAGTTTGTTGGTGAGGAACATGGTTCACCAATGTAATACGACTATCCATTTGTGAATGTTAGGTCTTCTTTTTACTAATTAAATATAATTAAGAATTGTAAAAAGTAAGCTATAATATTTTAATATAACAAATTTTGTAAATACTATTATGTCTGTTGGGCTGCAGAGATATTCTATGAGGGCCAAGGACAGCCCATGTATTTGACATCCTTGATCTAAGACTTGATCGAAGGGAAGTCTTTGGCCATATGTAATTTTGCTGTATCTGGCAGCCAAATGAATATCAAGGAAAAAGTTATTGATCATTTTGCTCATAATAGAACCAAAAGAATAAATTACAATTTAAAGTAGTTTCATTACTATTGATAATATTTTCCTTATCCCGGCATTTATTTTAACATTATGCTTTAAGAATTTTTGAATGTTCAACAACAACTCTTTAAATCCTTATAAACAAGAGTAAGCAGCAAAAATAATAGAGAAAATTTATTTTAAAGCTATAGCTTCAATTAAAATTAACTTTTAAAAATCAGTAATATCTAAATTAATATTTCTTTATTAAAAGTAAATTTTAACAATTGAAAATGTAAAAATTTCTAATGATCCTTAAACTTCTGAGAACTTGGTTTAAAAAAAAGGAATAATTTGTTATGCAGAAATTCTCACTGTAAGTTACAACATACTTAAATTGATAACATATGAGATGTCACTGCTCTCATGAAGAGCTATTTTTAAAAAACTCTCTAAATCACTGCTTACTAGGAAGAAAAAATACTTTTCAATGAAGCAAACTATTAATTATATACTACAATATAATAATATATTTCATTAAAATAACTTTATGACTTAATTAACAAAACTGCATTTAAAAATTTAGACACGATTCTCATGTTGCCCAATGCAAATGGATTAATTTCATAAACTCCCAAAAGTTTAGTTATTTGAAATATGGAAAAGATCAGAAGTAATTATGAAGTAGAATAAGAATTCATTTGGATTACTAGAATATACATTTTTCATTGACTTAAAAACTAATAAACAAAATAACACACAAAAATAATTTTATTTTTAAGTAATAAAGAAGCACTTACCTTCTCTTAATCTCCATTTCATTTGAGTAACCAAATGTTCAAATCGACTTTTAGAAGGATTCACAAGTTTAAGCTTATATTCCACATTGCCTTCAGCAGCTTCTGGAGGTAAAAATTCGGGAATTTTACAGAAGCTAGATGAATTGGTCTCTTCCAGGGAATCTGGACCAAAGAGGCCAACAAATGAATCCATAGGTAGTAGATTCAGGGAAAAATCTGAAAATAAAAGAAAATTATGATTATAAACGCAAAAAAAAACATATTATTAGAGTTATCTCAGAAATGTGATTATGTTTTAAAGAAAAACATATCCTATCAAGTTAACATCAATGTTAATCTCAGAATAACAGATTCAAAATCAATTCATTCCTTGGTGATACACATTAAATGTGCCACATCAATTTAATTTAATACTATATTACATCACTTTTCAAACAGGGAAAAAGGTTTGACATCACAACGCATAATATCGCAATCAGAAGACAAGTGTTATTACATTTATCGCAAGACTGTGACATCATATGAATTTATTCCAAAAGTAGTCAATAAGGTAATGAAAGAAATATTCAACTACTTTCCAAATAGAGTTTTTAAAAATGTTTTTAGATTTTAAAAAAAATCTATAATGCATAAACGAATAATGTACTCATTTTCTCTTTTCTGACAAGCAAGAATGCTGAAATCACATGATATTCTGACAAAAAGGGAATGGGCTTCTTGTAATCAATTGATATTGTTATAACCAGATCAAGAAGCAATGCATTTGAATAATTAAATCCATTTCTTTAAGGATGAACTGATGACGTTTGAAAAACTTACATAAATTACAGGCTTTGACATTAGGCTCTTTTTTGCTGGTAAGAGAGTATTTTGCTCAACATTAAGAGTATAGCTTAAATGGCAGTAAAATACATAAGTACTGGCTAATATTCAATTTGATATTTCTTTCAATGTTCATGGGATACAAAAAAAAGTTTTCCAATTTGATTTTTCAGATGCAAAATTCTCAAGATAAGCAACACCAAAAAAATAAGAATATGAAATGAATAAAATGAAATGCCTGAATACAGTAATAATTAAAACCTAAGTAAACACAATAGGAAAAATTGAATTGACAATAATGGTACTAAAACATAAATTTAAAAAAAAAAACAGCACAAAAAATAATAATTATGAAAATTAAAATATCTTTCAAATACATAAAGAGGTTAAAATGTATATTCTCTCTCAATCAAATTTGTAAAATAAAATTGTCTGAAAGAAAATACTCCTAACCAACAGGAGGCCTGTTAAACAATCAAAGTGTTTACATAATGACTACAATTTCAAGGAGAATCTGCATAAAATAAATATTTCAATATAAAAATAATTATGTCAATGTTATACACCAGATGTTTCGCCATCTAGAAACACAACTTGGTTCATCCTGCCCTATTTTTTTTTTTTTTTTTTTTTTTTGTATAAGGAAATATTTTAAGTAATTATTTGCCAAACAATAAAAGCAAATATTTCACCAAGAACATTCTCATTTCTGGAACAGTAAGAGACCACTGGCTGTAACAGGAAATATATTTGCCAGCAGAGACACTACACACTTTTCTTAGTTCCATATATCCTAAGCTGTAATAGAAAAATTTGTATTGAAAGAAAATTTAATAAAGTACTCATGTTCACTAAGCAATATTTATTAACTATTATTATAATGAAAGGTCATCACATTTGTAGGGATTGGATATTGCCTGAAAATACTCCAAGCTTTTCTCTGATCTCTATATGCATTCCATTATAGTTTTCTACTCTTGGGAAGCCTTATCCTGATTGGGGAATACAAGCAACTTCAAATGAAATTATGCTTTTAATATGCAAATTGACCAGCCCATTAAGACCACCACCATATTACATATAATGCACACTTTACATATGAAACTGGATCAATGAATCCTATGAATCAGGTAGCTTGATGGATCTTAAACACTGATAGAACTAATATTGACAGGATCCAAGAAAATTAGGAAATGATCAATATCAGGCAAGTAAATAATTCTAAAATTAATGAATGGAACAAAAGATGGCAAGCACAGTGCAAGCTTCAAACAATAAATAGTTCGTCATCGATGAAAATATGTACTCCATTATTAAAAAGGCAAAGAGAGTGAGTGTTAATGACCTTCTCAATTTTACTATCCTCACTGTCACACAGTGAGTCAAGGCCATTAAATTCTTGAAAAACGATATAAGAAACAGGCAATTCATATATTAATCTACTGAGATATCTTTCATTGGTAATTAGATGACAAGCATATGGTGCAAATAATTATTAGGTTGGAAGCATAAATCTGACAGCTACAAGTTAGTAAAATTTGAAAGCAAGCAGATAACAGAGGAAGGAGTATTATGATTAAGAAAGCTATTTATTCAGAAGCTCAATCATATTCATTATCTTTCCCAATGGCTTTTTGATTTTCATGAAAGCATTAGGTTTCCTGAAAATGTCCTGAAGTTCAACACAGATGGAATGCACTTCACTGATTAAGAATTTTTATGACAAGTCTCGGTATAAAAGTTTATCAGTTCCATGAAATTAAGGAAACTATTAAGAATTAATTTTGTTTCGGTGCTTTTTATACTTTTCCCACTACCTGAAATTTTCTTAAGCACACAGGAAAAATCAAATTCCATACCTGATTTTTAGTTTATAGTAGTAATACTCTGTTTTGAAATGAGACAAGGGCTATTTTAAGATCATAATTTTTAACCATGATCAAATGATGAATACAATACTTGACCTGGCACTTTCCTCTCCAAATTTCCAAACCATATCAGCATGAGAATGTCTAGTGCACAATATCAAATTTAGCATGTACAAGGCTCACATACATGATACATCTCTGAGGGAATCGGTTTTTAATCAATATTCTCCGGTCCTGACGCTGAGATCTTGAAAACATGGCCTCGGATTCAGAAGATAATGCATTTGATTTCCAAAAATTTTTTGCAAGAACAGTTTTCTACAACTATTTTAAAGAAATTTTAATTTTTTACAGCATCTTTTTTAGAATTATTGAAAAATGGCAGCATTGATTTCTTTGCTGAAAAGCTGTAAGAACAGAAAAGAAATCAATATTGGTAGTGAATTAGTAATTGCTTAAGGATCACACCAATTACACCGCTGCTTGCTTTAAAATTGTGTTTATAGTAAAGAGGAGTAGGAAAAGCTCACTTTCAGAGTTTTATTTTTTACAATTCGTCTTGTTCCCAGTATAGTTATTTTTGTATTGATCATAATAGAAACAATTTCTTTATCAAAATTCCACGAAGGACAAGACTTAGAAGATGTAACATGAGCAAAAAAGTTTTTCCTGGGCAAAAATGCCATGACCAGATACGCCACATTTACTATAAACTGGATCGTTGCTTGGCATTATTGTTGAAATGCTCATACCTCTGGCATTTAAAACAACAGAGGATTAATTATATATGATTGAAATTTGCAACTGGGGTGCCCTGCTTTGTTCAATTTAGGTAATACAAGTATCTAAAACATTAATGTTTAAATAATTTACAGCACAAACATTTTGATCACTTAGTTCTTCTAAGAACTCTACTTCTGATACATTTTAAGAATTCAGAGTCAGGCAATATGTATTCAATGATAAGACATATTTTAATGTTTTACATACATTTAATATTATGTGACACAATGCTTGCATAGGAAAAGTGCCCAAACACATCATGTTACTGACTATTAAAGTTCATTATGAATTGGTGTTTTGCATTTCATCAATGGATGATGCAATAAATTTTTATATGAGGATACATATGTATGAAAGGTATTGGTTAAGCAAATGAGCATATAATGTGTAAAAGAATTGGATTTAATGACATAAGACACATAATCATATGGCACTGAAAATTATTCAGTCTCAATGACACTAACTACCACAGAGCATACAGTTATTAGCTTGATCCTTTACAGCTCACTACACTTTAAATTTTAAATCCAAACAAAAAGTTGTAGATAACCTATTTAAGACTAAAGAAGTACACAGGTTAAACTTCGTGCACTCACTATTTTGATTTTATGGGTGTTCCATCAGCTGGTACACCCACAAAATCAACTGCATCAATAGAGCTCTAAAATGTGCGATTAAGTGAGCATTATACTGGAACTTCAGAATGAGTAAAATCTATAGCATTTCAATAAAACACTACTTTACACCAGCGTAGCAAATTTTGTATGACCCAAGGTGTACCTTAAGGAGGCATAGTAAGATTTGCTATTTGAGGGCAATATTTGAAGAATTTTTGGTACTTCGGAAAGATTGAAGTTGATCTCAACACTACAATTAATTACAATAAAATAAATTAAGTTATATGCAAGCTTTAATATATATATATATATATATATATATATATATATATATATATATATATATATATATATATATATATACATATATATATATATATATAAATAATCAAAAAATATTTACACAATTACATAAAACAAACATTAGTGAAAATAGAAACAAAGAGCAGAAAACTCCATGCTAAGTGCAGATGACCAGCGATAAAAAAATATCCCATGAAATGTCAGGTTAGGTTAGGTTAGTTATACTAACGTCCTGTCTTTTAAAGCAACACTAGGGTTATTTTGGGACAGACATCGTAATTTTGAACCGTGATCAGATGAAGAGGACGAAACCTGATCTGACAGCTCCCCTCTAAACTTCCACACCACACCAGAGGGAGGACGTTTGGCCCTGACGGATTTAACGTGCACCAGACCAGCTTACAAGATGGTTCTTTGGTGGAATCGGGTCTCGAACCTGAAACCCTCCTGTTCCGAAGCCGAGACTTTACCACCAGGCCACTGCGGCTCCCATGAAACTTCAGAGAACCAGGGTAAGAGTCAGTCATTTTCAAGAATTCTTACTCTGAAATAACACTCCTCAAAAAGATTTCATTTCCCATAAAAAAGAAAGAAGAACAGGAAACGAAGACAGGTATTATCTTTTTGTTAGAGCAGGATGGCCAGCATTTCTGCTATTTGAATTTCCCTAACATTTAGAGTTTTTAAAGAAATTTCCCCTACATTTTTCAGATGTTTCTAATATTTTCAGAATGATGCTACTTTATTTTTTCACTTATTAAATTTTAAACAAACACAAAATTTAAAAAAAAAAAGGATTAAAAGAAAATATTAGTAATAACATACATTTCATATTGTCCATGGCATCCATTCATGTAAAGAATTTAGTAATCCATGTTCATAATATTTAATAAATGTTTTATGGAAATAATAACAATAACGTCCAATACGTCATAATTCAACAATTATCAAGTTCAATAAAATTTACTGATTTATAACAAAACTGGTTTTTTTTTTTTTTTTTTATAATAAATTTTCTTGCCTTTTCCCATCCTCTCAGAATCCCCTGATGATTCCCGGCTTTCCCAATTGGCTGATTACCCTGCATAGTGTCCTGCTATGTAACATGATCGCCACAATGTTCAAGCTGATGGAATACCTAAATTCATCCAACGTTATATGCATGCTTTCTCTTAAAAAATTTTTTAAATATGTAGAATAAATAGTTTAAGACACAGCCAACAAAATAACGGTGAAACTTTTTTCCAACAATTATTTTTTTACTAACAAAAAAAAAAAAAAAATCCCTAGAAAAATAGACTTTTACATGGCTTGACTACGGCTGAAAATTATGGATCTACTTTATTTAAATTGTCATTTATTATTAAAAAAGAAAATTAAAACTGAAACCTAAACCTAGTTTTTTTCATTTACAATTGAATTAACTATTTTAAAAGCGAGTAAAGTTAGGTGTTCTATATAACGGAACATTGCGCAGAAAAGGCTCAAGGCATTCTCAGCCACTGGACATACCATGACACTAGATAATACGTATACAATGGGAGTCATCTTCAGGGACAGAGACCATTTAACCTCAATCCAAGAAAATGAATCCTTCATTTGATTCCAAGCAGACAACTAGAGTGATGAGTAGCCACAAGCAGAATGGTTAAAGTGAACATTAGTGTGCCCCCCCCCCCGAGTTTGTCGCCAATATGGCAATCCAACGGAACACTCTTCTAGCAACCCTAATGTTGTTTTGCTTACTACTTTTGATACATGAACTACAGCTATTTAATGAAAAATGTTAAATAAATATATAGATTAAAGATTTTGATTTTATTATAATTAAAAGTATTTTTACAACTAATAAGACAATGCAATTTTATTTTTAATGTGAATACGAACAGAAAATATGTATTTTTTTGCAATTTTTAATTGTCAGAATGCACTTTAAAAAATCGTCTGAATTCTTACTTTACGAAATTGTCTGCATTCTTTGTTTAAAAATCTTCTGCAATGGAATTCTTCGCAGTTCTCGTAATTCTTTTAGTGCTATAACGGTTGGTTCTCTTGATAATTTGTTATATTGGCAATTGTACAGGAATGGATGTCTGGTGAATGGGATAGCATTAAGTATTTTGAATCTGCAGAATGGATGAAGAGTGAGTGTTTTATATATATATTTACGAGTTGATGAAGTTAGAAAAGGATGTTTGTTTGTATGCACTGTTCCTATTATCAACACAGTCCTTATGTTCAAGGTGCTAGCAAAGCTACTAGGTTCCCGCTCCCACCTCTAGCGAAGCCGTAGGATGTTTTTTTAAGTTAAAAAATTCTGCCCGGTGCCTTCTTCAGATGCCAATAGGCATCGCATGCTCTAAATTTTGCACTTTACACAACAGACCGGCGCAGCCGGTTTGAAAAATTTCTTCAAAATTGTTAAGATAAACAGCGATAGTGATCCCAAAGGTTAAAAAAAAAATTAATAAAAATCTCTGATACAGATTAAATAAATCTCAGATTAAAATAAAAATGCAATACTTATCACTAAAAATCATAATTTTAATGCATAATGTGATAACCATAATTGTTTCACAGAAGTATTTGCTTATTTTGTCCGCCAACTTTATTGGCGACTTGACATTCTTAGAGCAGCAAGAGACACACTAAACTTCACTTTTACCAGCAGAACTGATACCAATACATACCAACTTACACAGCCAGTGCAAGAGGGTTCAGCTGTCTTTGACAATTTAGAAGCAAATATAATGGCAAATAATACAAAATATCTTGTTTACCATAAAGCGAGGGAATAAAGAAAACAAAAAGCAGAACGAAAAGGTAACTCAGAAAGGTGAGAAGTTACCTCGGAGTTGTGATGTTCAATCTCAAAAAAAAAAAAAAAAAAAAAAATGTGCCCTTATGACAACAATTTTATGGGAATACTATAACTACCATTTGGTAGAATATTCTAAGCAAGTATTATTGCTATGTGACTAAATTATATATTAACTAATACTATACTAAGCATATCAAAAGTGAACCAAATAAACAAGATCAAGGCATTTGTAGGCTGAAAAAAGTTTTTTAAAAAAAATCTTGATTTTATTTAAAATGTACAGTTTTTTTTTTTTTTTTGAAAAAGTTATTTTGGTTAATCTAGCAGACTAAAATTTGTAAAAGTTTAAAATTGCCCCCCCCTTTTAATGTATACAAGCTTATTTTCTGGAGAATCGATGAATTTCCACACCATCCTAACATAGAATGGAGTTTGTTTAAATCTCTGAAAATTTTCTTAAATTATTATTTCTATGATGATGTTATTATTGATAAAAGCATAAAAAAATTTATGTTTTTATGAATAATAACATCATCATAGAAATAATATTTCAGAAAATTATCATTTTCTAAATATTACATTTCAATACAAATAATGCCACTTGTATCTTGAATTGAAAATATTATGAATGTTATATCACTCAATCTGGGTCCAAAAAATTTCAGTCGCTAGATTTAATCAAACAGTTATTTGTCCTGTAACAAGATTTTAATTTAAATGCAAATAAAAATTTCAGATACATACAGAACTGAAATCAATGATATAATCACATGAGAAATTTTTATATCAGATTATAATGATTTTCATAAAAATGACTAATAGAAAAAAATAATTTCTAATATTAAATTATTTTTAATTTTTCATCAATTTTTTTAATACTTGACATCTGAGAGGAAGTCCATTTTTCGGACTACAATATATGTTTTACTTTAACTGCAGTCCAAACTAAGCTGAAAACATTATAAATATAAATGAAACAAAGATCAGTGAATTACAATTCTTAACATTTTTTGCACCATTTTATTCAATTATAATTTTAAAAACTTTGAAATCCCTCAGACACGAGAATGTCAATTTCACATCAAAATTTCTTTCCAAGCTTGTTAAAAAAAAGGAAAATATTAATTATAAAATAAATAAGTTTCAAAAATGACTGGGAATGTAAAATTTAAAGAATAATACATGACAAAAGAAACAAATACTAATTGTAGTTCAAAACAACATTATCACCTCTTTATTTAGTTTTTTTTTTTAATTTTTATTTTGAATGAGATAAAGAAATATTTTAATCAAAAATTTATTAATACTATTAAAGAATAACAAAATATCATTAAAGTAATTAATATTACAGAAATATGCAATATAAAAATAATAATTTATTACATTAATATAATAGAATTAATTTAATAAACTGCAAAGTATATGGAAGATGAAATTAAAAATTTAAGTATTACTATGCACAGTAATGTATTATTTTTTTTAATTCAATCTTTTCAATACTATCATATGCAATTAGAATTTTGTACTAAAGCAAACACACATAACTGCATAGCTTCCAAAGGAGGGGGAAAAAAAAAAGACATACTATTTACTAAAGTGGGTGCATGGAACTATTGAAACCCAATAGATTCATAGATCAAAACAAGTAAAGAAAAGAATGAAAGGATATCCTAAATTGGCAAGTTATTGTTTACTTTATTTATAACTGGGTGATTAACCATAAAATTTGCAGTCACTAGAAAGTCAATTACAATAATAAAAGTGAATATTTTCTTCTTAAAATTGATATCTATTCTTTTCACTAATTAAAAAAAAATGTTTACAGTACTTAAGTTTAAAAGTGATCCAAAATTAATGTCAATTTTAAATCTCAAGGAGATTTATCACTTTTTATAAGCGTAGATAAATATTTGTATAAAAAATTTAAATCTAGATGAAAGATACTAATAAAATTCAGATATTCTGATTAATCAGAATTTTGCCTTGACATCAGAACTGCAACTGATTATGCAACCGGTTATGTTCTTCTCATAACTATGTTTTCATCCCAGATTTACAAAGAACATTAATCAAATTGTTTGTAAATAATTTAAAATCTTTAAACTTATTTTTGAATTCTTTTCTATTTCTCCTAAATTTTTTATGAGACAACTAAGTTGAAGCTGAAGAGTGTTTTTACAGGCTTATGCTACAAGATAAAACAGGCTTTGCCAGTAATCCTTTAAACAAAGAAGTTAAAAGTTAGTTAGAAGTTTAAAATAAATTGGTACAAAACTGTAAAGTTAGGTAGGTTACAATAATATTTCTTTAGACTATCAGTTTTACATGTATCTTTACATTAATTACTTTATACTTCTAAAATAGGAGTTGAATTTTAAAGTTGATTGACTTTACCATTAATTCTATTTATGATTAATAATTTTCATTATGCTTGCTAAAGGAAACAAAAAACAATTAAAGTGTCATTATTTAGTGCTAAATATAGGAATTTATTGCTTAAAAAAATCATATAGCTGCAGTTATTTTTTTCTTTACAACAATCAGTTTTCTTTTTAATTTAAGCTATTCTATAAAAAAATATATTATGTCACCCAACCCCAAATATGTATTAGACTGAATAGAGGAAAATGAAAATTTCTCCAAAAATAATGTTTCTATGAGAATTAAGAAATATTCTCTTTCGAAATATTTTAAAACCAAATAAGCCAGCACCAGATTAATCCTCATGAACATGAAATAAATCAAGCCGATTCATAAAAAAAAAAAAAAAAAGATTTTCTCCAAATATTGTTTTATGGAGATGTTCAGTAGGACCTAATCTACAGAAAAATATTTTATTTAGAAAATGATGCATTTAATCTTAGAATTTGCACTGCATGGAAAAAAAAAGAAAAGAAAAAAAAAAAAAGAACATTCAAGAAAATAAAATATAATAAACTGATGCAATTTAGTTTCCAAATTACTAATACACATTAAAAGTCAGATCTGAAGATACAGCAGAAAACTTTGAGATTTTGTATCTGATAAATAAAAACATAGACAATCACTTATCAGTATGGTATCAGATGCAATAAAATTAAATGTCATCAGATATGTTACATCAGAATATTTAAGCCCAAGAATATGAAAATTAGTGTACATTTTTTCAAGCACAGCTGATCCACACACCCAGAAAAAATTATATAAGCTTGATTGTACAACCAATTATAGAAAGTTGGTAGACTAATTTCAAATTAATTGTTAGGAACACAAAATGGAATATTAGGGGGAAAAAAATTGAGAATTTGATAATAATGCTTGTCTGCAAGTGCATATTACCCTTCAATTCGTATAAATTTTAAAATACAAATACAATTTATTGTAGCAGTTACGAATTGGTTATAAAAGGGAAGTAAAATTTCAATGCAAAAAATATCAAAATATGAAATGAAATTTAGCAATTTTAGTATGGATATCATTGCTTACCCCTTATGTCACATTTGAGAAGTGAAATCTAAACAAATAGTGCGCTTATTTTTCTTCTCAAACTATAAATAGATTATTCTGAAACAAGGCCAAAACTTTGTGGTACAGAAATAAAAAGTCTTACCTGACAGCTGTCAACAATGCGTGAACCAATAACCAAATGCTTCTGTATTAAAAATATAATGGGAAGATTTTCTTCTTCTTTTTTTCAATATAACCATCATGTTAGTTAAAACTAAACTTAAATCTTATATGATGACATCCACGTGATAAAGTATGAAAACACAAACCGTCTCTAACTGACACCTACTTAAAAACAGGACACATCTCCAACGGGGAAAGTGTTGCTCAATATGTCGTCAGACAACAGACACCTAATTAGCTGATTCTGCGCATGCTTTTCACAGACTGACGTGAATAGATGATAGCAGAACCACTGAAAGTGCTTTTTCCATTCATTTTTCTTTCTTTCTGAAATTGTTTAAAACAATGAGAATATATATACTTATTTAAATTCGGTAGCAGGGGATTTCTTATATGAAATAAAATTTTTTCTCTTTTTAGTGAAATGTATATCACATAATACCGAACTGTTCAGATTTGTTTATATGAAAACCATTTTATACTGTTAAAAAATTTCACAATAGATCGGTTAACAGAGAGCACTATGAAAAACTCATTATTTCTCATAACATTTATACAAAAGTATCACCAAAATATGAAATAATATATAGAACTTTCTTTGATTCTATATTTATTTCATATTCTACTTCAAAACATCCCGATCCGAAGAAGAAATCAGTTAATTGGAAAATATGGTTTTTATACATTGATTTATCAAAATGTAATTATTACAGATGTGAAACAAATGCATTATTTGATTGTTCGAACTGATTATCTAACCACCATATTCACCAACGAGAATTACCATAGATTTTAAAATTTACCTGTAACTAGGGATGACGAATATTTTCAGAGCGGTTATTACGTAACCAATACCAAAAAGTCACAAATACAAGTGATCAATACTTTTCAAAGAGGGGTGTGATTCAAATCCTTGATACGATCTTACTGATGATATTTCGATTACAGGTTTTGGATCACGATAGAAAGTAACAATCGATACGATATCACTGAAATTTGTCGGAGCGGTGACTTTACTGGAAAGTAAGAATCGATACGAACTGCCCAATGGAAGCTCTCGAAAGAAATCTGTGATTGGATTGAAAAGTGAACGGACCGGTTATTGGAATTATCGTATCGTATCATTGAATTGCATATCACTGAAATTTATCGGAGCGGTGATTTTACCGGAAAGTGCGAGGCTTCACTGGAAAGAGCGAAGTCACCCCTCCACTTTACGGGAGTGACCGATATTCGTATTTGATGATGCGCTATTCCATACAGATCATTTTAAATTGCTCGTGACATGATTGACTTTGATTACATGTACTCTGTTTACTGCTGGCGCCATCTATTGGTAGAATATAGGACTAAAGTAAACATTTTGAAGAAATGACATATATTTTTCTTTTCCAGAAAATGGTTCACTCTAATAAATAAATTAAATAAATAATTTTGAGAAAAAAATAAAATTTAAGAAGTAAGTTGAAACAGATAAATTAATTCAATCACACGTTAATTAAATTAGTAAATTAAGTATTAATTACAATTAATAAATTTTATATTTAATATTAAGTAATAATTTTTAATTAATAATATGATTGAAATAACAGATATTTGGAACGCATATTTAAAAATAACAATAACAATATTATTTGTTATTCAAAAAATCGTGGATTATGCATCTTTACCTGTAACTCCTTCAGATATCATGGCGGAACAAATGTCGAATTTATTTAAGATATAAAGTTGGCAACGCTGGGCCATTGATAGTGTAAACACCGCCTTTTAAATCTAAGTCACTTTTGTTTTCGTTTTTGAACATTCATTTGAGTTTTGCATGGCTTTATATATTCCACCTGACGTGTTGGAAAAGGCACAAGCCATCTGCAGTATTCCGCATTCTGAGGATAAGGATGGAATTACGGTAAAAAAGAAGTTTTAATTATAATAATTCTTTTCAGTTTTCTTATTACGGCGTATAATTTTTTAGTCTTTTCACTATTCATCATTTTCATATACAGTATCGGGATTTTTTTTGACAAAGAAAACTACGGAAGGCTTTCTCACTTTATGATGATAATATTAGCTAATTATATTTTTCATCGACAGAAATCCTGTCACTATTTCTAATTGACGGGTTTTTACCATATTGACTGTTACAATTTTACATTTGTTGCAACTTCTTTCCGAAGTTACGAGACAAGTTATATATTTTTCAACAAACCTTGTCTCTCAATGTTAAAATTTTTAAATTTCCATTTATTTCTATTTATTTATTTTTACTTACCAATAAAATCAATTATAATTCTTGTAAAATAATATCAGTTTTAAGTTGACCTTAAGGTGTGGTAGACCATAAAGAGTGAAATCAGTTCATTCAACTACAAATTTACATTACAACATAGCAGTGATGTCCCTTCTTTTTTCTTCTTGCAAGATGTTTAAAGCATCCCATAGTTTATTTGGCTCCATGCATTTATTATTCATCAAATGAGAATGATTTTACTCATCACAAACCGTGGAATTAAATATAAGAACTAAATTTTTGCGTATCAAATTTTTATGACATCAGTATTAGCATCATTTGTTTAGGTGTTTGATCATATAGAAATTAGATAAATTAACAAGCTAGCTCTAATTGAGTAATAAAGTATGCAGCTAGCTTTAACAATTGAGCCAGGTCTTATGCCTTTTCTTATTACTCTAATTTAGAGAAATATCAAAAGCTTTAATGCAACATTTTTGCAGTTATATTTTGTTGCATTTTGTTTTGAAATTTTAGTCTGAACGAAAGGTGAAGATGTATTAATTTTGGTAAAATAGGAGAATCGTGCACCAGGTTTCTCTCCAAGATAGGAAAATTCCAACCAACTTATCAAAATTTGCCAAACAAACTAATATAATAAGAAATTTAAAAAAAGATTAACAATTTGAAGACATTTTTAAAAAAGTTATGACTTAACGCCATTGACCACCATATATATTTGATTTTCTTATATGGCTTTAATTTTATTTCCCGATATTGATGCTGTTAAAAAATGAACTGAAAAGAATAATCCATAATGTTTTTGTTACTCATAATGATTTTTCAATAATATTCTGATATAACTTTTACAATTGGTATAAAAATGGAAACTTTTAAAAAAATAAGGACAAGGGGAAATGCACATTTGTGATTGAATGGATTGAAAATTTTAATTAATACCAAAATGTCAGATGGTTATCAAATATATATTTTACTTAAAATGAGCACATTAATAAAGTTACATATTCAGTTATCAAATAATGCTTAACATATTCTATAGATCAGTATTTATTCAACTTTTTTCACTCAGAGCTTTATTTTGTCTATAATAATATTCTTAATCCCTATATGTGGACAAAAATCTGTTGTTCTAAATTTAAAAGCAGGTAAAAAAAAAAAAAAGATATTGTTATATAGAGTCTTAGTTTTGGAGTTAAAAGGATTCTATGGGAAAATTTGTATATCTGGGACAACTGCATGTCTTAAGACAAACATTTTCACGCTCATGTTTGGGTTTGATGCTGGCTCAGTCGTTGTCCAGGTTAGGTGTATTGCCCTAATGTATTTCAAATCGGGACATTCATTTATTAATCCATTAATTGTGAATTTTTTTATAAATAATTTGTTGAAGAAGCTTATAAACATTTTTATTAGTTACTTTTTCATAATCCTAGAATTACTTAGAATACTAATTATGTATTTTAATTAATTTTTGAACATAGTGTTTTTTTTTGCCAAGACATACGAAATATTTTAAGAAGGTTTTCTGCTCTTTATTTTTAAAATTATTAATTTATTTCTACAAATATACTGGTGGATAACACAAACCCCATCTGATGCGAAATTTGTTATAGCTATACATTTTATTATTTAAAGCTCTTAATATTTAATCACTTTTTTTAAAGCTCTTAAAATAAAATTTTCTTGAATGAAATATATAATTAATATTCTCAGCACTTGTAGTATATAAAATAACTTGCATGCTTTTTAAAAATTGAATATATTCTGTATATTTTTGTTACTTGTTTATTTGATAGTATTGGCTTTTAAAGATTTTTTCTTTTATTTTTATTTGCCAGCAATTTAATATTTTGCAAAATATTAAATAATTTTAGGGTTTCTAAAAATGTTTTATTTTGAAATATAAAAATCCATGTATAGTTTTGATGCATTTCAGACTAAACATCTTAACTGATTTCAATGGACAAATTATTTATTTGGTATATGAATTGGTTATCTTCTTTTTTTTTTTAAATATATCAATTACATATCAGATTTTTTAATTGTCATATGATAGCTGAAGGAATTACATGATGGTCATATGCATGCATATAAAAATTATGACATTTAAGCTTTAATTATTAATGGCTCTTGATTTTGAATTGCATGAACTTGTTTGTTTGTAATTTTGGGGAAAAATTACAAACAAATAAGACAATGGAAAAATCTAAATTCTTTCTTTTCCAAATTACAATTGCAGAATTTTAGATTCGAGACCTAATTCCACTAATGATTTCAAGTTTATTTGGCTTTGGTATGCACCTAATATATTTTTGCTGGAATGGTGGAGATGCTCTATATGGATTTAGTAAAAAAATCAATATAGAGTCCATATCGTCTATTATAAAAAGTCATCTTTTCTTCTTTTTTTTCTCTATTCAACAGAACTTGTATGTGAACCTGGCACAGAAGTTTGGAGAGTAAAATGTTGGCTTCACTCTTATCATCTGACTATAATTAAAACTAAGATGACTGTCCTCAAGTAGCTAGCTATGTGGTAATTTCAAAACGGAAAATCGATCTATTAAATTTGTACTTGCATCGTGAAAATGATATTGTTGGCAGTCTAAAATGATGAAATCTTTTATATCCGCCATTGAAACTTAGTTATAACCCTTTGAAACGGTTTAAAATAAACTATGTTGCTAAGAATGCAATCTTTTTATTCGATTCATCTGTGTAGCATCAAAGAAAATTTTACAGAAAAGCTTTTCTTGAATTATTTGCTTGATCTATGTTTGCCTATATTAAATTTGTGATTCTGAAACTCAAAATGGCAGAAGATAATATTTTGAAATGTAATTTGAGTATATTGATTGATTACATTCGATGCACTGTATGCATTTGGCGTTAACACCGAGAAGAAACCATTTAGATTAGAACAAAAATTCACTTAAATATTGATAGTTTTTGCTTAAATAAATGTGTGTGTGTGTGTGTTTTTCCCAACATAACACTGAAAAGGGAGTTTATCTTGTTATTGATGCTACATAAATTAGTTTGTAATTAGGTATGACGTGATCAATAATTAACAAAATGTCTTGCGAGTGTAACTGCCAAATCTTCGTCAAGTAACAATTAGGTGAGAATGGTTGATACTAGAGTTTTGAGCGTGCACATACTCTTGGAGATTTGGATGAGGAATAACAAACTCGAGAGTTCGTATGATAATGGATTACTACGAGGGCGGCTGACTTGTATTTGTATTACGATAACGGTGCTAAAAAAACTATGATAAATGCGATGAAAACAAAGTGATATATATTTATAAATTATGAATTATTCTTGTTAAAATTAAAAAGTATTTGTTTATTCTAAAGTAACAGAGTAAAGTAAAACTTTGCTCTTTTCTAGCACAAGTCCTGGATTAGAGAATGTTGTATGAATAGCGAAACGTATGGATACCCCACTTCCCACTAAAAACTTTAAAAATTATAAAAAAGAAAATATGTAAGTAGAACATTCATACACAAACAAGTATTAAGATAAAAGTATGTAAAAACAAGTATCTAAACGATTAAATATCTTTTATTTTGTGGAAATCCTAAAGAGTTAAAAATTAACTCATCATTGAGCCTTTTCTTCAGCCGCCATTTGAACATTTTTCTTTATAACCAATTTCTTGATAGTTTCATAGCGACTGAATGACCTTCCTCTGCTGTGGTAAGGAAATTTCGAGAGGGAGTTCCTGTTCACGTGTCGTCCTCGGCATCTAATCGCGGTTCAAAATTACGAGGTCCATCCCAAAATAGCCCTAGAGTTGCTTTGAAAAGGTTGTTCCGTCCAGAAGTGGATGTTTGATTTTTGACGGTTTAAACGGGTAAAGGGCTCTTATATTCGACAGATATTACTTGTAATTGCATCTCGGTGCTGAAACTAAGATTCTGTTGACATAGCCTCCTGTTTATTGATGGTGAAGTTTCTAGAATATATTAACTGCTCACCTGTCTTCACTATCAAAACCGTGACATCATCAACGCTTCCAAAGTGAGTTATTAATCTAAGAAATCAGTATTTATAACAAAAAAAGTGTTTCTGCTGTTTTACTTCTTATGAATTAAATATCTGTTTTTTCAAATTTCAGATTGAAGGGATTTAAATTTGATATTCCTTGAATAATTTGACTGTTGGAGTAAATTCAGTTACTGCATTACAACTGGTAATAGAACTTGACATAAAAATTATCATGCATTTTATCAGAGTAAAGAAAATTTAAAGTGCAAAAGTTTGTTATATATAACCATTCAACATCAAATAGAAACGGCAGATAAAGGACCTTGAGCCCAAGTAATGTCAAAAGGCCCCTCCCCTAACTTCAACTGGCACATTTTAAAAACATTCCTTAGCTTCCGCCATTAAAAAATGCCTTTCTTTGTAAATTAATTTTTGCCGAATCACTAAGTAAAAATTATTCTGAAGAACTTATTTGTATAATTTTCTCTGTACATGATTCATTATTTTATTTTTATAATTTGTGTCTGACCTTTAATTGTATTTTATTGTATGTTTCATCTAATTCAAAGGGTTTCATTATAATATTATTTGTTCGCCTACAATGTTGGCTTTATTTCGTTTGTCAAAGAGTCTTTGCTTGGATTATTTGCATGTTTTGCAGCTGAAACAATAACCATTTGCATGTTTTATAATAAATAAACTCAATACCAAATATTAATTCTGTTCAACAATTTTTCTTTACAGCAGTCTAACATAAGTATATATTTGCCACGATTGCTTTAAAATTATTTAGCAATGACTCATTTCATCATATTCGAATACTATATATGACAATTCATTTATTTTTTCTTCTTCAATTTAACATTTACACTCAGAATTTTTTCAACGCATTATTTGCCCAAATAAGATTTTTAGTGGGTAATGTGTTCTTATCTTTGCCTTTAGAAGGCTCCCAGTTTACAGTGTACAATAAGTTTAATGTAGTAGTTGCTCTTCTCATTGACAGGTGTTTTTTGTAATTTACTGAAACGTGATCAGTGTTTGATAATTTTTATTCTTTCTCTGTTTTGTTTTCTATTTTAACAATTTTCGAGAATCACCCTAAAAATGACTAATCTTTAAATTAAGTATAATTATCCTTGCAGTTTTTATACCATTAAATTTAATATATGATATTAATTATCATAAAATATGATTTAAAATCAGAAAACTATTCTGTTCTATCTAAACACGCGTTAAAAAAACAGTGAAAGTCAGGCTGCGTCCATTTCTTTGCCTTTTGACTCGATCATATTAGCAGCTTAATTGATTTACCGGCTCATCATATGTGCATTAAATTATTACATTTCTAAACTTATAAATATTTAGCTAGTCATTCATAGATGTTATAATTTAATTCTGATATTACTTCCAAGGCATAAAAAGAAAGTTTTCTGTGGATTCTTGATTTTCACAACAGAAAAATAACATTTCGGAAACAAAACATATTTAATTAGAAAAAGAAACGGTCAATTGGTTAATTAAATTAAATATCGTATATTTAAAATGTTCAGGCATCTCAGCCTTTTGGCTGTGTTCAGTCTACGTAGGCCAATTTGAAAGCTTTCAGGTTTACAAATTATGCATTTTTATTTGAGATAGCAAGATATGATTGTTTAGAGCAAATAAATTTTAAATCTATTCTAGGTTCTAACAACAGGCTTTCGATGTTAAAATTGCTCTTGTTATTTTGGCACTGTGTCTGATGATCGCCAAAATTTTCTGAGCTTTAATAACATTTATCATAATGTAAATTTAAGCTCTTCGATTTGTTCGCATTAGCTACAGGTTGAGTTTCATTTAAATGTAATTATCCATAAAATTTTTATTGTATTATATAAAATGGATAACTGTTAACATTATCAAATATAGTTTATATTTTCATTTTTATTTGTTGGCACGATTAACAATCTTAATATCGTTTTATTTATCTATTATTATTATTTTATAAATCTAGTATTAATCTTTATCTAGTGTATATTTTTTAGAATAAAAGGATTGTAGATGTTATTTTTCTATTCGGCTATTAGTTTAATTAAATCAGTTAACAATTTGGGGGGGGGGGTACAACGAAGTAACTTATAGGTACGCATTCTTTATTATTATGTTTGTAAAATTGAAACTCGTCATTTTATCTGGTGTTATTAGATGACATCTATGGACATGAGCTTCGTTATTTCGGCGAGCCATCAATTTAAAAGTAATCTGAAAAAAATATTAAATTAAAAAAAAATCGCTTATAACTGCTCATCATTTTTTAAGTACTGTTGAGTCAAATTCGATACTCCAAATATATTAGTTTTCGAAGTGCATTGACAATAAACATTCAAATATGCAATGAATATTTCAGAAATAAAAAATAATAAAATAAAATTAAATAATTTGGTTTTCCAACATAGCATCTGAATAAATACCTGGTCTTATTAAAATTTGGTTTGAAATATTTAACTTGAAGTTATGATGAACGATAAAGCGTATTTTCTCTCTCATTTGATGCTCTGCAATTACTTCTTGTTTCAGTTTTTTATTATTATTTCCTTTTTTTCAAATTGTAAAAAAAAGAGAAATTTTCATTTTTTTTTTCTTTTTATTTTGTAGTTTGATAGAATATTTCCTGTAATTAAGCAAATAGTTCTGGTAATTACTGCTGTTTTTTAAACATGAGTTCGAAAATAAAATATCAAGTGCAATGAACATTTTCATTTAACTTTCTGCGTACTTTCTTTTCTTCCCAAAGGGGTGATTTTTTTTAATTCTTTGTACACATCACAATGATAAAGCTGATGACAGTATTAATATAATTTCCGTTTTAGATGCTGTTATTGAATTCAGATTTTATTTTCAGAACTATGTTATTGAAGTACGGGTATTACCTTTCAAGTGGCAGGTTATACGGCGATATAGGCAGTTTGTGGAACTTCATGAAAAGGTAAATAATATTTTATTTTGCATTTGATCGATACTTTATTATTTTTTATTCCCGTAACAAAAGTAATGAAAGGAAACCTCATGTAGATCGTTCTAAGTATATTTGTCGATTTTTTTTGTTTAACATTGCGTTTTTTACTTATTGTTTGCTTTAATTTGCTAAATCATTGCTCCAGTGAATTACTCGTGAAAATTCGGATCAAAAATTGCTGCCATTTGGTTTGTGTTTTTTTTTTTATCAAACTTTTCTTAAAAACCAATAAATTGAAAGTATTGGATTATAGTGGACAGCAAATTGTAAAGGGGTTACAAAATTGCCTGTTTTCTTTTTCGGAATATTTGACAGGTTCTCTGTGATTTTTGCTTAGCGTGTAAATTTGGGTTTGTAATAAAACATGTTCTGTTATGAACTCGGTTATTCTTTCACAATATCACAAATACGATGAAAACAAAAAGTCAGCTTTTGAAGCATTCTCTAGGATCCAATGCCCTCCCAATGATGTGATGCGGAAAGTTGGAGAGGAGTCTGGGCATAAGTACCGTCCTTGTGACTGATCAAGGCTCAAAATTTAGATCCATCCCACAATAGTCCTCGCCTTGTTTTAAAACGGCACGTTAATACAACTAAATTAAACTGAACTACTGCTGAAACGACACTAGCCATTATGATTTTGTAAAAAAAAAGGGGGGGGGGGAGGGCAGATTATCTATACATCTTTCTTTCCCACTGAATGAATGGTAGCATACAAAGTTTATTATCGTGATTGCATCACATTCAACTTGATATTGTTCAGCTTATAGCAGCGGTACACTTCCAACGAACTGGCAGATATATGTATGGGCGGATTCTAACGAAATGAGGCCAAAAGGCAAGATTGTTCTGGAGTCCTTTGCCTTGCTTAATCTCAATTTTTCGTCGTCTCCTTAACACTGAAATATATGTCTAATAGATTTTGAGTCCGCCCCCAGGATTTAAAGATACGAGATGAGCGTTTCTCACACCTGCATGAAAAACCATCACTGTGCCTGAGTCTTTGATTTTGTATCCATTCGGAACGCACCAGATTTCGTCATCGGGGCACAAATGAAACAGTTAGCGAAAATGACATCCATGAATTCTTGATCGGATTCCCTCTCCAATTAAAGATCGTACGAGCACTTGTTTTTGAAAGAATGAATAGATTGTAATCCTTGGCCCCTATTAGTGAAAAATGCGTTTCTTGTTGCATACTATCATCTCTACTTTTGTTTTGTAAGAGTTCGTGTGCATTATGTGTAATTTAGTATTATTAGGGAGATGGAATCTCTATTTGGTTGTCGATCTGATTCAATTATAAATTTTTAATATATTGCTTTATGATTAAATTTTTGAATAAATGCATACCCTCCAGCAGCTACGGAAATCAGGTGAACGTTAAGAGTTACGGTTATATAGAGAAAAAATGGAAAACTATAAAAATTGTATGTATATATATGAAAAACTTTATAAAAAAATCTTTTTTCCGATTCCTCACTCACAGCAGTACCAGTGGGAGTGAAAGAATTTTTAGCGTGAATACAAAAACACTGGAATCTCACCTCATTACAAAAATGTATATGGGAGTTCGTTATGACATTAAAATAAGAAATAATGACTTTAAAAAGTGTAAAAGTGCTTACTATTTAAGAAGAAGAAGAAAAAAAAAAAAAACAATCTAAATGCCCTACAAATATTGTTAATTTGCTTGATCAACAAAATCATGCTGTGTGATTTTTTTTTTGAATAATATATATAATTCATATATTTTGAATAAAATATTATTATTTAATCAATCGTATATGTTTGCTAAATAATTTTGAATAATATTTGAAAATATTTGTTTTAATTTATTAAAATTCTTTGGAAATATCTATTCTTCAATAATTTATTGATACTATGTTATAAGTAATATATCTCTAAAAAGTGCTACTTATGATTGATTAATCAATATTGGAGGGTATGTAAATGAAATATATTTTCCTTTTTCAGATGACTAAAAATTTCTGTGTGAACAAAAACTTGCTTCCACCAAAGAAAATAATTGGCAATAGATCTGAATCCTTCATCATGGAGCGTCAAAAGGGATTAGAGTTTTATTTGCAGACTTTATTGCATCGTTTCACATTGTTACCTGAGCCCCTGGCAATATTTCTTGATTTTCAAAAATATGTAGGCATTTTCACAATTCTACTAAAATTAAATTATATATTTATTTTTTTTAACTTTAACTATAAATACTGTAATTTTGATACTTGAGAACAGCACGTTAACATTTATGTGCTTAGTTTGAAATGATTTTTTTCTCTCTTTCTCTAACTTTGCATATATACTATAAAATGATGCTTTAAAATTTCTATTCATTGAATGATAAATAATTGCTATTCATAAATCATATGTATATAATTTTAAGTGACAGTTACCTGTATAATTTTGAACGTTAAGAAGTCATTGAAATGTTATAAAAATAGAAAACTATGACTGAAATACTCAAATATAATGTTTGAATATAATTTTTGTTTTAGGAATTATCTGTTTCATTTTTTGATATGGGTTATTGTATTAATTTTACTAATAGAAATGAGTTTTATTCAAATGAAATTTCAAAATGCATCTTGAATATTATACATAAAATTTTGCCTGTCTTAAAATATAATTTTTATTAATTTTTTTTGTCATCATTAATTCATCATTTAAATTGAAAATAAAAATAATGCATTTTGTGCATTTGGTTAATAGTAAAAATTAATGCTTTGTTAAACTGAATTGTAAACATCTTTTCTGTGCTAAATTCAGTTCACAAATAAATCAAATATCATTTAATGAACATTTAAAGCAAAACAATAATTTACATTGCTAATTGCAATTATTTTGCTAATGGTTAATGCAGTGTTTTTAAATTTATTTTGTTGAGTGCATTTTGATTTATTGATATAAGAAGGTACTATATGATTTTTTATGATTAAAAATATTTTGTGTTTTTGTGTGTTTTGTACATGAAATGCGAAAATTGCTTGTAATGCAAATTTACCCTAATTCATATTTTTATTTATTTACACATTGTCTATTTTTCAGTTACTTTCTTTTGAATATAAGTTTTATTTTATCTGCCAAGGATTCTGCTGTAATATTAGTTTAATTTTGGAAAATAATTATCAACTTTCAGTGTTACGTTTTGAGAAAATATAATTAAATTTTAGGCAATCTTGTGAATAATAATAATTAAGATATGAATATTTTTGTGAACAGAATATAAACTTTCTTCAATAGTGTGCTGTTAAATATCTCTTTTCATCTCAATGAGTAATATATTACCTTTATTTTAGAAGAATTAGTTCTATTTGGTGTGTGTAAGTGGGTTGATTTTAATATAGCTAGTTTGTCAGTGGACTGAATTATCAGGTAAATGCCATTTTATTAAGCTATGTTATAATGTATTTGGACGACATTGAAATTTTGATGTCTTGGTTAGAAAACAAAATATTATTTCAATTGGCCCTCCCAGTTTTTAGAGGGTGCTGACAAGTTGATTTCACTTTACTTAAACAACTTACAAAAAATTAGAAATTTTTATTTTTCCGAAAGCTAATCAGTTTGTATATTGGCTGCATTGAAAGCCGTTTTTTATGCGAAACCTCTTGAAAATAACAATTGGAGAAAACAAAATTCTTTCATGATTTTAAATATTTTGTAACATTTTTTAAACTTTACTATATAAAATAAATTATTACTGTATAAAATTATGTGTGCATATTTTTCTCTCATTACCGTCCTTTTTCCAGGAAATACGAACAATCACATCCATTCTTTCAGAAATGCTGTTTAATGAAGGTACTTTTATGCTGTATTCTTTTATTATATCTGAATGCTTTAATACATTTTTGTATAACTGCACATATGAATTTAAAAGAGATAAATCCTGGTCAATGACTGAGAATATGTATTGTATTTTTACAAATTTTAAGAATAGTAAAAATCATGTGCTAGATGATTTGCTAAAATTGAAAATTAATATCAAACAAGCAGTCCTTGATTAAGAATCTTCTTAACAAAATGAAAGAAAGGTGCAGCATATTTTCAAACTTGATGAGTTTCCATCTTGTAAAGATAATGTTTTACATAAATGTATTCTTTATTTCGATTACTTAAACCAGCTATTCCAAATTTAGAATAAATGAATTTATTGTATAATTTTAAACAACATTTTTAAGAGAAGGAGGGCATATAGTCTGTAGCTTAGAAACTTGCTGTTTGTGGGAAAAAATATAAAAGAACGGTTTCACAGACTTTGTTTTCTAATATGTCAAAGATTTATGAGATTTTATGATAATGATGATCTTATTTAATTTTAAAAATTTCTTCTGAATTGATTGTTTTTGGGTTAAATTTAATTAAATTCAAAATTAAATTTAATTCAAAATGGGTGATTAAAGTGTAAAGTCTGCTCTTGTTGCTTTGAAATATATATGTATTGTCAATTTGTTATTCTTTAATTTTCCAATATCTTAAGATTATGCATGTATTTAAAAAAAGTGTGTATAGTTTTTACGTTTATTCCTTATGTTCAGATATAGTATAAAACGAAATAATTATCTTTGGCCTGGCTGTTAATTGCTAAAATTTTTGTTTCTGTCGTGTAGTGCTTTGCAGAAAATTATCCAAAGTAACCAAGAATTTGATCAAAGCTTGATAAAAAAACAATAAAATATTCGACCACTTCCCTGATGTTTGTTCACTTGAAATGAAAAACACGACTTTATTCTAACTTGTCTTAAGTCAGGCGGGCAGAATTTATTCAATAAACATCTATCTTATCGATTCTTCGCCATCCGACACTTACTGTTGCATCATTTATGCCTTTGTATTTTAGTATGTTTTTGTAGAATGTCTATGTTTTAGTTTCTGCAGATGTAATGGATTTGTATGCAATTATTAGAGGTGAATTATTTTGAAGCTCTAAATTTGGACTTTTCTTTAACGATATTGAACTTAATAAATTTATCCATGCAGTTTCCTTGATCTTGAGCTCAGGAGCAAAAATATTTTAATTTTATTCATTGTGACTTAAAGAAATTAATTTTTCTTCGTTTATGTAATTCTGTCGTTTTTAAAATTGTTCGTTGCTATTCTGTTAATTGTGAATCACCATTCATTTTGTATGGGAAGAGATATTAATAATGCATTTCTTCTGGTTGATCAAATTTGGTGTTTTACGCCAAAAAAACTCGCTTTATCCAGTATCTACTCTTTTTTCTCTCTTTTGTAATGTTGTTAATTATGCTGTGCTTGCCAGCGTATTCACTTTGTATTTATTTTTATCTTTATATTTAGGAGATGAAATAATTGCGAAAGAACAACCATTTGAATTTAATCCTCTGCAATTGCATGCTATTACAGAACGTTTGAAACTTGGAGACCCTCCCTTTTGTAAGTGTTATTTTAAATGTGTTGCTTTTTCATAATAATGTATAGTGATTATACTGATCAACTGAAAAATTATGAATACATTTTATTTGCAGAGTATCCCTATTTAGCGACCAATTGATTTGCGTGGAATATTGCGTGTATGTAATAAATGCTTAGGGAAGGAGTAAAATGCATGTTGCTTAATTATACCGTGAAGAAATGGGTTTTATGGTGTTGATATGAATCTTCTGTTAAGCTATACTGCTTTGTCTTTTTCATGATACTGTTTTATCGTTTAACTAATAGCTTGTATTTAACCAAATCTATAAACTATATCTTAATTTTGTATAGTTATGATCAGAAGGTGTATAAATTCTAAGAAATCAAATGGATGTATGTAACTGAAATATCTGTTACCTTTGTGTAATAAGAATAGGAGCTGATGAAATATATTTAAAGGCCATTCGGAAGGATTTAAAATGTATCTGTTAAAGGATTAAATTATCGAATTAATACCCTGTAGATGCATATAGTTGGTTAAAGAGCTTATTTTTCATATAATGAACAGCAATCATTTACGGGAAAATTCATCAGTGGTCACACATTTTGCATTGGTCATGTAAAAGTACATCTTTTCTTTGGTTCATAAATGACAGAGGCAGCGTAAAATGCGTTTAGTTCAGACTTTAGGTGTTTGGACGGAGTGATATTCAATTTTGTTTTGAATGTGGCTGACAATGCAGGTTTTGAATAAATTAGATATTTTGGTGGGACTTTCTAATTGAAAGCATAGTAGCAAAATTACGGTTGTAATTCGTTAGAATAACCACGGTAACTATGTTGTACATTTTTTAAGATTTGTAAAATAGGACTCAATATCGTTGGCACTTTTGATAAGTAATGTAAATAATTGTAAATAAATTTCATGTTTCATTCATATGGTTCTTTTAATACTAAACATTTTTTTATAGAATTCTCTATACACTATGCCCACAACTCTTTAAAATTAAAAAAAATATATATATTAAAAAAACAATTGATGTGATTTGCCAATTAGATATGAAATATATTAAATTTATTCCGTATATTTAATCGTTTTCTATGATCTCTTTGCTTTAGTATATATATGAGGTATGCTTTAGTATATACAAGAGGCTGTTAAATAAAAAAAAAAATAATAATAACGCTTTAAATATGACTATTTTTAAGAAAAGATATAATGTTTATTGAGTCTTATTGAAAAGTGATTCAATCAGATTATAGGCTCGGTATAGAAAACTTCTTCTGCCAAATCCGTCTATTTGTTCATGGCATTAGAAATATATGGAGACAGGGACATTATTACATCAATCGTGTTAGAAAATCTTTTGCTATTTCTCTTACAAAAGCAAGGTTATATAGAACTGCGGTTGTGCGTTTATAAAATGTTACCATTTTCGGGTATTTGAGCCATTTTTTCTTCCCATTAGTTTTTATCGACCAACTGTATTTGAAATCATCATTGTAAATGAATGTTAGTCCTGGGTAATGCTTTATAAATGCTGATTGGCTTAATAAATCCGTGGTGAGTGCCAATTAATCTTCATTTACAAATCTGAAATTGTTAACTGCAAGCTGCGGTTCGACTGAATGTGATATAAGCAGGATCTTCTGTCATCCCATCCGAGTATTTTAAATGCGCGATGTATTTTCTCACATTCTCTTCCCTTTCGATCCGAACTTGTGCATGTATATGTACTCAGCCGAGGTATAGCTTGAAGGCCTTTCTTATGTTTAAATATTGAAAATTAATTTATTGTGCATTGATCTGGTCTTATGACTGAAAAGCATTTTCATCATTCAAAATACCATTATACGCTGAATCTGACACTAACAAATCCATATAGGTTAGGGCTCTAGCAGGTGTGGTTTTACCCATGGATATCTAGGTCTGTGTATGCTTTGTGTTACACTTCACCTTTCCTTTGGCATTGTCATAGGATGGCACAGTAAAAATTAAAGTGTTTCTCTTTACATCCTTTTTTGGTAAGTTGAATTGGCATGGGTATCCAATTAAGTACTTAGCCAAATAATTAACCAAGATGAAAAGGAGTTACTTTAATCATGCTCTCTCGAACTTCTTTTTGTGTTATTATATCAAAGATGCTACGTATCACATATATTATCACAAGATATTGAGACTGTTACAAGAAATTAAGCACTGTCTTGATATTCTCTGCCCCAATAATGGTTTCTATGTCTTGGTATGTTAAATAAAGTAAAAAAGTCTTTATTGCTTCTTATTGTAATAATTTCCATAGTTCCATTAAATAAAGTAGATAATTTTATGAATATATTTGGAATTTTATGGAGATTTATAATTTAAAGGATTAATTTTTTTTTTTTTTTTTTTGCAGTCCCCCTAGTTTAAAAGTGACAATTCATGAAATATTTTTTTACACTTACATATGCACACATAAGGTATCGCACTTCTATCTATTTAATTTGAAAAGATATTAAAAAGAAAATTTATTAACTAGACATTTTTTTAGAAACCTGACTGTTTGATTGAGCTTTTGGTTGCATTTTTCAAGGATAATAAGCATATCACCACAGGAAATTAAAAAGACAGAATTAAAGAATAGTCATTTTTTGACTCGTATTCAAATTTTAAAAATGGTCAATAATGGATGCATTAGTTCAAATGCTTACTGCACTTCCGACACCTATGCAGAATTGTATTGTTCTAGCTATAATTGCATGTGTGGTTTCCAGTTAATCATTGGCGATTCTTCCATTAGTTCAGATGCAATGCTATTTAAAATTAACTGAATATGTTGGTTACTATTCAGTATTCTGCTGTGCAAAAGGAGACAAACTAATGAGATTTTGAAAATGCTACAATACTCATTTATAGAAAATTGTCATTGATAATAATCAGTAGCGGAAAAAAAGGTTCACGCAGCTTTATTTTACTATCAATCGTCCTATGTGAAAACTAAAAATTTCTTTTTAAAGATAGTAATGTATACCAAAAGATGACATTTTCTGTTGAAAGGTCGTTTTTATTTTTATATGTGTAATATATATATATTCTCTAGACATTTTTAATTTTTGTGACATTTTAAAAGCATGCATAAAGTTTCAATCTACGTGTTAAAATCGATTGCTATTTCGTACATGAAAAAATATTTACTGTGAAAATCTTTAGGAGAAGTTTGATTCTTTATTGTAAAGAAATATTCAAGAGTATTAAAAGTTTAGATTACAATTGCACCTGAGCGTAAATCACCATAATGCTGAAAGCACCAAAATGGAAAATTTTGTTGCATTAGAGAAAAAAAATAAAATTAAATATATTTTTATTGTTTGAAGATATTAATTTTAGTATAAAAATTAATGTTTTACTGATTAAGAGAAAAAAATTAACTGATTTTCATTCTCTCAACTATTTATTCCTGCATTTCTTTATAAGTATGTACTATTCGTATCATCACTGCTTACTACTCATAAATAAGCATGAAGTGATACTCCACTTTATTTTACAAGCATACAAAAAAAAAAAATATTATAATGCATTTTATTCACTGATAAATGTAAATTAGCTTTCATCTATGCTTTATCGGGAACTTTAACTTATTGTTCAATATAAATGATTTTTGATTACGTAAGATTTCATTATATAATGACATATATGCAGGATATATTCGTGCTACAGAGCAGATTAAAGAACTCCACTTTAAATATTCATTCATATCTTTAATTTCCATTATTATGGCACTTTTTAAAGCTATTATTCTTCACATGTTTAGTTATTTCTTATGTGAATAGAAATTTTAAAGGAGGTATAATTAGTTATAAAGGAGGTATAAGCAGAGGCGGCGTTAGCAGGGGGGCAATTGCCCCCCTGTCGGCAACCGCTTGCCCCCCCCCCCCGTCGGCGAGAGTTTGAGAGTTTCGTCGGCAAAATTTTTCACTTCTTCAAAATGGTTGTGGAAAAGCACACATTCTCGAATATGAAAATTTAAAAGCCATCTTAAAATTAATATGTTGTAAACAATTAAGTAGCTGTTAAAGAGGTTTGACTATGTTTGGTAAAATAATCAATAGGGTGGCAGGTCAATAAGATGCCGCATTTTGCGGACGATTTTTGATCGCCTGACTATGAACGCAATTTGATAAATGTAGAAGTTAAATTCACACATTTGCAGGCTTTTGATTGAAATGTCGTTCATCAAGCTTCTAATTAGCATTACTTTTGGCAGTATATCCGACAGGGTGAATAAGTTATCTCATTCTGCCGACTATGAACTAAATACGATGGAAGTTCGCTAATTTTCAGACATCTTATGTAAATGTTCATTCGGCTAGTAATTTGCATTACTTTTGACAGAATAACCGACAACGTGTCAAGTGAGTAAGAAGTCACATTTTTGCCGATTTATATTTGTCTTTCGGCTAAGATTTCATCATAAGTTATGAGAAAAAAAAATTTATCGAGTACTTCGATTATTTGTAAGTGGAATTATTAAGGAAAAATACTTTTATATTTCACAAGATATAGGGCCGGCGTCCTGGCATAGGCGTAGCGCGTCTTCCCCGTGACCTGGTCGTCCTGGGTTCGAGTCCCGGATCGGGCATGGTTGTTTTTCATCTGTTCTACCTGTGAGATGTGTGAATGTGCCCCCTCCAAAAAGGGGTTGTACAAGCGAATGTGATGCGTGAGTAGCTAAGACATACTTTTGGCCCTAGTTAGCGCTACTAAAGCAAGCGACGCTCCCTTGGCTTAAAATGAATAGGGCGATAGTTTTCCCTAATTCGGAATTCAATGAATCATTTTATGAGATTTTAGATTATAAAATGAATAATTTTTTTTTATCTAATTGTTATTTCTTCGGTGATGAATTGGTAAATTTATTTTATTTTACTTCACTGAGAATTCTCTGATTAAAATCTAGTTTATGGTTAAACTAAATTTAATAAACACTCTTTTCTCTCGATACTCTTGTGTTTTATGCATGCTAAGAAGAGTTAGGTTGCTGTAGCCAGGTTATGTGAATTCATTATAAATTACTGGAATAAGTAAATTGTATTATAGTAAATTATTTAACAGTAAAATATCTTTTTTATGCAATCTAATTTACTGGCTACAATTATTAAAGAAATATTACCGACTGAAAATGACAACAAAAAATAAATATATGTTATGGTAGCTTTTTAGCTACGCTAAAAGCTTATCCAAGTATGTACTAAATTTGTTAAATAAATTACTACCTAAATTCTTAAGATTCTGCATTCAGTATTATAACTATGTAATCGGAAAAAGTATTTTTAAAAAAACTTATTTTTCATTTTTTTATAAATTCTCTTTACAGTAAAATCTATATAATTTCTGGTGCTTCTAAATTTTTAATAGACTTTAGATAAAGATATCTTGATAATGTCTTGATTAAAATATTTTTTCATAGAATATTCATATATGATATATTAATACCCTGACATACGAATTTACTTAACTGGTAATCTTATTAAGGACAATTATTATTATTTTAATTCCTAAAATAATATAAAGTCATTTGAGGCACTGATGAGTTTTCAAGTGATTTTTGGATTTTAAATTACTCAATACTTTCACTTAATTGTAGATTAAAAATTTAATAATTCGATGCGCGATCCAGACTCGTCATTGTGTACGAAGTGGTTAAGAAAAACCAATGCATACCACTGAGGGGATAAAAATAATTTTTTAGAGAAATATTAGCTTGCAATAGCTTCGAGGGAAACAAGTACTTAACCACAAGAACACGTGCTTAAAAATGAAGATAGAGGAGTTCATATTCTAGATCTAAATGTTTTTTAATAAAACGCTTTGTCTTTTTAAGTCTGATACCTTTTTAGTATATACATAATACATGGGAAAACTAATACTTATGCCGCTCATTTTTCACACGTTCATTTTTCAATCTTGCATAAAATAGTTAAGTTTGTACATATCTTTACAAAATATCTTCCCCAACTTTCTTAAGAAACATTATTGCATCTTTTCAGCATTCTATATCGTTCGTGTCCGAATTATATTAAATTTTTGTTGCATGCGCTCGCTTATTCGCCTCGGTTTCGAAATATATCTGAATTCCCTCTCGTTGTGGCAATTCTTATAAAAATTATTTTAGGTAGGAGACTATACAAAGGAGGGGGAAAAAATCGGTTTTTGGCGAAAACACTGAATATTCCTTTTTATTTATCATGTTGGATTTCTAAAAAATTTCTTTTATAAAACTTTTTGAATATAATTTCTACATTCATTTTAAATAGCTTCCATGATGAGAACATGTATTTGTTTAATTTGCAATCACACCGCATTCTACCTCAGCCTGTGTTTCTATCTATATACTACAATCTAGAATAAATATAATTGTATTTTTTTCCAAAATTAGATCTTAGTGGAAGTAAATCTCAAGAATCTCATAAAAATATAGATTCAAATATTGACAATTTTTTAAAGGTCAGTAAAAAAAAACAACTGAGAACATTTTTTTTTTTTTTTTTTTTTTTGCAAATATCTTGTAAATATTTATTAATGAAAGAAAGGTCAGTATCTCAATGAAAAAGAAGCTAAAAAATACTTAATTTCCTTAAATTAAATGTAAAAATTAATTATTATGAGTTATTTTCTAACCAAATTAGGGAAATTGTGATTGCCCCCCTGTCGGATATGTCTTGCCCCCCCCCCGTTGGCAAGACTCTACCGCCGCCTCTGGGTATAAGAATAAAGGAGGTATAAAAATAATTATATAAAATTATAAAAGTAGTTATTTTTTATATAATTGTGAGACTAATCATTCCATAGGATGGCTTTAAGAAGTAACCAGTTTATCAATTTAAAAATTTATATTAAAAACTTTCTGCTTAAATACAACGAAGTCAGTTTAATTGAGTTAGCATTGAAAAAATATAACATTTAATAACCATCTGCATTAAATGGAATAATAAAATTAATAAAAAATGAATTACCAATCATAATAATATATCTAAATGTAATTTACTAAGAACAACAATTATTCTTAAAGAGAATAAATATAGGTTTAATTTTTATATTCTATCTAAAAGCTCTTCATTTCTGAAAGTCATAAAAAAAGCTCTTTAATTCGTATATAATTAAAATTTACTATTTGATCTACATCTGCTCTTTATTTAAATATTAAGTTAAAAAGAGCTTAATTTTGTAATGAAAAATTATAGTACATTAAAATATTAATCAATGTTTTGTGAGTCTGAAATTTGTTTTCATATGTGCAGGAAATAAATATATTTAAGGATATTTTTAAACTTAATTAATTTCCTAATTTTTATCTTCATTTAACCCATATTAATTTCATTCTAAAATGGTCTCTTATTTCCTGATCCAATTCCACCTTTTTTTATTTAATTAATGCTACACAAGCTCTGTGAAACTGCTTTAATTAGGAACCCACGCTCCGAGTGAAGGGATAAAAATCCTTAATGCTTTGCAGATCACTGAATTCCCTTACTTGAAACGACACGTGTCGAAGAAATCCCGGTCAGAGCCACATAATATAAAATCACTGGGGGGAAACATTTCGTTGTCTTTTCCTCTACTCTTGTGCCGTGAACTGGCGTATCTCGTCGCTTCCTTCTTGTAGATAAATTGTGCCTCCTGGGATAGAATAAATCGAGTTCAGAAATTCAAAAGTGTCTTCTCTCTTCTCGGCTGCGAAACTGCTTTAAAAATATGTTTTTACATATATATATATATGTAATGATATTTTAAAATCTTAGTTTAATCCAAATCAATTTCAAAGCTTTATCTTAATTTAGCCCTTAATAATTTCATTATCTTATTTCCTGATCCAATTCCACTTTCTCTATTTAATTAAATCAAGAGAAGTTTTATAAAATTGCTGAATCGGCTAAACGCTGACACTTTCACACGCTCCTCTGCGTGAAGGGACAAAATACTGCTGACTTTACAAATTCTTCTAAAAGATTCCTGTGTTTCCCTTGCTTTTTGATTGACATGCCATGGAAATCCCTATTAAAACATTACAGTATATAAGACAGAGATAATTTGTTTCTTCCTTTTTTTACGCCACTTCTTGACTAATCTGTTGCTGTGAGCGGACGTGCTTGTCTGCAGCTTGTACATAAACATGCCTGCCTGCCTCCCGTGAGAGAAATAAAAAATAAAAAAAAAAAGCGAACTTTGAAACTTTAGTGAGTCTTTTTGTCTTCGAAACTGCATTCTGCTTCAAACAAAAATATGATTACATTATATATATTTTATATATTGCACTAAGTGCATTGTCCAACACTGTTTTGATGACTGTTTTTTTTATTTGTAATTATATACAATACTATAATAATTACAATTACTGCAGATAATTTTAAGATATGTTGAGGCTTGTATATGAAATATTGAGCTCTTAAACAGACAACAATAAGTTTAAACAAACACAAATATTCTGTTTCTTGTTATTAAGTATGGAGTTCGTTATGCATTAATTATTATAAGAAATTATTGGTGGGAATGTTTGTAAAATTAAATAGTTAAAATCCTACAATGTATTTATTAGGAAATAAAATTCCCATTTTCAGTAATTTCTTATTTTTTATTAATGACCTTCTTTAGTGAGCCGACGAGTAAAAATTCTAACTTACCGTAGACAGAGACTGTCCTCCACATGTAGAGACTATCAATAAAATATATGGGAAGGGAAGTAATTTTTAACTGTAAATTTCGTATTTTTTGCTGCCGATGAATGCCAGATGAAAAGCTGTCGACGTTTTGAAATTTGAGATTGCGTCCTTAAATGCATCGTTTTAGAACAATACAGAAAGCTTAATATAACGGAAAAACTTTTCGAATGAGCTGAAATAACAATTTATTTTGTCAGGAGAATTTTAAAAGTTGAAATTTTGGATCTTATTATTAATAAAATTGATAGAAGAAATACAGAACCAAACTAAAATCAAAATTATTTCATAAAATATACATTTTTTCTTTTGGAACTTTGTAATAAACTTATGAAAGCTTGAAAGCTGTCTATATGTAGTTTGCAACATTATAGGAATTATGTATCAGTGCTTTTGCATTGCTGTGTTTATAAATATCGTTTCAGCTGGAACTTGTAAGTTTACTATATTTATTATTCCCTTTTTCACCTTCTTTCGTGATTTGTGAAATCTTTACATTTTCAATACGATGTAGAAATTTCGTTTATTTATTTTGCAATATGGTATGATTGTGGGAAAAGGCAACGACCAGCATTAATATGTGAAATATATTTATTAAGATTAAAGGAGAAAAGATAAAACATTACTACATAGAACATAAAAGATTCATGAGCGTGAGCTGCACGTCTTGCAGTCTCACTGCCCAACTCTCGTCTGCCAATAATGGCGGGAAAGCATTACGTGATTAATGACGTGACGCAACATGGCCAACATGACGCCATACAGGATACGGGATCTGTCAGCGCTTCCCACATCGGCCATCATGACAGGATAGGCGACCTCGCCTTATGGTATACAGTACAATGAAGTAAATATATAAAACAAACAGCAAATACAGGAAAATAATAATATGTAAAATTGAAATATTCACAAGATAAAACAATCAAAATAGTCATACCATCCGTGACAGTATAAGTATATAGCAATATTATAGCGTGCACTGGAAATATCGAATAACTAACTAAAAATAAAAATAATATTAGTGTTCAGCATATAAAAATACAATAACACAAAATAAATAGAATAAAAATCAAAGTCTTTATCGTCCAAATATACACACACAAAAAGAAGGAAAATAGTTCTTTCTCTTTAAGTAGTGTTCAGTGTTTTCTTTTGAAACACAATTCAAGTGATATGTTCTATATTGCTGGACCATGGTTTCATATATTCTGCACAAGTTGAAGTTTTTGATGGCCCATCGAAGAAATCACACTTTTCAACATCGTATGTGTCGTTTGCTTTAATTTTGATCACTTTATATGGTCCGAGAAATTTTTGTTTCAATTTCAGACCAGGGCCAAATTGAGTGCGCTTGATTGCGACGAGATCATTCAATTGAAATTTTTGAGCATGTTTCCTACGCAGATTGTAGGTACGGCGATTTTCTTCTTGGATTTTGAGGATTTGTTGTTTTGCATCTTTACGGAGTTCATCACGCTGTTGGAGAAATGCAGACTGGATCTCTTCGTTGACAATTTCGAGGATTTTTATATCATGCTCAGATTTCATTTTAGTTCCAAACAGAATTTCGAATGGAGTAGAATTGATACTTCGTTGAAATGTAGAATTAATAATTTGCTGAACGGAAGCAACATGGCTATACCATTTCTCAGGGTTTTCTATGGATAGCTTGGAGAGTACAGATATGATAGTAGAATTAAGTCTTTCTACCTGACCGTTTGATCTAGGAAGTCCAGCTGTAATAGCAATATGGGTGATATGCTGATGTTCACAATATTCTTTGAATGACGTAGATGTGAAAGCGGTACCTCTGTCCGTAATAATCCTTGAAAGATTACCGAAAACTGATCTTTGGCATTCGAGCTTATTGAGAACTTCAGCGGTGTCGGTGGACTTGGTCGGGTAAAGCCACACAAACTTCGTAAAGGAATCGATGATTACCAGAATATGCTTATATTTCTTAGAAGTGCTGGGAAGAGGACCCAGATGATCAATATGGTATGTATGAAAGGGAGTATCGTCTTTGTCAAGTGGATGCAAAGTGCCATCTAATTTGCCACGTTTTCTGTTATTTAGAATGCATGTTACACAGTTGCGTATACATCGTTCAATTTTCTCTTTCAAGTTCGGAGTAAAGAATTCTTTGTTTAACATTTCCTGCGTGCGTTTTACTGCAAAATGGCCTCGTTCATGACAGGATTTAATAATGTTGGCCTGCATATCATCAGGTACGACAAGTAAATCGATTCCGTCTATGTTCTTATATAAAATGTTGTTCTTGACTATGTAGTTCTCGTAAGGTGCATTTTGAAGTAATGCTTTTATAGCTGTAATATGCTCATCTGTCTGTTGAGCTTTGAAAATTTGAAGATTGACACAGTCTTGAATGATCATGCAGCATGGGCTTCGGCTAAGAGCGTCGGCATGAGTCATCTTTGAACCGGTTCGATGCTCTATTTCGTAGTCAAAATCCTGAAGGTATAATGCCCATCGCGAAATGCGGGAATTCATTTCTTTTTTATTTAACGTTTTGACGAATGCATTACAGTCTGTGATAATTTTAAAGTGTGATCCGAGGATGTAAATTCGGAATTTTTTAGGTGCTTCTACAATGGCGAGTACCTCCAGTTCATAGCTAGTGTATTTTCTTTCGCTGTCAGACGTTTTCTTGGACATATAATACACTGGATGGAATTTGTTATCATCTTTGGATTTTTGTAGTAGGACTGCCCCCAAGCCATCAATTGACGCGTCTGTATGAATTTCAATGGGACTGCCTTGATTAAAAATAGTTAGAACGGGTTTATCAGAAAGTAACTGTTTTAAACGTAAAAACGCAGTTTTTTGCTGAGCTTGAAATAGAAAGGGGCTGTCCTTACGAAGAAGATCACTAAGTGGTTTTGCTATAGTAGAGTATGAGGGGATAAATTTTCTAAAGTATCCCGTAAGACCTAGAAAACGTTGTACGTCTTTTGCATTTTTTAACTCAGGATAATTAAGAACGGCTTTAGTTTTGGAGGGTGAAGGGAGCAATTTGCCGTGTTCTACTACGTGACCCAAAAATTCAATCTGACTATACAAAAATTGACATTTTTTAAAGTTTATATCTAGTCCATAATCGCGAGCTACTTTTAGAACAGTGTTAAGGCGTTCGAGAGCCTCAGATTCATTATTTGCGGGAATGACGATGTCATCCATATACGGGAGGACAATGCCTTTTGCAATAAGATCAAGAAAAACGGCATTTATGTATCGCATAAAGACAGGAGGACATGAACTTAAACCGAATGGCATATAACGGAATTGAAATTGACCTGTATTTGTGACGAAACTGATGTAACAACGACTTTTTTCTTTTACCGGCACATGAAAAAATCCGTTACGCAAATCGAGAGTACTGAAAATTTTAGCATTTTGAAGACGATCTAAAATGTCATCAATTAATGGTAGTGGATAATGGTCTTTAACTAATTTACGATTTAATTTTCTATAATCTATACAGACTCTATGTTTTCCATCTTTCTTACGAACTACGACAACTTGACTAGCATAGGGTGAAGAACATGGTTCTATAATTCGATTTTTTAACCACTCGTCTATCTGCGCATTTACTATATCACGTTCGGCAAAGGGTAAACGTCGAGGAGTGTGGAAAATTGGCTCATCGTCAGTAAGCGTTATATTAAGTGCGATGTTCGCGGTTTTAGTTTTGTTAGGTTTATAGGCTAACAAAATCTGTTCAACCTCATTGCGAGTTTGTTTAGAAATATTCGGACCTATATCAAACGTGGGAGTTTCGGCAGAAATAGCCATTATAAAACTGTCAGTTTCAACAGGATCATCAGATTTTGGAAAATACAACACCGTCAGGTTTAATTGTCAAATTTGCCTGATTTATTACGTCGCAACCTATTATTAGGTCATAAGTAGTACAATTATTAGGTACCACAGAAATAAAAACAGGAAAACTTTGTTTGTCAATAATAATTTCAGATTCAAAGGAACCTATTATTTTAGTTTGGGAAAAACCGAATCCAGTTAGTGTTATCTTGTTATTCGTCAACGGCGGCGATCCTAGTTTAATCCATGCAGAATGTTTGAGAAGTGTCGAAAAACTACCAGTATCGACTAATCCGGAAAGTGTATTATTAAGAATAACAACCTCTTTATGCATATTCGACGGAGAATGCAATAAATGTAAAGTGTTGACATTATCACGTGGGGTAGAACTGTCATTCCGAGTAGTACGATGACAATCGGAAGATTTATGTCCGAAAAGATTACAAGAAAGACATTTAGGACCACGATTACGATTTGGGCAAGACTTTGCGATATGTCCAAAATCGTTACAGTTAAAACAACGCGTCTTACTGTTAGTCGGATTACTAAGATTCGATTTTGATTCTCTTTGTTGGACAGGGATTTTATGTATTGTACCACGTCTTTGGCCGTCATTAGCATATCTAGAATACGACATCTTTGAATTATTTGCGTTCATTGCACTTACGATAGTTTCGAAAATTCGTAATTTTTCTTTAAATTCAGAATAACATTTTGCACCGTAAAGAATAATTTTATCAGAAGGGGAACCCTGTATCCCATTTATTGTGTATTGAATAACAGAACATTCATCAATAAAGGGTTTCAGACTGATTCGCAATTTCACGCATGGCAATAAAATATTGCATAAAAGTTTCATTCGAGCGCATTTTACGTCTTTCTAGTTGTTTATGTATTTCAATAGAAGTTACTTTATCGGAAAATTCATTAATTAATGTACTTTTAAAAGCATGATAGGAATTTAGATTTCTTTGAGAGAATAAAAAAGATTTAGCTGCGCCCGAAACTAACCTCTTTACCAAGATTAATTTTTGTTGTTCGCTTAAAGAAGGAAAAAGCGAAAAATTCTCTTCAACATCGGAAAAAAAACTTTTAATCGAATAGGAATCATTTCCTGTGAAGTTTCTACAACTACCACAGAGATCGCGTAATAAAAAACAAAACTGAAGGTTTATTTCATTCATCGTTTGGTTATTCGAGGGATCATTTTCGAGTGATTCCCTTTTGGCGCCAGTAATTAATGCCTGACTGTTATTTATTAATGTTTCGTCTGAAGTTACGGGGATGGGGAAGGAAGAATTATTGTCCGTATTACTCATAGAGCTGTTATTACTAGATGAACTTTCGGTTTGAGAAACCTTTTGAGGAGACAAAGGTTTTTCTTCTGTTTCCGATAAAAAACTAGTATCTAGCGAGTTCTGAAATTCATTTAAATTTGTTAGAGCTTTAAAAATATTTTCACACAAATCATCTTTGTTACTTTCGTTTACTTCTAAATGTAATAAATCAGAAACGGAGATAAAATCAGACAAAGAAAAATTATTCAACAACTCTTGTTTATGTTTTTCTACATCTAAATTTTCAAATCTTTCAAAATTTCTCATTCTTTTTCGAGAAGAATGGTCAAAATTACTGTAACCTAACACAGAGTTAAGCAATTTTACTGAATTAGTTTTTGCATATTTAAGGGAGTTAGCGATTAATTGAATATCGTCTAGTTTTAAAGACATTGTAATGAATTAAAACAGAACTAATGCACATTCACTCGGGATTAAAATTTAAAGGGAGAATGAAATAAAGGAACGTACTATAAATTACAAACTTGGGAAAAAATTGCGCCTACCTGGTTGGGAGCAGTCGAATTATTCACTCTTAAATGTTCCTTTTTTTTTTTTTTTAAAGCAGCCAGTATATGTCAGCACAGTTGCACAGGAACACGAAGTAATTGAACCTTTAACGTTTTCACTTGAATCATATCCATCAAAAACGTGCACTAACGTCCATTCACCAGTCCAGTAAAATATCCACGGCAAAAATCCACTCTTATCAAAATTTTTAGCATCAATTTAACGTCTTAAATTGTACTAACGTCCGCAGCTTTTCAACAATTTGGCGGGATTTGCTAGGGGTATTCACGAGAAAGGCCGAGCCCCCAAAAATGTGGGAAAAGGCAACGACCAGCATTAATATGTGAAATATATTTATTAAGATTAAAGGAGAAAAGATAAAACATTACTACATAGAACATAAAAGATACATGAGCGTGAGCTGCACGTCTTGCAGTCTCACTGCCCAACTCTCGTCTGCCAATAATGGCGGGAAAGCATTACGTGATTAATGACGTGACGCAACATGGCCAACATGGCGCCATACAGGATACGGGATCTGTCAGCGCTTCCCACATGATTTAACTGATAAATACCAAATATCTTAAAATTATTTTAATCAAACTATACTTACTGCTTTAAAGTCCTTCAATATGTATTAAACTTTATTGAAAAAAAAACTTATTTCATTTATAATGTGGAATTAAAAAATTCTTATCTAATACAGTTATTGAAATAAATGATTATTGTTATACCTGCTTGCTTTTTTCCTTGTATGTCATTTCTTCAAAATAAAAAAAAAGACATTAAAATATTTGATAGTTTATGACTTATTTAAATATTTCAGAATCCGGCTAGAACTTTTCAGAAGCTCTAAGCATTTTGTAAATCTTTATAACAGGTTGTATGGATTATACAATATTAGGAATCCATTGTTCTTTGTTTCTGCATTTGACAAGGTCTTAAATGGAATCAGTTGTAATGTGTTACTCATTATGCAGTTATTTAAATTTTAAGCTAAATTTCTAATTTTGCTGGTTTTATTCATATTTTTGTAATATTTAAAATGCTAATATCTTTTAGATTCCAACAATCCCAAGCAAGATATTGCCCATTTAGTGGAGTTTGTTACTCAGTTGAAGCATTTGAAAATTGTTGGTAGCTTCAAATATTTTGAATCTAGTAACATCATCCCCAATTATCTGTCTTATGATCTTTCGATGTTTAAGTTTTTAGAAACAGTCGAGGTGAGTTGAGTATTTTTATTAAAATAAATCATACTTAAATTTTATTGAGTTGAACTATGCTGCAAATGTTTATGTACATATATTTTCCTGTTTGTTTAAATATGTCATGGTTCAAACACCTTGTAATCATAATGTGGGAATTTTATCAGTGAGATATGCTGTCTTAAGTCATCATCTCTTGACTATAATTTTTGGATTATGTGATCAGTGATCTATAGTTCTCATGTAACTTCAGAATCTTCGTTGATCAATTAAAAGTGAATGTTATTCTTATTAATTTACATATTCAACGTCAATGATATCTTTTTTTTATTTAAACGGAATTTGAACTATTCAGAAAACATTAATGTACCTTTAAAAATTGTATTTATTTTATGAATTGACCTTACAGAATGTATAAATTTACAATATGTTTCCATGTTTTTAAAGGAAATTCTCATGTCTTCTGATTTTTTTATTAATAGTTAATTATTAGCGTTATGCACAATAATATAATAAGATCCTTCAGTAAGTAACAAGCCAAAGGATCTGAAACAGTGAGCATTTATAGGTAGCTCAAGAACTTTTACTGTAATTGTAGAGATATTTATCCCAGTAAGATACTAAAACCATTCTAGTGAAATACTGGAAATGTTTGAAAAACATTTCTATTTCTTCATATCCGCATCTAGTTATTGTCGCTCTCTTCTTAAAAATGTCTTGAGTTCATCAAACACTACGAAATCACAAGTTAAAAAGATCGAGTTGTGGAAGGCATGATTAATAAATTTTCTGAATTTTATCTAAAACTATCTGGAAGGAGAGAAATGGGAGTAAAAAAGTTTCCGAGTCTTTCCAATTGATCAACCATCACAATAAGTGGTTGTTGATCCCAAACTTTCCTTTTTTTCTTACTTTCATACTCTAAGCTCAAAATACCGCTTGCTATTTCAAGCTTGCCTGATTTGCAGCTGTTTTGGCGGACGCTTGTAATCGGCTATTCTCTTACATCCGCCAAATACAAATGATATCGATCTAAATTTCCTTTCCTGAGTGAGATTTTTCGTGACATCATTAATTAATTCTCCTTTATTTTGACAATATTGTCCTGAATAACAGTATTTCATGACATCTTTGTTACTCATTATTTAACGAATATTAATAAAAACGTAAAAATAGGTTTATTTTCAATAAATCAATCAATAAAATTTGCAAAAATAATATAAATTTTATAAAAAATAATCAGTTTATCTTGTTCTGAAGATGTGGCCTGTTCAGTTGTATTTATCCTTCAATAAATAGCGGAATCTGGGTCCAGTTGTAATAGTTCTTGGAAAAAAGTTTGTATTTTTTAATATATTTGCGATTCCTTAATTATAACTACTTTTTTTAATAAATTAACTATTCATTCATAATACACATGAAAAAGCATTAAACAGTTCTATTGGTTTTAGCACCAGGAATATTTTTTGAAAACATGTCGGCTATTATAACTTTTCCCGGATATGGAGCATGCTTTAAGAAACATGGGGCAAATTGTACCAATAAAAGCCACAATGTTTAAAGTTATTTTTTCTTTGCCATTTTTTATTAGAGTTTACATAAGGCATTTGATAATTATTATCACTTAGCATAAATGGTGATAAATGATATAGTTATATAATGAAATAAAATTATTTAACCAACCAACAGTCAGTGTGCATAAAGAGAAGTTAATACAAGCAAACCATAAACTGCTTCCTATCGCACGCATTTTTTGCCCACATTCTGCAAAGTAAGCATGGAACTCATTCTCCTACATCAGAAATGTGGATTGCGATTACCTGTTGGTATTTTCATAGCTTCGGGGCTGAAATGTTCCTAATTTGAAACTCGATTTTGCCGTGTAAACGGATTTGATGTACGCTAAAGCTCTCGCAGCTGAGTACCCTTCCCTTTGTATGTCGCGGAAAGGGGGAGAGGAGCGTTTGTTAGTAATTGTCTACCATTGTTTCTATAATTTCCATTTTCATGACAATTAAAATCTTTACATACAGTGAGGTTTTTTTTTTTTTTTTTTAAATATGTACCAGTAATGGCAATCCTAATTGCATTCATTTTCCATTTGGAGTTTTTTTACATTGCTGCTTGGTGCATGCACATTGGCCTCTGAGTGCCTTAAGACTCTGAAATCTGCATCTTAACTGCTTCATTTTAGTGAATAATTTGAAAAAATTCCGATTGACAAGAGTTTGATTTAAAATTCAGGTGATTCAGAGTGATATAAAATTCAACGAATTGTCTGTTAAGGAAGGTATGAGAAACAAAAAAAAAAAAAAAGCCAATGTCACATTGGAAAGTATAACTGAAACGCTAAATTGATTATCTAGAGGACATTATTTGAGATCTCTGTAGTTGGGTTTAAGTGTTGGTCAGGCTCGATTCTACCAGGCGTGCATGCATGAAATGACTGAACATTAAGGGCGCTACTTTTCTCCTTTGAATGCCAATAACTTGCCTTAAAGAAGAAAAAAATCAAAGTTTGTAGTGTTTTAGTGTTTGTTTCTGCAGTCTTTGTTATCGTTAAAAATTATTATTAAATCGTTATATTTTTAATCATAGTTATAAAAATATAACGTAGCTAATGGTACATTATATTAAATTTGATTTATAAAATTTTTACATAAAATATGTTGAAAGTTGAAGAAATGAATGTTCAAAATGAAAATAAAATATGTCGCTTTTATCATTTTTTAGAGCTTTATTAATCTGGTGTGTATTTTATTTTCTAGTTTTTCCCTCCCCTTCTTAAATCGGCGCTACTGGCTGCAGACACGTTGGCTAGGTATTAATTACAGTATTGAGAATATTACTTTCCTGGTAATAGATCCATTTCTATTTGAGCACTTTGCTGATAATATTTCTATTCAAGAAAGATATCGGCTTTTAGATATTTCATACGACAGAACGTTCGTAAATGAGTTCGGAAAAGATAATCTGTGCAAATTTTGCTTCAAAAGAAGCGATGAATTTAGTGCAGTATTGCGATTGCAACCTGACTTCCGCTGAAAAGAAATAAAGTCGAAAAAAAAGACATATCGAAATTGATTGCAATGAAATCTGCTCATTTTTCTGATTTATCTTCATTAACAATAAGTCTTCCCATTTATATACATTAGTATCCATTGTTTATTCCAATATGTAGTATATTTAAATTTTAATTTAATGTAAAATCTTTGATTACCAATGTAATTCAATAATATACACTGGTGTGCAAAACTTAAGCAATAGGTGTTCATTTTGTCGTACCTCCAAGAGAAATCATCTGGTAGACATGAAATTTAGAAATGAGAAGCAGCATTTTATACTTAAACGATGACGAAAGTATAGCGCAAAAATTAATACAATTCATACAGTATAGAATCAAACAAATAAATGCGATATTGAACTTATATTATCGTCACACAGGATTGTCTTTCCAAGAGGAAGAACAACAAGCAGATGTTCCTTCGTATGAGATATGACCTTCCCTTACTGCAATGGTTGCTTCGCGCCATCTCTCCATACTGAGACCAGATTTTTCAACAGTTCTTAAGGCAAGAGTGCCTATTCCTCAAACAGCATCTGTTTCAGTTGTTGGGTGCTTCCCGGAGGATGTAATTGTGCCACAAGGCGTCTCCCCAAAGCACTCCACATCAATTTGTTCTATGGAATTTAAGTCAGGGGAGAACGCCGGCCAATCCTTTCAAGTGAAATCTTCACTTTCCAGTAGCTGCTAAACATCAACAGTCCGGTGTGGCCGTGTATTGCCATCCATAAAAAAAGAAGTCTGGTTTAATAGCACCTCTTAACAGACGCACATGAGGAAGGATCACCTTCATACAATATCGATCACCGGTTACAGAACCTCTGTCGAAAACGTGGTGGTCAATCCGCCCGTTCAGCAAAATGTCTCCCCAGCCCAGAGGCGGTGGCAGCAATTTTCTGACGGGGGGGGCAAGTAACATTTCTCAAATTTAGCTGCCAGATATCACATAATAATCAATTTTACAAGTAATTAGCTTATATAATTAATAAAAAACTAATTATAATAAGTAATAATTTGGACTGTTTATCAAGTAATTATTGTATATATATTTACAAATAAACTTGATATAGAAACAGTAACGTTTTTTTGACAGAAAGAAGAGAAATAAAGGAAATTTAGAATTTAGAGCATAAATATCACAACAAATAAAATATGCCGCTTTGATATTGTAAACAAATTTGCACATTATTTTTAAAATCTCATGACTAAATAAAATAATTGCTGAAATAATAGAAAATAATTATTAATTTATTATTACACGTACATACATATATTATACGCAAAATTTTAAATAATGTAACTGAAAAACATAGCATTTCATTTTAATTTATGATTATTATTTACATATTACCGATCTTTTCTGTTTCGTTTGCTAAGCTCTCTTTTTTAAAATAATCGTTTTTAAAAAATTCACTGGAATTTAATAAATCAGAAAGAGGAAGAACTGACTTAAATCAAATACATAATGTTAAAATTATATTATATAAAACCCAATCATTTTTAAAGCATTCAAATACAATAAATGTTTTTTTTTTTATTTTAATATGAACATCTACAAGGATTTATATTTGCAAAACTTTTTTAGATATATTTAAAACATATGTTTTTATAAATTAATAATTAATACAAGATTAAAGTAAAATAATAAGTAGGATATTATTTACCTCATACAAAGCAGGTTTAGTTCTTCTATACAAGTTATAGTATTTTTAGCTCAGTCTTGTAACTGCTTCGATTGAAAATAATTGTTTTGAAGAACGTTGTCTTGAACCCTTGGTAACAGCTTGCGATATTTAGCCATTCGAAGCTGAAGGGATCGAGTAATTTTACAACTGAATTTCTCTCGGCCATAAATTTATGAAGGTCAGCCTATTTTAGCCCCCTTTTTAACAGATGTGGGGTATCATCAAGTTACAGAGCCTGGTAAATGTTTCCAGTGTACAAATAAGATATTGCTCTATTTGCCTTATAACAGTGTACACAAGAAAAAGTAGTGCACTGTCAATGCTTCAGAACAAAGTTCTTAAGAATTTATTCTAGAAAGGCGTACATTTTACTGAGGAGAAAAAAAAATCAGTAAACTATAATTTTTATGTTTATATTTTTCTAACGTTAAATATATACATTAAAGAATATGGACATATCTGAATTACAGAAGTATATATATTTTTCTTACGTTGAGATACCAAAAAAGCAAAAAGAATTGTTACGGAATGATTAAAAAATATATGTAGTTCTTCAAAAAGATATTTTATATCTTTTTTAAAGAAGCAATTCTTATGAATCATGCAGAATACTTTTTAAAATTGTGATGCTGACGAAAATCAAAATTGCATATTTTTCTAAAGAAAGAATGAAAAGGAGCTCCCAGTTTGTTTGTTTTTCTAGAAACGAATAATTTGTATTCTTGTTATAAAAATATAACATTTCTTAAATTTCATGAAAGAACTTATAATCTGCATAATGTAATTATTTAAATGTTTATATAACTTGAATCGATATAAAACGCGTATCTATATTTAAAAAAGCTAATATGTTAGAATTTAAGAATGAAAATAATTGCTTGACAAGTTTCTTCATGAAGTTACATATCTCTTACAGGAAAAAGAAATTTTATAATTGAGATGGAAAGAATGAAAGAGTCTTAATTCATTTTTAACAAAGCAAGCAGAACAAAAGGTTAAAATGTGCAAGTGTTAGGCTCCAATAATTTGTTTTTATACCTGTTAGTTTTTGCTATTAAAATCATTTTTCAACTATTATTTCCTTCTTAATTCTTTTGTTAGAATTATGTTACATTTAAAAAAAATTGTAATATATAGAGAAAATGCAAAACTGATGAATTAGTTCCCTTAAAGTCATTCAAAAATGAAAATTTTAAAATACATTTTTAATTCTATTTATGTGTTCTGTACTCGTCAAGCGAAACTTGAAAACTGTCTATCTTCAAAAACTTGGTAAAAAAAATGCCAATATCTTGAGAGAATTAAACTTTAATCTTAATATAAATTCAGGTTACTGCGGCTGTGTATATATGTTATAGATCTAAAGAACCGAGCCGAAATAAATCAAATCCTGTATACTTATTATTGAATCCTGTATACTTATTATTTGTGTTGTGTGTTTTTTTCTCCTGTTCACCTGCTATCTTATCGCATGTACAGTCAAATGTGCAAACCTCATCGGTATCCGTCGCATTGATTTCTTAGCCAAAAAAAAAAAAAAAAAAAAAAAAAAAAAAAAAGCAACCGCGATATTTTATTTACTTGTCCTTTCGTAAACTTTTCTGCCGAAAGTGATGCAAACTATAGGTTGACTATCCGACAGTGAAATTAGATGTCCAATTACCTCTCATTTTTACATCCACCGCTTCGATTTCTTAGTCAACCAATAGAGAATAATCGGCAAAATGCGACGCTTTTCACCTCGTCGGTTATTATGCCAAATATTGAGCAAACTATTGGTTGAATATACGACAGTTTCATCTTATGTTCAACAATCTATCGACAGAACTCCACCGACATATGTCGCATGTATATCTTACTCGACCAATCAAAAATAGTCGGCAAAATATAACACCCAATTCACCTGCCATTTTATCACTTGTATTGCCGAATGTAGCGCAAACGTCACCGGAGTCCGTCGCACTGATTTCTTAGGTGAAAAAAAATTGCAAATGCGTTATTTTATTCACTTTTTTGTTTCGTCGGCATTTCTGCTGAATGTAATGCAAACTATAGGCTGAATATCCGACAATTAAATTAGATGTCTGATTACCTCTCATTTTAACATCCACCGGTCACCGATGGGGGGAGCAATTGCCCTCTTGCCCCCCCCACTGTCGCCGCCTCTACCCCACGCGACAACTCCAGGACCATGGTAATGATCTCCTTCCGTGATAATACTGGAATAAAACCGTGTCCCAACCTCTCTCCAAGTCAATTGGCGTGTAGAATCGCTTGTGGCACTGAAACACTCTCATCCGTAGAGAGAACACGGCTCCATTGAAGAAATGTCCAGTTTTTGTGCTCCTTACACCATTCTAAACGGTGTCGCGGATGGTCAACTTTAAAAGGGATGCAGCTTTCAGGACGGCGGGCGAATAAGCCACCTTTTGAAGGTGTCTGGCCACAGTAAACCTCGACACTTGTCGCTTTGTTGCTATATACAGTTGTTGCTAAGCGATGGCGCTTGGTATCTGGTATCGGGCTGTTTTCCCCTGTAGGACGATATATAGTTCATTTACTGCAGTTGTTTTCCTAGGGAGTCCACCACCAACCTTTCTAACAGCTGTACCTATGATTTGAAAGGCTTTCTAAGCGCGCGAAACGACACTTTTGTTGATTCCGAACTATTCAGCTACACTGGTCAAACTTCGCCCCTCCTCCAGCGTTCCGATCATTCTTCCAGTGTGAAGTTATCCAGGTGATTTCTTCTAACCAAATTTCACGAAAGAGCTCACTTGCATATGCAGCGAATGTCTTTGCGTCTCCTTTCTTCCTTTCATTGTAGTCTTGAGCTGCGCGCACCGACCGCACTTGTTTTGCATACACTCACGTCGCCTATGGCGTTTTGTTCCTGACATTTGCATGCACATCATCCTTCAGCTGAATAGCGTGTTCATTGTACTAATCGCAATAACCCCTTTTCTGCAATTTCTGGGCTATCTGCTTAAAATTTATGTAGTTGCTTAAGTTTTGCACACCATTATAAGTTTAAAATGTTTCTTTCTTAATAAACCCTCCATTTAGTACGCCTTATTTTCTAATCGGAACTTCGTTTGTAATAACATATATATTTTCTTTCTTATTTTTATGATATAAATTTGAAAAACTTGAGGATCTCTGTATTATAGAGTGAAGAACAGCTGAAACTGAATAGCACAATAGTAGCTTTGCACCTCTAATCGGGCTTGCGCCAGTAATTTACTGTTTCGACTGCATATAGAGAATATACAACACTTTGTGAATATTGAGATGTCTGATCTTATGTTTGAAGTAATTCGAGATAATGGAAAGGCTGCAGATAAATTGTAAGTAAAATGATATCCGAACAAATATGTACTGCATCATGAAATGTTTGTGAATTTTCTCCAGTTTCTGTGAATACGGAATATATTGAATTGCATATATTATACAGGATAATTATGAAATGCACCCCTATCTGCTTCAGATGAACAGATATTTTTTCGTGTAAAACAAAATCTTGGCCCAAGTGTATGTGCCGATGACCATGATTTTACAGTTTCTCCATCCAGTGTATGGTGCTCATTACATGGGAAGTATTAAAATCCATTCCATCTGCAATGTGCCCAGTTATTGGAAATTACCCATGACATATGGAATTACTACGCTGGTGCTTGCAAAAGTGACTAGAACTTAGCTTTTTTTTTTTTCAATCTTTTCTGTTTCTTTCACTTGTGAAGATATTTTTAATATTCTCAATATTCTTGTGTGGATTCATCAAAGTGCACAAGATGCCCAATAATAATTTAGGTCTTGTCCCTAATCATTCTGATTTGAAGACCAGCCATACTGCATTTTACCGAACGACATGTTTATCCTGGAATCGCATTGTTCTTGTACATTTGCCCTGCAATGAGATTCCTCCATAATTGGGTTGCAGCTCTTTTTTTTCAAAGGTTGCTGTGATTATTTGAGCAATACTTTTGGAACTCAGTGGATTCAATACTCTGGATTTGTTCCATGACCTCTGTGACCCCCTGATTTAACTAGCCTGGATTTCTTCTATTAGGAAACTCTCAGAACCTCAGTCTAAAAAGTTTGTAGTGACTTCACAACAGACTTCATTAAAAAATCTCCATCCTCACTCAAAATATTCGTGAAATGCCAGTTATTTACGAAAGGTTCTCTAGTCCATGTTGTGATTCATGTTTAACTATGAATGGCAAGCACTCCGAGTAGCTGTTCTGAGGCTTTAAATGCACATGTACTATTTTATTGTAACTTATCATGAGATAAAGATCATTTATCCATTATTTGTTTGTTATTTCTGCATCATTATGTGTTTTCTAGCATATTGGGGTGACGTTTCTGGTCATGCTTTCCTAAGTGATTGAGGCCTGTTTTCTAAATTTCTTAACTGTTTTATATGCTGAATTTTAAATTACCTTGTGTATCTTGAATATCATAATTAAAATCCCCATCCCAACTTTTAATTGTTATTTATAATTGAAGGGTTTGCTGCAAAAAGGTTGTAGCTCCAACTTAGGGGAGTTTGTTACATGCACTATCATGTAATAATAATAATAATAATAAAAACTTGTTCGTTTGGTGCCAGAAAGATGTAGCTCCAATCGTTAGTTCTTGCTTTACTCAAGCGATGGAGCTGTCTGTCTCGTTAGTAATATAGAGGTAGTTCCTGGAGCTATCGCCAGTTTCACGCATCGATCCTGCCTTCGGAAACATTGAAAAACGTACAAGGAAAGTAGAAAGAGTTTTTCTAACATGTGAATATGCTGGTCTCATAGAGAAGACAAGTGAAAAGTTTGTTACTAAAGTTACCCAAGGAATGATCTCAACTTCGTTGACCTATTAAAAGGTTTCTTCCGGAAAACTCCTTACGTTATTTCTAAGGGTAATAACAAAAGTATTTTATAACGAAATATAGAGTTTTTTCTTATGAAAAATCTAAAAATTTATGCAGGAAACTAATTATGTAGAGAGAGTTATAGACTGCTCTGTAACAAGCCAGTAAGAATATTCTATATCCAAAACACTACTCCGTTAATGTTAAACAAGATTCAGCCATCTTACTCGCACTCCCTTCCACTTAAGAGCGCAAAATGTAAGGATATAATGGAACTAGCTCACAAATACGCCCCACAAAATGATATGCAGTTTCACAATGGCCTACAACCCGACGACACAGCAGATGAGTCCGACATTACAGAGGGGGAGTGTGATGAGTAATGGGAATATAATTTTTTTTTTATTTTTTTTTTTAAAGCTAAGTGAGGTAGACAGACTATCAATTTAGTCGAAAGGAAGAAGTAGCTACAACATTCCAACATGTGCCACGTCATCTGGAAAAGATATTTTTGAGTGAAAACACTATGTAGGATATATAGTATACTTTGCTACATATTATACTCAATATTCCTACATATTGAGTATTATATGTAGGAGCAATTAAGAAGATTGATCAAAAGGAAACTATTCACACAATTTGAAATTTAGAATTTTCAAACGTTTTTTTACGGTTTTCTGCAAGCTTGAATAATTGGAGCTACCTCCTTCTTATAGCAAACCCTTCAATTCTTGAAAAGATTAATATGTTTTAAATTTTGAAATTCTCTTTACAGCAGCAGTTGATGTCTTTCTTTTTGGGTCTTTTTTTTTTTTTTTTTTTTTTCATTTGTGATGCCTTGATTTGTAAATTAAATTTTAATCATTGGTTTGTAATTAAACTTTTGTAAGTAAAAATAGCATATCTTTAACAAAGAAATTTGCATTTCTTTTTTTTTTTAAATGGAATTTTAAGTTATGGATTTAAATAACTTTTCTGTAAATTATAGCTTCTTAAAATGTATCCTTGTGCCAATACTGCTTTCTTTGTGTCTAATGTACACAGTGGCATTGCGTGACAGAGGCAGTGGGATCGGCAAAATTTCGCAATAAATAATAATATCTTGTAATCTGAGCTGGTCTGGTGGCCTCTATATAACGAACTGCGGATAACAATAATGCTGCTTTAGTGGCTGGAAGGTATTTAGGAGTCCATCAAATAATAAAAGAAATAAATTCCAAAGTTGAATTTGTGCCTTGCCCAAACTGGTTTAAATTTAATATGTTTGCATGCTGCCTCAATTAAGGCGAATTCAGTAGATTAAAATGCTGGTATTTTTTTTTTTTTCCATGTCCACACATCGTTTGGAAGTTCTGATATTGGCTACAGACAAAAATTTTAAAAAAGATGCAGGATATGCTGTGGATTGCAATGGGCGATGACGTAAATATGACACGGCATCATTACGAAGACATTTTGATCATTCTGGCAAAACTGACAGAGGAAGATGAAAATATAAATTGAAAAACAGACGAATGAATTTCGCTAGTTACAATGCTTTAATTTTACTTTTCTTTGTTTCTAGATACTCTTGCAATATGTGTAATTACGAATTCAATTAGGCATAAAATTATTTATAAGCAAAGATACACGACTGAAAATTCAGAAAGTATTTTGTAGACCGTACTTTTAGAGAAGGAGAGAAATTAATAGACGGTGCGATAAGTAATGCAAAAGATTTATGTAAAGACCTTGGCATTTCCAAGTGAGAAGGCGCATTTTTGATGACAGATCCCAATTTGTCTCATGAAAATGAAATGGCAGCAGTTTTCTCCGTTAGATGGAATAATTGTAAAATTTCGTGAGAGGTTTCAGCAGCTCCCGGATTTGGCAGTACGCATCAGCCGAAATTGACGAACAAGGCTTCAATGCACTTGTGAGTTCGACAACGGATTTTTAAAGGCTTAAGCAACGAAAAAAAATTATTATTGTTGTTCCTCTTGGATTATTACAATTTACTGTGAAATCCAAGCTGTCCAGTATTATGATAATACTCCGAATATTCCTCACAATTTCTATGCGCAATGCCAGCTGTGAGAAAAACTTCAAAATTCAACATCAACAATAATCTCACCAGTTGGCTAACTTCTCTGTTGAGCAAGAAGTATATTATGCTACATATGTTGATAGTGCATTAACCCTTATCGTGGCAAGATTGCTTTTTTGAAGGGAAAAAAATGTATATAGGTAGCTTCTTTACGCTATAAAAAACATCAAAAAATAAATAAAAAACTCTAGAATGCCATGTGTTTAATAAAACCAAGTTAAAAATTATTTTATAGTGGTAGTATATTTTTATGAAGTTGTATGTATGGTATACTATACAAAATGAACATAAGGGTTAAAGGACTTTGCTGTTAGATTTAGTTAAAGACAGAAGTTTTATTTTTAATTATATTAATGTTTCGAAAAATGTATTTCGTAAAAGTGTCATTGAAGTTCTGATTGGAAGTTTATTTGTATTTTAAATTCTTTTCACTGTTATTCGTTATGTGCTCTTAATTTTCTGTAATAATATCTTAATCTTATCGATTCATATCACAAATGTTGTGTATATATCAATAAGTCGCTTATGTATTAAAATTTTGTAACAAATTTATTTATTATATTACGCAACATACATACATAATTTCTTTTTTTCTATCCTGTATAATAAATACACAAAAGCAAAATTACTCTTGCTGAAAATTCTTGAGAATTTTTGTAAATTTTGGAGCTTTTTGGGGGTTGAATACCTAAATAAAGGAGCGACAAATTTGACGAATGTCCCGGCAGCTGAAACCCACATAAGCCACTACTGTTGTATTTATAAGGAAATATATTTGTATGGATTCCAAAAAAAAAAAAAAGTTCTCTTAGATTTCCTATTACTTATTCTTTTTATGTATTATGAATTTGCTCTTCATTTAAAGAAGCTGTGATGACCTAATGTTAACACTTCGTTTTAAACAGCAGAAAGATCCAAATGTGAAGTTGATTCCACTGAAACTACGCCTTATATATATGGACATGAAGCACGTTAAATCTATTTTCAGAGTTAATCGACCTCTTCCGTTGGTGTGGTGGATAAGTTTTGAGAAGGCGTAATAGCTCAGTAGTTCTTGTCATCTCAACAATGTTCAAAATTACATGGTCCCTCCAAAATATTTCTCGTGCAGCTTTAAAACGAGACGTTAATTTAAGTTATTTTTATCCTTCATTTGAAGTTATTTTCCAGTGCTAAACTCACGATAAATTAAAGTTCGGGGGGGGGGGGGAATGAAATAATAGTGAGTGTCTGTTTTGTTTTTCCCCGTCTTACCAAAGGTTTACTAGTTGGAAAAAAATAATTATATATATATTGTACCATTCCATTCAGCTAAATACTTAGTATTGGTATTTGGCTTTCTTTGTAGCTTATCATAATCTTTTATGTTAGACTTAAGTTTTCTAATGATCTTTTTATAAATTGTATGTTTGCTGTCTTAGGAACGATGCGTATAATGCCGACTGCCCTTTAATTTACATTTTGTTTGCTAATGCTTTAATATCTATTTTTTTTAATTATTGTTTGTTTACATTTGTTTCTGGCCATCTATCTACACTGCTTGAAAATTGCTAAGGAACAAGTGATTTATGCAAAATTATGTCTCAGACAGCTAACCAATAAAATTAGATTCAAGTTGAGAGGGCGTGGTAGACCAGGACTCGTTATCTATATAATAGACATTGCATGCAAGTTCATGATTCGTACGAAAATTCGTGCTGCTTGATATTTGACCCAAAGTAGTGCAGGATGTTATAAAAGTTTTTTCTCTGAAATTCTGTTTGGTCTTGCAATAATTAAGTGCAAAATGTCAGCAAGACATCATTTGAGTGCTTACGATCGTGGACGAGCAGTATGCCGACTGGAAGCAGGTCAAAGTGTCACCACTGTAGCTGCTGCAATGAGTGTCATCTCGCGATTAAAGATGGCCGCTAAGGTGGAAATGCTTTGTAAAAGCATGCCGGGAGTCGTGGTAGGAACACCACATCTTTAGAGGATCGCTATATAGCCCTCGTGGCAAAAAGGAACAGAAATTAAACTCCTGGCCAGATAGCTGCAAACCTTGCAACCGCTACCGTACGCATGTTTCTGCAAGAACCATCTCACGGCGATTAAATCAAGTTGGTTTGTATGCACGGAAGCCTGTTCATCCCGCTTGCATCCCGCTTCAACCACACCATCGTCATGAGAGATTTCACTGGTGTAAGGAACATGTTGGTTGGGATATCCAAAAATGATGAGTGATGTTTTCAGACTAATCTCGTTTCAATGTGATAAGTGATTCTGGCCACCAATTACTGTGGGCAGAGCGTGGAACACGTTATGCAATAGTTTGTTAGTGAACGTGATCGGTAAGGCCCAGGCGTGATGGTGTGGGCAGGCATCATGCACAATGGCAGAACACCACTTCACATCTTTGAGGAAGCATTACATCGCAACGGTATTGCAGAGAGGTTATTCTGGATCATGTTCGTCTTTTTTGGGGTACTGTAGGTCCAGACTTTTTGTTTATCGACGATAATGCGGGGCCACACAGAAGCGTTACGGTAGCGGACACACTGCAAAGTGAAAATATTGTCCGTATTAAACGGCATGCTTACTCTCCCGACTTAAATCCAATTGAACATGCCTGGGATATTCTTGGCAGACGTGTTTCACAAAGAACCATCCCTCTCCAAACAGTGCAAGAATTCAAATTCGCCTTGAGAGAGGAATGGGACAATATCTCCCAAGAATTCCTCGATAGTTTAGTGGAGAGCACGGAGAACAGATGCAAAATGTGCATTAGTGTCCGTGGTCATCACACATCTTTCTAAGGTAGTCATGTCTGCATCATTCTGACCTGAAGATCAATTTTTGTGGGGCTCTTTGGAAATCATCCAAGGAGCATCTTTTTTATTTTCAAGTTTTTAATTCTTCGATGTGTCGATATCTGCACCATCTTGCACTATAATAAATGCACATCCTCCCTACTAAATATGTAATTAGTTTCATTTTTTCAATAATTGTCTGTACTTAATTATTCCGAAAAACGTAACTGTCCCTTAGCAATTGTCAAGCAGTGTAATTAGATTATGGCTTTTTTGCTATCTCTTAATTATAATAGAGAAGGGGATAATTTAATTAAAAAGTAAATTTGAATCACGTGCGATGACAACCAATGTGTTAAAAAAATATTTCATCGAATTTTTTTCTCTCTCTCTCTCTCTCTCTTTCTCTTTTTAGATTTTAAATGGCCAGTTGGAAAAGAATTTGATTGCTGTCGGTGCTTTAAGAAGAAGACTTAAAACAATAAAAATTCGGCAATCCTTAACGAATTTGTCTACCTTTTTGCTCTGTGAGATACTGCATTGGTGCCCTGTCATGGATCCTGTGCAAAATTGGCCTTTCTGGCAGGCTGTTACTGATGCAAATTTTAGTCATAATAACTTAACAAAGATACACCCGTGCATTGTAAGTATTTTATAAAATAAAATAAATGCTAAATTTAGTGTTTTAACGATCTTTTAACAATATTTTCTTAAAGCACACCTCCCCCCTCCACCACCATCAATACATTAAATCTTGTACCAATCCAGAGCTAGTAACGTCACATCTTTAAAAATTAAAATTGTGGATTATGAACATGTTGGGTTTTCTTTTTTTTCTAATGATAGTATAATTCTTCTGTAAAATTCGTGCATTCTTGTTAAGCATAAAATTAATGATATTATTTTTAAATATTAAAATAAAATTTAAAAAATTAATCACAGGCGGACCATTATACACACTTTTTTTTGGATTTGTTTTGCTGTTTAGGAATTCAAAATTAATTCAAGATTTGCTAAATATTGATTTTCTGCTTATAAATTAGATGCAAATGATAAATCTACCCAAGTGGAAAATCAAGTTTAATTTATGATTATTCTTCTAATACTTATGTAATTATAGATTTCCTTTAACTCTTTTGGCAATTTTTGCTTTGCGGTTGAATTTTGAGACGCATCTCTCTCTGATATGTTTAGTTCTGTTAATTCTTTTTATTTGTTTGTTGTTGTTTTTTGTAATTTTAATACCACTGAAAGCGAGAGAGAAAAAAGTAAACGATAGTTTCTTAACGGTCGTTTTTTTTTTTTTTTTTTGGTTATTGATATACTAAACTTGCAAGATCATCATCTTCTCTACAGAACCCATATGAATTTAGAATGTCAGTTATTGTTGAAAACATTTGAAGCATTTAAAATTGTAAATGATCCTCGGTGACACTACATTTTAATATACCTTTCTTCTGGTCAATTTAGTGGATACAAAAGATTGAGACAATTTAAGACATATTTTTACTATTTATTTTACATTTTTCCTTTGATTCCCAATTTATGTCATATTAACTTAAAACTATTTGCTGCTATTAATAATCATTCAATTATTCTATTAAAAGTTTTCAAAATAATCCTCTTAATGGCAGTCCAGTGCGTTTTTAAAAAAATGATAATGATATTAATTTTTTTGAAATTTACCTTCGAAACTTTGGTAGAAAAAATATAGAAGAGGCTTGAGTTTCTGCAAAGAGTATCTTTTTATATCTGCAGTGATTAATTGCTCTTAATTTGATCAAATATGAAATTCTTACTTGTGATAAAGAGAAATTGTAAATAGAATGAGACTAGTGGTGACTTGCTGTAGATATGTTTAAATAGTGTTTAATTAGAGATTTATTGTGCATTATATATTTAGTTCTATATATTTCTTAATTGTTTTTCAAATTCAACAAATGTTTATTGATTATATGACATGTATTTTGTCGATAACATTTTCAATTTGCCTAGAATTTTATTCCAAGGAGCGATGTCTAATGATATAAAATTATAAAAGGGCATGTAAAACAACTTTCTTCTTTTGGTACCTTAGCGTGGTAGTTTACAAATTTTGTGTAAATGATGTTTGCCTGATTCTGTTGCACTTTATTGTGCAATTATGAATTGAAATATGAAGCATACATTAACTTTTAAGATTTAGTATGTTTGTGTATAATATTGTAATTGTATTATAGTTTTGAAAGTAGTATTAATGTAATATTTATTATTTGCATTACAATGTTAATGAATAATGAAAGAAATTCTATGTCTACTATGTTTAAAAAAAACAACTTGGAAATATTTATTTAACATATTATGCAATAAAGATTCTGCTGTGTTTGAAATTCTTTATTTTCCAATTCTTATCAAAATAATTCAGGTATAATTTATTCACCATGTTCCTCCTCCTTTTTTTTTTTTTTTTAAATTTGAAGTAAATATGATAATGTATATTTGCATGTATCAAATCAGTCCAACTCGAGGGAAGGCTTGATATAGCACTATTTAGGAATTAGTGGATCATATAAAACTTGTTGACATTTATGTTCTTGGAATGTTAATTTTACAATAATTAGTTCTTGAATTCATTACATATTTTAAATACACCATGAAGATCAAAACAACAAAAGTTTTGATACTGTGTTAAGTTACTATGTTTTACAATACCATGCATTTTGTCCTTCTTGATGAGACTTTTTGAATTCTATTTTTTAAATATATAGTTATGATATAAATGTGCATGAAAGAGATGCTTCAATTTATGATTATGTTTTTAGCAGGTTTATTTTTTTAAGCAATCGTTCAGGCGATGTAAATACTACTGTTGACATGAATTTTAAAACATACTTTACATAAATACTATTTTTTCATAAATTGCCATCTTATACCATTGACAAGTTAAAGTTCTCTCCATTGTTTAGTAAGTTTCAAAATGTAGTGCTTTCAAACTGCAGATTTAAGTTTACATGTAAAAATAATTTTATTATATAGTTATGAATTGACAGAAGGAAGAAAAGAAATATTTCCAGAGCTTATAAATTACAAATAAAAACAGTTTGCATTTTAGCTTAAATTGGCGGATTTGATGTAATAAACATTTTTTAATGTGACACTTATTTGTTTTTGTCTGTTTTTTTCTTCCAGAAACTATTAGCTGCAGTTCAGAAAATCGACTTAAGTTATAATGAGATAGAATTAATTGAAAATATGGAGACACTTTCAGAATTATCTGTTTTGATATTGTCCCATAACAAAATTCGAGATTTGGACCATTTACATACTCGCCTTGGGAATATACATTCACTTAATCTTTCTTCAAATAGGATTAAATGTTTGCACGGTAAGTTTGACGTTTCTTAAAACTTTACTTATTTTTATATTTTATTTATTTGTTCTTAAAATGTTATTATATATGTATGCATGCGAAATTGCAGTTATGTGTATTTATATAGTATTATTTTATTTCTTAAATTCAAATGAATGGTTCAAGTTTGGCACATACCAGAAATACAGAACAAAAGCAGAATTAAGCATCGGAAAGTTATTATAAAAATATTTTCTTCAGTGTTCACTTGACTTTTGAACTTTCTTCTTGAACTTTACATTTTCTAGTACGCTGTTAATGAGAAATTTTTAATCACCACCATTTTAGAGAGTTAATACCAGTTTTAAAAGTTAATACCGTGTGACTTATGACCCTTGAGCCATAATACCGTTTTGCTTATTCTGTGGAATCTCGTATTTGACTTATTATTTTCCAAATGGGTTTCGTTTTAATTTTGTCATGGATTATTTTGAGCAGATGGACTGCAATTAATTCCCGCAAACAGTTATTGTGGAAAGTATGTGCATTCTTGTTTATTGTGTGTGTGTGTGTGTGTGTGTGTGTGTGTGTGTGTGTGTGTGTGTGTGTGTGTGTGTGTGTGTGTGTGTGTGTGTGTGTGTGTGTGTGTGTGTGTGTGTGTGTGTGTGTGTGTGTGTGTGTGTGTGTGTGTGTGTGTGTGTGTGTGTGTGTGAGTTGAGTTGAGTTAATTGAGTTGAGTTGAGTTAATTGAGTTTTAATTGGCAGATCTGTGTTTAAAAAAATGCAAAACTTGATATAATCAACGTTTGATTCAGAAAACAGCAACAACTATGCTGCATACAGTCCTCATGAATTGGAGCAAATGATAATCTGAATGAATTGCTGCAGATAATAATAAATTTGTCTGTACAGTTAGAATTGCAATATATATATAATTTCGCTTAATGAGCGTAATTCGTTCTCGAATCTTACTGGTTATGCGAAACATTTTTTTTCATTGGATCAATGTAAAAGAGAATATTGCGTTCCATTCCTAAAAAAATACTCTAGTGTGTGAATGTCATCTTCGTATGAGCTAATAGTCAGACTTCTGCCCTCGGGTGCTCAGGGGTCTTTAACTTCAGAAGCTATTGCACAAACTCGGCTTAAATCGCTGACTTCGTCGCTTGTCCATGACGCCATAAGTAACCATCAATAACATACTTCTTTTTCATATTACGTTGGGATATTGTGCCGCTTAGCAGAGTGTTGCGCATTTTTTGACGATTCAGTTAATTATAAATTTTACAGTTCCAGTTCTAATTTGAAAATATATATATATATGAACAAACAAGCGTTAAACACGGACCAAGTAAAACAAGCAAGATTCTACGCTTGACTTCACGTAGAATCTTGGTTGTTTCTTGGTCTGTGTCCTCATCATTTGTTATGCAAAACGTCACTTATTAAGGGAATCTTTTTTTACAAATTGGTTAGCTCGTTATGCGAGGTTTGACTGTATTTTTTATTTAATTTCTGTACGAACCATTGTTATAATACTGCATGGCTATTACAATCATTAGCAACAATCGTGCTGTTGCACTATTTTTACATAGAAAATAAGGTTGACGTTTTTTTTTTTTTTTTTTTTTTGCTGCATATTTTAACATAATTTTTTTCTTTTTATTAGATCTATTGATCTCTGATCATGCTGAGGCGATTTATTAATTTTTGTTATTGTTTCCTTATTGCAGGCTTATCGAAATTATTTTCTGTATCAGAGCTCTTTTTAGAAAATAATTTGATCACCTCAATGGCAGAAATTTCTAATCTAAGTAAATTGCCATGTCTTGGAAATCTGAATCTTCAAAATAACCCTGTGACATTTACCGTTGATTACAGGCCTCAACTATTGTTAAAGTTGGGATCTCTTGCTCCAGAAGTATGATTTTTTTAAAAATTATTGTACATAAAACTTTTTTGTGCAAAACTCATTAATGATATTTTTTGTAACTAAAATTGAATGCTGATTTAATTTTCAAATATTCAATGATTGTTTCAATTTTTGATTTATTGAAAAAATCTGGGTTTACTTTTATATTAGTTTTAAAAATTCGATTTCTCGTTACTGTGACAGTGAATATTTGCCGACGAGCGATGCACCGCATTGTACGATGGATCGCCACCCAAAATTAATCGCTATCCACTATGCTTTCAATTCGTTTCGGATGAGCTGCCACTCACAAATTTCTATCATCATTGTTTTGTGACAAACCCCCTGTATAAGCAATTGGAAATTAAGAATATTCACAGTTTAGTTTATTATTTGTTACATTGACCGAAAACTGCGATGGCCTGGTGATAAAATTTTGGCTATGATGCCCAGAGATTCCAGATTCGAAACGTGATTTCACCGAAGAACCACTGCGTAAGCGAATCTGGTGCATGTTAAATTCGTTGTTTCATGAGTGAGGTGCTGTTTAAGATCCTTGACATCTCGATCACGATCAAAAAGTGTAAGGTTCATCGCAAATTAACTTTGGTATTACTTCAAAACGAGACTGTAAATACACTGGTGTGCAAAATTTAAGCAACAATGTAAATTTTAAACAGGTAGCCATGAAATTCTAGAAAAGGGGTTATTGCAATCAGCACAATGAACACGCAATTTAGTAGAAAGGTGATGCGTATGCAAATGTCAGGAACAAAACATCATAGGCGACTTGAGTGTACGCAAAACGCGTACAGCCGGCGCGAGCATCTCAAGACTTCAAGGAAAGGAAGAACGGAGGCGCAATTAAAGACATTCACTACAAGTGCAAGTGATTTCTTTCATAAAATATGGCTAGAAGAAATCACCTGGATAACTTCACATTGGAAGAATGATCGGAAAGCTGGAGGGGGGGGCGAAGTTTGACCAGTGTAGCTGAATAGTTCGGAATCAACAAAAGTGTCGTTTCGCGCGCTTGGAAAGCCTTTCAAATCATAGATACAGCTGTTAGAAAGGTTGGTGGCGGTGGGCGCCCTAGGAAAACAACTTCACTGGATGACCGATATATCGTTCTATGCGCGAAAAGAGCCCGATATCAGTCTGCAAGCGCCAGTGCGCAGCAACTGTGTACAGCAACGGGAGACAAGTGTCGTGGTTTACTGTGGCCAGACGCCTTCACAAATGTAGCCTATTCGCCCACCGCCCTGAAGGCTGCTTCCATTTGAAAGTTGGCCGTGGGTGGCACCGTTTAGATTGGTGTAAGGAGCACAAAAATTTGATATCTCATCAATGGAGTCGTGTCCTCTTTACGGATGAGAGTCGTTTCAGTACCACAAGTGATTCTCAACGTCAGTTGATTTAGAAAGAGGTCAGGATAAGGTTTCATCCCCCACGAAAAGAGGCATTATGCTGAAGAGGGCGGATTGAGCTCCACGTTTTCGACAGAGGTTCTGTAACTTAAGATCATTATTGTAAGGAGGTGATCCTTCCTCATGTACATCTGTTTCGAGGGGCTACAGGACCAGATTTCGATTTTATGGAGGACAATACACGGCAACACCTGACTGCTGATGTTCAACATCTACTGGAAAGTGAAGATATCACTCGAATGGATTGGCCAGCATTCTCTCCTGATTTAAATTCCATAGAACTTGTGTGGGATGCTTTTGGGAGACGCCTTGCGGCACGATTAAATCTTCCGGGGAGCAGCCAACAACTGAAACAAATGCTGATTGAGGAATGGGCACTCTTACCTCAAGAACTGGTGAACAATCTGGTGCTGAGTATGGAGATATGGTGTGAAGCAACCACTGCGGTAAGGAGAGGGAATATTCCATTCTAAGGAACATCTGCTTGTTGTTCATCCTTTTGGACAGACAATCATGTGTAGCGATACTATGAGTTCAATAAAGCCTTTTTGTTTTTGTTTATTCCATACTATATGCATTGTATTCATTTTTGCGCAACTATACGTTCTCCGTCGTTTAAGTACAAAATGCTGTCTCTCATTTCTGAATTTCATGTCTCTCAGATGATTTCTCATGGAGTTATGGCAAAAACAGCACCTGTTGCTTAAGTTTTGCACACCAGTGTATAATAAAGCATAAAATCTCAGGTCACAAAAAATGAAATAATTTTAATTGTCGTTTTAGAAATAAAGATTATAAAGTAATATTATAGAATATCGTTCATAAACGGATAAATAAATAAATTTAGACAATATCTTTAACATTAGTGTTAACATATTCATGCATAATGTCATTTGGTGTTAATTGAAACAAAACAAAATTGTTTATCGAGCCTTTTTTTTTTTTTTTTCAGTTTGCTCCAGATTTTATCAATTTTTAATTTTATTTTCAGTGTGGTTAAAAAAATTCTTAAAATAAACCGTATAATTCTAAAATGACATTATGCCGATTACAACTCATCAAAATATTGTTTAAAATTCCGTCATAGAATTGTATATATATCTAATTCTTTTAATAATAAGTATTGTATGTATACTGTAATTTATAATATATGTACCAGAATTCTTGATTAGAAATTGATTATATTAGCTTATCGATTTTTATTCTGTATATTTAAAATAAATCAAATTCAGACATTTAGATTACGTAATTTATTGCCTCTTACTCTTATCGTCATTTCAAATGTATCCAATTGCTTCTATTCAACTAGAGCTACATTTTTTTTTTTTATTTTTTTTTGGCAAATAAAAGGACTTTTGCCTGCTTATTCTCCATTCAATTTTTAGCAATTTTTCAAGCTATTACCAATAAAAAATTTGTATGATAATTGAAGAAGTGTTCTTTATTATATTTCACACAATAATTATATTTTGGTAGCTGTCATAAACAATAAGATCGACATTTTATTTTGCATTCAGTATTTAAGAAAGTACTAACGATTTTTATTTTATTTGCTTTAGTTATGAATTTAATTTGTTGCGTACGGTATTTCTAATCTTTATAGCAAATTAAAATATTATTTTTCAAGAACACAATCAGAAAATCCTTCATACAAATGTATAAAATTTGCTAAATCTTTGTAATAAAGAAGTTGCAGATGGGTAGGATTTTTTCCCCATAAATCTAGGTGGCGAGGGAGTCGCAGACAGAATAAAAATTTAACAAAAATGTAGCAATTATGGGCACAGTTCTGTTAAGAGAGAATGACCACTTCAGTGTGGCCTTGCTTCTCTCTTATCATATGACAATTTTATGGATACTCTTCACTTTCCGTGGATTTAAAATTCACATTTTTCTTAAACAAATTTTGCATAAGATTTTTCATATATATGTAAGCATTAAATTTTTGAATCGGAAGGCAGTTTCGACAGCAGTGAAGAGACTAAATTTTTAAAGTTCGCATTTATTGTATCCCGGAATCGGATAATTTATTTACAAGAAGGCTCTCTGCGCGACACAAAAGCAGAAGTCGGGAAGAACGAGAAATAAATTATCCCTCGTCTTATAGAACATGAGATATTGATAGGGAAAATATTTTTTTTTATAATGCTAATATATTATTAAGACTCTGATAGGGATTTCCGACACATGTCAATCACAAGTAAGGGAAACACAGGGATCTTTTAAAAAGAATGTACTTACTGGACATTTTTCTATCCCGTCACGCGGATCATGTGAAATTGCAAATGTAAGTATTTTTACAAAACTTCTCTAGAATTAATTAAGTAGGGAAAGTGGTATTGGATCAGGAAATAAAAGAATGGAATCACTATGGGCTAAATTAAAATAAAACCTTGGAAATTAATTAAATTGAAATTAGAGTTTTAAATATCATTATATATATATATATATATTAACTGAATATATATATATATATATATATATATATATATATAACTGAATATATATATATATATATATATATATATATATATATAACTGAATATATATATATATATATATATATATATATATATATATATATATATATATATATATATATATATATATATATATATAATATTAACTGAAATTTAGTTAAAACTAAATTTTAGTGCATTATTGTAGGCCATTCTGAATGTATCACAGGATTCTATTGCTCTTTTCATTCAGCCATGCTTTTAAATTCTTTCATAGCATTGGAATTAGAATTCTTATAGTATTCTGCTTTAATCTTTTATTTTAATATTTTAGATCACTATTGATGGTGTGAAAACATCGGAAAAAGAGATAGACACTGTATCTATTTTGCAAGCTTTGAGAGATGCTCGAAATGAACCCATGCCAAATGTGACACATAATGGGCATCTAAAGGTAAAATTCCAATTATTCATTTGAATAATTAAAAAAAAATAATAATGACTTTTTTTTTTTAAATTTTAAGTGGATTTATGAGGAATCTGAGAAATTAAAATTGAATTTAATGATTTCTTACATGTATATAGTAATTGAAATAAGAGTACATGCAGCAGTATTTTTATTTTATGGATTCATTTTAGTGATTGCATGCATATATTTTCTGTTCAATATTGTTACGAACTTGTAATGTTGCTTCCCTCCGCAGTTACTTCATATTTAGTTCTATGGCAAGGTAAACAGTTTTACAGATAGCTCGGATAAAATCGGAATGGACGCAGAATCAGTGATAGCCGGGCCTTGGCGACTATTTGGCGACAAAATTGAAAATCTACTAGAATCTTGGCGATAGGTCTATTAAGGTGCGATTTATGCTGATCTTTCTAGAACCTTCTTTGCCATATCAGGAAAACTATAAAAAGCCGGTAGACAATAGTGTAGTCAGTCAGTATTAGGTAGGCTTTGGCGGTTTTTCAAACCCGGTTTTAAAAAACCGGTTTTTTTTTTTTTTTTTTTTTTTTTTAAGTAAATTTGTCACATTCAAAACGGTTTTTAAAGTAAGAAAACCGGATTTCTGGAACACCTGGATATTCCAATTCTTCAAAAAATAAAAAAGAATTTTATCGATTGGGACCGATTTGTCTAGCAGCTGAGGGCTTAAGGCGACGAGATGCGAATTTATTAACAAATGAAGGTATATTTGAATTTGTTAAATGAAAACTAAAATATTTGAACATTATAGGTATTAGTCAAGTAATAATTTAAAAGAAATTTTAATTAACTATTTCTATAAAAGTTACATCATTCTTTAAGTAAACATGGGTTCCTCCGGAAATACTCTGTTTCCGGTGTCAGGGGTTGCCAGAACGTTCGCTCAAGTCAGAGATCTGTCATCCCATCCCGGTGACACCTTACAGTTCTGGTGCTACAACACTGAAATAAGTTTGAAATTATTAGATGCTTTAGAAGAACGAATTAAAAAAAGAAGAAAATAGGATCTTCAACACTTTTGCTATATTTTCAAAATCCACAAAACATTTCTAGTTCAGCGAAGAAATCTAGTGTACTTTCTTTAGTTTCAAAAACCGAAATTATTAAATTATCTGGAAAGATATTGTCTAGAATATTTCCATATTCTTATGTAGAAACCGATTCTGATGAAGAGCAAATCGAAGAAACTACTCATCAGAGTAATACTTTTTTAAAAGAAGCCATGGAAAAATCAATTCATAAGCTTCTTCAAGACCCTGAAGAAAAACTTACAAATACAAAGACACTGAAAGCTGAATTTTCATTATTTGAGGCCACGAAAAAAAGAACAAAAATCTTAGATTTGTTATTTGATACCATGAAAACTATAAAACCAAGCTCAGTAGTAAGACTTAGCCACCGTTCAGTGGATATTTATTTTCCCTTCTTCTATTTTTTTGACAAAAATTCGAAAACCGGCTAAAACCGGTGTTTTTTTTTGTTTTTTTTTTGGAAATATGGAATTCGAAAACCGGTTTTTCAAAAAGTCGGTTTTTGTATAAACCTTAGTATTGTGCCGAGTAGATCCAGAGGCTTGAATAGTATAATATTTAATAAATAATATTAAAGTATTTTAAACCATTACAATCATGCTTTTTAATAAATTAAAAAAAGGAACTAGAAGTATTAAGTTAGTTATTTATCCAAAACTTTGGTAATAAATATTACATTATCTAATTTTCTGAGTATGGATTTTGTATGCTGCCGTTTTCTATCGTAAATTATTAGAAATAGTTATTTAGTATTAATTTTAACGTTAATTTGGTTTTTATCTACAGGGAACCAATACTAAATCTGCTTTATCAGTCAGCAGCGTTCAAGTGCCCTCAAAGATGCAGGAACAGAATAATACAGGTATATGTTAAGAATTTTTTAAAGATACATAACTTTTTACAGCTAGAAATGCTATTATCTTTTTTTAATCTTTCTGATGGTTCGTACATTAAGTGTTTCAAATTCTGTGTTCTTTTCTATTAGTCTAAAGCTTTTGTCAAGTAAATAATCTCCTTGATTTCTTTTTAAAGTTATGAGATACATGGTTAAAATACGTAATAAATTGTTTTTGTATTTAGTTTAGTGGAAGGTCTCAAATTTTTATAATATTTTTTATTTTTTAAGTGGTCAGTTCAAAATATTTGGGTGCTTTAAAAACAGTAGCAAGACATTTTTTTTTCTATAAATCCCCTTTAATTTTCCCTCCTATCTACCACATAGTAATGTACAATTTAAAATTTTTTAAAAATGCATTTCATTTTTGACCTATCTATTTGCTCTGGGTTTTGTCGAGGTACATGCTCACTTTACTTGGCCATCTGTGCATGGATATAAATTTTTTGATATTTGTACCAACAATACTACTTTTCTCAACTTTCTACATTAAGAATATTTTTTCTTCTTGATAATAAAACCTGTGATAGGTGCTAAACATAATAAATGTTCAAAAAAATTGTTTTATATTCAAATAATAAATTATCCTATGTGTTGTACTAAAATAATAAATTATTCTATGTCAGTATGGCACAAAATTTTCAATTTTACATCATTGTTAGTATTTAAGTACAGTTGTGGAAAAAAAAGAAGCCACCCAGAGTTATTTTGGAATTGATCATCCTCTATGAAAATTAAAAATACATTTCAAATTTAGTTATGAATACTAAAAGAGATGTGTCTAAAATTTTTGTAGGCGTTCGTCTATATATTTAAAATTGTTCAAACTTCGAATTTCTCTATGGCAGCACAATTTTGGGTAGATTACCCACGGAAAAAAAAAATATTTGGAATGCAACTTTTGATTAATGTACATAGGGAGATATTAGACATATTCTGTCAAGGGGTTGTTTCCATATTCATATGTGTAAGATGTATGTATATGTGTAAGATGTGTAATGTTCTCTGTACGTCGGTAATAGCATTTTGTGCACTTTAAAAGCATTTGCAAAGTTGCAATCTACATGTTAAAATCGATTGCTATTTCATTCCTGACAAAATATTCATAGTGAAAATTTTTGGAAGAATTGTGATTATTTTCTGCAAAGAAATAATCAAGGGCAATGACAATTTTGTTTAAATTGTATCTGAGCCTGATTTTCTATTAGGCTGAAAGTACCAAAAAGGAAAAAAAAATTGTTGTATGAGCAAAAGATATAAATTATATTTTTTGTTATTTAAAAGAAGTCTCAATTTTAGTATTAAAATTAATATCTTACCGACTCAGGGAGAAGAAAATTAACTGGTTTTTATTCTTTTGCTCTTTTTCCTACATTTCTTTATCAGTATATAATATTCCTATCATCAATACTTTCTACTCATAAATATACACTGCTTACTACTCATAACACATGAAATGATAGACTGCTTTATTTTACAAGCAAGCAAGTAGAAGATTTCATTCATTGATAAATATAAATCAGTTTTCACCCATAATTCGCTGACAATTTAATTCTCTGTGCAAGTGTTTTTTGTTTGTCAAAGATGTATGAAATCATAGGTATATGATATATGCATATTACAGCCTTGAAAAGCATATTGCAGATTGTCATTTTAAAAGTTAATACATATCTTTAATTTTCATTATTGTAGCACTTTTTTCAGCTTTAATTCATCACATCTCTTGCTGCTTCTTGTATAAATAGAAATTCGAAGGGATATTTAGTTATAAGAATAATTATATGTGACTATAAGAATAATTATGTATAAATAATTTTTTAAATAATTATTCCTTTGATTTTTTTAAGAAGTAAACAGCATACTGATCGAATATTTATATTAGAACCTATTTGCTTAAACAGAACAAAGTTAATTGAAACTGAAGTGCATCTTATATGGGTGTATTAAGATGGTTTTTAGAATTGATCAACAAAAATTTTTTTATTTTGTTTATTACATTTTATTTGTTGTGTTACATGTGGTATAATTGTGTATTAAAGAGAGATTAAATTGTTATGCATTATTATTTTCTAATGACAAATTAAAAGAAAAAATTCCATGTTTAGTATATGCAAACAATTTCTATATTTTTAGTTTTATAATTTCATTTTTATTACTCTTTATGAATTGCAGAAATTCTCAAGTTATTATGTTAGGTATGATTATTTTTAATAACTATCTGTTCCAAAATTTATATAAATTACTTCGCTGCTTTTATTTTTTTTTATAACTGTAGAATAAAGGAAGAATTTCGGCTCTTTTTATAAACAAGAATTTAGACTAGCTGAACCAAATGTTTCTGTTCGTTTTATAATTTTGTATCATGCTATTTGAAATTAGCACTATTATCATTTTATGTTTATTTTTATTTATTTATATTTATTTTTATCATTTTTATTTAAATATATTTTTGAATTTAATCAAAATTTTCTTTCATAAGAAATAAGTTGAAACAGGATTTGTTAAGTTATACATATTTTTCAGAATGTGCAGTTAAAAAACCGACTAGTAATTTGCATGATGTATCAAAGTTTCGTCAACAAGTTGAAACTTTAAGGAGAGCTGGTGGGACAGACTGGTTAAGACTGCTGAATGAAATGCAGTTCTCTTCTTGTAAGGTAATTCTTTATTCTGCAATGCTACTAAAGCCTTCCTCAAGTGCTCCTAACCAAATTTTTATTACTTCCAATTTATTGAATGTAAAACATTGTTTCAGTTTGACATTATTTTGCATTGAAGCTTTAAATTCGTTTTTTCCTTTATTTTCTAAATTTAAAATGCCCATTTGTATCTCATACAACCAACTGTTACATTTTTAATTATGTAACATGATTCTAAATCATAACATACAAATTGTTGATTCAAATTATAAAATGAATTTCAAAGATATATTAATATGTATTTACTAATATGAACTTAGGCATACTTAGAGGGACATTTTAAGATCTATTCAGTTTAGAGTAATGAGCTATGAGTAATGATTCAGCTTTAGAGTAATGAGCTATGCTCTTTCTCAGCTTTATGAAGGAAAATGACAGGCTTCATTCTCCCTTTTTTGAAGAAACCTTGTGTCTTCTGGCCTAGTATATGCTGTTCCTGTGGAGCATTAGATGTCCCGATATTAGTTAAGTGTGAATTAAAAATTTGTAAGATAGAATGTCGTCCTCATTATTTGAATATAATTCAAAATAAGAACCCGTCCCAAATAGCATTCACAAAGCTCTAAAAAGCGAGACGAATTGTTCAACCAAAATCAAGCAATTAATTCTGATAAGTTAAAGCAAGTCTAATTTATTTAAACGACAAAAAATTTCTCTTAAAAATTGAATTATTTTCATTATTTCATATTTCACTCATTTTATGTATTTCTTGAATATCTAGTTTGTAATGGGAATTAACGTTATATTTAACGTTATAAAATGTTTAAAAAATTTTTTTGGAAGAGAAATATGCTTCAACAGGTATTGGATTTCAAATGTTAGATAAAATATTTGTGTTAAAACTATTTGATTTTCAAGATTTTGATGGGAAAAAAATCATAGGAATATTAAATACTCTCAAATCAGTATAAAGTAATAGAATCTGGCACATCTTTTGAAGCCACATAATTATTTATGACAGTTTAACTTGTTCAAATATTCGTGCCGCAATGCAAAAATTGTATTGCAAACAGAAGTACGATTTAGTGAAGCAATATTTAATTAGTTCACTTCTATTAAAGAATCAGAGTTATCAAGAATTTCAAAGTTATTATTACTCTCTCCATTTAAATTTTATTATTATAATATATAACCTTTTTATAATAAATAAGCAATGAGTATTTATTTGAGATCATGTTTTTATCTATTAGAGAACATTTTTCCTTAATTTTTGTCTTTAAAAATGTTTCTGGCATTTCAAACAGAATAAATGAACTGTTCAAAAAATTCGCAATTTACTTAAGTTTGAAATTTTGTTTTGTCACATTTCATGTGAACCTTACATTTACCTTATTTGTTTCTTTTATGCAGAAAACAGTAACCAGGCTACTTAATATGTAAATATATATATATATATATATTGTAATTATTAATACTCTTATAGGCTCTATTTTATTCAGTCTTTTTTTCCTTATGATAGCATTTATTGTAGAGATTTTGGTGATTTAATTTGCATTAAAAAAGTATTTGTTGAAAAATTGTTGTATTTTCATTTTTTCCATCAGTGGCATTTCCATTTTGTAAATTATTTTATTTCTCCAAATGTTTAAATTGAAGATGAATCACAAAGTTAATGTGTGACATAAATGGTAGCTCTGCTGTTCTCTGCACCCTCAAATTTCTTTGAAAATTTTAAATTAAAAAAAAAAAAACTTTCTTCTTTAGTAATAAATTATAAAACCTTCAATGTTTACATTATCATTTCAAGAACGTTGTCTAAAGTGTAGAATTCTGCAAAATTGTTCTAGTACCGCCATTACACCTTGTTAAAAATGTAAAATTTAATAAAAATGAAATAGGTCACTCCAATTACAATGTGAATCTTCAAAATGCTATTAATATTTTTAAAAATCTTAAAAACAGCTATACCCATTTGTTTGATAAGCAATTCCATAGAATTTCTGACTATAGATGACGCTGTATGTACGTACATATTTGTTACGATCTGGACGATGATATTGTACTGAAATCTTATTTTCAATGTTTTTAAAAAATTAAGTACATAGGTAAGTCATTTAAGCCCTTTAAATTCAAAACGGTGACTCGTATAGCCAGTGAAGTAACTTGTACCTGCTGTAAAATGTCTATTCTGAATATATCGAAACAGGTTACAGTGCCTCTAACGGCGAAATAGGAAAGTTAAAAAATAACTCAGAACAAGGAGGAGATCATCCAGTTGGAAGAACATATGTTATACCAGAATAAATACAAAGGAAAAAGTTTCATGGAATTATCTGTAAAATTAGTGGCGATATTTGCTATTAAAATTAGGAATTTCCATGTCTTGAAAAAAGTTTTGTCCTAAAATTAAAAAATGTATTATCCGGTATTATTATACAGTTTTTTCGAATTAAGAAACGACGATGTGAAATTTAAACAACGAAGGAAGTAAATAAAAATAAGAAAAAGAAATCTGCAAAATGCAGGGGGGTGGGGTAGTGTAGTTTAGTTATAATAACGTCCCGTTTTTAAAGAAGCAGTGGGGCTACTTTGGGACTGACCTCTTAATTTTGAACCGCGGTCAGATGACGAGAGCGACACCTGAGCTGTCACCCTGCTCTCCAAACTTCCACACCACACTAGGGGGGATGGGCAATCTTCGATTCTCTCATCCCTGTCTTGTTGTAATTGTGCTTCAATTCTATTAAAAATATTTTAAAAAAATTGCTTGTTATAAAGAGCCTTATTATTAATTTTTATTGTATTTATATATTCTTGTGTTCCATTTTCTTGTTTAGGTTGGTACTCAGTCTACTGTAGTAAGCAATTCAAATGATCCTACTTTTAATGATGTGCAGTTACAGACCATTTACTCTTTGGATAAAAATTCAAGTAACTTGACTGCTGAATCAATACGAAAGTTCAGCATTAGTTTTGAAATGTCATATCCTGAGTGCTTAATGTTCTTTGATTCAGATAATCAAGATTTCCAGCAGAAGCTTTTTGACACTATACTTCGTGGCAGTACATTAAATGGTAAAAGAAAAATTTCGATTAAAAATATTAGTGAAGCCAAAGTTTTTTGGGTTATTGTACTTCAAAATAACGACAGTTCTTTGTGTGAAATGCCCATATGTTTGCTACTTTTACAGTCTGAGATAGTATTTTTGAAGTTGCATAAACTGGTTCAAGAAATGCATGAAGAATTTTATTCTCTTTCCAAAGTAAATCCAGAGCTTGTGTATGAAAGATCTATTAAACCTGATGATATACTATCTCTTAGCATTGGAACTTACAAAGCTTATGTCGAGCTTAAAGTAAAATTTCAAGGTAGATCTGAAAATATAACTATTTTAACTCTTAAAAAAAATACTACAAATATGCTTGTCAAAGAATCTAGTCATTTGTATAAGATTGAATCTACTTATAAATCAAATCCATTTGCTAATAGTATGCTTGATATTGAAAAAGTGGATTCTAATTTTCCTGTTAGTAAAATTTCTGTTGAAAAACAAATAATTTTTTGTCAGCGTGTTCGTGTATCCAAAGCATTTCATAAATCTCAAAGAGGAATTTTGCATTATATTTTTGTTACCCCATCGCATATTGTTCTAATGGAAGAAAGATTACATTATCCCCAAGTTGTCGAATTGGATATCACTATCAAACCTCAATTCCAGGTCTGTGCTACTGTCAGTGTGCATACAAATATTAAGCAAATTCATCTGAAAGATATAGATTTTGAATCTGATTGTGAACCACACAATACTGCAATTTCTGAACAAGAAAATGAAATTGCTAATTTGCTTCCAGAAAATGAGGACTTAAGCACCTTAAATAAGTGTGGTTTCTGGTTGATTTTAGAATTTGAATCCCATGTTTTGTTGTATTTAAATTTTTTTTCTTTAAAAAAAAGAACTGAATTTTTGGATGCTTTTCTTGGTGCTCGAAGTCAGAGATAAGCTATGTTAAAAGTTATGTTTTTATGTACATATATGATTGTGAAAAAATGTAAATATTTAAAAAATAAATTATTTGTGTGAGTGATACTAATTATAATTATCATTTCATTTCTTAAGTCTTTTTGTATTTATTTCAATGAGTAAAAAAATATACTTTATTGTTACATTTAATTGTAACGCTGAGTTTTTTTATTGGTTGGCATATACAGTACTTGATAAGCAACCTCATCTCTTTTGCTCTTGATTAATTTTCATAAAAAACTGTATTTAGCATTTTGAATAATCTGACTATATTTTATAAACTTGTTATGTTGTGATCAAATAACAAGAAATTTGATCTTTGATCACAGTCTTTTGCATGTCGTTGTTGTAGGTGGCAGCGAGTTTAGGGGGAGGCGCGAGAGGTCTTTAAAAAAAAAAAAGAACTGAATTTTTGAATGTTTTTCTTGTTGCTCGAAGTTAAAGATAAGCTATGTTAAAGTTTTGTTTTCATGTGCATATATGATTGCGAAAAAATGTAAATAATCTAAAAGATAAATTATTTGTGTGAGTGATACTGATTATAATTATCATATCCATTCCTTAAACCTTTTTGTATTTATTTGCAATGAATAAAAAATTATTCTAAACTGTTATTGATTTATTTAATTGTAGCTCTGAGTATTTATTGGTTAGCATACAAAGTACCTGATAAACAACCTAATCTCTTGATTACTATTGATTAATAATCTCTTGATTACTATTACTTGATTCCCTAATCTCTTGATTACTTTTCATGAGAAATTATATTTGGCATTTTGAATAATTTGGCTATACTTTTATAAACTCATTATGTTGTGATCAAGTAACAGAGAAATTTGATCTTTGATCACAGTCTTTTGCATGCCTTTGTTGTAGATGGCAGCGAATTTTTTTATATCTATTTTGTCTGTCCAAAATCTAAATATTCAAGTTTACAGAAAAGATATTTCTGTGGTTGAAAATTTGAGTATTGATCCAGTAAAATGAAGTTTTGTTTGTAATTCACTGCTACAAAGACAGTATTTTCACTTGTTGAGCATTCAAATAATGGTTAATTAGAAGTAAATAATTGAATTCTGGACTGGTAAGTAGAATCTAACATGACATTCTAATTTCTGTATGGAATGACAGATGACTAACTATAAACGTGCTTCAACATTCTATTGTTTTTTGCGAGCATTAAAAAGAAATTCTATATTTATAAAAAAATGTTTTTCAAAATAATAGTTTTCTTTTTCAAAGCGTGTGTTACGCCGTTGTCTCAAAATATGTTGCTAACAAATTCGCCTTTTCATAAAACCAAATGTCTGGAAAATTTTTATTTTAAAGAGTTAGAACAAACTAAATTTATTTTATTTTGAAAATTAATTTAAAATTGCACTATTGTATTAATATCTGAAATTACACAATATGTAAAATTTATGGGAATATTTCTGGTCACTATTGAAATTTGAATCGTGACTCGATGGATTAACATCATTAAAAAAAAAAGAAGAAAAAAAGCAAATTCCGATGTATTCCATTAAAATCGTTAGAAAGGTATAAAGAAAATTTTAACTAATATTTTTTATAAAATAATGGATTTTTTTTTTTAAATTATGGAATAATGCTTGCATACATTCATTAAAATTTTTGTGTGTATGTACTGCTGTTTAAAATTCTTGCATTCATTAATTAATAAGATTTTCTGAAAGTTTTGTCTCTAGTAAAGCGAGATATAATAGAAAATTAAAATTAATAGTTGTTTATCAAATACTTGATGCACCCTAAGTTGTTTGAGATGAAAACATTCTTATGCCTTTTAATAATAAAGAAAAATTAATTAGTTAATTGTTGCCACGAAATCTTCATAAAATAATCCAATTGTTCAGTCTTTCTACGCAAAATTTCAAGTACTTATAATGAACAAACAATAAAATAATCAAGGATACAGTTACAAATATTATATTAGCTGTTGACAACAAGTGATCAGGATCGGTCTAGGGGTATTGAGACATTTTTTTGTGATTGGGTATTTTTTATTTATTTTGATTTATTAGAATATTGTACTCTAAGGCACTGAAATTAAAATCAGCTTTTGTTTAAATTTCAAATTATCATTCTGAGTATATATTTCATATTTTCAAATTTATTTGCAGATCAGTGCTGTCCCATTTGTTTTAATTTCCTCACTGAGTCACTAACCAAGAATTTTAGCACTTTTCTTGCTTGCACTTGCTGTTATAAAATGAAAAGAAGGAAAGAATTACTGTAACAATTGGATGGCTAGGATTTTCCTTTATTACATGCAGAGAAGAGCGAGACATTGCCCCCCCCCCCAAAAAAAAAATCCTATGCCAAGGAGATTACATATTTACGTTTCCTATCTTCCATTGGCATACATCATGTTCACTGAAATGTAATAACTTCTAACTCTCCCAAAACATTTTCGTGCTTTTTTACTGAATTTGTGAAAATAGCCAACTTCTGAACATCTTTTAAAGTATATAAATGCAGATTGTTAAATTAAAAATTATTTTTCCTGTTAACATAAATAATTATTCATTTTATTTTCTGTTAATTTAAAGAAATATCATCAATAATACATTTTTAGTATATATTCATAAAATTTTTGGAATAAAATATCATTTAACAAAAGAATTAAATACTGAGTAATAATAAAAAATGATAGTTTAATTTTTTATGTTTACCATCAGTTTATTTTCGCATTCTTTTTATATTTTTAAATGTAAGAAATTTTTTAGAAATTCTTTTTAAAAAATTTACATAACAAACCACGAATATATAATTAGTTGCATTCTGTTAGGATGACATTTTTGAAAACTCATTAACATTATGCCGTCCGTACGTCTGAACGGAATTCTTTTGTTTGGGACCGGTAAGACTTCTGTCACTGGCGGTTTTTCGAGGTTTTCGGGATATCATAATTTTCATTTTCGTAAAATAAATAATTAAAATAATAATTATCATAATATAAATAATAATTAATTGTAAATGATTACAAAATAAAAATTCGCTCGACACCAATGTGGTCTTATCGGTATTTGACTGATAGTTTTCGGATGACACCAACAAAGATATCATCTAACGACATAATGTCATCAAAAAACCTTGAGATATTCCAACAAAAAAATATTGTCAGAGAAAAAAAAATGTCACATAACTTTCATCAAAATTTATATTCATGAGAAACTATATGGAAAAAAAGCATAAAAATTTTATTATTTTAATTTACAAACTATATGGATAAATCTGTCATTCAACAGAGGAAGAAAAAATATTAGCTAAGTATAGGAATTCCCTTGAAGTGAATCCGGTTCTACAGCAACTAACATTTATTAAAGCTGCACATTTTAAATTTATCTTTATTGTACTTTTTTTAATCAGTTCATTCCTTAATTCTCTCTTACCAAATTGTGAAGAATCCCCCCCCCCCCCACTCTTGCTATAAGTGATATTCAGATACGGAAAAGAATTTGACAACTGTAGTTTGGTGAAATACAATATTAAGTAATCAAACAATTTTATTCTTGAAATTCTGTAGTAGATTCCGTTTGATACATGTTATGCATCAATACAGGTTAGGTATAACACGCCTGTGTTATACATAATATGTTAATGATTGCATTATTCAAGGCATGGATTATTTCAATGTGATGTAAACGTATACGAGAAAATTAAAATAATTTTAATATCATCATTCGATGGAATGCCAATACACATGTTCAAAAAGGCATTTTTTATAATATTTTTTAACACAAAAGGTATTTTTATTTTTAAAATGTTACTATAAGCAAAGTATTTTTGCAATTTTTATTTTTAGTTGAAATGTGAATATCAGTTGCACCAAATAATTTTTTAATCTCGTAAAATTACAGATTGTGTCAAATGATATTTGAAAAACTTTGAAGTTATTAATAATGTTTAAAATCTGTTACACAGCTTATTCCGTTATTGCAAGTCGTAACTCGAAAACAAACAAATAAAATTATTTAAAATATCTGTGATATTTTAAGGATTAACATAATTAGAACTGGCAACTCTAAAGATAAAATCTTTTCTTTTTATGGAAATTTTAATGCATAAAAGATTAAATGCTTAATTAATTGTTACGAAACGTCCATTAAAACATTTCTGTATGCTTCAAAATATTTGTTAACAAACTTTTAAGAAAAATTTATTTAACATTTCGTTCAAAATCTATTCATATGTCTTTAATACTGCGCAAACTATTTATGAATTTTCGATTTCAGTTATATGGATAAAGGATTCTGGGATTTATGAAATTTTGTTATCAGTATTTGGAAAGAAAAACCTATTTTTAAAGTCATTTCATAATTCTTAATTTCAGTATATGAAGTATATAGTCAGTCAAAAAAGTATCCGGCAACACACTTCATATTGCTCATTATCTATAAAACCTAAATTCAAGAAAAATTTGTCATTCCGCTTGGAAATATGTCCTCTTTAAAAATATGCAAATTGAATTCATATAAGGGGGCATCTACATTTATATATCTTCATTATCTTCAAAATGTCCAATTTCAACCTTCAGTTTTTCGTCTTTCAAATAATTTTGAATAATAAGAAATTCCCAGAATAAAATTTTAGACAAATCGATTTAAAATAACCAATGATATACAAGAAAAAATATCTAAGGTCTGTTTCAATGTATGTAAACCTAGAAAATAGGCCTTTATGTTAATATTTTCCTTCAAGTTTTCATTTCAGCCCTTAATACGGTATCTTTGCAAAAATAAAGATAAACTGTTTCTATACTATATATATATAATGTAAGCATTAATTTTTTAATCAGAAGGCAGTTTCGAAGACAGTGGAGAGACTTTCGATTTTTTTGACATCGTTTTATTTCATCCGAGGAGACACGCATTATGTACAAGCAGGAGCGACGACCACACACACAATACAGAGCAAAATGAGGGAAAGCTCATGAACATTTTATCCCTGGTCTTATATAACATGAGATATTAATAGGGAAAATATTTTTTCACAGTGCTAATACAATGATATTTACATAGGGATTTTTTCTACACGCGCGCGAATCAGGCAAGGGAAACACAGGGATCTTTTAAAAATGAATTTGTCAATTCAGCGGTATTTTGTCCCTTCACTCGCAGTGTGGAAACGTGAGGCGTTTAGCTGATTCAGCAATTTACAAAGCTTCTCTTGAATTAATTAGATAGAAAAAATGGAATGGGTTCAGGAAATAAGAGAATATTCTAGAATGAAGTTAATATGGGCTAAATTGAGCTAAAAATTAAGAAATTAATTGTTTAAACTAAATTTTTAAAATATCATTACATATATATATTAATCTAAAACATTGCTGAAAGACGTGCTTAGTTTTTCATGTTATTTTAGCAATTTTGCATTCATGCCAAAGAATCCTTATGCAAGGTTGAGATGCCTCTCTATGAAGTCGAAAAATATGCAGCTCTGAAAGATTTTGGTTTTTCTTGCATATCTTAAAAACTGTCTGACAGAAAAGGATAAAATTTGGAACAGTGATGTTTTAGGTCCTGCTCTTTCGATTGGCACCAAAAAAAAATTTTTTTTTCCAAAAATTTTTAGCTTATAATATTAAACATTTTTTAAATATGAAATACGCTTTTATATTTTTAAATTTCATAGCTTCTTTTTTATTAAGTATATTGACGGAAAATAAGAATTACTGTGAAAGATTCATAATATCTTTATTGCAAAAAAGAGAACTCTCGTTTAACATTAGGAATTGAAAATTTCAATTGTTTATAACTCAACAATATTTGCTCAGAATTACAAAATCATATTTGCATTCGAACTGTTTTAATTTGGAGAATTTAGGTTTATATTTGAAATTGGGTATTGCTGTATGACAAAAATTGAATTTGTTTAATCCAAAATACGAAGACAATCCCTTGCATGAAAAAAAATATTTCATACACTTACAGAGAAATATTTTAATAACCACAATTATATTACGAGATAATTAGTTTCTGAATAAGGAACAGTGCCCAGGTATTTTTTTAAAAGGCTGTACAGGGCATGAGTTTAGTTGTGAAATAATTTGACTTCCAAAGTTTGAAAGCATCCTTATTTTTTTATCCCACTGAGATCGAAAAAACCCCCAACCTTTAGTATTACGACTATATATCTGGAAGCATGATTACTAAAAACAGCACTAAATTAGACGGGTGATATTTAGTACGCGGATTTCTTTCAAATTTTGAGCGAAATCTATGAACAAGAAGATTGTCTCTGTGCATGTACAAATAATTAAAAAGTGAAAGGAGTTAATATATCAAATTTGGCACATGGTTGTATTACTAGAATAGCATATCTGCATCAAATTTTGAACTAAAACTGTTGTAAAACTGAACGATCTGTTTAATCGTGCATTTTTGAACGCCAGAACTCAACACATCAAGCTATAAGGTAAACTTTGGAGGTAATCTTTAGACCAAAATTGCAGATATGTATCTGATTTTTAACTAACGGAGATAGCTCACTTAAAGGTAAAGGTCTTATTCTTTCTCAAGTCAATGGGAAGAGATCTGAAATGTACATTCCATTTCCTCCGCTATACTAAGAAACTGGACACAAAGCACACCTTGTTGATATAAGTTTATGAAAGAGTAAAAGGAAGATAAATCATTGGTTTCTGCCTTTTATAATTTTTATTTTAGTACTGAATACAAAAAAAATCTTGAATAAATGAAAGTTTAATGTATGTTTAATGTAGGCATTGTTGTCGAGAAGAAGTCCATAACTTTTACGCAGAAAATTGTTTAATTTTAGGTCGAAAAGGCAAAATAATGTTTTCAGGTTGTGGTTTTAATGAAAATCTCGAAAATTACAAGTCCTGAATCTTTATTTCAGCTATAAAAGGTCTTGAAAAGTTAATTCATATTGTTAAAATTTCAATCGGGATATTTTTTCGAAAGCCACGAGATTCTGATTCATCCACCGTTACAGTTCTCCCTTTATACTGGACTAGGTAAAAGCTGCCAAAGTTTCGAGTGAAAAAAGCTGCTTTCGAAAAGTCCTAAATTGAAAACATCATTTTATATTGTTCATACAATAATGCTTGTATAAAATCTGAAAAAATTACTGAAAGGAACGCATATATCTTCATTAGAATTACATGCATTAATGTATAATGGAAATTAAAATGTCATCATTACACTTCAGAGACAAGGCCAGATAAGATGATGTAGGAGCTTTGAAAGTTTTGGAGGCCCCTTTCTCCCCTTCTTCCTTTTTAAAACCAGGATGAATTTTTTTCTTATAATTTTAGCAATATTTAAAAAGAAAACATTTGGTGATATCCACCAAACATCAATTATTCATTTTTTAAGAGTGGTAACTCTGCTTAGACAAACCATGTTCCAAAGATCGGAACAATTAGTTATCATATGACGCAATATCTGATGAATATAGCTGTCGGGGTAAAACATTCCATTTAGGCATTTCTAAGGATTTTTGACTACTCGAGCAACATCTGTTCGAACGTTGTCTTGTAGAAAAATTACTTTATCGTGCCCTTGAAATAAATGTGGCTGTTTTTCTTTCAATCCATAGCTCAAACGCATCGATAATGTTTAGTATCTTTCATCAATGATGGTTTCATTCGGTTGAAGCTACTCATAGTACAAAGAAGTAAATTGGTACTACCAAAAATAGAGTTAGTAGCTTCAAACCATAAATATTTATCCCTGCCATCAATGTTGACGCCATTACCAAGCAAATTCCACGACTTTCTGAGCTTAAGGATCGTCGTAGCAATTCATTTTTCATGGCCATAGGTAATATATATATATATATATATATATATATATATATATATATATATATATATATATATATATATATATATATATATATATATATATATATATATATAATATTGACATTACATGTGAAAAATTGTCATCTCTTGGCTTCATATCGTAGTTTCCGTCCTTTCCACTCACATCGAGTGCATTTAAATGTTTAGAAACTATTGTGAGGTCAAAATCCAATGATTCAGTTAGTTCATCTTGCTTTTGGAATGAATCTTGGTCTAATAATACTTCTAATTCCTCATCCTTGATCTTTTTCGGTTGAACAGGGCATTCTTCGTCAATTGTATCGAAATTATAGCTGCTGAAAAGTCGAAGACAATACTCGTGCCTTTTTATCGGCGAAGAATATTCATCGTAAATTTTCAACAGTAACTGGTGACTTTCACCAGCACTTATATATGAATTAAACTAGGAAACTAAAACTTTCCGCAAATAGTGTTTTGTTGACTCGTAATTACACATCTTCTTAGCTAGAAAAAATATTTTGCTTACACTTCAACAAAATTAAACATAATAAAATGCAAAGCCTAATGACAGAGCTTTGACATGAATATTGTTAAGGGAGTGTCTGCTACAATATAGAAATAGTTAGATCATATGTTATTAATCCTTCAAAATTAATTCAAAGTCCTAGTACAATATTTTCGGTAATTAATACAATTAATCTACATTTCAAAATAAGAGCAGCCTTAGAGTAATTCTGTATTTTTTTTATTATTATTTTGATATTGAACATTTACTTCTCTTTTCTTTTAGATATAATCCAGAAGGAACAAATTATTGTTTTCCAAATTCAGTACATAATATTTTTCTCCTACATTATTTTATCGCAATTTTGAAAAACCAAATTGTGATAAATAATTTGTGCATACAACCACAGGAGGAAATAATTTATGCTTATAAGAACATATGTAATAGAATAACCATTAAAATAATGTTTATCAATTATATTTAATAATTTTTATAAATTACATTATGATTTTAGGCGTATCTGGTAACTATTTTTCTATTCAATTTTCATTTACAGATTATTCGATTCAAGCTGTTTGCGTTTTGTATGCGAAATGATTATGCCACTAATGTTGGAAATCTTAAAAATCTGCTGTCAGCTGTAATAGTTTTTTTTCCAGTATTCTTCGAACAATCAGGAGCTTATTCACAGACATTGTCCCGAGAATCCCGAAGGTTGATACAAATATAAACAAACATTTCATCACAAGTAAATCCTTAAATTGTATAATATTGGAAGATTTGAAATATTAACAATATTGATACAATGTAAAATAAAAGACTTTGCTGTACTGACCAATATTGGGTTTCAATATTATACAAAATAATTTCCAATATTGTACTACAAAATTTTCCTTCTTCATATTAATTCATATAATTCTTCTTATTATTAATACGCTATATTATAAATAACCCTAAACTTGCCTACTAGAATACGGAAAAAAATTATATAACTGCATATAGTCTTTTTAGTTTATCTTTAAACTATTTTTACATTTTAACCTATTTTTGTATTCTGCGATTGTTGTCTTTTTAATTATTAACTGTTTATTATGATGTTCTTGGGATAAACAGTAGATTTACGTAGTTTATGGAATCGTTAATAAAATGGAAAACTTTAGAAAGCATCATGGTTCAATACTGCGATGCGATGGAAAGACACATCTATATATGAGATCGTAGATTCAATACTATAAATTCCAATATGCAGTTTCACCAAACAAGAAAACAAACCTGTTTCAGAGTGTTGGCGCCCAAAAGGACTTATTTTCTAATTTCGAGTTAATATAATACTAAAGATATTAAAAGCGATAGTTTATTTTTTTTAAATAGATTTCTTTAACTTCCTACTTATAGTTAAGCATTCAGATATTAAACAAATCGCTTTGGCCGAATTGCAATTGGCGACATTTGGAGATGAAAATTGACTTAAAAAGTTTTCAAAAGGCCACGTTAATTTGAATAAAATTAAATAGCTTTTGAAATATAATTGTAAGAAGCATTATCACAGATACAAGAAAACATACCAAATCTCAAGACTACTATTACACACCAGGTCATATAAATCCGGCAAACTTTCCTTCAAAAAGTTGTAATGCAGAAATTTTATCGAAGAACAAATATTGATAAGGTTCCAGATTGGTGATAAAATTCGTGAGAATTCTAACAATAGAATGAGAAACAAGTTATTGATGAAATTAAGTTGAATCCCAGAAGAAGAAATCAATAGTCGATAGCGTGGAACATAGGCCAGCTCACTTTAGTGACAATTTATTTCTCAAAACATACTAATGTTTTCTTTGTAACTCAGTTAAATTAAAAATTGTTGTCAAAAGGAAAAAAGTTACGAATTAACTTATGAACATATTCAATCATTTAAAAATTGTTTGTTAAAGTTGATTTAGAAGAAAAGTTTTTCTAGTCGCAAAATGAAAATATTGAAATATACGTAAACACTAAACTAAATTATCCTACGATATCTCCATGAAATTCTTCGATGTTCTAAATGCCGGACAATATTGTGAAGATATCATTACAATGTTTTTGTGTACTTAGTACCATTATAAGGTACTTTCAAAGATTATGCTGACGCTATTAAAGTTATGAAGAAAATTTAAAGTTCTTAGTGTTGTTGCCAGGTAATCATAAAATTATTCTCCAAGTAATACAATACTTGCATTGTGAACTGAAACACCCCGAACTTCGAACTCTCATTTTCACTTTCAGCGGAAAAAAAATGGATTATTTCTAGCAGTAAAATAGAAAAACAAGAGACTCTCGTTGCATTGCTTGTAAAATATTCAAAGTTAAATCTGCAGAGCCACTTTTAGCCTCTTTCCCTACGGCATCAAAGCCTTTGATGCCGTAGGGATTGAGTTGGCAGACCCATTGTTCTTCCGTTCTGGAGAAAAATATGGATTATACTTTTTATCTGTGCCATTTATGGGACTGTTCACTTTGAATTATTTAATTCTTTCTAGACAGAAGCTTTTACTTGGCTTTAAAAAGATTTTTCGCCAAGAGAGATCGAATGATTATAATCTACACTGGTAATAGCATCGTTGATTCAAATAATGCTTTGAAGATTTTAGATTGGGAGAAAATCAGGTCTTTTTCCACTATCAATACAATTAAATGAAATTTTAACCCTCCAAATGCCTCATGATGGTGTGTTTGGTGGGAGGAAAGGATGGTCTTCATGCTAAAGGAAATTTTAAGGAAATGTTTTGGCAGAAAGAGTTTTGATTATGAAGAGTCGGAAATTCCTATCTGCCGTTATGAAACCACAATAAACACCAGATCACTCGTGTATATTGAAGAAAGTTCTGAAAGTCTAAAGCCATTAACGCCTGCTTGTTTCTTGCAAAGTCTTCCTCTCAGTGATGCAACTGATTTACACAAAATAGACAGTAAAAGCCTAAATAGAAAATTACGTTTCGTACGAAAGCTATAACATGATTTAAGAATGATATTTCGCTAGGAATATTTTGTAGTGTTCGTGTATAAAGTTCACAGGTTGGGATTACGAATATTTTACAAACTGTTATTATGTAACCAATATCGAAAAGTCACAAATACCAGTGATCAATACTTTTCAAAGAGAGGTGTGATTCAAGTCCTCGATATGATTTCATAGGTGATATTTCGATTACAGGTCCTAGATTACGATAGAAAGTAACAATCGATCTGCCCTATTAAAACTAAGAAACAAGAATTCAGTCAAGAATAGGAAAAGCGCACGTTCCAGTAAAAGATCCCCCCCCCCTTGCTGTTGTGAGACTTACTGGTCATAGACAGAAAGTTTCTCATTTCACAAAGAGTCACGTGCATACCTTCAGCCTGAAGCATTTCACCCTCTTTCCCTTGACTTGTGGTTTTCCGCGGGGGAGGGGGCTCTTTGATGTCTATTCATTTTACGACAATTTGCCGAAAATTCCAGATCTGCGTCTCTGGGCAAGAGTGGTTCTATAGTGGGTCAGATGTCAGATTTACTACCATATCCGTAAAGAACGATGAATGATAATGACTATTGCTGGAAGCAGTGAGCTGCTTATCTCATTGTGCATAAACCAAATTTCTTTCGCATTCAAACTTCCTCAATAAACTTTTTATTTGTTTTTCTTAAAGAGGTTTCAGCAAACATTCAATGTTGCAAATAAATTCCATTCGTGATGTCCTTTAAATGGATATAACGCCATAATTACTGACATATATTTAATATTTTTCTATAACTGAAACGATTTGATATTCACATAACTAAATTGTCTGTGCCTGGTTAGTACGAGAATTCCCTGCCGCTCAAGAATGCTCAGTTTTTTAAACACATGTATAACTTATTTTTAATTCGTTTAAAAATAAAATACCACTGACAAATTTCCCATCATAAATATTCAAATACATCTTGTATTATGCATAGAATTCATTCAAATGTGAAGATTTTTTTTTAAATGTGTAACAGAAAATCTAAATGTTGGCATAAGTTATCTCTCAATGATTTTTATACATCATCAGTAATATGGTTGGTAGTGTGGTAAAGAAAATAGTTTCGTTTAATAAAATTTCTATGTTTTTATTATAATATTAATTTTATTTTCAGTGTAACGTAGAATTCTCCTTAGCGGTAAAAATTATAATGTTCGCACTAAAATTATTTATTTTAACTAATTTTTTTTATCAATAAACTGCTTTTTTTTCTTTAAAATATTTTTAATTGTAATGCAAATAAATAACTTTAACATAAAGTTTCTTTTAAAGTTAACTTTAACAAAATTTAATAAATCACTTTAACATACAGTTTCTTATGCTTTTTTGCTAAAAAATGTTTGAGAGCTACATAAAAGAGAAATAAAATCATTAGTTTTGTAAACTCAAAAATATAATAACACATAAATTTGCTAAAAAGCTATTTCAAGAAAATGCCGATAATATTTACTGAGTCTCAGTATCTAAAAAAATCGAATAAGAATGAAATTTCTGGAAATAAAGGAATCGAAGAAAAAGAATTGTAACCCGACTTTTGACTGTCAGTCAACTACATTCCAATGTGTAATGTCTACAGAAAGGGGGAAAAGAAAAGATGTCCCCCGCAGGAGGAAAGAAAACGTCAAAACAGACTTTCAGCCTCAGGTTAGCTATTCTCATATCTACTTAATTGAAGTCATAAAATGAAAGGGAGAAATCTGTGCGGACCAGTTACTTTTTCAATTACAGAATCATTGAAATCATTCGAAACCACATATCACTGTAACTGGAGCTATTCAGGAAAGTATTTGTAAGTGTGATGCCATTGCTTGTTCAGTGGTATCAGAGATTTCTTGAATAAAAATGCATTTTAGCGGTATTAGTAAAAAATGATACTTTATTACTGATTTTTTTCATTAAGAGTGTAAAAATCAAGCTGAGCTTAAAAAAGATATTCTTATATAATCCACATAGCATATGCAATTTACCCAAATTTAACATAAAATTTTAAAACTTTCCTGGTTGGTTCTGTAAAGTATTAAGAAAACTTTTATAAAAACTTTTAAAACTCGTGTGCAGCTTTTTAAACTTGTGTTTTGTAAGATGTCTATCAAACTTTGTTGATAGACATCTTACAAAAATGCTAATAAAAGAATGATTATCAGTGTTCATGGATAATTATCTATGTTTCAGATTTTTAGAAAAAAACTTTTATGTGAAAATTCCTTCACAAACAATAGCATTTTACTGTGGCATTAAAAAAAAAAAAAAAGATTGGTTTTAAACCAAATTTCTCAGAAAAACAAGAAACCAACAAACCGTTACTTTTACAAAACGTTTTATTTACTTTTATAAAATCGTTATTTTATTTTAAATTCAATTTTCAATAGCATATTTGTAGCAGATTTTAAAGTAATAAACATAAAGATACTATTAAAATTTATTCAAAATTAAATAATGATTCTCTAAAGAGTGATGAAATGTTTTTTTGGATTCTTAGCACTTATGCTAGTGTGTTAAAAAAAGAAAGTAGGAAGTCATTCGATTATAATTCAACATTATAACAGATTATTACTAATAGTTTATTGTGCAATTTTAGTGCAATGAAAATTAAATTAAAAATGCTAATATTCTTGGTATTATTTTCATTTAATATGAATAAATATGTTCAACAGAATAATCCTTTGTCCTGCAAGATTTAATATGTAATCACACTGAGCTCAATGAAGAGAACATTTTTTTTTTTTTAATATGCTAAACTGTCAGAGTCTCATACATTTTAGAATTAGGGGAAAAAAATCATTTATTTATTCAGTTGAACTTAATAAGCAGCATTATATATAAAAATTTAGCATTTATATATAAACATTTATTTTTCTCTATTTATGACTTTGCTAGAAGAATATTGCATGTTGATGCCCAACAATAGTCTGAGAACACCGAGAATGATCTATAGCTCAGGTGCTACAATTACATTCTGGAAATGTGATGAGGACTATTTTATGTTTGCCACTAACACAACTCAATCTCTCTGAGGAAACTCAAATTGGAAACGCATAAAATTTTTTCGGGTATATAATATGGAAAGGCATAAGCTATTTGTACATTTCCAGATCAGGCCCCCTATGATGCGATGCTGCTTTTTTAAAAAAATCTATTTTTAATTACTGTTTATCTGTTATGGGGTACTATGGCAAAATCTGTTTTATTTTAATACTCAAATAGTTAGCATAAAATGCATGAGACATTTTATTTTAGAATATTCTCCATTTTTAAAAATTATTCTTAGTAAAATGGATTGACCTTACACTTTAATTTAGTCATTATTGATTGATTGACTCTTTCACAATTCCCATTAGTTTGTGGGTGAGGTGAAGTGAAGTGATTAACAGATTCTTGATACTGTAATTTCTGAGGAAATATCTGAATTTAGATGATGTAAAATCACCACTTCTGTCTGTCAATAATTTGGAAGGTACTTAAATTTGGAAAACTTGCTTTAATATATTAATATAAATTTCAGAATTTTCATTTTTTGGGAGAAAAAGTCTAGATACATCTAACTGAATAATCAATTACAATAAGAAGAAATTTTTAATTGAGTTATAATAATTAAATCCACCAACAATATTGATCAAAATACATTCAGCAGAATGATCTGTAAGGGGCACAGCCTGTAAAAAGCCACATCTTTGTTGCCTTTTTTATTTAATTGACAAACATCACAATGTTTGACAAAGAGTGCAGTATTTTGAGCAATACGAGGCCAATAATATTGGGAAGTAAATAAATTTATTGTTATTTGAGTGCTTGGATGACCAAATTGCCCATGAGCATTTTGTAAAACTTTTCTCCTAAAAGAAAAAAGTACAACTATTTAAAAAAGATTTTTGTTTTTAAGTATTAGTACATCATTACAAATTGTCTAATTTTTGAAAGCATTTTACTCATCCAATTCCAATGTGCAAAATGCTGGAGATATTAAGCAGTGAGATGCCTTGATAATACATCAGCCTCAACATTAGCCGTTCCTTTTAAATATGTAACTTTACAATCAGACATGCTTAGTTTGAAAGACCAAAGACCTTTCCCTTACATTTTTAAGCCAAAGAAGCATAGCATGATCAGTATGAATTATGAGTTTTTTTCGAATGTAAAATAATAATAAAATTCATCAAGAGCCTCTATTATTGTTAAACATTCCAACTCTGTTATGCAATAATTTTTTTCAAAAGGGTTTAAAATTCTTAAATGTTAAGATACAGGATGTAACAGTCAAGCTGTTTTAGAACAGCTCCAATGGTTACTTGTGATGCATCGCAGAAAACATGAAGAGGTAAATTAGGAGTATACAACTGTAGCACTGCTTTAATTATTAACTTATTTTTTGACATTTTTTAGTCCATTGCCATGGGATATCTTTAAGAACATTATTTAAGGACTCTCTAATTTTAGTATAAAAATTAATAAACTTATTATAAACATTTAAAAAACCATTGAAATTGTTTTACATTTTTTTTTTTTTTTTGGAGGTTATAATTTTTTTACTCTTTCAATATTGTGGTTATCAGGAGAAAGGAAGCTTTCTATTACTTCATACCTCAAGAAATTAATTTTGTCTTGAGCAAATACATATACATTCTTTTTCACAAATTTAGAAGATCTGCTTTAAATTATCATAGTGTTCCTCTAATGAATTAAAGAAAACTGGTATATCATCAAAATAGTGATTTGAAATTTATGTTTATATGAAACTCTACAGATAGTTCTATTAAAAGTTGCAGATGCATTTTTAAAACCAAAACTGAATAAAACTTCAAATAAATAAACAACAAATAAAATAAATAAACCCTCAGTAGTTACAAAAGCCAATTTGTAATGCCATGTGCCAATAGCCGGATGCAAGGTCCAAAGTTGAAAAACTTTACCAGTACTTTTCTAATAAAGTATCTATTATAGGCAGGGGCTCTGCATCAGATTTACGAATTGTATTAATCTTATGATAATCAATACAAAAATGACCTTTTAAAAAATTTTCATCTTTTTTTATATGCTGAAGTTACAGGGGAAGAATAATTATTAGTCAATTTTTTCATTAAATCTGCAGCTAACAAATTTTTTGTCTGCTTATCTATCTCACTATCATCAGTAGCAGAGGTTCTATAAGCTCTTTGTGGTAAATCAGATGTTGAAATTATTCTAGGGAGTTCGATTATTATTCAGCCAAAATCATATTTATTTGTTACAAAAACATAAGAACATTTTTACACAAGTGATAGCACAGGTTCAGATAGTTTGTTTAAAATCAGAGGTGGAAAAATTTCCTCTTGGGTATTTACTACCTTGACCTTATTATCACCAGTTTTATTATTTTCAACAATATGCAAAGACATTGGATTATTATTGGTATGCAAGTTTGTAATAATTTCTTTCATTTTGTAATATTTTATCACAATTTTCACTAATTTTTACATAAATGTCACAAATTTGAATTATTTGGAATGTCCCATGAGCTTGTTTGACTTGAATTGGATTTATATTTTCTCTTAGTAAATTAAGTTTTTTTTCACAATATCTGCAGATATGATAGAATGAATCCTGTGACAATAACAATATTTGCCTCATGAAATAAACTATGAAAGTTAATTTGCTAGACTTGTTAAAGTTAAAATGTTTCAGACCCGAGTAATTTTCATTGTACTGGGCCAGGGGCCTCAGTAGAAGTATTTTGTCTCATTTCAGGATTTTGTAAAGAGCTAAGAGGGACATCTGTGCATGGGGAAGCCAAATTAGTTTTTATGGGAAGATTAGTCACAAATTGGGATTGTCAAAAAGGACAAATTTGTGACCAATTGCAGACTTTTGGAATACCTTGTTGCATATAAATTCTTTAGGGAGAATGTGGTAATCCCTGCTAGGTTATCATTTTGACAACTAAAATTGTTTGGACATGGCTTCGCTAAATTTTGACAGGTCTGACTGAAAGAATTTTGAGTTCGAGATACAAAGGAAGTTTGTAATCTGTTAACATTCTGCTAAAGTGAAAAGGATGCTGGTTGTCTTCCTTTGATTAGGGTTTTTTTTACTCCTAACTAGGTAAAATTCAGAATTTTCTTGCATTTTTAAAAGTTTAGCTGTTATGGTAATCCATTCTGTGGAAGTTTTATGATTACTAGTTGCTTTGAGTTGGTGGCCTATCAATGAAACTTTAGAAAATGAGTTATGGATTAAGGCCTAACTATATGCCACAATTTAATTTTTTATTAAAACAATCAACTAAATTGTCATTTTATGAATGAAATTTATGTTCGGAAAAGTCAACAAAATTTACTATATTTAATTGAATAACCTGTTCAGTTAGTACGGAACACAAATCATCAAAATTATTAATGTTTAAACAACAGTTTATATTATGAGTTAGTGCTGATCCTTTTAAAACCTTGGCAATATTTTTAATTTTCCAAAAGTCAATTTTATTACTAGCTCCACAACTTTTGTTTCAATATCCCAACCATAATTCTATTTTCAGAATCAAAAGGAATTATAGAGAATTCAAATATATTAGCATAGGCATTAGTAAGTCAGTATTAGAACCTTGGGTTATTTGTTCTGCTACTTGGCTACTTTCATCTTCATCAGTTTTATATTCTTCAGAACTTAGACCCTGTGGGTCAGCTAAATCTATATTAGTAGGGTCAATCATTTTTCCAGATTTTAAAGACATTAATATAAATTCTAACTGAAAAACATTTTAGAATTTCATATGCAATAAAAAAATCAATTATGGATTTGCTAAAAGATTTTCAAACTCACAATATTTCAAAAATAATAATTTAAAAAGATTATTTACTATTATAATATAAATATGCAATTCAATATAAAATAAACGAAGCAACATAAATATTGACAGATGAAAGAAAATAAAGATATTATTTTATGAATTTAATAATACCCTTCCCTTGTTGAGAACACCAGCATTTTTTGTTTTCTTTCAAATTATTGGAATTCTTGAGCACTTAAATCAACCCAATCACAGGAAAACAACAAAATTAGAGCAACTTTAAGGAGAGTAATACACATTTACTGATGTACATTTTAATTTAAATTCATCAGCAGAAATACAAATTAATGTGATGAGGGGGGATATATAAGTGATGTCAACATTTCCTCGGAAGGTTATGTAAATACAGGAATGGATGGAGCTTTTCCAGAAACGATGACATGGAAATGCATGGAGCACTGTAGACAAGAGACATCAAAAAACAAGACGAATTGAGAACATATGCCATACAGATGTAGCAAACATGGATTCAGTGCTTCGCCATTTATATGGAAATTACTTGGCAAGTCATTGCATACTCATTGAAGTGGTTCACTGTAGAGATTGATTTAATTTACCATTTGCGAGGAAATTTTATTATTAATTTTAAGATTTTCTTTAAGATATAACTAATCCTGTCAACTCATTTTGTTGTTACATAATTTTACAAGTGTCTAATTACAAGCAAGGCTTAAAGGAAAACAAATTTGGAATTAAAATTCAATTTATTTTCTTAGGGGAGATATGGTTTGTACACAGAGGCAAAGGCGAAGCACATCTATTCGCAGCAGAGTAAAAGAGCAAAGTGTAAGATGTTTTTCCCTTAGCGATTTTAATGAGATATACTTTCAGGGATTTCTTTGACATGTGTCGACTTAGAAATAGGAATCTTATATATCTTTGAAGTTATGTCAAGGTGTTAGGAATAGGAATTTTTAACTCTTCGCTAGGAGCATGAGAAACTAAAAACATCACACTTTTATAGAGCTCATGTTGGAAATAATTAAATTTTAAAAACGAGATCAGGAAATAAAAGAATATTTTAGAATAAAGTAATGTTGGTAAATTAAAAAAATTAATTAAGATTTAAATTAAATTAAGAAATATCATTACATATTTATCAGAAAATAAAACAATCTATGCATGAAATCAGTGTCAAACGTAAGTTAATTAAAATTTATGACAACATTCATGAATGAAATAAAGTAATAAATTGCAAGAAATGAAAATAGATCAGAAATAATGCTATACTAAAAAATATGATGTTGCATGATTTCCAACAAACCGAAAACTAAATAAATTAGTCCAATTAATTCATGAAGACTCCTCTTATATTATTTTCTTGTATGTGCCTTAAAAGTTTAGCACTGGAGATTTCAACAGTAATCTGTCATCATATGTGTGTTCCATTTGCATTAATATCTGTGGTATCTTTATAGAATTAATGTATTAATATTTGATTTTTTACATTTATATTTTGATAGAACCTCTATCCTTGTTCTTCACTAAAATAACCAAATTACATATTCAGTAATTTGTTACCAAACATTTTACCTTAATTACATTACATATTTTCTTTTATGTGATACCAAATAGCTTTGGATATTGTATTCTTTTTGACCAAAGAGATTAAAAAAAGAATACACCAACAAGATATTTATCAAAAAAATTTTATGAAGAAAATTAATTAAGAAAGAAAAGTAGTTAGAGTGGTGTGCCCTGTTATCTGTTGCAAAGGGGCTCTAAATCTTCGGCTATGGCACTGATGTAAATCTTATTTCAGCAATAAAAACTAATTACATAGACAATAAAATTATTTGTATAGACAATATATATAGTGTAACCACACAATAGAAATTTTTCAGTAAAGCTAAACTCAAATCTTTCAAAACAAATGCAGAGATGAGAATGCATCATATAAAGCACTTCTATATCAAATATGCCAACGAAAAAAGAATTACATCTATATGTTAAAAATACTGATTTTGAATTTGAAAAATTTGATAGATAGAAGTATACTTAATAACAAGGTATGCAAGAAAAAGAAAAAAAAACTATGTATATGTGAATACAATGATAATATCTAAAAAAATATAGGAAATATTATAAATACAGAGGCAGCTGATAATCACAAAATAACATTTGCTTTCTATTAATTTATTAAAATGAAAACAATACAATTTTTTGAAATATTTAACTTTAAAAGAAAATGAATGCAAAAAAAAAAAAAAAAAAATACTGATTATATGAGGAAAAATATGGGAAGAAACTCTTCTAACAAAATATTTATCAACATTACAAAAATACATTTACAAATAAGCAATTACAAATAAGTAATTCCAAGCACATCTTTTCAAGATTTAAAAAAAATATTTAAAGTCAAATAATATTAAAAATTAATAAATGAACATGACCTTTAAAGTAAATATATGCAAGTTAAAAAATTCTTAAATCCTATCATTTAAAGAAAAATACACGCAATAAATTGCTACTTTGATAGCAACAGTTTTTTTCAGCTGTTGAGGTCATTTTAGATAAATGCATAGAAACAGTATCTACATTTCAGAAGACAAAATAAAAAGCGCTGAATTGAAAAGCAGGAAAATTACATCACTAAATATATTTGAAATATTTCATTCCACTGCTCACATTTGCTACAGGATTTTACAAATGATCATTTCATTTTATAAATTACACATCAAAATTCGCAAAGATATACAAAAAATGATGAGTTAAGTGTTTAATTCACTGTCTAAATTAATTCTGGTTAATGAAAATCCGTCTTTAAAATTTAATATAATAAACATGAATTCATATCATGTAAATTTATAATTGGTTAAATAACCATATTTTTTAATAAAAAGGATTAACATATGTATCATGGTTTAATATGCAATAACTGATTTTAATATATTGGTCACAATATTCTTCCACTTCTATATTATTTTACCCAGTAATTTTTTATGGCAAATAAATTTATTTTTTACAACATCTTTTTTTATCAATAATAATAAAGCATTTCATATTTTACAATAAGTCAATATAATGAAAACTAATTTCAAAAGGAAACAAACTCTAATTTCCTTCTAAAAATAATGACATTTTCATTTCATCTTAAATATCATTTGAAATATTCACATATAAACAGAATAATACAAAAAAGTTTTCACGAAATGAAACAATGATTTTTTTTTACAAATATTTTTTCAAAATTTATGATATTCCAAATCTTTATGAAGAAAATGAAAAAATAAGCATTCATGTATATGAAATAAAAATTCCCACTTCAGATTGCACACATATATCAGTTTAAGTCTTTAAAGAAAGAATAAAACCAAAGTTTTAATTTTTGCAAGCATCACTTGAAATATTCAATTAATACTACTACTACTACTACTAATAATAATAATACACAGAATACCATTTTACAGAATTTCAATTACAGGTTTACACTGAAACAGCTCTGATTATAGTTCCCTTTCTCTATTTATTGCATAGCATTTAGAAACATGACAAATTAATTGAACAAATAAGATTACATATATATATACAATTGAATAAACATTAAACACATACAGAACAGCTATTCTAGTAGCAATAGTAACCTGTAATTTTTAGTGTACACATATGAAAAAATATCAAAATTTCAAAGATAAAATTTTTTTTAAATACTGAATTATATATATATATATATTCACCAAAATTTTTTAAACATTTCATTCCTTTATCCATGGTTCAGTTCAATTATAGCATCTTCAGAATGATCATTTCACTATTGTTTAGTTATTAAAATATTAAACATATCAAAGTTTACAAAGGTGTACATAAAAAGACAAAACTGAATAAATGCTTAATCTTCTTTCATAATCAATTTTGATTAATGAGTACAAAATAAACTTTATCTTAAAAGAGAGAAAAATGAATATAGCAAATACTGGATCATATTGTTCCAGTTTTTAATTTGTTAATCGAAAAAAGGAAAAACATCATTCATCATCTTAAAATATTCTTCCACTTTTATAATACTATAGTCTGTAGTTTCCCTGGAATATGTATTTATTAACTTTTTACAAAAGCTTTTTTTTATCAATAATAATAAGTAAGGCAAGCAACAATATAAAACATTTCATATTTTACAAAAAGTGAATATTATGAAAACTCATTCCAAAACAAAGCGAACTCTAATTTCCTCTAAGTGATGAATTTTATATATCATCATAAGTTCTCAAATCTCATTTGAAATTTTCGCATAAAATCACAGTAGTTTGAAAAACTTTATTTCTTAATTTCAGTTTTTAAGATGTTCCTAGTTTATATGAAATGAGTGAAAAAAAAAAAAAAAAAAAAAAAAAAAAAGATTATTCACATTGGTACAGTTCTAGAGGCGGGTACCATTTGGCGATTACCCGCCAAATTTTTCTCGCCAAGCCCCACGGACGCTGTAATCTTCAGAATTGTATTTCTCAACATTATGACTATTTTCAAGAGATTACAGGTACCATTAATACCATATCCTGCCCGCATTCACCACACTTCCATCAGCAATTAAATCCATTTTCATGCACCATTCAACACACGCTTTCGCTACCAAACGTTCTAAATCGAAAAAACCCCTCAATTTAAGGGATTCCTCATTTGTCACATTTATACCAGCCATTTTACACCACAAGAAAAATCGACGAAAGTAAGAAAAAAAATACTTTACAAGCAGAAGAAATCAGAATAAACCCAATCGTCAATTAATTGAAGAGAAAATCTTGAAATTCTAAACGAAAAGCTGTCAGCACAAGAGAAATCGAAGAAAGTAAGAAAAAATACGTTACAAGACTTGGGGAGCAGTAGAAATTAGAAATTCCCCGCGAAAAGCTGCACTTATACCTAATTGGTTGATATTCAAAGTCAATTCATACCTGATTAGTTTATAATTACATCACCGACATCACCCCATTCTCTTCACAGGGTTGCCATACATTGAAGGCGTAGAGCTTTAAAATTTGGCGCCAAACTTGGCGGTACCCGTCTCTAGAATTTAGCCTTCACATTTACCAAAAAGAAGAAAAAAAAACTTATTACAATAAGTCGTACTTGAGATGGTTCATATATGTCAGCTTAAGTCTTAAGATTATGAATAAAACAAAGAATTTTAATTTTCTGAAAATTCTCTGAAAATATTCATATAATACTAAAAATAAAAAAAAGAATATCATTTTACAACTTTTCAATATACAGGTTTACAAGAATATTGTAAATAAATAAAACCAAATTTTCAAGATGTGAAACAATGCCTTTTTTTAGTTTAGTTTTTAGAACAGTTAAAGTCTTACTTACATGAAGATACGAATAAACCCAAATTTATACATATATAAATTACTAATTATTTGCAAACATGAAAAATCAAAAACTTACGATTAAAATTCACATTTAAATTTGTTCAGAACCGCCAAGTTCTATTAATCTTATAAAATACAAGTTATTTGAAATATTCATATATAATCAGAAGAAAATAGAAATAAAATTCTCAAAAAAAATTTTATTCGTAAAAATTCCACAAAATAATATTTCTCTTAACAGGAATCAAGTTCACTAACTGACTGATTAAAATTTCCTACAATTATTTGGGTAGAAATATTATCAAAAATAAAAATGCTTAATTTTTAAGTTAAAAGTATTAATTTCATACATTTTTTAAAGATCTAGACATAACTGATAGAGAATTACTCGTTTCGTTCAGCTATAGCAGGAGTTATAAAAAAAATTTCATTCTTTAACCCATTTTTAATAGAAAAATATTTTGTAGCCTTATTTACACTAATAAAATTTATAATGCTCCAATGCACATTATATGCAAGAGAAAATACTAATGAAGCTTTTTAAGTAAAATTTTAAACTTCAGAATCATTACAAAAAATTTGAAAGCAGATTGTTTAGAGAATAGATATATAAATGCTACTTCCAGCAAGTTTAATGATATGTTTTCAACTATTTAGTAAATTATTCTTGAAGAATCTATAGAAATGTGCATTTCTCAATTGATAACTTAAAAAAATTTAGGAAAATTTATAAAATACCAATTTAAAATTAAGTTATATATAACGTTTGTATGCTTATTCTCTATACTCTTCTAATTTTTTTTAACATATCCACATTAGAACCATTTTTCATTTTTTAAAAAATAAAGTAAAAATATTTTAAAGGAATGCAAATAAAGATTTAAAAAGTATTAAAATAAATGATTAAATTTGCACTCTCATAAAAGATCCATGACTCTGAAGCTTTGTTTTAAATCTTCAAAAAATTATTTACCATACAAATTCTTTAAAAAAATAAGTATATAATTTACCTCTAATTACCTTTATACATTTTACAGTACCTCTGCTGAACATCAGTATGTGATGACCATACCTCTATCAAATAAAATTATTGCATAAAACATTATAATATATTAACATTATAATGTCTTCTAAAATTACATAGTTTTCTTTCTGAATGGTAATTTCCTCATTTCACTGTCCACAATAATATGTCTAGCAACAAAAGTAATTACAGCATTAAAAGCATCCGTGCTGTGGATTTCTCTGTCTTTTGAATTTTCTCTATTCCTGGCAATCAGGAAAATAAGGAAATACTTTTGAAACATTCAGTCTCTTATTTCCTGGAATGTTAGTAAACTTGTCAAATCTGCTGCATTTTTTAAAATGGTAATCAGGGTAGGAGAAGAACGTGATAGAGCTTTTAACGTGATAGAGCTGATATATTTTGTAAATGTGCTTTCTGTGCCATCAAATTAGAATTCACTCGCTTCATTTCAGAACAATATAAAGCTATTTTAGTTAATTTTTCTTCTTTACTACATGCATTTAAAGTTAAATTTACCTCATCAACATTTGATAAAACAATTTTCTTAAGATAGTTGATATATTCCACCGTAAACTCTAAATTATTAATTTTTTGCCATAACTTTTCATATTCAGCTTTAATACGGCCTAGCTTTTCATTTTCCCTTTTTATTGTAAGAATCTCTTCAATAAATGCCTCCTTGTTTTGATGCAATGTTTTGTTTTTTTCTTGAAGATGAGTACAAATTATCTGAAATTTCTGGATATCCTCGCAATATTTTCTTTGACAATCCAATAATGTCTCTATTTTCCTTTCACAATCTTCTTTATCAGAAAGAGCAAAACGATTTAAAAGTCTCAAGCTTTCCATGTTTTTATGAGAATTTTCTACGTCCTTATTTAATTCATTCAAAGACCTCTTTAATAAATCATTAGATGTCTGGAGTTCCTTTATTTCTAAGTACATTTCATGCAGTTGTTTTCTTAATTCATCTTCTACGTTATTATCATCCCAGTTAAAGAAAAGTGTGATGAGACTTTGTTTATCAACTTTTCTCCTGCATTCTGGGCAAGATCCGTTTACGCCGCATTGTTCAAGCCAATTACTTATACAACTGAAATGGAAGATGTGCCCACACAGGGTGGTAACCATAGAAATTGCGGGTTTAAATGGTTCATGGCAGATGGAACAATTAGAGTTCATATTTTAAAATTTAATAGAAAACCTTTACAGTAAGGAGGAATTTACAATATGGCAAATGTTTAGTAACTTCAAGAAGCAAAATAAATATACAACATTTACTGTCCGTCACCTTTCAAAAAAATGCTTTCAAATTTAAACTATGGCAATTGATCAGCAATTTCCAGAAGTAAAAGCAAAAGCATACCACAAATAAAGGCAGCTTTTTATTCCAAACTCGTGTTTTAGAATTTTCAAATTCAGCCAAAACTGCACAAGAACAAATATTTACCTTACGACGAGAGTAATAACGAGCACACTGGCGTGTTTGGCGTGAAATGATAATAAACCTTGAGCACCGCGTTTGGGCTCGAGGCTACTTAATAATAATAATTAAAAAGAGGTGGGCAAACCAAACACACTATAATCGACCGTATTGTCTTTTGAAAAATTAAAACGAACTTTTAGATTCTTTTTATCAAAACTTTTTATATTTTTATATTATTATTATCAGGCAATGTTTTCAATAAAAAAAATATTCATAAATACCAATAATTAGTTAATATTCTCGGCAATCAAACTTGATCCATACAGGGATGACGAATATTTTCAGAGCGGTTATTACGTAACCAATATCAAAAAGTCACAAATACAAGTGATCAATACTTTTCAAAGAGGGGTGTGATTCAAATCCTTGATACGATCTTACTGATGATATTTCGATTACAGGTTTTGGATCACAATAGAAAGTAACAATCGATACGATATCACTGAAATTTGCCGGAGCGGTGACTTTACTGGAAAGTAAGAATTGATACGATCTGTCCAATGGAAGCTCTCGAAAGAAATCTGTGATTGGATTGAAAAGTAGGGATGACGAATATTTTCAGAGCGGTTATTACGTAACCAATATCAAAAAGTCACAAATACAAGTGATCAATACTTTTCAAAGAATGGTGTGATTCAAATCCTTGATACGATCTTACTGATGATATTTCGATTACAGGTTTTGGATCACGATAGAAAGTAACAATCGATACGATATCACTGAAATTTGTCGGAGCAGTGACTTTACTGGAAAGTAAGAATCGATACGATCTGTGCAATGGAAGTGCTCGAAAGAAATCTGTGATTGGATTGAAAAGTGAACGGACGGGTTATTGGAATTATCGTATCGTATCATTGAATTGCATATCACTGAAATTTATCGGAGTGGTGATTTCACAGGAAAGTGCGAAGTCACCGCTCCACTTTACGGGAGTGACCGATATTCGTATTTGATGATGCGCTATTCCATACAGATCATTTTTAATTGTTCGTGACATGATTGACTTTGATTACATGTAGTCTGTATACTGCTGGCGCCATCTATTGGTAGAATATAGGACTAAAGTAAACATTTTAAAGACATGACATATATTTTTAACTCATCTTTTCCAGAAAATGGTTCACTCTTAATAAATAAATTAAATAAATAGTTTTGAGAAAAAAAATAAAATTTAAGAAGTAAGCTGAAACAGATAAATTAATTCAATCACAAATTAATTAAATTAGTAAATTAAGTATTAATTACAATTAATAAATTTTATATTTAATATTAAGTAATAATTTTTAATTAATAATATGATTGAAATAACAGATATTTGGAACGCATATTTAAAAATAACAATAGCAATGTTATTTGTTATTCAAAAAATCGTGCATTATGCATCTCTAGATCCATATTCGTGTTGAGTTTGATAAATTTGAAATTTCGAGTAAATTTTGCTATAATATATACATTAAAAATTTTGAGAGTATTATGTATTTAGAAAAAATAATTTTTAGAGCTAATTCTTAATTTTTATGATAATGTTTAAAATATTCATCAACCCTGAAAAAACAAGATTGTGGTTAAGAGATGCATAATCCACGATTTTTTGAATAACAAATTTTTTTGCTGTAGTTATTTTTAAACATTTGTTCCAAATAACTGTTATTTTAATCACATTTTTGATTAAAATTTATTATCTAGTATTAATAATAAAAATTTTAATTACAATTAAAATTTTATTTATTAATTTAAATAACTTGGGATTGACTTAATTTATGTATTTCAGCTAAAGTTTTTAGCCTGATTTTTTTTCAAAACCATTTATTTAATTCATTTATTGAAGTAAAGTATTTTCTGAAAAAAATTGAAATAAAAAAAAATTGTTATTTCTTTAAAATGTTAATTTTAGTTCCATAGTATGCCAATAGATGGCGCCACCAGAATGAATGCCAATAGAAGGTCACGTCACAGGCAATTAGAAATTATCTTCATGGAATACTGGTATTATCAAGTGTGAGGTCAAAAAATCACTGATACCACTCAGCAAGCAATGATTTCACTTTTACAAACACTTCCTTTGAATAGCATCAATTACAGTGATATGTGGTTTCGAATGATTTCGATGATACTGAAATTCTTAGAATAACTGGTCCTTCCGCTTTTCAAAATATTCACAGAAATCTCATTTTCCCTTTTATGACCTCTGTTAAGGAATGGGAGAATAGTTTCCTTCAAGCTGAAAGTTCTATTTCTGGCGTTTCCTCCCCTCCTGCGGGGGACAGCCTTTCTTTTTCCTTCTTTACGCCCCTTCTGTCTGCTTTTCTTACGGGGGGGGGGAGATTTTTTGGTGTAAGAGCCATATTTCGCTAAACTGCACCTTCTTTCGGAGGTGTTGGTCTGAGGTGATTTCAGGCGGCATATATACTCTGCGGGGATCTTAGTTTCCTGACATTGATTGATACGTAGTTTCGTCAATAAATTCTATGGGAACTAAGAAGTATTCAACTTGAGTGAAAACGTTTAACCAACCAGATAAAATATTTGCCAGAAAAAAATGCAATTAATTTACGCAATTTTTTTAATGCGTTTTATTACGATTGGCATCAAAAACGTTTTAACTCATTTTTATGCAAAAGATATGAAAAAAATAATTCTATTTTTTTAAGTAAATGGTTGAAGTAAACTTTTTCTATTTATCATTTATTGATATTGATAAAATCTGATATTTCGAGAATAGAAATCTCTTCAATGGTATACCTTTTCAGTCATTAAATTTAACTGAATTAAATTATTAACTGATTTCAATTATCGTTTGAATAGCTTTTAATTTTTAGAAATCTGTATGGAAACAATAAATATAGATAACATTATAGTATTTAACTCATCAGATTTATTAAAATTTTCTTAATACTTTGCAAACACCAAACTTGGGAATTATTTAACTTATATATTAAATTTGTGTAAACTAATTTTATAAGCTACGCTAGTTACATAAGAGTATCTTATAGATTCAGCTTGATTTTTACACTCTTAATGAATAGATTGTTATTAAGTGTTTTCATTTATAAATTGAATATTTGAACCGAACAAAAGACAGATTTTTTAGAAAATTATGTAAATACAATGAGATTAAAGCGGACCTCTATTGAATGGGGTCAATTCACGGTCACGTGTCAGGTACCAAACAAACCGCTTCAGTTCAATTTTCAACCGTTCTGCGCATATCAGGATGTCTGCCAATAACGTTGATGAAACCATTATTTAGTAAATGTTACGCTAGCCCATCAATTACTAAAAATTTTTTATTTTTTAAAAAAAGAAATTAATATTTTGAATTATTACAAATTTACCATTACAAATTTCGATCTTGAAAATCTTTTATGATTTTGTTGAATAGCATTTTGAAATTCTAGGGGGTTTTTTGAACATGAAATCATTAATTATATTATCTAAATACAATATTAACTCCTGCATCTCTTAACTCCTTAACTTAAAACGTTAATTCTTTTAACTCCTAAAACCATACAGTTTTGAGGGTGACAAACAAGGCATTTTCCTGTGCTTATTTATGCACGATACTAGTTTGTAAAAACATTTTCTGTGAAAAACAACTAAGAACCTTAAAAAAAAATTTTAATGTAGAATTCATTTTAACATTTAAAACTGATGATTTGAAGATATCTTTATTTAGCTAATAAATATTTTGTAATTAATGAAATTTTATGATTCTTTTAATGTACTCTATATTTGTTATTAAAACTTTCTCTGAAAAAATAAAATAAAGTTCCAATAAAAATAACGTGTAGACATCATAAACACTGGAATATAGTTGACTGACAGTCAAAAGGTGGGTTACAACCTTTTTTCATAATTTTTCCCATTCTATAATTTTCAGAAATTTCGTTTTTATTCTATTTTTTTAGATATTAAGGCTTAGCAAGTATTATCGGCATTTTTTTTAAATAACTTTATAGAAAATTTATGACTTACTATATTCTCGACCACTGATTTCATTTCTCTTTTCTGTACCTCTCATATAGTTTTTAGCAACAAAAACATTAGAAACTTTATGTTAAAATTGCAATTTATTTATGTGCATTGCAATTAAAAATATTTCTAAAATTAATTTATTGAAAAAAAGAACAAGAATTAGTTAAAATAAACAATTTTAATGCGAACATTGTAATTTTTTCCTCTGGGGAAGAATCCATGTTACACTGAAGATGAATATTAAAATAGAAACTTTAATAAACAAAACTGTTTTCTTTACCAGACTGCCAACCATTTTATTGATGATATATAAAAATCTTTGGTATATGACTTATGCCAATATTTAGATTTTCTGTTATACATTTTAAAAAAAGTATTCTCATTTGGATGAATTTCTATGCATCATCAAAGATGTATTTAAAAATCTGTGATGGGAAAATATGTCAGTGGCATTTTATTCAAAATATTTTATTTTAAAAATGACTTAAAAATAAATCATATATCTCTTGGGGGGGGGGGAACTCGGCATTCTTTGGCGGTAGCGGAATTCTCATGCTAAACGGGCACAGGCAATTTAATTATGTGAATCTCAAATAGTTTCAGTCATGGAAAAATATTAAATATATAACAGTAATTACGACTTGATATCCATTTAAGGGATATCACAATATGGAATTTCTTTGCATCACTAAATATCTGCTGAAATCTTTTAAAGAAAAATAAATATTTTACTGTAGAAGCTTGCAGAGACGGCTTTAGGGGGGGCAAGGGGGCAATTGCCCTCCTTTCGGCAGCCAATTGCCCCCCCCCATTGGCGAGAGATTGAGAGTTTCGTCGGCAAAAGTGTTCACCATTTCAGGACGGTTGTAGAGAGTTTAGCATTATCGAATATGATTATTTAAAATCTACCTTAGTTAATATATTGTAAACAGTCGAAGTATTTCAAGTAGCAGTTAAAGTATTTTGACTATATTCGGCAAAATAATCAATAGGGTGGTAGGCCAATAATATACCATATTTTGCGGATAATTTTTGATAGACCGAACTAAGAACTGAATGTAATAGATGTCGAAGATGATAAGTTCGCAGATTCTTAGATATTTCTTTCAAATGTCTTTCATTAAGCTTATAATTTGTACTACTTTTGGTAATATAACCGACAAGGTAACAAGTGAATAAGACATCGCAAGGTGATATTTTCATTTTGCTTGCAATTTTTGGTCGGCCGAGTATGACCTCAATGCGGTGAATACCGAAGACGTTAATTCTGCAGATTTTTAGACATTTGATTGAAATGTCCTTCATTTAGATTATAATTTACACTAGATTTGGCAATATATGCAACAAGTCAATAAGATATCGCATTCTGCCGACAACTTTTGGGCAACTAAATATGAACTGAATGTCGAAGACTTTATCCACAGATTTTCAGACATTTGATTCAAATGTCGTTCATCAAGTTTTTAATTTGCACTACTTTTGAAAATATAACCGATAAGACGACATGTGAATAAGACATAAGACATGTCCCATTTCGTCAAAAAATTTGGTCGGTCGACTAAGAATTCAATGCGAATGGTTGTCGACGAGTCCAAATTCTCAGTCATTTTATTTAAATGTCATAATGTTCATTCTGCATTTAATTTATACTAAATTTAGAAGAATAATCAATAAGCTGGCCAGTAAATAAAATATCACATTTTTTCCAGACTTTGTCCTTCGGATAAGAATTTATCATAGATTATGAAAAAAAAATTGTTTTCATCACTTCGATTACCTCCAGTGGAATTATTAGAGAAACCGATGCTTTTATATTATTCATGAATAGAGTTGTTGATAGAGTTGTTTTCCGTAATTCATCATTCAAATTCAAGTTTTAAAATTAATCGTCATCTATATAATTGTTACTTCCTCAGTAACGAATTGATAAATTTATTTTATTCATTTCTCTATGAGAATAGTCTGACTAAAATCTAGTTAATGGTTAAACTAAATTTAATAAAACACTCTTTTCTTTTGACACTCTTGTGAATATGCATGCTAAAAAGAGTTATTTTGCTGTTGGCTTATGTGAATTCATTATAAATCACTGGAGTAAGTTAATTGTATAATTATAAATTAAACTTATTTAACAGTAAAATATCTGTTTTCTTTTACAATCTAATTTATCATGCTACAATTATTACACTAAAGAAATATTACCAACTGCAGTTGACGACAAAAATAAATAAATATTTGTGGTATGATAGCTTTTTAGAAACACTAAAAGAATTTATCCAAGTATGAACTTAATTTGTTAAATAAATAAATTATTGCCTATCTTCATACTCTCTATTCAATATTATGATTATCTAATCGGGAAACGTATCGTATATATATTTTTTTTTCTTTCAATTACTATTCGCGGCAAAAACTATATAATTTCAGATACTTCTAAATTTTTAGGATATTCATAAATAGCGCATTAACTCCTTGACATACGAATTTACTTAATTTCCTTATTAGATGGCAGATCTTATTTGGGACAATTATTGTTATTTTAATTCCTAGAATAATAAAAGGGCATTTGAGGTAATGATGCATTTTCAAGTGATTTTTGCATTTTAAATTACTTAATGCTTTCATATGATTTCAGATTTAAAATTCAACAATTCCATAAGCGAGTCAGATTTGCCATTGTATACGATGGGGTTTAAGAAAAAATCAATACATGCAAATGAGATAATAAAACTCACGTTTTGGGGTGGGATGTTAGTTTGCAATAACTTCGGATTAAAAAAAGTACTTAACCATAAGAATGCGTACCTAAAAATGAAGATAGGGGAATTCATATTCAAAATCTAATTGTTTTTTAATAAAATGCATTGGTTTTTTAAGCCTAAATATATATTGAAAAATAAATGCAAGGGGAATCTAACGTTTAAGTAGTCAATTTTTCATAAGAACATTTTTCATATTTTACATAAAAAAGTAAGTTTATACATAAATTTAGAAAATATTTTCTCCAGCCTTCTTAAGAAACAACATCATTGTATCTTTCCCGCATTCTATATCGTTCGTGTCCGAACTATAGTAAATTTTTGTTGAGTACGAGCACTATCGTAGCCGTCGAGAGATATTCGTCGGCTACGGCACTATTCTCTTCGAATTCAAAACACCTCTCTCTGCTCGTTGTCGCAATTCTTATTTAACAAATATTTTAGATAAGGAACTACGCTGAAAAATCGATATTTGGTGAAAACTTCGAATATTTTTTATTTTGGATTTCTGTAAAAATTTTTTTGCGAAAATTTTTTTTTCAACATTCTTTTTATACAGATTCCACGAGAAAAAAATGCATTTGTTCATTTAGAGTGACATGCCATTCTGGCGCAATCTATGTTCTTATCTATATACTACAACCTAGAATAAAATATAATCATATTTTATTTCTAAAATTAGATCTCTGTGCAATTAAATCTCAAGAGTCTCATAAAAAATAGGCTGAAATATTAGCGATATTTTGACAGTCAGTAAAAGAAACTAATAACAACATTTTTCTTACAAATATCTTTGCAAATTTTTAACAATGAAAGAAAGGGTTAGTATCTGAATAGAAAAAAAGCTAAATAATACTTTATTTTCTTGAATTAAATGTAAAATTAATTATTATGAGTTATTTTTAAGTCAAATTAGAGATATTTCTCTTGCCCTCCTGTCGGATTTGACTTGCCTCCTCGTCGGTAAATCTCTACCGCCGTCCCTGGAAGCCTGAATGCGAAAGAAATCTGGTTCATGTCCAATGCGATAAGCATTTTATTACTTCCAGAGATACAGTACTGTGCAAATTAATTGGGACAAGCATATTTTTTAAGAAAATTGTTCCTTTCTTGGGGATTTTCTGCCTGAATCCGGTTTCAACTGCATTTTCTTACAACGTGCGACTGCCCTTGACTAGTCTAAACGGGTATGACCACGTGATCAGGACATGTCGAAATTTTTTCCCTTCAGTTGCTGTAAGAAGTGATCGCTTGTGTGAATTGTCTCCTTCTGATGTGTATTTAAAAAATGGATAACACTCCAAGGAAAAGAACTAGAATTGTTACCCTTAGTCAGCATACTTCTATGACTGTGAGGGATATTGCTGCAGCTGTTGGAGGTGGAAAATCTAGTGTTTCTAGGATTATTAATCAGCAAAAGAATTTTGGGACAGTGTGTCCAAAACGAAAGAGTAAATGTGGACGCAAACGCAAGATCACACTTCGAACAGACAAATTTCTTGTACGAAATAGTACAATGCATCCTTACAAAACAAGTAGAGATCTTCAGAGAGAATTATTAGCTACTGGTGTGAGCGTGGATTCATCGACAGTTCGACGAAGGCTTATTGAAGTTGGGAGATTTGCAAGAACACCAATCGGAAAACAGTTATTAATACCTGCAATGAAAAAAAACCCGTTTGAATTGGGCCAGGAAATATCAATCCTGGACTGCACAAGATTGGAAGAAGGTTGTATTCAGCGATGAAACGCATTTTCTTGCGCAAGGGTTTCGGCCAAGGGTTTGTCAGGCGAAACAGTGAAGAAACCATCAGGGAACAGCATCTTATTCAAACAGTTAAGCACTCTCAGAAACAGATGTTTTGGGGTTATTTTACTTCTGGAGGACCTGGCAGCTTAGTACCAATTGAAGGGATGATGAACTCTAAACAATACATTTCTATAATAGAAAGTAAAATTGTGCCTTTGATGCAAACGTTCGCTGGTGGTGTTGGTTGCTTTCAACAAGATCTTGCTCCATGCCATACTTCAAAGCTAACAACGAATTTTTTTCAAAAACAGAAAATAACGGTTTTGGATTGGCCTGGTAATTCTTCTGATGTAAATCCCATCGAAAATTTGTGGAGTATTGTAAAGAGACGTTTGAGTAAAGTAGACTGCTCAACAAAGAAAACAATGATTGAGAATGCTGTAAAAGTTTGGTTTCGTGATGACAAGATCAAAAATTTCTGTTCTAATTTAGTGGAATCCATGCCAAACCGTGCACAGGATCTCATTCAAGCTAGAGCAGGACATATTTTGTATTAGATTTCCATACCGTGCATGTAAGTTAACCTATGTTAATTAAACAACATTTGTGAAAATTTTTGTGTTTGTCCCAATTCGCACAGGACTGTAGTTATTATCAGACATGATTTGAGAAGAGATTCAGTTTTATCTCTGTTTGGACAGCCCGGTGCCTTTACGAATATGGTCATAAATCTGCCATCGGACCCATTGTAGGACTCCTCTTGCCCAAAGACGCAGATTGGGTGCTTTCCGCATATTGTCGGTACAAGGAACAAATATCAAAGAACTCCGGAAAACCACAAAAGAGGGAAAAGGGATTCCTTCATATTTTTTTCAATAATTATCATATGTATTTCATCAATATTTTTTTGCAATGGGTAAATAAAAGTTATGAAGGTGTAATTTTGCTTGTTTGTCCTTTAATGATTTCTACAAATTAAAACGAAATAACTGATTCATAAGTTGCATAGACTTAAAAAAAAATGGTATCTATACCTTTTATATTTCATAATTTGAAATCGTAAACATAATTTATTCAATATATACAAATTTGATTTTCATATTCTTTCCTCTGTGCAAACTGAAAACATCAAAGTCTTAATATTAATAAAAATCAATATAATAAAAATATATAATAATTTTATTAGTAAGCTTCAAAATCTAAACTTATCTAAGAATAATAATTATTTAAAAAACTATATTCATAAATTTCAACATTCAATAACATTGAAATAATATGTAAAAAAGAACATATGTAATTTTTCAAAAACACTTCCATAGCTATTTGTCAAAATGTATCTTTTGGACAAAAAAAAAAAAAAAAAAAAAAAAAAAAGGACATGGGAAAGAAAAGAATAAAACGATGCCAATTAATTAATTATATAAAAAAATAATTGCATTGAAAATACTAATTAACATTTTAATGAAAGGAAAAAAATTACATTACTACGAAAATTTGGAGAAAATAAAATATTAATTTATTTTTAAAAAAATCAAAAGTTTTGAATAATTATTCTGCTAGCGTAACATTCAACTTTAATGCTTTCGTCAACGTTATTGGCAGACATCTCGACATGCGCAGAACGGTTGAAAATTGGACAGAAATGATTTGTTTGTTATGTGTCACGTGACCGATTGGGGCTATTTACAGAAAGTGCTTGTAAATGTGAAGTCGTTACCTGCTCAGTGATTTCTTGATTTTCCGATATCAGTGACTGTGCATATGACAAGATCAGTACTCCATGAAGATAATTTTCAATTGCCTTTCATGTGACCTTCTATTGGCATTCATTCTGCAGACGCCATCTATTGGCAGAATATAGAACTAAAGTGAAAATTTTATAGAAATGGCCTTTTTTTATTTTAATTTTTTCAGAAAATATTTTACTCCAATAAACGAATTAAATAAATGGGTTTGAGGAAAACCAAAATTACAAATTGAGCTCAAATAGATAAATTAAGTCAATCGCACGTTATTTAAATTAATAAATTAAATATTAATTATAATTAAGAAATTTTAATATTAATACTAATTAATAATTTTTAATTAAAAGTGTAATTAAATTGACAGTTATTTGGAACAAATATATAAAAATAACAATAACAAAAATATCTGTGATTCAAAATATCGTGGATTGCTCACAGCCCGGAAAAATCTTTGAGTGCTGGGGATGTGATTTTCCTTGGAACTGAGGGGAAACTCCTCCACCGCCACTGAAATCCTTCCTGAAGCAGATGGACATTCAAGAATCGCCAAAGTAAGAACAGCTGTTTGAGAGAAGTTGAAACATTTGCATTCCTTGAAAATCAACAGTTCTGAAATTTTGCCTTTCAATGTTCCTCCAAAGAAAGTATAAACATTCTGCTTCCCACAATTCCAGCTGATTTATATTAAGATTCCAGTGAAGATGGCGATTCTTTAGCCAAAGTAGTTCCAAATATTTTCTCTAATGATGGGTGGCCTGTTAAAACTATTAGACTCGATTTATAACATTTTGGGCTGGCGTCCTGGCATACGGGTAGCGCGTCTTCCCCGTATGGGCATGGTTGTTCTTCCGTTGTTCTATCAGTGAGATGTGTGAATGTGTCCTCCTCTAAAAAGGGGTTGTGCAAGGGAATGAGTGATGCGTGAGTAGCAAAGTCGTACTCTTGGCCCTACTATAAAAACAAGAGACCCTCCACCACCGGCTTAAATCCCTGTCTTCGTAACAGCGGGCTTGTCCATGGCAAGTGCCATAAGAAACAATACCAAGATAACATTTTGTTGCAATTTCAACATGTAATTGCATAGTGGGAGATGATGAATGTGTCATAGCATGTACAACGTAATTCAACCTGGATTAATTCAATTTAGTTTTATTGCACTATCGTTCCATGAAAATATTTCAAAATTTCAGTAAACATCCGCAATTAATCTGTTTTCTCATAGAAAATTCAAAGTATTTATTGAACCTATTAACACTTCTATTTCACTCCATTTTTTTTTCTTTAACTAAAGATAACAATGAATATTTTTAAATTACTTCAGTTTCATAATTGCTCGGAACTAAACAAGTTTTGTGTTACAAAACTTCTGATTTTTTTAAATATATTATTTTGAATTATTTTCTCCCAATTTTCTTAATTAAATAATTTTATTTCTTATATTAAAATTTTAATTATTATTATTTTCAATGGAATTATTGTTTTTGCATAATTAATTAACATCGCTTTTTAATTCGTTTGGTGCCGCTTTATTCTTTCCTTCCCGTATTCCCCCCCCCCTTTTTTTTTATCCGAAGGATTCATTTTGACAAATGACTATGGCAGTGTTTTTGAAAAATTACATATGTTCTTTTTTACATATTATTCAAATAGTATTGAATGTTGAATCTTATGAATATAGTTCCCTCAGTTAGTTCTTTTTAAAAATAATTATTACTCTTAGATAAGGTAATATTTTAAAGCTTACTAATAAAATTATTATATATTTTTTTCTTATGTAATTACTTTTATAAATATTGAGACTTTGATGTTTTCAGTTTTCTCAAATTAGTATATATTGAATAAATTATGTTTACAATTTCAAATTATGAAATATAAAAGGTATGGATACCTTTTTTTAAATCTATGCAACATATAAATAAATAATTTCATTTTAATTTGTAGAAATCATTAAAGGAAAACAAACAAAATCACGCTTTCATAATTTTTATTTACACATTACATATATATATATATATATATATATATATATATAGATATATATATATATCTATATATATATATATATATAGAGAGAGAGAGAGAGATGAAATATATGTGATAATTATTTGAAAAAATATGATCAAATGTATGTTTCAATGTACTCACTAATTCAAAAAACTAAAAAAAAAAGCTATTTACTATTTATCAACATTTATTTTTCTAGACACTTAGAAATAATATAAACACAGTATGACAAGAATGTCAATGTTAATGATGAAATCAATTTTATTCAACAGAAACATCCTAGATACTAAAAAATAGTTTTTTTAATCACTAATAAAAACATAATATTGAACAATATATCTTTAAAGCAGAACATTCATGAAATTTTTTTAAATGCTAAAGTTACATTGATAAAAATTACATTGAATGAATATCATAAAATAAAACAAAAACATACAATACAGTAAATTTAATAAACAAGAATAATATCCTGATATATATATATATATATATATATATATATATATATATATATATATATATACAGAGAAAGAGAGAGAGAGAGAGAAGTTAAATAGACTATAAAGAGCAGTTGAAAGAAACACTTTTATGCTTTCACAGAATTTTATAATTGAAAATTGATATGTTAATATATATATATATATATATATATATATATATATATATATATATATATATATAAAGTGAAACATCCATGTAGCAATGAAGTTGGGAATAAAAATTATATAATAAATGCTCATATGGAAATTGATTTTCAATGAAAAGACCTTTATTTATTGAAACAGAAATCACTGAGGTGCACAGTGTTATAACAGGATATTATGATAATAGTCAATTTTAGTTTAAATACCATAAACTGTTGACATTTCATTTTTAATAATAGAAAATCTGTTTGATATAAATTCACTTTGAATCCATCACAAATCTGCAAATGTAACTAGTAATATTCACTTCCACCTAAGTTTAGCATTATAGCAGTTGTTATTTATGCAACAGCAGTTTGTTTACTTACATTAACTAAATTTAGATAAGATTTTTTTAAAAAATGCAATGTAATATTCATGTAAATATTTTAAAACCTTCTAAGCATATTCAAAATTATCAGAAATTTTATCAAATGTGAATAAAGTAAATTAGAAATGCACTCACGATTTTGTTTGATTGTTTTTGCCGGTAAATCGCTTACCGATTTCTTTTTCTTCGAAGAGTTTTTTTAACAAATTACCGGAACAGCTATATTTAATAAATGGACACACACTGAATGAATTCTTTAAAATGATCGGAGCATATCACAGCCTTCGAAGGCTTGAAAAAATCTATACCAAAGCTATCAAACCAAGTCAGGATTGTTGAAAGGAAAATAAGAAAACATTTTATCATGACAGTCACTCTTGTGTTTCGCATTAAAGCATGCATCCATCAGCACACCAATATTTCCTCTGTTAACACATAATAAGAGGAAAGAAAATGACTCAAAAATTATAACTTCAAATGTAAACAAAAAATCCGCTTCGTACTTGGCGGAGAACGTTAATGGCAGACTGATCGACGAAAGCGGCGCGGATGAAACTTAAATGCCATGCGCAAGAAGTACATGACATGTGACTTTTACGCCATATGAATTGACCCCATTGTACTATGTATTATAATATACAGGTGGCTGTAATTAAACTTAATGTATAAACAGCATCGTATAACGCAAACGGATGAACAGATTTCAATGAAATTTGGTATATAGACTATACACGAGATGCGCTCACGGAATTTCGAAAAAAAATTTTTTAGTTAAAAACTGTCCCCCAAAGGGTGACTTTTGCAGAAAAACATTAAATTTAACACAATAAACAACCATAACGGAATACAAAACCAATATTAACAATCCAGAAAAAGAATTATGAGCAATAAAATGTAAAACCTAGAAAAACTATCAATTCTAGGAAAAAAAATTCTAGAAATTCTTGCTAGAATTCCTAGGATTCTAGGTCCAGATTTGCATGCTTGCGAAGAACAGGAAGCTTTGTGAGAAAAAAAAAACATGGTTAGCTCAGGGATGGCGAACCATTGACATGCGTGCCATTGATGCGTGCATGGGGCACAATATTTTGGGCACGTCGCCGATCAAACCGGTTTGCATTTTAGTTCAAAATAACAAAGTTCACTGTGAAGTATTACAAACGCGAGTGTTCCCATTCCATTTAAAAAAGGGCACAAATATTTGCAGAGCTGTTAAAAATTCCGTTGATGAGAAAGAAATGGATTTGAAAAGATTTGATTCAGTAACTGATCGTGCTCCAAATATGGGGGGAAAAAATTATTTAATTTGTTTATTTCAAACAGGCATTCGACAGAAAACATTTGGTTTTTGAACTCTACTGCATTATTCACCAATAAGCCTTGTGTGCTAAGAATGGTTTAACATCTCTTGATAATATAATGGTGTTAGTCACAAAAATAGTCAACCTCATATCGTCGCAGGCTTTAAATAAACGAAAGTTTGAAGTTTTGTTGCATGAAGTCATCTCGGTGTATAATCTCTTACTAATGTATAATAATATTCGCTAGTTGAGCCGCAGTAACGTACTTTAAAGATTTGTTGACTACTTGGAAGAAATCAGCCTGTTTCTGCAAAATGTTGGAGAAATTGAACACTATCCACAGTTGTTGGATGTTATGTGGCTCTTAAAATATATTATGTGGTTTCTTCATATGCCAACATTTCAATGATTTGAACGTAAAGTTTCAAGGCACAAATGAAACAATTATCGTCGTGATGGATTTCATTCACGCTTTTGACATTGGATTGCATATTATCAATTAAAACTACAAGTACTTCCTAAATTTGAATATATATATATATATATATATATATATATATATATATATATATATATATATATATATATATATATATATATCGGAAACGCTCAAGTTTTTTTATTCACCCTGATGTGATTTCATTTGATTAACTGAACTTGTCCCAATTCGACTAGTTGCAAATTGAAGAATTTGAAATGCAAAGGGTTGACTTCCAGTCTAGTTCTATATGGATTCAAAAATTTATTGACACAAGAAAAAGTTGGAATTGATTGAAACAGTAATATTAACAAGCAATATACGTAAAAATGCAAGTAACGAAATTTTGGAAACGTGGAATTCAATTCCAGACACATTTAACTGTTTGGAGAAATTGGTTCGTGCTATTTTAACCATATTTGCATTTACATATGCCCATGAGTCATAATTTTCAGAGATGAATAACATTAAAGACCGTTTTGCAGATGACTCCAATTCAGCATGCATTCTGCCAAAAGTAACATCTTGCAATCCTAATATAAGTTATTTGTCATCTAATCTGCAACAAAAGAAGTCACACTAATGTTATTTTAATTTGAATTACACGTATAACTAAAACCTTTACTACTATACAGTGCAAAATGTATTTTTTCGTAGTAAATAAAGTTTTGAGTTGTTAGTATTCAGTTTTATTATTTTCCCAATAATCACAAGTCAAAATTATTTGACGGCACGTCTACACCTCATTAAAATTTTCTTTAGAAAAAATGGCACGTTGATCCATAAAGGTTCGTCATGTCTGGGTTCGGGTGTGAAACGTTTGCAGTCATTGTCATGTTTTATGTCGATGTTTTCGGCTGTAATCTATGACGGTATCTTTAGTTGAAATCTTTTTTATTTTATCTTTAGTTTTCATCAATAACGCACGACAAGCTGTTTTACGAAAACAAGGGGAATACTGCTGTCGCAGCTTCTTGAATTTTGTCGTGTAAAGAACCTACTGCGCAGACCAATCTCTACTAAAAGTATCCGGGCCATGATTACGAGATTTGAAGCGACGGGGACATTAGAAGCTCAACCTGGAAAAGGCCGTAAACCTGTCACACCGATACTTGTTGACGCCGTCAAAACAACTTTTGCCGCACAGACATCAGAGTTTGGGGGCAGTAGTACACGTGCAGTTTCTAGACAGATAGGCTATTCTTACAGCATCGTTCAAAAATGCTCAGAAACATAATGCACTATTTCTCGTACAAAATCCACCTTACCCGAGAAATACTTGATAGGTACAAGCCCCAACGTTTCTCATTTGCAGTCAGTTTTTCCAACAGAATGACTATTGATCGGTCATGGCCTTGGAATATTCTGTGGAGCGACGAGACTCATTTCTACCTCAATGGGACAGTCAACACACAGAATTGCCGCATTTGGGCTAAGGAAAATCTGCTGATGCACACTGAAATTCCTCTACATTCTCCAAAGGTGACTGTCTTATGTGGAGTCACGGTGACATTCATACTCGGGCCATTCTTTTTTGAGGATATAACTTCACGTGGTCCTATCACATGTTCCGTTATGGGCCGTTGGTACCATGACATGCTGAAGACGTTTACTATGTCGCAACTGCTGCAAAGGTAGGTCCTTACATCGACCATTTTCATGCAGGATGGTGCGCCCCCACATATCCATGAGTCCGTGAAGGCGCTATTGCTCCAACACTTCACAGACGAACGTGTTATTAGTCACTTCTTTCGTAATACATGGTCACCACGTTCGCCGGATCTAAATCCGTGCGATTTCTGGTTATGGGGCCACTTAAAATGTCTGGTGTTTCGTGGAGGTGTTGCGACGTTGAATGACTTAAAGAACTCCGTAACGTTTCATGTGCGAAGCATCACAATAGATCAGTTACGATCTACTTTTGAACACACTGTCCATCGACTTGAAATTTTGCAGGTGAATGATGGTAGTCACTTGGAGCACCTTTCACTATATAGTCTTGGACACGATTAACAACTGCTCCTCTTGTGCAATTTCCTTCTGATCTATTCTTGATTTTGCAAACTGTAACGTTTTCCCCCTCAAACAGTTATTTTTTCCTTACCTTTACTTAATGTGATTAGAAACTAATCGATGAGTCTTAATATAGTTTTTGCATTCTGTTTTGTTCGTTTATGGTGTTAAATTTAATGTTTTCCCAGAAAAGGCATCCTCTGGTAGATATTTTGGATCTCAAACCCTTTTTTTTTCTTCGAAATTTCGTGAGAGCATCTCGTGTACAGTCTATGTACCAAATTTCGTTGCAATCTTTTCACCCGCTTGCGTCTTAGAATGCTGCTTATAGGGGGAGTTTAATTATAACCACCCTGTATAGTTGGATGTCCTTTTCTTCACTGGACACGACCCATTCCCGACATACCTACACAGATTCCATCTGGCCAACTCTCCTTACTGTAGCTGTGGGGAGATAAGATCTCCAATTCACTATGCCACCGAATGCCTACTGACTCTCTCATGGCACATGAGAAAGCCAGAAACAAGTCTCGATGAAGAATGGTACAGGAGAGTTGCATCAAATACCCTTTCACGTGGTAAGATCCACTCCTTAGTAAACCATATTCACAAATACCAAGACCTCTTCAAGACTACACAATAGCTGAGACCAAAATGCCACTTCTCAAAATCAGCCGAAATTATAACTTCAAAAGTCCCTCAAAAGTGCAGTTCTCACGAAGGAAATCAAAACCACAGGATTCAGACGGACGCAACAGATTTCTGACTCTTTAGTAATTATTTATATGCTCATACATGTCATACAGACATTCTCAATGTAATTTATCAATTTTTCAGTTAGTAATCTCATTTCCCTGTAAGTTCAACTCAAAGTCACCATTTGTTTAAGTATTCTTGTCCCCTTTATCCAGTTATTACATCACCAAAAAAATGAATATAGTCATGTAGGATTTGACACCAATGGGATTCTCTCTGGAGAACCCTGGATGGTCTGGCGTCTCTTTCTTTCTATCAACAATTTTCTTTCTTTTCTTTTTTCTCTTTTTTTCCTTCCATCTTGTGCTCATCCAACTGGTTAGATAACTTAGTGTTATAGGCACCGGGGGCACAGGATGGCGTTATGTTATGTATAGTTGGATAACAGTGCTTAATTTAGAATCATTTGCATTTTATAATATACATGGAAGGGATATAAAGTAATTTAAGTATTAGTAAATAACTTTGTTGAAAATGCACAGAATGAAAATGATCGCAGAAATTATGTGAATTTCCAATGTAAGCAGGTATAACCTTACGCAGGTAAGCAAATAACGTAAACAAAAACCCTGCTCAGGGGGAGACAAAGTAACAGATGAAAAAGAAATTAGGATAAAAATAAAGAATTGTGAATTAAATTCAACACTATGTACCAGAGAAAGAACTGATTTGAACTCAGTGCTTGATATTATATCTAAATAGATTAATTTGACGATTACTTAATCGAGGAGTTACTACATTATACATGAAACCGGAAAAGAGTTTTGGGCACGGAAAGTCTGTGCACCCAAAATAAGCAAACAGAAAGTTCAACAACAGTCCAAAGAATTTAAAATTTTATTTAGCAGTTTCTGTATGTGAGGTAGAACGTCAAACTGGAATTAAAACAAATGACTCTCATCCAAACCAATAGCGATAAGTGTTTTCATTAGCGTCAAAACTTAAGTTCTTCACTTTCAAACTGGAACCGATTTGTCTGTCCGACTAAATATGAGCGATGGAACGACTAGCGGATCTTTCCAATAGTGGCTCCCTATGAGATTGGATCAGTCTATTAAAACCGTAGGTGGGGAAAGAAGGGAAATGGAGGTTGCGCGCGCATCCGATGTTTGTTGTTTGAAAATCGAAACATTTGGTTCGTGGTTCGTAAAAAGAAACAGACGCGATTTTGATAACGTTTGGTTTTTTTTTTTTTTTTTTGTTCCTGCTTCGAATTAGCTAGAGGTGCAGATTTTTACACCAGCGGTTTGAAAATTAATGCTGTTTTAAAATTCTTTGGTTTCATCTGTTTTTTTGTTGTGTTCTTTTAAATTGTGTTTAAATTTTTTTTTTTTTTTTTTTACCCTGCACAAATTATGAATACCTTAGAACATGAACTGGAGTAAAACACTGCTTCCTTTGATATAAATTATGGATGCAGATAACAATATGGATCATTCAGCAGTAAGAATTAACATCGAAGTTGAAGATTCCTCAGAATCATCTGGCATTGTTTGCTATCAGTGTGGCATAAGTTTTTCAGCCAGAAAAAACTTGTATCGTCACCAAAGAAAATATCATGCAGAAAAAGAGCCTTCCATTATTCTGAACAAAGTTTGTCCTGTTTGTGATGTTAAGATGAGAACAATTGTAGATATACAAAAACATCTGACTGAAAATCACAATGGTATAAATTTGAAATTTGAAACCAAAACTTTTCATACCGATAATGAATTTAAAGAGTGGAAATCAAGTTTTGAAAAGGATACAGTTTCTTCTTTTATCTTAAAAGGCTCTTTCAAAGAAATGGATGGGACTGTATCTTACTATGAATGTCACAGAAGTGGCGCTTCAATTCTGAAGAATGATTCAAAGAGATTTAAGCATTCGAAGTGTTCAGGATCAATTAAAATAGAGAAAACTTGTCCTGCTACAATGAAAGTAACAAATCAGACAGTCCATGAAGCTACACAAATTATAGTGGAATACCAGGCAACTCATGTGGGTCATGAACATGAAGTGGGGAAATTAAGACTGACAAATGAAGAAAGAACAGGACTCGCTGAGATGCTACGAAATGGAATTCCATCCAGTTTTGTGCTTGACAAAGTTCAACAACAATATTCCCCTACCAAACGATTTGGACTGACAAACAGAAAAGATATACATAATATACGAAGAGATTTCCGAATTGAAAAAACAATAGCCCATAAAGAAGATGCAATATCCGTGGACATAATAGTACAAAAAATGATAGCAGATGATTATAACCCCATCCTTGTTTATAAACCTATAGGTGAAAGTCTGTCTGATTTTCCACAAATTGGAACAGAGGAGTTTTTACTTGGCTTTGCTACAGAGGCACAAATGAAACTTCTAGAACTGTATGGGGAAAAATGCATTATGTTGGATTCAACCCATGGTACAAACCAGTATGGATTCCAGCTAACAACTATTTTAGTTAATGATGACAATCATGAGGGTATACCTGTAGCAACTTTATTCTCAACGAGAGTAGCCTGTGAAACTTTTGAACCATTTTTCAAGGCTATCAAATTAAAACTGAAAGAAGACTTTAAAACAAAATTAATCTTAACAGATGACACAAACTCATTTTGCAATGCATGGACAAACATATTTCAAGATGATGCCAAACATATATTGTGCGCATGGCATGTTTTAAGAAATTGGCATTCCAATTTAAAGGGAAAAGTTAAAGATGAAACTTTAAGACTTAAAATGAAAAATGATATGGAACTATTTTTACATGAATTAGATGTTGTAACATTCGAAAAATATTTAAAGGAATTTACTATTAAATACGAAGAAGAAACTACTTTTTTAAAATATTTTGAGGAACATTACATGAATAGAAAAGAAAAGTGGGCATATTGTCATAGAGCTCAATTGGGTGTAAATACTAATATGAAACTTGAGAGATGGCACAGACAGCTGAAGTATGAAGAAACAGGTGGGACAATAATGAAACGATTGGATAAATCGATTCATGCTGTTCTAAAAGCTGTTACAAAGAAACTCCTGGGGAGAATAATATCAATTGAAAGAGGAAAACTAACTCATAGAGTAAGCTTAATAAGAAAAAGACATCTTGTTGCTCAAAATTTAGACGAGAAGATGTACTCTGTCTACGAGGTGAAAGAACATCAATGGACAGTGGCCAAAGTGGAAGGGTCATCCATATTTACTTATGATATCAGCATAGGTAACAGGGATTGCAAATGTGATATAATATGTTCACACTGTGGCATATGCATACATACATTAACTTGCACCTGTGTTGATTATAATATCAGGTATGTTATATGCAAGCATATTCATTTTTTTTGTAAAACAGTTAACTTTTCCATTAAGACTGATGCTGCCAGTATCTGCTCAAATGCAGATGATGCTAATGAAGGAGAACTTGCCATTGCTATAAATGAGCATAAAGAGCTGCAATCATTTGAAAAGTCTGCTATTGTCAATCAACTGCAGAGAAAATCAAGAACTGACATCAGTGCTCAAAAGGCTTCATTAGTTTTAAGATTACAAAATATTAGTAATCAAATACAAGCACTGGAAGCTTTGGAAGACTTAAATGGTGCAGCTGAGCTTACTAAAACTTTAGAAATGTACTTGCAAACAGTTTCATCTAAGCGTTCATTACCATCTATACCTGATGAAGTAAAAAATACACCTACTAATAAGGTAATTGATCCTCAAAGGAAATTTACCAATAAAAAAAAATATACATGCAAATAATCGTTTTGGCAATGCATTTTTAAAAATAATTTCTTATGAAATAAAAATAATTCTTTTTCCTTTTATTTTTTTCAAACAAGTTCTCATTTGAATATTTAGTATACCTATACTTATAATACATTTTCCCCTTATGCACACTATTATCATGTATATTTAAAAAAAGCTGATATTCCTGATTTCGCACAAAATTATTGTTTAATTCAAATCATATGCCTAAGTACTTGTATTATACTGTATATATTATGAAAAAAAAATCTGTTTTTGCAGAATATCTATTGTTTATTTCATATTCTTAAGTACTTGCATTTCACTTTATATACTTATTTTGAAAAAAATTTGCCTGTGTTTGCAAAATATGTATAGTTTCATTTGCTTGACATACTTATACTTTACTTATTTCTTTTGGAAATTTGCTTGTGTTTGCAAAATGTGTATAGTTTCATTTACTTGAAAAATTTGTATTTACTTATTTCTTTTGGAAATTTGCTTGTGTTTGCAAAATCTGTATAGTTTCATTTACTTGAAAAATTTGTATTTTCTTATTTCTTTTGAAAAATTTGCCTGTGTTTGCATAATTATGTATAGTTTAATTTACTTGACATGCTTATATTATACTTTACTTATTTCTTTTGGAAAATTTGCCTGTTTTTGTATAATATGTATAGTTTTATTTACTTGAAAAACTTGTATTATTCTGTACTTATTTCTTTTGAAAAATTTGCCTGTGTTTGCATAATTATGTATAGTTTCATTTACTTGTATTATGCTTTACTTATTTCTTTTGGAAAATTTGCCTGTTTTTGTTTAATATGTATAGTTTCATTTGCTTGAAATACTTGTATTATTCTGTACTTATTTCTTTTGAAAAATTTGCCTGCGTTTGCAAAATATGTATAGTTTCATTTCCTTGAAATAGTTATATTATACTTTACTTATTTCCTTTGGAAATTTTCTTGTGTTTGCAAAATGTGTATAATTTCATTTACTTGAAAAATTTGTATTTACTTATTTCTTTTGGAAATTTGCTTGTGTTTGCAAAATCTGTATAGTTTCATTTACTTGAAAAATTTGTATTTTCTTATTTCTTTTGAAAAATTTGCCTGTGTTTGCATAATTATGTATAGTTTAATTTACTTGACATGCTTATATTATACTTTACTTATTTCTTTTGGAAAATTTGCCTGTTTTTGTATAATATGTATAGTTTTATTTACTTGAAAAACTTGTATTATTCTGTACTTATTTCTTTTGAAAAATTTGCCTGTTTTTGCATAATATGTATTGTTTAGCTTATTTCATATGTCTCATGAATTTATGTTAATATCTTTTATATTTTAATTATTATACTAGCTACTGATAGAGAGTAAATGAGTAATTTTAAAATCTGTCTTAACATGTAATTTATAATTTTTGGGGTTGGGTGGGGGCTTGGTTAAAATTCTTAATTTAAACCTTTTTTTGAAATTTTATGTTCCATTTTCACTATAAATGCACATTTTTTTCCTCTTGGTGTTCTTTTTTGGTATAATAAATACATTTTGATTTATTTTATTTCATGTAGCTGATTTATTTGTGTTAATACATATTACTTTCGAATCACTATATACAGAAGGAATTAAAAATTCTAAAATTAAACATTATCTAGCATATAATACTGAATAATTTTACTAATAATCTTAAAAGCTGGTCCTTGATTATTTATTCTTATTAGATACCTGTATAATACACAATTTTATCGGCTAACCGATTTTCTAAGTTGTATGTGCAATTTGTTTTCATTTTCACATGAAAATCAGTTAGCCAATAAAGTTGTGTAATATAATGAGTTATACAAGTATCTAATTAATAGACAATTAATTACATGAATAGTTAATAGACACAGCGTGCTATAATTTTATAAAAACCTAACATAGTAATTAATTAAAAAATAATGAAAAGCCTTGAATTGGAAATCTTGTTTTTTACATATTATTTCATTTGCATTAGATTGCAATCCATGTACAGAATTTTCTTCAATTAAATCTGTTCTCACAGAGTTAAAATTAATACCTATGAAAATCAAGATTTATTAAGTATAAAAGAAATCTACATTATTTGGCGATTTTTCGCTTGGGACCGGGTAACGGAAAAGTACCGAAAATTTTCTTCCTTTGATATGCGAAAGAATACAGAATAATTATATATATATATATATATATATATATATATATATATATATGCAGTGAAGAGACTTCACTGAGATAGTTAGCATTAAGACTTAAAATGGAAACTTAAAACAATATAAATGCAGAGTAAAAATTAAATTTAAACAAATAGTAACTAAAATTATTATACTTGCACTCTTAAGAATTAAATTTGGCTCATATTTATTTTTATATTTCTTTGACTCCGTACATCTCCTTTAAATATACCTGCCCTGACTTCAACTTCATTTCGATGAAAATGTGTTTAATAGATATTTTGAAAACCCGATTCTCATCTCTCTAGTTGAGAACTCTAGCACCTAAACAACAAACATCGGATGCGCGCGCAACCTCCATTTCCCTTCTTTCCCCACCTACGGTTTTAATAGACTGATCCAATCTCATAGGGAGCCACTATTGGAAAGATCCGCTAGTGATGGAACGAACCACACTTTAGAAATCGACTCTCTGTGTGTCAACCTTTTGAAGTCCAATCATAGGCTTTCTTTCTCCGTCAATGTGGTTTGTTGCTTACTGTGTTGTGAATGGTTAGAAAATTACGTGTTTGTTTACATTATAGATGGAAGTCAAAGAGCGGCATTTGTATTATTAAATTATTGTTTATCCAGATAAGTGTGAAATGAGTCGAAAATGTTTTTTCCCTAATACTTTCAATCTTGTAACAAGCATTTAAAAAATTATTTCCATGCTGTCTGTGGCATTTTTTAGAAATTTTAGCGAAGATAAACAGCAGTAAGGTCAGAATAAGTATTGAAAGCTATTGTATTCCTGGCTTTCAAGAAGGTTTTAAGAAAACAATTACAATTATTATTTAAGTAATATTTCATACTGTGTAGTAATTTAAAATTTTTCCATTAAATTTGTGCCTGTCTTAAATAGTTATTTAATTTATGAATTTTTTTTACAAACAGTTCACTCATTTTAATTCTGTTAACCTCCTTTTGACAAACACATTGTTTTATGCATTTTTGTTATTTTATCTCAATTAATATTCATATAATTCTTAGTATTTAATTTAGATATAATTATCTAATAATTTTAATTAGTGCTAAGAAACAGAATTATTGAATTTTTTAAGAGTTCATAGAATTATAGTTTAAAGATTTTTAATTTTAAAATTCTTAAAACAAAAAGAAATTCAACATACAAAAAGAGAAAATAATTGCTGTAATTTCTAAATATTCATAATTCTCATGAAATATGTATTGGACATTAGAATATAGAAATAGTAATTCTTGTTTCATACCAATCTTTAAAAGAATTAACTAAAATTTGTAGAAACATCCTGCACTGTTTATTACTTTTAAAGTTTACTTTTTATTACTTTTGAAGTTTGCTTCATGATACTGTTAGTGTGTAGATATAATTATTATTAAAATAGATTTTTTAAATAGGGGATCTTTTTTCATGAAATTCAGCTGACAATGCATTCAGATATTGAGTGTTTAGTTTTTTTCTCGGTGCTTTGAAAATTTTTAAAAATCTTATATTAAAAATTAGTATTGAATATTATATTTCTTTTTAGTATTTTTATATGGTTATATTTTATTGTTATGAATGTTATTATGTTGGTTATATTAAATATAGCGCCTTTATAAACTGTTGCTAAATAATCACTTGAAAAAATATCAAAAAAGAAATTGCATACTATACATAAAAGAAAATTGCTGCATTTAGAGATATTTGAAAATAACATCACAATATTTATGAATTGTGTGGAATAGTACTTGTGATACTAAATCAGAATAGAAATAAATTTTCCACTTTCTTTTTGTTTCTTATATTAATTCCTTTAAGTAGATTAAGAAAATTAATGTATAAGATTAATTTTTTAACACTTCAAATGAAGAGTTTATACTATAATAATTCTTAGTATTTTAGATAGGTTTCCTATTCATTCTTTTATTGACTAATTCTCTGTTTAATTTTAAAATATTATAGAATTCATTTCAAGTCATTTCTTATTTGTGATTAAATTGGCTAATGATCTATGTTGCCTTGAAACAAATATTTCATATTGAATAGAATGTCTATACTTATATTCATTTTATAAATATGTGTATGTGCTAAAAGATTTGTATCAAAAGTTATACTTATGAATTAAAGTGGCCTTTTCAAATATCCAGATAAAGTTCTGGCAAATTTTAAACAAATGTTTTCAAGTGAATTACTGATAAAAATTCTTCGCCATTTTACATTGGTATTGTTTTAAACAAAATCATTGGTCCTTCAAATAGAAATAAAGTTCTTCCTTTAGTCAATAGCTTATGTATTAAAATAATTTTCAATAAAATTATAAATATATAATAACTTTTCCTTATATAAAAGATGAGATTGTGATTTTGATAACATTGTCATTTCTCAAAATATTTGGTGATATTCCTCAAGTCGTATATTAAGTAGTATTATAAAACTACTGTCTATTAATACTATAGTTTTATTAATTAAATTTCAAGTTGTTCAGTGTTATTTTGAAGTGTTTCTGTAACTAACCGAAATGAATAAAAAAATGTTATATTACAAAGGAATTTAAATAGACATTTCATTCATCAGTTATTTTCAAATATGACTGCATTGCTTGAAATTTGATTTTAAAAAATTACACTTCTTAAATTATTGTACACCTTAAAAAGTTGCCTCCCCCCCCACACACACAAAGTAGATTTAAGTTTTAATTTTGCAAGGAATTTCTCACACTTATATTGTTTCACTGAAATTCCTTTTTTATGTTTGATAATAATTATAAATCTCAAGATCATCTAAACAATTGGTAAAGAATCATAACTGTTTTCAATATATTCAGTTTGCATCCTATGCAGTTGGCTGTCTATGTTTTCATTTATATATGCTTACTTTATATGTTCTCTATGTACACAATTCTTCTCTGACATTTATTTAAACAAAATCTGTAAGATGAAAAACATACCTTTGTGACAGAATTTGAATTTGGTTTTGAAACAGTTGTAGAATGATTCAAAGTTCAAAATGGCAAGAATAAGTATTAAAACAAAGAAAAGACTAGAAAAGCTTATTATTCTAAATTCATTTAATAAAAATACAAATATATATATGTCAAAGAAATAGACCACAATTTTTTATATAAATTTTTATCATTTATTTACGCATTTTTTTATTATTACTATTACTCACTCTAGATTAATGAATTTAGAAAGAAGTATGAGAGAAAAAAAAAAAAAACTCCTCTGATGCAAGTGTAAAAAAACCAGAACAACTTACTAATATTGTTTCCAAAGGGACCTCAAACTTCTTATAGTCGATCCTACCTATTACCACAATCTTAATTTGCAGTTTGATCAAAGAAAATAAGCTGATGCTTCCATTTTTTTGGTTATTATTTTTTAACAATAGCCCTTATACAAATCTATATAACTCTCAACAATGATTGCTGGAATATCTTAGGACTTTCCTTTCATGGCAATGTCATGAAGAAGTAATAAAATATTTGAAAAAAAAAAAAAAAAACAGTTTATCAACACTTTTTTGAAATACTAGTCAAAAGCAATCAACATTTTCTTTTCTTTTGCTTGTTCAAATTAATGAATCTTGTGAATGAATCAAATGAATGAAATCCACACCTTTTGAATCATATAAACAATCAGTGAAAATATAATTATTTTTATTATTTTCAGTTTTCCAAATCATACAAATAGTAACTATTATCATCTAAATATTAGAATGACTCATTTTCACAATAAAGTAATAATAAAGTTGAATTATAAAGAAATGAAATATACTAACCATCAGTGTAGACTAATTTTATAACATTTCGATTTTTTTTCTTTAAATATGATTAATATTAATTAGTTTTATCTAATATGTATAGAGATAGAGAAAGAATACTTTCGTGACCAATTGGTTCGCTAAAATTAATGATTGCTAGAAATTTCGATAAGATATATAATGCGCCCATGTATACCTTAGCCAAAAAATATACCAATATTATTACGTAGTGTACCATACATGCCAAATCTTTCCATTTTGATCATTAACAATGGAGAAAAAAAAAACTGCGATAAAATATTAATAACAATAATGAAAATGATTTAAGAACAACATAAAGTATTAGTGAAAAGATAATTTTAAGGAATTGTATTATGTTATAAAAATTCTTTTTGTCCTGTAGTATTTTCGCAAATTATTTCAGAAAAACGTAAAAATTTTGTTTAAATTAAAATTTCTAAGGATGAGAAAACGCTCCTAGGGTTTCACTTCTTTAAAATACTTGTCCAAGTTAAGTAGCTCTTGGTGAAATTGTCTGGCCTATGGAGTAACAACTCATAACATTCCTATTTGTGATTATATATAAATAGAGAGAAAGAGAGATTAATAGATACAAGTTTATTTGATAGATAAAATGAGTTGCTTTCTCTTCCATACCAAACCCAGGAGGTGGAAAGCTCTGGTTCGCTTTTTTGTCTGATGAATTGTCAAAATCAAATTTGAAAATTCATCACAGAGGTATCCCCAATTAGAAATCTAATCAGGCCTGGTCCCCATCATTTGCACAGATATGCAAAAATTATCACGTAAATTCAAATTATGTTAGCACTTAAAGTTTTCACCGACTTGTAAATTATGGTATTTTTGATATGCAAAAAGACAAATGAAGACTCCGCGGTTGTAGCTATCTTTTTGAATTATATGACGTGGAGTAATCAATTTCCACTGCTTCTTTGTGTTCAGTAGTTTTTTAATTAATGCACTCCATTCACGAATTAATATGCACACATTTTCATTTACATTTGGACCTAATGGATCATATAATTAAAGTATTTTTTCTTTTATATTAGCTATTTAAGGAATCCAATGATTATTTAAATTCGCCGGAGTTAATAAAAAGTTCTTTTCTGTACATCATGAATCACTGGAAAGTTCAAGATATCTTTTTTATGGAAGAGTAAAGTTGAATGAATTGAGTCTATTGCTTTACACGATTCGGAATCTTTAGTTAATTTGGAAAAAAAAAAAAAAGGCATCAATGATTTTATCATATAACCATCCTATCTTAAAAGATGGAGAGAGAGATTACAAATATTTTTCTTCTTCTGTTGTTACACTTAAGTCAAGCGATTTCAGCATAAAAATGGAAAGGTTTACATCATTTATTTTAATAATTGTTTCACATGGGTTCTTCGTAATTTTGTTTGGTTTTAAAAAAACATTATTAGTTTTTTTGCCTGAATATCACCCGTTTTTTTTTTTTTTTTAATGAAACATCACCCGTTAAAGTGTTAGAATAACTATCTTCTTTCAAAATTGGTCGATTCTTACTACTAATTGGAAAATTTTCTACAGAATTAGACATTTCATTTTCAGTTTTATTTTCCCTACTGTCTTCATTCGATATCCGTTTTTTCTTATTGCTAATGATCAAATCATTGGTATTTTTCCTTTTTTTAGAAGTTTCAGTTAGATTTTTTTTTTTTTTTGTAAACTAGTTTTTATTTCTCTTTTGAGAAGTTCTATAAAATTTCATCTGGGTCGTCATTTTCTTATTCGATGACACTGAATAATGAGGCATTGGAGAGCATTTCTTGAGGCTGCTTTTTATTTTTTGCGGCTCCACGGTATCCTTCTACTAAAAATTTCAATGTAGATATAACATTTTTAAGCATTGGTTCTTGAACATCTGAATTTTCTATTAATTTGTTTAATTCAGAATAAAGATTTTGACATTGAATAATTTGTCTTTCTGTAGATTTTATATTTATTTCTTTTGCAGAAATGGACATATTATCTTCATTGATATTTCTTTTTTCTGTTGAAAAAACATTTGATATTAAAATGGATTTATTTGTAAAAAAGGTAGAATGAATTTTGTGGATATATTTGCACAAATTATCACCTGGAACATTTATAAAGATGGCCACATAATGAGTCGCATGTCATGTTCGTACATTTCTCCAAACAATGCCCTGGTATTGGGCTATTTTTATGCATTTTTACCACTTTATATTCTTTGTTTTTATTTTCATTTGCCGACATATTCCAAGTATTTTCTGAATCTTGATAGACGTCTTCTTTATTAATTCTGATTCCTTTTCTGTGATTTACTTTAATCCTTGTGGATGACTGAGTTTTGAATGGAAAATCCATATATAATTTGTAAGCATGTGTCAGATGTCTATCTTTCTCCATTTGCATTAATGTGTTAAATAAATTATCTATTTGCCTATTAAATTTTCTTTTGAAAAAAACTGTTCCAAGCAATAAATGAATTAAATGACAAATAGAACGCTCATGATCTTGAATTATAGTTGATAACTTTTTCCAACTGTTATAGATACCTATAAATCGTGTAGAATTTTCACTTTCTCTAGAAAATAATGTACAGCAAAAAATAAAAAAAATACCGAGTCTGGTGTTTTTGAATAAATTAAAAATAAAACAAAATTGAACAATTTTCCTAAAAATTCTAAATGTATCCGTATATACAAATTTAGCAAGATCATCATTATTTTGTTCAACAGACTACAAAATAATAATTTTGGTGTTTTCATTTCGCCCATTCGTCACAGATTAAATATTAGAAGTTTTTATTTTAGAAGAAGGGGCGCTTTGAGAATTTCAAGAGGGACGATTTTGGGCGCCTGCTTTCTTTGGAGGGGAGATCAATGTGAAAAGCGGCTACAGCATCATAGGAGGTCTGTTTTATCACTGACGGTAGTGGCTTTTTCTCAGCCAACTCCCCTATACCTTAAGGCGGAAGGGGTCGGGTGGAACTCATTTAATAGGCTTGCGTAATTATTGTGTTTCCAAAGGTTTTGGTGTCTATATTTCTGTATTGTTAGCTCAAAATAGGGAAGATTTTATGGCTATTTACTGAAAGAAATGTTTTCCCCTGCTTTCTTAACGATGAATGATATGTAAGAATACCAACACCTTTATTTTCCCTATAAATGCCAGGGACACTTTTCTGGCTATGTAAGGATATAATAGCAAACTATTGGGTTATCACTGCGGCAAATTACAAAGCAGTTTTCTCATGAGATGTATTGTGAATACTGTTCTTGCGGAAGGAAGTAATCTTCTTATTCTATAAAAGGGCTATCGGAAGTTTTGATGCTCAATAGAAACTATCGGTTTCATATAAGGCAGACCCGAAAAACTTCAAACTGCCGCGATTTATGTATATAGAGAGACAGACTATAGTCTCTCAATAATAAATACCTCTTAGTAACAGTAATAAATACCAAGTTAAAAGGGAAAAAAAATTGAATCAAAATTAAAACAAATAAATGCAGTTTTTAATTTGTTTTTGTTTGATTCCGAAATATTTTTTTTAGTTTCGTTTCCGAAATAATTTAAATTTAATTTCATAATGCTTATATTTTGATTATATATGATTACATATAAGAAAAAAATTCTAAATTCATTATTCAAGTGCTATTCTGAAAATTTTTATTTAGTCGTGAATTGTTACTTTATATTTTACGTATTTTGAATCTATTTTTGAAATTATCGAAGTAATTTTTGCATTATGAATAAAAGAAAGCATGAAATCACTAAAGAAGATATTAAAACAATTTTGCTTGCTTCTAATGAAAGTGATGATAATTTGTCAAGAGAAATTGATGAATGACCAAAACAAAGATATTTTAGCTTATCTTCCATGTATCTCAATAAAGAATATGAACTGAAACTAGCGAGAATTATTTTGGAAAAAATTAGATTATACTGGATTGGAATAAATTGTTGGAAATTTAATATGAAGCTTTAGACCAAAAACTTATCGTAATAATATTATAGAAAACTTCAGATTACTTTTTCAGAAATTCAATATGCAAAATTCAAAAAGCATAACGATTTATACTAAAAAAGTAATGCTTATGACGAACTAAAGTAAATTTTTAAGTTGAAAGCTCGCAAAATGTATTTTCAAAATATATTTTAATTCCGAATTTTATTTAGCACACTTTTGTATTCAGCATTAAATGAAGATTTAAAAATTTGTTATCTCGTCTATCGAATTATTTTGATAGAAATGAAATTTTGTAAACATAATATATGACATAATCTCTTGGTTTGACAAAATTTTAAAAGTTATAAAATAAGAAAATTAAGTAGATTAGTAAATCTACTTAATCTTCTAGTAGATTTAATCTACTAGTAGATTAGTAATCTACTTAATGATTAAGTAGATTAAGAGATTAGTAAAAATAAGTTGCAAGTTAAAGATGTTTTTGGAATATATCCAAAATTCCTTTCTAATGATTTAGTTCAAAATAAGAATGGATAACTTTTTAGAAATATAATGTATAAACTTCTTTAAAAATTTATTTAAAATTCTAAGAAAAAAATAATTCTTAGTATTGCTTCAGAAAATTCCAAATCGTGTTTTATAATGAAAAATTCAACGCTAAAAAATCAATAACAATAATGGTTTATTCTGAAGATGCAATACTGAAGATAATTACAGTAAAATTTTAAGCCGAATGTCGTAAGAAATATTATTTTCGAAATGAATAAAATGTTTCAAAAAGTGTTATTTGTTATTGATTGCTTAGTAGGTTCCGTTATTTCGGTATGAAATGAAGATTTAAAACTTTATCATCTCTATTATTGAATCGCATTTGACAAATAACAAAATTCTTTTATGGTAATATATGATTTGTTATTTAAATTTGGCAAAATAATTTTTATTAATAATTTAAAAGTGAATTCTTAGTAAAATTAGATGAAAAATAATGTTTTTAAAATGGGGTATTAATGTCAGTTTTCGTTTCAACGCATTAAAACCAAACAAAAATGTTTGAAAGCATAATATGAAACTTTTCTTTAAAAATTTATTCACTAAGTTATAATGTAAAATTTAAAATTTGTTGTACTGAAAGAAAAAAAAAAAATTGCCCCAAAAAATCAATCAGCGAAATGCTTCATGCTAAAAAATTTAAATACGCTTGAGTAAAACTCTTAGGCTGAAAGAAAATGCAAGCTCGTTGTTGAAAAACCGCAAGGCAATTCATTGTTCAAAGTAAATTTATTATTTCGAATGACGGGTTTCTTCTATATAAAATCAGTCTAATTATGTACAGTTGAATATTCGAAATACGAAAATTACTGTACAAAAATAGTCCAATGAATAAGTATAACTTTCGAATATACTCTCTAATAAAGACATCACCTCCCTCCCCAAATAAAATCATGGGCATTGGACAATACCGTCAACGCCAAAAATGCACAGATTTTTATTTTTAGACAATGGCATATGACTTTTGTGCTTCACAGTACAGTGAAGAAAACCAAATATGTATTGCGAATGCCCTTTTTTTCAACCAATTGAAATCAAAATTTAACGCAGAATGCATTTTTAATATCACGATTATATGTTAAATTTCATTTAGCTAACTCGTTGTGTTTTTATATTATCGCGTACGGACCAACTAACATTCAACTCTTTGACGGATTTAATTCAAAATTCGATAAGTACCTAATTTAAATGTTAAATTTTTATACCGATTTTATTCGTATAGCTATTTACTGTCTATCCTATTCATTTTTATTCGAATAGCCAAATAGACAGACTTCACATCAATCGATTTCATTCATCAATCGATTTGATAGAAATCTTCAAATTTGTTGAAAGAACATGCAACCAAATTTCAATTTGTCTTGCTAAAGATACTTTTGAGTTATGGTGTTCACAGACTTATGAACAGACATAGTTTCCAAATTGTGCTTTATGGACTCAGGAAATTAATTAAAACTAAGATATTGAGATTAGTTAAAATTTCGAGTCGGATTCTTGACGATTACAATACTTTTTATTTGCATACTTCGTTTTTCTAGTAAGTAAAAATGGGCTTGACTTCATAAATCAGTTAATTCTTTTATGAATTATAATAAATTTTATTATAAACAGATAACTATTATGGGGAATTTTTATATCCTTTCTGAACTTCGAGCTGAAATAAACAATGTCAGCTTTCAATAACTCGAATGGCATATTCTTTAATCTAGCATATCTTCTGATAAAGAAATATTAATTTGAAATAACAAACAAAATTAAATTCAATTTTAGAGGGAGGTACAAAAGTGCATATTAAGTCGCAATAAATTTATACTTTTGATATAATACTAAAAAAAAACTGAAAATAAAATTTAACAAACATAGAAACTGATATCGAAAGACATAAAAATATCAAAATGTCACTTTTCTTATTTTAAACTGCGAAAATTTGTCCATATTTCTTTGATAATATCAGTTTGAATAAATAACGGAGACAACTGAATCATACTATTCCACAACACAGTTCTCAACTATTTTAGAAAAAAAAAAAAAAAAAAAAAAAAAAAAAAAAAAAAAAAAAACGGTCTCTTTCAACTTGCATTACAGATTCGGTATGGATCTCCGTTAGATTTCAATCCGGAAGAAAACTAAATGAAAAACAAACAAAGAATCTTTACTTAAATATTCAATCACCATTTATAACCCATTGAATTTAGAATGTTTCTATTAATTTAGAAGAAAAAAAATATTATTATTATTCTCATCAATTTAAGTGATCTGACATTTTTAAAATGGAGGTATTCGCCTTCAGTAATGACATTTTCGGTGGAAAGGTGGGTGGGGGGTGAATCCCTTCATCATTGGCATCTTTGATTCAAGCAGAAAAGAAGAATCACACTATAGCATCAGAGTTCGACGTTCGATATGCTAGATTAAAGAATATGCCATTCAATAACTCGAATGGCATATTCTTTAATCTAGCATATCTTCTGATAAAGAAATATTAATTTGAAATAACAAACAAAATTAAATTCAATTTTAGAGGGAGGTACAAAAGTGCATATTAAGTCGCAATAAATTTATACTTTTGATATAATATTAAAAAAAAACTGAAAATAAAATTTAACAAACATAGAAACTGATATCGAAAAACATAAAAATATCAAAATGTCACTTTTCTTATTTTAAACTGCGAAAATTTGTCCATATTTCTTTGGTGAATAAATAAAGGTGGGTGAATAAATAACGGAGACAACTGAATCATACTATTCCACAAACAGTTCTCAACTATTTTAGAAAAGAAAAAAAAAAAAAAAAAAAAAAACGGTCTCTTTCAACTTGCATTACAGATTCGGTATGGATCTCCGTTAGATTTCAATCCGGAAGAAAACTAAATGAAAAACAAACAAAGAATCTTTACTTAAATATTCAATCACCATTTATAACCCATTGAATTTAGAATGTTTCTATTAATTTAGAAGAAAAAAAATATTATTATTATTCTCATCAATTTAAATGATCTGACATTTTTAAAATGGAGGTATTCGCCTTCAGTAATGACATTTTCGGTGGAAAGGTGGGTGGGGGGTGAATCCCTTCATCATTGGCATCTTTGATTCAAGCAAAAAAGAAGAATCACACTATAGCATCAGAGTTCGACGTTCGATATGCTAGATTAAAGAATATGCCATTCAATAACTCGAATGGCATATTCTTTAATCTAGCATATCTTCTGATAAAGAAATATTAATTTGAAATAACAAACAAAATTAAATTCAATTTTAGAGGGAGGTACAAAAGTGCATATTAAGTCGCAATAAATTTATACTTTTGATATAATACTAAAAAAAACTGAAAATAAAATTTAACAAACATAGAAACTGATATCGAAAGACATAAAAATATCAAAATGTCACTTTTCTTATTTTAAACTGCGAAAATTTGTCCATATTTCTTTGATAATATCAGTTTGAATAAATAACGGAGACAACTGAATCATACTATTCCACAACACAGTTCTCAACTATTTTAGAAAAAAAAAAAAAAAAAAAAAAAAACGGTCTCTTTCAACTTGCATTACAGATTCGGTATGGATCTCCGTTAGATTTCAATCCGGAAGAAAACTAAATGAAAAACAAACAAAGAATCTTTACTTAAATATTCAATCACCATTTATAACCCATTGAATTTAGAATGTTTCTATTAATTTAGAAGAAAAAAAATATTATTATTATTCTCATCAATTTAAGTGATCTGACATTTTTAAAATGGAGGTATTCGCCTTCAGTAATGACATTTTCGGTGGAAAGGTGGGTGGGGGGTGAATCCCTTCATCATTGGCATCTTTGATTCAAGCAGAAAAGAAGAATCACACTATAGCATCAGAGTTCGACGTTCGATATGCTAGATTAAAGAATATGCCATTCAATAACTCGAATGGCATATTCTTTAATCTAGCATATCTTCTGATAAAGAAATATTAATTTGAAATAACAAACAAAATTAAATTCAATTTTAGAGGGAGGTACAAAAGTGCATATTAAGTCGCAATAAATTTATACTTTTGATATAATATTAAAAAAAAACTGAAAATAAAATTTAACAAACATAGAAACTGATATCGAAAAACATAAAAATATCAAAATGTCACTTTTCTTATTTTAAACTGCGAAAATTTGTCCATATTTCTTTGGTGAATAAATAAAGGTGGGTGAATAAATAACGGAGACAACTGAATCATACTATTCCACAAACAGTTCTCAACTATTTTAGAAAAGAAAAAAAAAAAAAAAAAAAAAAAACGGTCTCTTTCAACTTGCATTACAGATTCGGTATGGATCTCCGTTAGATTTCAATCCGGAAGAAAACTAAATGAAAAACAAACAAAGAATCTTTACTTAAATATTCAATCACCATTTATAACCCATTGAATTTAGAATGTTTCTATTAATTTAGAAGAAAAAAAATATTATTATTATTCTCATCAATTTAAATGATCTGACATTTTTAAAATGGAGGTATTCGCCTTCAGTAATGACATTTTCGGTGGAAAGGTGGGTGGGGGGTGAATCCCTTCATCATTGGCATCTTTGATTCAAGCAAAAAAGAAGAATCACACTATAGCATCAGAGTTCGACGTTCGATATGCTAGATTAAAGAATATGCCATTCAATAACTCGAATGGCATATTCTTTAATCTAGCATATCTTCTGATAAAGAAATATTAATTTGAAATAACAAACAAAATTAAATTCAATTTTAGAGGGAGGTACAAAAGTGCATATTAAGTCGCAATAAATTTATACTTTTGATATAATACTAAAAAAAACTGAAAATAAAATTTAACAAACATAGAAACTGATATCGAAAGACATAAAAATATCAAAATGTCACTTTTCTTATTTTAAACTGCGAAAATTTGTCCATATTTCTTTGATAATATCAGTTTGAATAAATAACGGAGACAACTGAATCATACTATTCCACAACACAGTTCTCAACTATTTTAGAAAAAAAAAAAAAAAAAAAAAAAACGGTCTCTTTCAACTTGCATTACAGATTCGGTATGGATCTCCGTTAGATTTCAATCCGGAAGAAAACTAAATGAAAAACAAACAAAGAATCTTTACTTAAATATTCAATCACCATTTATAACCCATTGAATTTAGAATGTTTCTATTAATTTAGAAGAAAAAAAATATTATTATTATTCTGATCAATTTAAGTGATCTGACATTTTTAAAATGGAGGTATTCGCCTTCAGTAATGACATTTTCGATGGAAAGGTGGGTGGGGGGTGAATCCCTTCATCATTGGCATCTTTGATTCAAGCAGAAAAGAAGAATCACACTATAGCATCAGAGTTCGACGTTTGAGGTAAATATTATTCAAAATTAAGCCTTTTCATTAAATAAACAAAAGACTGATAGATATTCTTTTAGCTTAAAAGAAACTAACCGCCTTCGGTGACCAGTTGTTCACCTTTCATATTAAAAGTAATAATTTCGCCCTCCAACTACAGAAACAGATAATCAGCTGAGAAAGACGAAATTTTAGTAATAATTTTACACTGTGGTACTTAATCCGTAGAAAATAAAAGATAAGAATATTAATAAAGAAATTAACAGGAAACCCATATTGAAAGGGAGAGGAATTAAATTGGAGTAGATGACCATGAAATTAAGTTAGGATTTCAGGATTACTTTTATACTATATACAGTAGGATAATCATTTAAGTTCTTCTACATGGAAAGCAAAGGGAGAAACGTGTATCAGTAAGCAGTATTTATATTTTTTATCTTTCGAAAGCTATACCTTCTCATTGTGAATTTTATTTAATAATAATAATAATAAAAAAAAAACAGTAGTACAGATTTTTTGAGTCCCAATTTCCAGAATGCATTAAAAATAATTTCATATTAAAATACATATTTAATAATTTTAAAAAATAGAATTAAATGAACTTCTTAAGGTAGGCATTTCAATTGTGTGTTTCTTATAATTTTTGCTAAGTTAAATATTAAAGCGAAATATTGATTAGTAATTTTACAAAATCATATTAATTTTATTATTAATAATTATCTAGAATAATTAATATTCATTAACTAATAAATAAGAATAATTATTTCATATTCTAATTCGTTTTCTTTGTACTCAATGTTAAAATGCATTTATAATCATCTCAGAATTATGGCATTTATTCTATTTTTTGAAAATATCAATTTATATAAGAAATAAAAATACATTTAAAATCCATATAATAGAAATTAAATAACCTCAATTTAAAAATAGAAAAATTTTAAAAAACGTTAACAAATTTGCAGGTGTAGCTCAAAATATTTACATACATGACATTTTTTTATTTAGCTTTAAAGAATGAAATAATAGCATTTCAATTTTCTATTGTAAATATATCAAAACTGAATATACACATAAAAGTATTAATAATCATGCTACTATTTAAAATTTTTTAAAAGAGTTATTTGGGAAGGCGGATCACAGATCTCAATATAATATGAAAATCAATATTACACTAAGATACATGTGAATAATTCATTGGCATATCCATTCAAGAAGATCTATCACAGCTGCGATGCATGCAAATAACTGCTATCACAGATGAACAGATCATCTAGTTTGCCACGGATGCCAGCTGGATTTTCTTCCTTAGCAAATCTTCCACTTTCTTATCCAATATTTTCACGTTGAATATTATCAAACATCAATACTGCAATACTGTATCCATTTTTGAACATGAGATATTTAGGAAACAGAGATATAATCACTGAAAAAACACAGACAAAATAATATTATAGAAACCAAATGAAAAATAAATAAGTAGCTCAAAATCTAGTATTGTAACTTAAAATCTAAAGACAGAAGATGACTTTTTTATAAAATCATTGTCAATCAGGTAACTATTATATATTATATTTGTTGAATTAGAAAGAAATTTACATAATAACAAATAAATTTGTTATGAATGATTGGAGGTAAACAAAACTAAATATTGATCTTTAGATTGAATAATGTTATGTATAAATAAAGCCACAGGGCAATGAAAAGTACATAAATGCTGTTAAAGTAAATGCAAACATAACATCATAACTTAACAATAAAAGAAAGTTTTTTATTAAAATTATTATAAAATGATCTGATTACAATGCTTTACACTCGATGAAGCAAGAGGAAATAATGTATCATTAAAAATTGTCATAAATAAAACAGCTTAAAATAAAATGGAAAACTAAATTATAAATATTGTTTTTTATTTCTCACAATGCTATGCAAAAATAAAATTAGAATTCATTGAAAAGTAAGACATAATTATTGTTAAAATTAATCTAAAAACAGAAAAGATTCATATAAAATTTGAGTCTGAGCTATTTTAAAGACTCAAAGATAACTCAGTTAGCAAATTGAGTTATTTATTTGACTGATTCTAAAATCTCCTTTTTGAATTTGTGTAAAATAAGTAGGGACGAACTAGATGTTTCCTATAATGCATACAGTGAGTTTCTAGCAAGTTTCTTTAAACCCATACAATATAATAATCATTATAGAAAATTTTGCAAGATTAGATTGGCTATTAAAAATCATACTAGCCATGTAAAACTATACACAAAAAAACTGTAAAATTACATATAAATCTGAATCTTATTTACAAAATATATGTGATAAATATGTTAAAATAGTCACATTTATTGTCAATCTTTCTTCCTGAGAACCATTTCAAATTTTAATATTAAAATTTTCAAGATCTGTATTCACATTTTTATTATAAGACAAATAACTATATATGTTATAAACAGCCTTTAAATAACTTTTATATTTATTATTCATAAAAAAATAAAAGATGCCCTTTTTTTAAATAAATCCAAAATAATGTTATGATAACTATAGTGTAAAACTGCATAATATATAAAAAAATATTAATTTATTTACAAATTATTGAATAAACTACACATATAAATTAAGTATTTGGATATTAACTGCATGCTGTTGATGAATAGAGTCAAGATTTAATAATGAAAGAATTTATGAGCAATGATCCTTGGCAATTAATTGTTAGCATGTGGTTAATATACAATTGAAAACTAAAGTTTTCTTCAAACATATCATTTTTTGTATTTTATTTATTATTGAAATTCATAATTATTTAATAAATGAAAAAAAATGATATATACAATCATATCACTGCAAAATATTTAGAGAATATATTTAGAGATTTTAAAGACATTAATATAAATTGTAACTGAAAAACATTTTAGAATTTCATATGCAATAAAAAAAATCAATTATGAATTTGCTAAAAGATTTTGAAACTCACAATATTTCAAAAATAATAATTTAAAAAGATTATTTACTATTACAATATAAATATGCAATTCAATATAAAATCAACGAAGCAACATAAATATTGACAGATGAAAGGAAATAAAGATATTATTTTATGAATTTAATAATACCCTTCCCTTGTTGAGAACACCAGCATTTTTTGTTTTCTTTCAAATTATTAGAATTCATGAGCACTTAAATCAACCCAATCACAGGAAAACAAAATTAGAGCAACTTTAAGGAGGGTAATACACATTTACTGATGTACATTTTAATTTAAATTCATCAGCAGAAATACAAATTAATGTGATGAGGGGGGATATATAAGTGATGTCAACATTTCCTCGGAAGGTTATGTAAATACAGGAATGGATGGAGCTTTTCCAGAAATGATGACATGGAAATGCATGGAGCACTGTAGACGAGAGACATAACAAAAAAAGACGAATTGAGAACATATGCCATACAGATGTAGCAAACATGGAATCAGTGCTTCGCCATCTATATGGAAATTACTTGGCAAGTCATTGCATACTCATTGAAGTGGTTCACTGTAGAGATTGATTTAATTTACCATTTGCGAGGAAATTTTATTATTAATTTTAAGATTTTCTTTAAGATATAACTAATCCTGTCAACTCATTTTGTTCTTACATAATTTTACAAGTGTGTAATTACAAGCAAGGCTTAAAGGAAAACAAATTTGGAATTAAAATTCAATTTATTTTTTTAGGGGAGATATGATTTGTACACAGAGGCAAAGGCGAAGCACATCTATTCGCTGCAGAGTAAAAGAGCAAAGTGTAAGATGTTTTTCCCTTAGCGATTTTAATGAGATATACTTTCAGGGATTTCTTTGACATGTGTCGAGTTACAAATGGGAATCTTATATATCTTTGAAGTTATGTCAAGGTGTTAGGAATAGGAATTTTTAACTCTTTGCTAGGAGCATGAGAAACTAAAAACATCACACTTTTATAGAGCTCATGTTGGAAATAATTAAATTTTAAAAAATGGGATTTTAAAAAAGAGATCAGGAAATAAAAGAATATTTTAGAATAAAGTAATGTTGGTAAATTAAAAAAATTAATTAAGATTTAAATTAAATTAAGAAATATCATTACATATTTATCAGAAAATAAACCAATCTATGCATGAAATCAGTGTCAAACGTAAGTTAATTAAAAATTATGACAACATTCATGAATGAAATAAAGTAATAAATTACAAGAAATGAAAATAGATCAGAAATAATGCTATACTAAAAAATATGATGTTGCATGATTTCCAATAAACCGAAAACTAAATAAATTAGTCCAATTAATTCATGAAGACTCCTCTTATATTATTTTCTTGTATGTGCCTTAAAAGTTTAGCACTGGAGATTTCAACAGTAATCTGTCATCATATGTGTGTTCCATTTGCATTAATATCTGTGGTATCTTTATAGAATTAATGTATTAATATTTGATTTTTTACATTTATATTTTGATATCTTGATAGAACCTCTATCCTTGTTCTTCACTAAAATAACCAAATTACATATTCAGTAATTTTTTACAAAACATTTTACCTTAATTACATTACATATTTTCTTTTATGTGATACCAAATAGCTTTGGATATTGTATTCTTTTTGACCAAAAAGATTAAAAAAAGAATACACCAACAAGATATTTATCAAAAAAATTTTATGAAGAAAATTAATTAAGAAAGAAAAGTAGTTAGAGTGGTGGGCCCTGTTATCTGTTGCAAAGGGGCTCTAAATCTTCGGCTATGGCACTGATGTAAATCTTATTTCAGCAATAAAAACTAATTACATAGACAATAAAATTATTTGTATAGACAATATATATAGTGTAACCACACAATAGAAATTTTTCAGTAAAGCTAAACTCAAATCTTTCAAAACAAATGCAGAGATGAGAATGCATCATATAAAGCACTTCTATATCAAATATGCCAATGAAAAAAGAATTACATCTATATGTTAAAAATACTGATTTTGAATTTGAAAAATTTGATAGATAGAAGTATACTTAATAACAAGGTATGCAAGAAAAAGAAAAAAAAAAAAAAAAAAAAAAAAAAAACTATGTATATGTGAATACAATGATAATATCTAAAAAAATATAGGAAATATTATAATTACAGAGGCAGCTGATAATCACAAAATAACATTTGCTTTCTATTAATTTATTAAAATGAAAACAATACAATTTTTTGAAATATTTAACTTTAAAAGAAATTGAATGCAAAAAAAAAAAAAAAAAAAAAATACTGATTATATGAGGAAAAATATGGGAAGAAACTCTTCTAACAAAATATTTATCAACATTACAAAAATACATTTACAAATAAGTAAGAAAATAGAAATATAATTTTTCTTACAACAAAGAAACATTTTGTATATATTCAGTTTCCTAACAAAAATGTTCATATCATTTAAAGAAAAATACATGCAACGAATTGCTAGCAACAGTTTTTTTCATCTGTTGATGTAATTTTTTGTAACACATAGAAACCGTATCCATAATTCCAAGCACATCTTTTTAAGATTTAAAAAAAAATATTCAAAGTCAAATAATATTAAAAATTAATAAATGAACATGACCTTAAAAGTAAATATATGCAAGTTAAAAAATTCTTATATCCTATCTTTTAAAGAAAAATACACGCAATAAATTGCTACTTTGATAGCAACAGTTTTTTCAGCTGTTGAGGTCGTTTTAGATAAATGCATAGAAACAGTATCTACATTTCAGAAAACAAAATAAAAAGCACTGAATTGAAAAGCAGGAAAATTACATCACTAAATATATTTGAAATATTTCATTCCACTGCTCACATTTGCTACAGGATTTTACAAATGATCATTTCACTTTATAAATTACACATCAAAATTCGCAAAGATATACATAAAATGATAAGTTAAGTGTTTAATTCACTATCTAAATTAATTCTGGTTAATGAAAATCCATCTTAAAAATTTAATATAATAAACATGAATTCATATCATGTAAATTTATAATTGGTTAAATAACCATATTTTTTAATAAAAAGGATTAACATATGTATCATGGTTTAATATGCAATAACTGATTTTAATATATTGGTCACAATATTCTTCCACTTCTATATTATTTTACCCAGTAATTTTTTATGGCAAATAAATTTATTTTTTACAACATCTTTTTTTATCAATAATAATAAAGCATTTCATATTTTACAATAAGTCAATATAATGAAAACTAATTTCAAAAGGAAACAAACTCTAATTTCCTTCTAAAAATAATAACATTTTCATTTCATCTTAAATATCATTTGAAATATTCACATATAAACAAAATAATACAAAAAAGTTTTCACGAAATGAAACAATGATTTTTTTTTTTACAAATATTTTTCCAAAATTTATGATATTCCAAATCTTTATGAAGAAAATGAAAAAATAAGCATTCATGTATATGAAATAAAAATTCCCACTTGAGATTGCTCACATATATCAGTTTAAGTCTTTAAAGAAAGAATAAAACCAAAGTTTTAATTTTTGCAAGCATCACTTGAAATATTCAATTAATACTGCTACTACTACTACTAATAATAATAATACATAGAATACCATTTTACAGAATTTCAATTACAGGTTTACACTGAAACAGCTCTGATTATAGTTCCCTTTCTCTATTTATTGCATAGCATTTAGAAACATGACAAATTAATTGAACAAATAAGATTACATATATATATACAATTGAATAAACATTAAACACATACAGAACAGCTATTCTAGTAGCAATAGTAACCTGTAATTTTTAGTGTACACATATGAAAAAATATCAAAATTTCAAAGATAAAATTTTTTTTAAATACTGAATTATATATATTGATATATAATCGGAAGAAAATAGAAAAAAAAAAATTTATTCGTAAAAATTCCACAAAATAATATTTCTCTTAACAGGAATCAAGTTCACTAACTGACTGATTAAAATTTCCTACAATTATTTGGGTAAAAATATTATCAAATATAAAAATGGTTAATTTTTAAGTTAAAAGTATTAATTTCATACATTTTTTAAAGATCTAGACATAACTGATAGAGAATTACTCGTTTCGTTCAGCTATAGCAGGAGTTATAAAAAAATTTTCATTCTTTAACCCATTTTTAATAGAAAAATATTTTGTAGCCTTATTTACACTAATAAAATTTATAATGCTCCAATGCACATTATATGCAAGAGAAAATACTAATGAAGCTTTTTAAATAAAATTTTAAACTTCAGAATCATTACAAAAAATTTGAAAGCAGATTGTTTAGAGAATAGATATATAAATGCTACTTACAGCAAGTTTAATGATATGTTTTCAACTATTTAGTAAATTATTCTTGAAGAATCTATAGAAATGTGCATTTCTCAATTGATAACTTAAAAAAATTTAGGAAAATTTATAAAATACCAATTTAAAATTAAGTTATATATAATGTTTGTATGCTTATTCTCTATACTCTTCTAATTTTTTTTAACATATCCACATTAGAACCATTTTTCATTTTTTAAAAAATAAAGTAAAAATATTTTAAAGGAATGCAAATAAAGATTTAAAAAGTATTAAAATAAATGATTAAATTTGCACTCACATAAAAGATCCATGACTCTGAAGCTTTGTTTTAAATCTTCAAAAAATTATTTACCATACAAATTCTTTAAAAAAATAAGTATATAATTTACCTCTAATTACCTTTATACATTTTACAGTACCTCTGCTGAACATCAGTATGTGATGACCATACCTCTATCAAATAAAATTATTGCATAAAACATTATAATATATTAACATTATAATGTCTTCTAAAATTACATAGTTTTCTTTCTGAATGGTAATTTCCTCATTTCACTGTCCACAATAATATGTCTAGCAACAAAAGTAATTACAGCATTAAAAGCATCCGTGCTGTGGATTTCTCTGTCTTTTGAATTTTCTCTATTCCTGGCAATCAGGAAAATAAGGAAATACTTTTGAAACATTCAGTCTCTTATTTCCTGGAATGTTAGTAAACTTGTCAAATCTGCTGCATTTTTTAAAATGGTAATCAGGGTAGGAGAAGAACGTGATAGAGCTTTTAACGTGATAGAGCTGATATATTTTGTAAATGTGCTTTCTGTTCCATCAAAACAGAATTCCCTCGCTTTATTTCTGAACAATATAAAGCTATTTTATTTAATTTCTCTTCTTCACTACATCCATTTAAAGCTAAATTTACATCATCAACATTTGAGAAAACAATTTTCTTAAGATAGTTGATATATTCCCCCGTAAACTCTAATTTATCAAATAATTGCCATAACTCTTCATATTCAGCTTTAATACGGCCTAGCTTTTCATTTTCCCTTTTTATAATAAGAATCTCTTCAATAAATGCCTCCTCGTTTTGATGCAAAATTTTGTTTTTTTCTTCAAGATGAGTACAAATTATCTGAAAATTCTGGATATCCTCGCAATATTTTCTTTGACAATCCAATAATGTCTCTATTTTCCTTTCACAATCTTCTTTATCAGAAAGAGCAAAACGATTTAAAAGTCTCAAGCTTTCCATGTCTTTATGAGAATTTTCTACGTCCTTATTTAATTCATTCAAAGACCTCTTTAATAAATCATTAGATGTCTGGAGTTCCTTTATTTCTAAGTACATTTCATGCAGTTGTTTTCTTAATTCATCTTCTACGTTATTATCATCCCAGTTAAAGAAAAGTGTGATGAGACTTTGTTTATCAACTTTTCTCCTGCATTCTGGGCAAGATCCGTTTACGCCGCAGTGTTCAAGCCAATTACTTATACAACTGAAATGGAAGATGTGCCCACACAGGGTGGTAACCATAGCAATTGCGGGTTTAAATGGTTCATGGCAGATGGAACAATTAGAGTTCATATTTTAAAATTTAATAGAAAACCTTTACAGTAAGGAGGAATTTACAATATGGCAAATGTTTAGCAACTTGAAGAAGCCAAAATAAATATACATTTACTGTCCGTCACCTTTCAAAAAAATGCTTTCAAATTTAAACTATGGCAATTGATCAGCAATTTCCAGAAGTAAAAGCAAAAGCATACCACAAATAAAGGCAGCTTTTTATTCCAAACTCGTGTTTTAGAATTTTCAAATTCAGCCAAAACTGCACAAGAACAAATATTTACCTTACGACGAGAGTAATAACGAGCACACTGGCGTGTTTGGCGTGAAATGATAATAAACCTTGAGCACCGCGTTTGGGCTCGAGGCTACTTAATAATAATAATTAAAAAGAGGTGGGCAAACCAAACACACTATAATCGACCGTATTGTCTTTTGAAAAATTAAAACGAACTTTTAGATTCTTTTTATCAAAACTTTTTATATTTTTATATTATTATTATCAGGCAATGTTTTCAATAAAAAAAATATTCATAAATACCAATAATTAGTTAATATTCTCGGCAATCAAACTTGATCCATATAGGGATGACGAATATTTTCAGAGCGGTTATTACGTAACCAATATCAAAAAGTCACAAATACAAGTGATCAATACTTTTCAAAGAGGGGTGTGATTCAAATCCTTGATACGATCTTACTGATGATATTTCGATTACAGGTTTTGGATCACGATAGAAAGTAACAATCGATACGATATCACTGAAATTTGCCGGAGCAGTGACTTTACTGGAAATTAAGAATCGAAACGATCTGTCCAATGGAAGCGCTGTGATTGGATTGGTCCAATGGAAGAAATCTGTGATTGGATTGAAAAGTGAACGGACTGGTTATTGGAATTATCGTATCGTATCATTGAATTGCATATCACTGAAATTTATCGGAGTGGTGATTTCACAGGAAAGTGCGAAGTCACCGCTCCACTTTACGGGAGTGACCGATATTCGTATTTGATGATGCGCTATTCCATACAGATCATTTTTAATTGTTCGTGACATGATTGACTTTGATTACATGTACTCTGTATACTGCTGGCGCAATCTATTGGTAGAATATAGAACTAAAGTAAACATTTTAAAGAAATGACATATATTTTTAACTCATCTTTTCCAGAAAATGGTTCACTCTTAATAAATAAATTAAATAAATAATTTTGAGAAAAAAAAATAAAATTTAAGAAGTAAGCTGAAACAGATAAATTAATTCAATCACACGTTAATTAAATTAGCAAATTAAGTATTAATTACAATTAATAAATTTTATATTTAATATTAAGTAATAATTTTTAATTAATAATATGATTGAAATAACAGATATTTGGAACGCATATTTAAAAATAACAATAGCAATATTATTTGTTATTCAAAAAATCGTGGATTATGCATCTCTAGATCCATATTCGTGTTCAGTTTGATAAATTTGAAATTTCGAGTAAATTTTGCTATAATATATACATTAAATTTCGAGAGTATTATGTATTTAAAAAAAAATAATTTTTAGAGCTAATTCTTAATTTTTATGATAATGTTTAAAATATTCATCAACCCTGAAAAAACAAGATTGTGGTTAAAAGATGCATAATCCACGATTGTTTGAATAACAAATTTTTTTGCTATAGTTATTTCTAAACATTTGTTCCAAATAACTGTTATTTTAATCACATTTTTGATTAAAATTTATTATCTAGTATTAATAATAGAAATTTTAATTACAATTAAAATTTTATTTATTAATTTAAATAACTTGGGATTGACTTAATTTATCTATTTGAGCTCAATTTGTAATTTTGGTTTTCCTCAAACCCATTTATTTAATTCGTTTATTGGAGTAAAATATTTTCTGAAAAAATTAAAATAAAAAAAGGCCATTTCTATAAAATTTTCACTTTAGTTCTATATTCTGCCAATAGATGGCGTCTGCAGAATGAATGCCAATAGAAGGTCACATGAAAGGCAATTAAAAATTATCTTCATGGAGTACTGATCTTGTCATATGCACAGTCACTGATATTGGAAAATCAAGAAATCAAAGTTCCAATAGTTATTTTTAAACATTTGTTCCAAATAACTGTTATTTTAATCACATTTTTGATTAAAATTTATTATCTAGTATTAATAATAAAAATTTTAATTACAATTAAAAGTTTATTTATTAATTTAAATAACTTGGGATTGACTTAATTTATGTATTTCAGCTAAAGTTTTTAGTCTGATTTTTTTTCAAAAGCATTTATTTAATTCATTTATTGAAGTAAAGTATTTTCTGAAAAAAATTGAAATAAAAAAAAATTGTTATTTCTTTAAAATGTTAATTTCAGTTCCATAGTATGCCAATAGATGGCGCCGCCAGAATGAATGCCAATAGAAGGTCACGTCACAGGCAATTAGAAATTATCTTCATGGAATACTGGTATTATCAAGTGTGACGTTCGAAAAATCACTGATACCACTCAGCAAGCAATGATTTCACTTTTACAAACACTTCCTTTGAATAGCACCAATTACAGTGATATGTGGTTTCGAATGATTTCGATGATACTGAAATTCTTAGAATAACTGGTCCGTCCGCTTTTCAAAATATTCACAGAAATCTCATTTTCCCTTTTATGACCTCAGTTAAGGAATGGGAGAATAGTTTCCTTCAAGCTGAAAGTTCTATTTCTGGCGTTTCCTCCCCTCCTGCGGGGGACAGCCTTTCTTTTTCCTTCTTTACACCCCTTCTTTTTGCTTTTTTTTTGGGGGGGGGGGAGATTTTTTGGTGCAAGAGCCATATTTGGCTAAACTGCACCTTCTTTCGGAGGTGTTGGTCTGAGGTGATTTCAGGCGGCAGATGTTCTCTGCGGGGATCATAGTTTCCTGACATTGATTGATACGTAGTTTCGTCAATAAATTCTATGGGAACTAAGAAGGATTGAACTTGAGTGAAAACATTTAACCAACCAGATAAAATATTTGCCAGAAAAAAAAATGCAATTAATTTACGCAATTTTTTTAATGCGTTTTATTACGATTGACATCAAAAACGTTTTAACTCATTTTATGCAAAAGATATGAAAAAAATAATTCTATTTTTTTAAGTAAATGGTTGAAGTAAACTTTTTCTATTTATCATTTATTGATATTGATAAAATCTGATATTTCGAGAATAGAAATCTCTTCAATGGTATACCTTTTCAGTCATTAAATTTAACTGAATTAATTTATTAACTGATTTCAATTTTCGTTTGAATAGCTTTTAATTTTTTGAAATCTGTATGGAAACAATAAATATAGATAACATTATAGTATTTAACTCATCAGATTTATTAAAATTTTCTTAATACTTTGCAAACACCAAACTTGGGAATTATTTAACTTATATATTAAATTTGTGTAAACTAATTTTATAAGCTACGCTAGTTACATAAGAGTATCTTATAGATTCAGCTTGATTTTTACACTCTTAATGAATAGATTGTTATTAAGTGTTTTCATTTATAAATTGAATATTTGAACCGAACAAAAGACAGATTTTTTAGAAAATTATGTAAATACAATGAGATTAAAGCGGACCTCTATTGAATGGGGTCAATTCACGGTCACGTGTCAGGTACCAAACAAACCGCTTCAGTTCAATTTTCAACCGTTCTGCGCATATCAGGATGTCTGCCAATAACGTTGATGAAACCATTATTTAGTAAATGTCACGCTAGCCCAGTGGTTCTTAACCTTTTTAAGCCGCGACCCAAATTTGAGAAATATATATAAAAAAAAATCTTCAATCCTACGACGATTATTTTTTTTAACTTACAAATTTTTTATTTATTTTTTTAATAATAAAGATAAACAAAAGTACTTTTCGATCCAAGGAAAATTTAATTAAAAATCAAGTGTTTTTAATAATTTTTATTGACCAAATTAAAATATATTTATAACTTTTTGAAAATAATTGACATTTTAACTTATTCCTAAAAATTAAAAAAAAGAAATATCAATACATATATTAAGTCTTTTAAATTTAAAATACAAGTCATACAGTTTTAATGAGAACCTTGTGCTTGCATACATTCATTTTCGATTGTTGATATTTATTCAAGTCGTCATTTCTAAAATGTCTGAAATTTGGTGTATTACTAACTTTTTTGGTTCGACTCAGCGCGACCCAAGAAATATGCTTCGCGACCCAAATTTGGGTCGCGACCCATAGGTTAAGAACCGCTGCGCTAGCCGATCAATTACTAAAAATTTTTTATTTTTTAAAAAAAGAAATTAATATTTTGAATTATTACAAATTTACCATTACAAATTTCGATCTTGAAAATCTTTTATGATTTTGTTGAATAGCATTTTGAAATTCTAGGGGGTTTTTTGAACATGAAATCATTAATTATATTATCGAAATACAATGTTAACTCCTGCATCTCTTAACTCCTTAACTTAAAACGTTAATTCTTTTAACTCCTAAAACCATACAGTTTTGAGGGTGACAAACAAGGCATTTTCCTGTGCTTATTTATGCACGATACTAGTTTTTATTCTATTTTTTTAGATATTAAGGCTTAGCAAGTATTATCGGCATTTTTTTAAATAACTTTATAGAAAATTTATGACTTACTATATTCTCGACCACTGATTTCATTTCTCTTTTCTGTACCTCTCATATAGTTTTTAGCAACAAAAACATTAGAAACTTTACGTTAAAATTGCAATTTATTTATGTGCATTGCAATTAAAAATATTTCTAAAATTAATTTATTGAAAAAAAGAACAAGAATTAGTTAAAATAAATAATTTTAATGCGAACATTGTAATTTTTTCCTCTGGGGAAGAATCCATGTTACACTGAAGATGAATATTAAAATAGAAACTTTAATAAACAAAACTGTTTTCTTTACCAGACTGCCAACCATTTTATTGATGATATATAAAAATCTTTGGTATATGACTTATGCCAATATTTAGATTTTCTGTTATACATTTTAAAAAAAGTATTCTCATTTGGATGAATTTCTATGCATCTTCAAAGATGTATTTAAAAATCTGTGATGGGAAAATTTGTCAGTGGTATTTTATTCAAAATATTTTATTTTAAAAATGACTTAAAAATAAATCATATATCTCTTGGGGGGGGGAAAACTCGGCATTCTTTGGCGGCAGCGGAATTCTCATGCTAAACGGGCACAGGCAATTTAATTATGTGAATCTCAAATAGTTTTAGTCATGGAAAAATATTAAATATATAACAGTAATTACGACTTGATATCCATTTAAGGGATATCACATATGGAATTTCTTTGCAGCACTAAATATCTGCTGAAATCTTTTTAAGAAAAATAAATATTTTACTGTGGAAGCCTGCAGAGACGGCGGTAGGGGGGGGGCAAGGGGGCAATTGCATTCCTTTCGGCAGCCAATTGCCCCCCCCCCCCATCGGCGAGAGATTGAGAGTTTCGTCGGCAAAAGTGTTCACCATTTCAGGACGGTTGTAGAGAGTTTAGCATTATCGAATATGATTATTTAAAATCTACCTTAGTTAATATATTGTAAACAGTCGAAGTATTCCAAGTAACAGTTAACGTATTTTGACTATATTCGGCAAAATAATCAATAGGGTGGTAGGCCAATAATATACCATATTTTGCCAATAATTTTTGATAGACTGGACTAGGAACTGAATGTAATAGATGTCGAAGATGATAAGTTCGCAGATTCTTAGACATTTCTTTCAAATGTCTTTCATTAATCTTATAATTTGTACTACTTTTGGCAATATAACCGACAAGGTAACAAGTGAATAAGATATCGCAAGGTGATATTTTCATTTTGCTGGCAATTTTTGGTCGGCCGAGTATGAACTCAATGCGGTGAATACCGAAGACGTTAAATCTGCAGATTTTTAGACATTTGATTGAAATGTCCTTCATTTAGCTTATAATATACACTAGATTTGGCAATATATGCAACAAGTCAATAAGATATCGCATTCTGCCGACAACTTTTGGGCAACTAAATATGAACTGAATGTCGAAGACTTTATCCACAGATTTTCAGACATTTGATTCAAATGTCGTTCATCAAGTTTTTAATTTGCACTACTTTTGAAAATATAACCGATAAGACGACATGTGAATAAGACATAAGACATGTCCCATTTCGTCAAAAAATTTGGTCGGTCGACTAAGAATTCAATGCGAATGGTTGTCGACGAGTACAAATTCTCAGTCATTTTATTTAAATGTCATAATGTTCATTCAGCATTTAATTTATACTAAATTTAGCAGAATAATCAATAAGCTGGCCAATAAATAAAATATCACATTTTTTCCAGACTTTGTCCTTCGGATAAGAATTTATCATAGATTAGGGAAAAAAAATTGTTTTCATCACTTCGATTACCTCCAGTGGAATTATTAGAGAAACTGATGCTTTTATATTATTCATGAATAGAGTTGTTGATAGAGTTGTTTTCCATAATTCATCATTCAAATTCAAGTTCTAAAATTAATCGTCATCTATATAATTGTTACTTCCTCATTAACGAATTGATAAATTTATTTTTTTCATTTCTCTATGAGAATAGTCTGACTAAAATCTAGTTAATGGTTAAACTAAATTTAATAAAACACTCTTTTCTTTTGACACTCTTGTGAATATGCATGCTAGAAAGAGTTATGTTGCTGTTGGCTTATGTGAATTCATTATAAATCACTGGACTAAGTTAATTGTATAATTATAAATTAAACTTATTTAACAGTAAAATATCTGTTTTCTTTTACAATCTAATTTATCAGGCTACAATTATTACACTAAAGAAATATTACCAACTGCAGTTGACGACAAAAATAAATAAATATTTGTGGTATGATAGCTTTTTAGCAACACTAAAAGAATTTATCCAAGTATGAACTTAATTTGTTAAATTAATTATTGCCTATCTTCATACTCTCTATTCAATATTATGATTATCTAATCGGGAAACGTATCGTTTATATATTTTTTTTTCTTTCAATTACTATTCGCGGCAAAAACTATATAATTTCAGATACTTCTAAATTTTTAGGATATTCATAAATAGCGCATTAACTCCTTGACATACGAATTTACTTAATTTCCTTATTAGATGGCAGATCTTATTTGGGACAATTATTGTTATTATAATTCCTAGAAAAATAAAAGGGCATTTGAGGTAATGATGCATTTTCAAGTGATTTTTGCATTTTAAATTACTTAATGCTTTCATTTGATTTCAGATTTAAAATTCAACAATTCCATAAGCGAGTCAGATTTGCCATTGTATACGATGGGGTTTAAGAAAAAATCAATACATGCAAATGAGATAATAAAACTCACGTTTTGGGGTGGGATGTTAGTTTGCAATAACTTCGGATTAAAAAAAGTACTTAACCATAAGAATGCGTACCTAAAAATGAAGATAGGGGAATTCATATTCAAAATCTAATTGTTTTTTAATAAAATGCATTGGTTTTTTAAGCCTAAATATATATTGAAAAATAAATGCAAGGGGAATCTAACGTTTAAGTAGTCAATTTTTCATAAGAATATTTTTCATATTTTACATAAAAAAGTAAGTTTATACATAAATTTAGAAAATATTTTCTCCAGCCTTCTGAAGAAACAACATCATTGTATCTTTCCCGCATTCTATATCGTTCGTGTCCGAACTATAGTAAATTTTTGTTGAGTACGAGCACTATTCTCTTCGGATTCAAAACACCTCTCTCTGCTCGTTGTCGCAATTCTTATTTAACAAATATTTTAGATAAGGAACTACGCTGAAAAATCGATATTTGGTGAAAACATCGAATATTTTTTATTTTGGATTTCTGTAAAAGTTTTTTTGCAAAATGTTTTTTTTCAACATTCTTTTTATACAGATTTCACGAGAAAAAAATGCATTTGTTCATTTAGAGTGACATGCCATTCTGGCGCAATCTATGTTCTTATCTATATACTACAACCTAGAATAAAATATAATCATATTTTTTTCTAAAATTAGATCTCTGTGCAATTAAATCTCAAGAGTCTCATAAAAAATAGGCTGAAATATTAGCGATATTTTGACAGTCAGTAAAAGAAACTAATAACAACATTTTTCTTACAAATATCTTTGCAAATTTTTAACAATGAAAAAAAGGGTTAGTATCTGAATAGAAAAAAAGCTAAATAATACTTTATTTTCTTGAATTAAATGTAAAATTAATTATTATGAGTTATTTTTAAGTCAAATTAGAGATATTTCTCTTGCCCTCCTGTCGGATTTGACTTGCCTCCTCGTCGGTAAATCTCTACCGCCGTCCCTGGAAGCCTGAATGCGAAAGAAATCTGGTTCATGTCCAATGCGATAAGCATTTTATTACTTCCAGAGATACAGTACTGTGCAAATTAATTGGGACAAGCATATTTTTTAAGAAAATTGTTCCTTTCTTGGGGATTTTCTGCCGGAATCCGGTTTCAACTGCATTTTCTTACAACGTGCGACTGCCCTTGACTAGTCTAAACGGGTTTGACCACGTGATCAGGACATGTCGAAATTTTTTCCCTTCAGTTGCTGTAAGAAGTGATCGCTTGTGTGAATTGTCTCCTTCTGATGTGTATTTAAAAAATGGATAACACTCCAAGGAAAAGAACTAGAATTGTTACCTTTAGTCAGCATACTTCTATGACTGTGAGGGATATTGCTGCAGCTGTTGGAGGTGGAAAATCTAGTATTTCTAGGATTATTAATCAGCAAAAGAATTTTGGGACAGTGTGTCCAAAACGAAAGAGTAAATGTGGACGCAAACGCAAGATCACACTTCGAACAGACAAATTTCTTGTACGAAATAGTACAATGCATCCTTACAAAACAAGTAGAGATCTTCAGAGAGAATTATTAGCTACTGGTGTGAGCGTGGATTCATCGACAGTTCGACGAAGGCTTATTGAAGTTGGGAGATTTGCAAGAAAACCAATCGGAAAACAGTTATTAATACCTGCAATGAAAAAAAACCCGTTTGAATTGGGCCAGGAAATATCAATCCTGGACTGCACAAGATTGGAAGAAGGTTGTATTCAGCGATGAAACGCATTTTCTTGCGCAAGGGTTTCGACCAAGGATTTGTCAGGCGAAACAGTGGAGAAACCATCAGGGAACATCATCTTATTCAAACAGTTAAGCACTCTCAGAAACAGATGTTTTGGGGTTATTTTACTTCTGGAGGACCTGGCAGCTTAGTACCAATTGAAGGGATGATGAACTCTAAACAATACATTTCTATAATAGAAAGTAAAATTGTGCCTTTGATGCAAACGTTCGCTGGTGGTGTTGGTTGCTTTCAACAAGATCTTGCTCCATGCCATACTTCTAAGCTAACAACGAATTTTTTTCAAAAACAGAAAATAACGGTTTTGGATTGGCCTGGTAATTCTTCTGGTGTAAATCCCATCGAAAATTTGTGGAGTATTGTAAAGAGACGTTTGAGTAAAGTGGACTGCTCAACAAAGAAAACAATGATTGAGAATGCTGTAAAAGTTTGGTTTCGTGATGACAAGATCAAAAATTTCTGTTCTAATTTAGTGGAATCCATGCCAAACCGTGCACAGGATCTCATTCAAGCTAGAGCAGGACATATTTTGTATTAGATTTCCATACCGTGCATGTAAGTTAACCTATGTTAATTAAACAACATTTGTGAAAATTTTTGTGTTTGTCCCAATTCTCACAGGACTGTAGTTATTATCAGACATGATTTGAGAAGAGATTCAGTTTTATCTCTGTTTGGACAGCCCGGTGCCTTTACGAATATGGTCATAAATCTGCCATCGGACCCATTGTAGGACCCCTCTTGCCCAAAGACGCAGATTGGGTGCTTTCCGCATATTGTCGGTACAAGGAACAAATATCAAAGAACTCCGGAAAACCACAAAAGAGGGAAAAGGGATTCCTTCATATTTTTTTCAATAATTATCATATGTATTTCATCAATATTTTTTTGCAATGGGTAAATAAAAGTTATGAAGGTGTAATTTTGCTTGTTTGTCCTTTAATGATTTCTACAATTAAAACGAAATAACTGATTCATAAGTTGCATAGACTTAAAAAAAATGGTATCTATACCTTTTATATTTCATAATTTGAAATCGTAAACATAATTTATTCAATATATACAAATTTGATTTTCATATTCTTTCCTCTGTGCAAACTGAAAACATCAAAGTCTTAATATTAATAAAAATCAATATAATAAAAATATATAATAATTTTATTAGTAAGCTTCAAAATCTAAACTTATCTAAGAATAATAATTATTTAAAAAACTATATTCATAAATTTCAACATTCAATAACATTGAAATAATATGTAAAAAAGAACATATGTAATTTTTCAAAAACACTTCCATAGCTATTTGTCAAAATGTATCTTTTGGCCAAAAAAAAAAAAGGACATGGGAAAGAAAAGAATAAAACGGCGCCAATTAATTAATTATATAAAAACAATAATTGCATTGAAAATACTAATTAACATTTTAATGAAAGGAAAAAAATTACATTACTACGAAAATTTGGAGAAAATGAAATATTAATTTATTTTAAAAAAAATCAAAAGTTTTGAATAATTATTCTGCTAGCGTAACATTCAACTTTAATGCTTTCGTCAACGTTATTGGCAGACATCTCGACATGATTGGGGCTATTTACAGAAAGTGCTTGTAAATGTGAAGTCGTTACCTGCTCAGTGATTTCTTGATTTTCCGATATCAGTGACTGTGCATATGACAAGATCAGTACTCCATGAAGATAATTTTTAATTGCCTTTCATGTGACCTTCTATTGGCATTCATTCTGCAGACGCCATCTATTGGCAGAATATAGAACTAAAGTGAAAATTTTATAGAAATGGCCTTTTTTTATTTTAATTTTTTCAGAAAATATTTTACTCCAATAAACGAATTAAATAAATGGGTTTGAGGAAAACCAAAATTACAAATTGAGCTCAAATAGATAAATTAAGTCAATCGCACGTTATTTAAATTAATAAATTAAATATTAATTATAATTAAGAAATTTTAATATTAATACTAATTAATAATTTTTAATTAAAAGTGTAATTAAATTGACAGTTATTTGGAACAAATATATAAAAATAACAATAACAAAAATATCTGTGATTCAAAATATCGTGGATTGCTCACAGCCCAGAAAAATCTTTGTGTGCTGGGGATGTGGTTTTCCTTGGAACTGAGGGGAAACGCCTCCACCGCCACTGAAATCCTTCCTGAAGCAGATGGACATTCAAGAATCGCCAAAGTAAGAACAGCTGTTTGAGAGAAATTGAAACATTTGCATTCCTTGAAAATCAACAGTTCTGAAATTTTGCCTTTCAATGTTCCTCCAAAGAAAGTATAAACATTCTGCTTCCCACAATTCCAGCTGATTTATATTAAGATTCCAGTGAAGATGGCGATTCTTTAGCCAAAGTAGTTCCAAATATTTTCTCTAATGATGGGTGGCCTGTTAAAACTATTAGACTCGATTTATAACATTTTGGGCCGGCGTCCTGGCATACGGGTAGCGCGTCTTCCCCGTATGGGCATGGTTGTTCTTCCGTTGTTCTATCAGTGAGATGTGTGAATGTGTCCTCCTCTAAAAAGGGGTTGTGCAAGAGAATGAGTGATGCGTGAGTAGCAAAGTCGTACTCTTGGCCCTACTATAAAAACAAGAGACCCTCCACCACCGGCTTAAATCCCTGTCTTCGTAACAGCGGGCTTGTCCATGGCAAGTGCCATAAGAAACAATACCAAGATAACATTTTGTTGCAATTTCAACATGTAATTGCATAGTGGGAGATGATGAATGTGTCATAGCATGTACAACGTAATTCAACCTGGATTAATTCAATTTAGTTTTATTGCACTATCGTTCCATGAAAATATTTCAAAATTTCAGTAAACATCCGCAATTAATCTGTTTTCTCATAGAAAATTCAAAGTATTTATTGAACCTATTAACACTTCTATTTCACTCCATTTTTTTTTTCTTTAACTAAAGATAACAATGAATATTTTTAAATTACTTCAGTTTCATAATTGCTTGGAACTGAACAAGTTTTGTGTTACAAAACTTCTGATTTTTTTAAATGTATTATTTTGAATTATTTTCTCCCAATTTTCTTAATTAAATAATTTTATTTCTTATATTAAAATTTTAATTATTATTATTTTCAATGGAATTATTGTTTTTGCATAATTAATTAACATCGCTTTTTAATTCGTTTGGTGCCGCTTTATTCTTTCCTTCCCGTATTCCCCCCCCCCTTTTTTTTTATCCGAAGGATTCATTTTGACAAATGACTATGGCAGTGTTTTTGAAAAATTACATATGTTCTTTTTTGCATAATATTTAAATAGTATTGAATGTTGAATCTTATGAATATAGTTCCCTCAGTTAGTTCTTTTTAAAAATAATTATTACTCTTAGATAAGGTAATATTTTAAAGCTTACTAATAAAATTATTATATATTTTTTTTCTTATGTAATTACTTTTATAAATATTGAGACTTTGATGTTTTCAGTTTTCTCAAATTAGTATATATTGAATAAATTATGTTTACAATTTCAAATTATGAAATATAAAAGGTATGGATACCTTTTTTTAAATCTATGCAACATATAAATAAATAATTTCATTTTAATTTGTAGAAATCATTAAAGGAAAACAAACAAAATCACGCTTTCATAATTTTTATTTAAACATTACATATATATATATATATATATATATATATATATATATATATATATATATATATATATATATATATATATATATATATATATATATATATATATATATATATATATATATATATATATATATATATATATATATATATAGATAGATAGAGAGAGAGAGAGAGAGAGATGAAATATATGTGATAATTATTTGAAAAAATATGATCAAATGTATGTTTCAATGTACTCACTAATTCAAAAAACTAAAAAAAAAAAGCTATTTACTATTTATCAACATTTATTTTTCTAGACACTTAGAAATAATATAAACACAGTATGACAAGAATTTCAATGTTAATGATGAAATCAATTTTATTCAACAGAAACATCCTAGATACTAAAAAATAGGTTTTTTAATCACTAATAAAAACATAATGTTGAACAGTATACTTTTAAAGCAGAACATTTATGAAATTTTTTTAAATGCCAAAGTTACATTGATAAAAATTAAATTGAATGAATATCATAAAATAAAACAAAAACATATAATAGAGTAAATTTAATAAACATCAATAAGGTCATGATATATATACATATATATATAGAGAGAAGTTAAATATTATATAAAGAGGAGTTGAAAGAAACACTTTTATGCTTTCACAGAATTTTATAATTCAAAATTGATATGTTAAAGAAATAGAAAAAAAAAGTGAAACATGCATGTAGCAATGAAGTTGGGAATAAAAATTATATAATAAATGCTGATATGGAAATTGATTTTCAATGAAAAGACCTTTATTTATTAAAACAGAAATCACTCAGGTGCACAGTGTTATAACAGGATATTATGATAACAGTGAATTTCAGTTTAAATACAATAAACTATTGACATTTCATTTTGAACAATAGAAAAGATGTTTGATATAAATTCACTTTGAATCCATCACAAATCTGCAAATGTAATTAGAAAGCTAGTAATATTCACTTCCACCTAAGTTTAGCATTATAGCAGTTGTTATTTTTGCAATAGGAGTTTGTTTACTTACGTTAATTAAATTTAGATAAGATTTTGTAAAAAAATGCAATGTGATACTCATGTAAACATTTTAAAACCTTCTAAGCATATTCAAAATTATCAGAAATTTCATCAAATGTGAATGAAGTAAATTAGAAATGCACTCATGATTTTGTTTGATTGTTTTTGGTGGCAAATCGCTTACCGATTTCTTTTTCTTCGAAGAGTTTTTCTTACAAATTACTGGAACAGCTATATTTAATAAATGGACACAAACTGAAGAAATTCTTCAAAATGATCAGAGCATATCATTGACTTCGAAGGCTTGAAAAAATCTATACCAAAGCTATCAACCCAAGTCAGGTTTGTTGAAAGGAAAATAAAAAAACATTTTTTCATGACAGTCACTCTTGTATTTCGCATTAAAGCATGCATCCATCAGCACACCAGTATTTCCTCTGTTAACACATAATAAGAGGAAACAAAATGACTCAAAAATTATAACTTCAAATGTAAACAAAAAATCCGCTTCATACTTGGCGGAGAACTTTAATGGCAGACTGATCGACGAGATCGGCGCGGATGAAACTTAAATGCCATGCGCAAGAGGTACATGACATGTGACTTTTACGTCACATGAATTGACCCCATTAAAACTACAAGTACTTCCTAAATTTGAAATATATATATATATCGGAAACGCTCAAGTTTTTTTATGCACCCTGATGTGATTTCATTTGATTAACTGAACTTGTCCCAATTCGACTAGTTGCAAATTGAAGAATTTGAAATGCAAAGGGTTGACTTCCAGTCTAGTTCTATATGGATTCAAAAATTTATTGACACAAGGAAAAAGTTGGAATTGATTGAAACAGAAATATTAACAAGCAATATACGTAAAAATGCAAGTAACGAAATTTTGGAAACGTGGAATTCAATTCCAGACACATTTAACTGTTTGGAGAAATTGGTTCATGCTATTTTAACCATATTTGCATTTACATATGCCTATGAATCATGATTTTCAGAGATGAATAACATTAAAGATCGTTTTGCAGATGACTCCAATTCAGCATGCATTCTGCCATAAGTAACATCTTGCAATCCTAATATAAGTTATTTGTCATCTAATCTGCAACAAAATAAGTCACACTAATGTTATTTTAATTTGAATTACACGTATAACTAAAACCTTTACTACTATACAGTGCAAAATGTATTTTTTCGTAGTAAATAAAGTTTTGAGTTGTTAGTATTCACCTTTATTATTTTCCCCATAATCACAAGTCAAAATTATTTGACGGCACGTCTACACCTCATTAAAATTTTCTTTAGAAAAAATGGCACGTTGATCCATAAAGGTTCGTCATGTGTGGGTTCGGGTGTGAAACGTTTGCAGTCATTGTCATGTTTTATGTCGATGTTTCCGGCTGTAATCTATGACGATATCTTTAGTTGAAATCTTTTTTATTTTATCTTTAGTTTTCATCAATAACGCACGACAAGCTGTTTTACGAAAACAAGGGGAATACTGCTGTCGCAGCTTCTTGAATTTTGTCGTGTAAAGAACCTACTGCACAGACCAATCTCTACTAAAAGTATACGGGCCATGATTACGAGATTTGAAGTGACGGGGACATTAGAAGCTCAACCTGGAAAAGGCCGTAAACCTGTCACACAGATACTTGTTGACGCCGTCAAGACAACTTTTGCCACACAGACATCAGAGTTTGGGGGCAGTAGTACACGTGCAGTTTCTAGACAGATACGCTATTCTTACAGCATCGTTCAAAAATGCTCAGAAACATAATGCACTATTTCTCGTACAAAATCCACCTTACCAGAGAGATACTTGATAGGTACAAGCCCCAACGTTTCTCATTTGCAGTCAGTTTTTCCAACAGAATGACTATTGATCTGTCATGGCCTTGGAATATTCTGTGGAGCGACGAGACTCATTTCTACCTCAATGGGACAGTCAACACACAGAATTGCCGCATTTGGGCTAAGGAAAATCTGCTGATGCACACTGAAATTCCTCTACATTCTCCAAAGGTGACTGTCTTATGTGGAGTCACGGTGACATTCATACTCGGGCCATTCTTTTTTGAGGATATAACTTCACGTGGTCCTATCACATGTTCCGTTATGGGCCGTTGGTACCATGACATGCTGAAGACGTTTACTATGTCGCAACTGCTGCAAAGGTAGGTCCTTACATCGACCATTTTCATGCTGGATGGTGCGTCCCCACATATCCATGAGTCCGTGAAGGCGCTATTGCTCCAACACTTCACAGACGAACGTGTTATTAGTCACTTCTTTCGTAATACATGGTCACCACGTTCGCCGGATCTAAATCCGTGCGATTTCTGGTTATGGGGCCACTTAAAATGTCTGGTGTTTCGTGGAGGTGTTGCGACGTTGAATGCCTTAAAGAACTCCGTAACGTTTCATGTGCGAAGCATCACAATAGATCAGTTACGATCTACTGTTGAACACACTGTCCATCGACTTGAAATTTTGCAGGTGAATGATGGTAGTCACTTGGAGCACCTTTCACTATATAGTCTTGGACACGATTAACAACTGCTCCTCTTGTGCAATTTCCTTCTGATCTATTCTTGATTTTGCAAACTGTAACGTTTTTTTCCTCAAACAGTTATTTTTTCCTTACCTTTACTTAATGTGATTAGAAACTAATCGATGAGTCTTAATATTGTTTTTCATTCTGTTTTGTTCGTTTATGGTGTTAAATTTAATGTTTTCCCAGAAAAGGCATCCTCTGGTAGATATTTTTTATCTAAAACCCTTTTTTTTTCTTCGTAATTTCGTGAGCGCATCTCGTGTATAGTCTATGTACCAAATTTCGTTGCAATCCTTTCACCCGCTTGCGTCTTAGAATGCTGCTTATATGGGGAGTTTAATTATAACCACCCTGTATAGTTGGATAGTTGGATGTCCTTTTCTTCACTGGACACGACCCATTCCCGACATACCTACACAGATTCCATCTGGCCAACTCTCCTTACTGTAGCTGTGGGGAGATAGGATCTCCAATTCACTATGCCACCGAATGCCTACTGACTCTCTCATGGCACATGAGAAAGCCAGAAACAAGTCTCGATGAAGAATGGTACAGGAGAGTTGCATCAAATACCCTTTCACGTGGTAAGATCCACTCCTTAGTAAACCATATTTACAAATACCAAGACCTCTTCAAGACTACACAATAGCTGAGACCAAAATGCCACTTCTCAAAATCAGCCGAAATTATAACTTCAAAAGTCCCTCAAAAGTGCAGTTCTCACGAAGGAAATCAAAACCACAGGATTCAGACGGACGCAACAGATTTCTGACTCTTTAGTAATTATTTATATGCTCATACATGTCATACAGACATTCTCAATGTAATTTATCAATTTTTCAGTTAGTAATCTCATTTCCCTGTAAGTTCAACTCAAAGTCACCATTTGTTTAAGTATTCTTGTCCCCTTTATCCAGTTATTACATCACCAAAAAAATGAATATAGTCATGTAGGATTTGACACCAATGGGATTCTCTCTGGAGAACCCTGGATGGTCTGGCGTCTCTTTCTTTCTATCAACAATTTTCTTTCTTTTCTTTTTTCTCTTTTTTTCCTTCCATCTTGTGCTCATCCAACTGGTTAGATAACTTAGTGTTATAGGCACCGGGGGCACAGGATGGCGTTATGTTATGTATAGTTGGATAACAGTGCTTAATTTAGAATCATTTGCATTTTATAATATACATGGAAGGGATATAAAGTAATTTAAGTATTAGTAAATAACTTTGTTGAAAATGCACAGAATGAAAATGATCGCAGAAATTATGTGAATTTCCAATGTAAGCAGGTATAACCTTACGCAGGTAAGCAAATAACGTAAACAAAAACCCTGCTCAGGGGGAGACAAAGTAACAGATGAAAAAGAAATTATGATAAAAATAAAGAATTGTGAATTAAATTCAACACTATGTACCAGAGAAAGAACTGATTTGAACTCAGTGCTTGATATTATATCTAAATAGATTAATTTGACGATTACTTAATCGAGGAGTTACTACATTATACATGAAACCGGAAAGGAGTTTTGGGCACGGAAAGTCTGTGCACCCAAAATAAGCAAACAGAAAGTTCAACAACAGTCCAAAGAATTTAAAATTTTATTTAGCAGTTTCTGTATGTGAGGTAGAACGTCAAACTGGAATTAAAACAAATGACTCTCATCCAAACCAATAGCGATAAGTGTTTTCATTAGCGTCAAAACTTAAGTTCTTCACTTTCAAACTGGAACCGATTTGTCTGTCCAACTCCATATGAGCGATGGAACGAATCACACTCTAGAAATCGACTCTCTGTGTGTCAACCTTTTAAAGTCCAATCATAGGCTTTCTTTCTCCGTCAATGTGGTTTGTTGCTTACTGTGTTGTGATTGGTTAGAAAATTACGTGTTTGTTTACATTATAGATGGAAGTCAAAGAGCGGCATTTGTATTATTAAATTATTGTTTATCCAGATAAGTGTGAAATGAGTCGAAAATGTTTTTTCCCTAATACTTTCAATCTTGTTACAAGCATTTAAAAAATTGTTTCCATGCTGTCTATGGCATTTTTTAGAAATTTTAGCGAAGATAAACAGCAGTAAGGTCAGAATAAGTATTGAAAGCTATTGTATTCCTGGCTTTCAAGAAGGGTTTAAGAAAACAATTACAATTATTATTTAAGTAATATTTCATACTGTGTAGTAATTTAAAATTTTTCCATTAAATTTGTGCCTGTGTTAAAGAGTTATTTAATTTATGAATTTTTTTTACAAACAGTTCACTCATTTTAATTCTGTTAACCTCCTTTTGACAAACACATTGTTTTATGCATTTTTGTTATTTTATCTCAATTAATATTCATATCATTCTTAGTATTTAATTTAGATATAATTATCTAATAATTTTAATTAGTGCTAAGAAACAGAATTATTGAATTTTTTAAGAGTTCATAGAATTATAGTTTAAAGATTTTTAATTTTAAAATTCTTAAAACAAAAAGAAATTCAACATACAAAAAGAGAAAATAATTGCTGTAATTTCTAAATATTCATAATTCTCATGAAATATGTATTGGACATTAGAATATAGAAATAGTAATTCTTGTTTCATACCAATCTTTAAAAGAATTAACTAAAATTTGTAGAAACATCCTGCACTGTTTATTACTTTTAAAGTTTACTTTTTATTACTTTTGAAGTTTGCTTCATGATACTGTTAGTGTGTAGATATAATTATTATTAAAATAGATTTTTTAAATAGGGGATCTTTTTTCATGAAATTCAGCTGACAATGCATTCAGATATTGAGTGTTTAGTTTTTTTCTCGGTGCTTTGAAAATTTTTAAAAATCTTATATTAGAAATGAGGATTGAATATTATATTTCTTTTTAGTATTTTTATATGGTTATATTTTATTATTATGAATGTTATTATGTTGGTTATATTAAATATAGCGCCTTTATAAACTGTTGCTAAATAATCACTTGAACAAATATCAAAAAAGAAATTGCATACTATACATAAAAGAAAATTGCTGCATTTAGAGATATTTGAAAATAACATCACAGTATTTATGAATTGTATGGAATAGTACTTGTGATACTAAATCAGAATAGAAATAAATTTTCCACTTTCTTTTTGTTTCTTATATTAATTTCTTTAAGTAGATTAAGAAAATTAATGTATAAGATTAATTTTTTAACACTTCAAATGAAGAGTTTATACTATAATAATTCTTAGTATTTTTGATAGGTTTCCTATTCATTCTTTTATTGACTAATTCTCTGTTTAATTTTAAAATATTATAGAATTCATTTCAAGTCATTTCTTATTTGTGATTAAACTGGCTAATGATCTATGTTGCCTTGAAACAAATATTTCATATTGAATAGAACGTCTATACTTATATTCATTTTATAAATATGTGTATGTGCTAAAAGATTTGTATCAAAAGTTATACTTATGAATTAAAGTGGCCTTTTCAAATATCCAGATAAAGTTCTGGCAAATTTTAAACAAATGTTTTCAAGTGAATTACTGATAAAAATTCTTCGCCATTTTACATTGGTATTGTTTTAAACCAAATCATTGGTCCTTCAAATAGAAATAAAGTTCTTCCTTTAGTCAATAGCTTATGTATTAAAATAATTTTCAATAAAATTATAAATATATAATAACTTTTCCTTATATAAAAGATGAGATTGTGATTTTGATAACATTGTCATTTCTCAAAATATTTGGTGATATTCCTCAAGTCGTATATTAAGTAGTATTATAAAACTACTGTCTATTAATACTATAGTTTTATTAATTAAATTTCAAGTTGTTCAGTGTTATTTTTAAGTGTTTCTGTAACTAACCGAAATGAATAAAAAAATGTTATATTACAAAGGAATTTAAATAGACATTTCATTCATCAGTTATTTTCAAATATGACTCCATTGCTTGAAATTTGATTTTAAAAAATTACACTTCTTAAATTATTGTACACCTTAAAAAGTTGCCTCCCCCCCCACACACACACACGAAGTAGATTTAAGTTTTAATTTTGCAAGGAATTTCTCACACTTATATTGTTTCACTGAAATTCCTTTTTTATGTTTGATAATAATTATAAATCTCAAGATCATCTAAACAATTGGTAAAGAATCATAACTATTTTCAATATATTCAGTTTGCATCCTATGCAGTTGGCTGTCTATGTTTTCCTTTATATATGCTTACTTTATATGTTCTCTATGTACACAATTCTTCTCTGACATTTATTTAAACAAAATCTGTAAGATGAAAAACATACCTTTGTGACAGAATTTGAATTTGGTTTTGAAACAGTTGTAGAATGATTCAAAGTTCAAAATGGCAAGAATAAGTATTAAAACAAAGAAAAGACTAGAAAAGCTTATTATTCTAAATTCATTTAATAAAAATACAAATATATATATGTCAAAGAAATAGACACAATTTTTTATATAAATTTTGCTCATTTATTTACGCATTTTTTTATTATTACTATTACTCACTCTAGATTAATGAATTTAGAAAGAAGTATGAGAGAAAAAAAAAAAAAAAACTCCTCTGATGCAAGTGTAAAAAAACCAGAACAACTTACTAATATTGTTTCCAAAGGGACCTCAAACTTCTTATAGTCGATCCTACCTATTACCACAATCTTAATTTGCAGTTTGATCAAAGAAAATAAGCTAATGCTTCCATTTTTTTGGTTATTATTTTTTAACAATAGCCCTTATACACATCTATATAACTCTCAACAATGATTGCTGGAATATCTTAGGACCTTCCTTTCATGGCAATGTCATGAAGAAGTAATAAAATATTTGAAAAAAAAAAAAAAAACAGTTTATCAACACTTTTTTGAAATACTAGTCAAAAGCAATCAACATTTTCTTTTCTTTTGCTTGTTCAAATTAATGAATCTTGTGAATGAATCAAATGAATGAAATCCACACCTTTTGAATCATATAAACAATCAGTGAAAATATAATTATTTTTATTATTTTCAGTTTTCCAAATCATACAAATAGTAACTATTATCATCTAAATATTAGAATGACTCATTTTCACAATAAAGTAATAATAAAGTTGAATTATAAAGAAATGAAATATACTAACCATCAGTGTAGACTAATTTTATAACATTTCGATTTTTTTTCTTTAAATATGATTAATATTAATTAGTTTTATCTAATATGTATAGAGATAGAGAAAGAATACTTTCGTGACCAATTGGTTCGCTAAAATTAATGATTGCTAGAAATTTCGATAAGATATATAATGCGTCTATGTATACCTTAGCCAAAAAATATACCAATATTATTACGTAGTGTACCATACATGCCAAATCTTTCCATTTTGATCATTAACAATGGAGAAAAAAAAAAACTGCGATAAAATATTAATAACAATAATGAAAATGATTTAAGAACAACATAAAGTATTAGTGAAAAGATAATTTTAAGGAATTGTATTATGTTATAAAAATTCTTTTTGTCCTGTAGTATTTTCGCAAATTATTTCAGAAAAACGTAAAAATTTTGTTTAAATTAAAATTTCTAAGGATGAGAAAACGCTCCTAGGGTTTCACTTCTTTAAAATACTTGTCCAAGTTAAGTAGCTCTTGGTGAAATTGTCTGGCCTATGGAGTAACAACTCATAACATTCCTATTTGTGATTATATATAAATAGAGAGAAAGAGAGATTAATAAATACAAGTTTATTTGATAGATAAAATGAGTTGCTTTCTCTTCCATACCAAACCCAGGAGGTGGAAAGCTCTGGTTCGCGTTTTTTCCTGCTGAATTGTCAAAATCAAATTTGAAAATTCATCACAGAGGTATCCCCAATTAGAAATCTAATCAGGCCTGGTCCCCATCATTTGCACAGATATGCAAATATTATCACATAAATTCAAATTATGTTAGCACTCAAAGTTTTCACCGACTTGTAAATTATGGTATTTTTGATATGCAAAAAAGCAAATGAAGACTCCGCAGTTGTAGCTATCTTTTTGAATTATATGACGTGGAGTAATCAATTTCCACTGCTTCTTTGTGTTCAGTAGTTTTTTAATTAATGCACTCCATTCACGAATTAATATGCACACATTTTCATTTACATTTGGACCTAATGAATCATATAATTAAAGTATTTTTTCTTTTATATTAGCTATTTAAGGAATCCAATGATTATTTAAATTCGCCGGAGTTAATAAAAAGTTCATTTTCTGTACATCATGAATCACTGGAAAGTTCAAGATATCTTTTTTATGGAAGAGTAAAGTTGAATGAATTGAGTCTATTGCTTTACACGATTCTGAATATTTAGTTAATTTGGAAAAAAAAAAACTTACACTTAAGTCAAGCGATTTCAGCACAAAAATGGAAAGGTTTACATCATTTATTTTAATAATTGTTTCACATGGGTTCTTCGTAATTTTGTTTGGTTTTAAAAAAACATTATTAGTTTTTTTGCCTGAATATCACCCGTTTTTTTTTTTTTTTTAATGAAACATCACCCGTTAAAGTGTTAGAATAACTATCTTCTTTCAAAATTGGTCGATTATTACTACTAATTGGAAAATTTTCTACAGAATTAGACATTTCATTTTCAGTTTTATTTTCCCTACTGTCTTCATTCGATATCCGTTTTTTCTTATTGCTAATGATCAAATCATTGGTATTTTTCCTTTTTTTAGAAGTTTCAGTTAGATTTTTTTTTTTTTTTTTTGTAAACTAGTTTTTATTTCTCTTTTGAGAAGTTCTATAAAATTTCATCTGGGTCGTCATTTTCTTATTCGATGACACTGAATAATGAGGCATTGGAGAGCATTTCTTGAGGCTGCTTTTTATTTTTTGCGTCTCCACGGTATCCTTCTACTAAAAATTTCAATGTAGATATAACATTTTTAAGCATTGGTTCTTGAACATCTGAATTTTCTATTAATTTGTTTAATTCAGAATAAAGATTTTGACATTGAATAATTTGTCCTTCTGTAGATTTTATATTGATTTCTTTTGCAGAAATGGACATATTATCTTCATTGATATTTTTTTCTTCTGTTGAAAAAACATACGATATTAAAATGGATTTATTTGTAAAAAAGGTAGAATGAATTTTGTGGATATATTTGCACAAATTATCATCTGGAACCTTTATAAAGATGGCCACATAATGAGTCGCATGTCATATTCGTACATTTCTCCAAACAATGCCCTGGTATTGGGCTATTTTTATGCATTTTTACCACTTTATATTCTTTGTTTTTATTTTCATTTGCCGACATATTCCAAGTATTTTCTGAATCTTGATAGACGTCTTCTTTATTAATTCTGATTCCTTTTCTGTGATTTACTTACTTTACTCTTTTACTTTACTTCTGTGATTTAAATTACAAAGCAGTTTTCTCATGAGATGTATTGTGAATACTGTTCTTGCGGAAGGAAGTAATCTTCTTATTCTATAAAAGGGCTATCGGAAGTTTTGATGCTCAATAGAAACTATCGGTTTCATATAAGGCAGACCCGAAAAACTTCAAACTGCCGCGATTTATGTATATAGAGAGACAGACTATAGTCTCTCAATAATAAATACCTCTTAGTAACAGTAATAAATACCAAGTTAAAAGGGAAAAAAAATTGAATCAAAATTAAAACAAATAAATGCAGTTTTTAATTTGTTTTTGTTTGATTCCGAAATAATTTTTTTAGTTTCGTTTCCGAAATAATTTAAATTTAATTTCATAATGCTTATATTTTGATTATATATGATTACATATAAGAAAAAAATTCTAAATTCATTATTCAAGTGCTATTCTGAAAATTTTTATTTAGTCGTGAATTGTTACTTTATATTTTACGTATTTTGAATCTATTTTTGAAGTTATCGAAGTAATTTTTGCATTATGAATAAAAGAAAGCATGAAATCACTAAAGAAGATATTAAAACAATTTTGCTTGCTTCTAATGAAAGTGATGATAATTTGTCAAGAGAAATTGATGAATGACCAAAACAAAGATATTTTAGCTTATCTTCCATGTATCTCAATAAAGAATATGAACTGAAACTAGCGAGAATTATTTTGAAAAAAATTAGATTATACTGGATTGGAATAAATTGTTGGAAATTTAATATGAAGCTTTAGACCAAAAACTTATCGTAATAATATTATAGAAAACTTCAGATTACTTTTTCAGAAATTCAATATGCAAAATTCAAAAAGCATAACGATTTATACTAAAAAAGTAATGCTTATGACGAACTAAAGTAAATTTTTAAGTTGAAAGCTCGCAAAATGTATTTTCAAAATATATTTTAATTCCGAATTTTATTTAGCACACTTTTGTATTCAGCATTAAATGAAGATTTAAAAATTTGTTATCTCGTCTATAGAATTGTTTTGATATAAATGAAATTTTGTAAACATAATATATGACATAATCTCTTGGTTTGACAAAATTTTAAAAGTTATAAAATAAGAAAATTAAGTAGATTAGTAAATCTACTTAATCTTCTAGTAGATTTAATCTACTAGTAGATTAGTAATCTACTTAATGATTAAGTAGATTAAGAGATTAGTAAAAATAAGTTGCAAGTTAAAGATGTTTTTGGAATATATCCAAAATTCCTTTTTAATGATTTAGTTCAAAATAAGAATGGATAACTTTTTAGAAATATAATGTATAAACTTCTTTAAAAATTTATTTAAAATTCTAAGAAAAAAATAATTCTTAGTATTGCTTCAGAAAATTCCAAATCGTGTTTTATAATGAAAAATTCAACGCTAAAAAATCAATAACAATAATGGTTTATTCTGAAGATGCAATACTGAAGATAATTACAGTAAAATTTTAAGCCGAATGTCGTAAGAAATATTATTTTCGAAATGAATAAAATGTTTCAAAAAGTGTTATTTGTTATTGATTGCTTAGTAGGTTCCGTTATTTCGGTATGAAATGAAGATTTAAAACTTTATCATCTCTATTATTGAATCGCATTTGACAAATAACAAAATTCTTTTATGGTAATATATGATTTGTTATTTAAATTTGGCAAAATAATTTTTATTAATAATTTAAAAGTGAATTCTTAGTAAAATTAGATGAAAAATAATGTTTTTAAAATGGGGTATTAATGTCAGTTTTCGTTTCAACGCATTAAAACCAAACAAAAATGTTTGAAAGCATAATATGAAACTTTTCTTTAAAAATTTATTCACTAAGTTATAATGTAAAATTTAAAATTTGTTGTACTGAAAGAAAAAAAAAATTGCCCCAAAAAATCAATCAGCGAAATGCTTCATGCTAAAAAATTTAAATACGCTTGAGTAAAACTCTTAGGCTGAAAGAAAATGCAAGCTCGTTGTTGAAAAACCGCAAGGCAATTCATTGTTCAAAGTAGATATATTATTTCGAATGACGGGTTTCTTCTATATAAAATCAGTCTAATTATGTACAGTTGAATATTCGAAATACGAAAATTACTGTACAAAAATAGTCCAATGAATAAGTATAACTTTCGAATATACTCTCTAATAAAGACATCACCTCCCTCCCCAAATAAAATCATGGGCATTGGACAATACCGTCAACGCCAAAAATGCACAGATTTTTATTTTTAGACAATGGCATATGACTTTTGTGCTTCACAGTACAGTGAAGAAAACCAAATATGTATTGCGAATGCCCTTTTTTTCAACCAATTGAAATCAAAATTTAACACAGAATGCATTTTTAATATCACGATTATATGTTAAATTTCATTTATCTAACTCGTTGTGTTTTTATCTTATCGCGTACGGACCAACTAACATTCTACTCTTTGACGGATTTAATTCAAAATTCGATAAGTACCTAATTTAAATGTTAAATTTTTATACCGATTTTATTCGTATAGCTATTTACTGTCTATCCTATTCATTTTTATTCGAATAGCCAAATAGACAGACTTCACATCAATGGATTTCATTCATCAATCGATTTGATAGAAATCTTCAAATTTGTTGAAAGAACATGCAACCAAATTTCAATTTGTCTTGCTAAAGATGCTTTTGAGTTATGGTGTTCACAGACTTATGAACAGACATAGTTTCCAAATTGTGCTTTATGGACTCAGGAAATTAATTAAAACTAAGATATTGAGATTAGTTAAAATTTCGAGTCGGATTCTTGACGATTACAATACTTTTTATTTGCATACTTCGTTTTTCTAGTAAGTAAAAATGGGCTTGACTTCATAAATCAGTTAATTCTTTTATGAATTATAATAAATTTTATTATAAACAGATAACTATTATGGGGAATTTTTATATCCTTTCTGAACTTCGAGCTGAAATAAACAATGTCAGCTTTCAATAACCCGAATGGCATATTCTTTAATCTAGCATATCTTCTGATAAAGAAATATTAATTTGAAATAACAAACAAAATTAAATTCAATTTTAGAGGGAGGTACAAAAGTGCATATTAAGTCGCAATAAATTTATACTTTTGATATAATACTAAAAAAAAAACTGAAAATAAAATTTAACAAACATAGAAACTGATATCGAAAGACATAAAAATATCAAAATGTCACTTTTCTTATTTTAAACTGCGAAAATTTGTCCATATTTCTTTGATAATATCAGTTTGAATAAATAACGGAGACAACTGAATCATACTATTCCACAACACAGTTCTCAACTATTTTAGAAAAAAAAAAAAAAGAACGGTCTCTTTCAACTTGCATTACAGATTCGGTATGGATCTCCGTTAGATTTCAATCCGGAAGAAAACTAAATGAAAAACAAACAAAGAATCTTTACTTAAATATTCAATCACCATTTATAACCCATTGAATTTAGAAGGTTTCTATTAATTTAGAAGAAAAAAAAAATATTATTATTATTCTCATCAATTTAAGTGATCTGACATTTTTAAAATGGAGGTATTCGCCTTCAGTAATGACATTTTCGATGGAAAGGTGGGTGGGGGGTGAATCCCTTCATCATTGGCATCTTTGATTCAAGCAGAAAAGAAGAATCACACTATAGCATCAGAGTTCGACGTTTGAGGTAAATAGTATTCAAAATTAAGCCTTTTCATTAAATAAACAAAAGACTGATAGATATTCTTTTAGCTTAAAAGAAACTAACCGCCTTCGGTGACCAGTTGTTCACCTTTCATATTAAAAGTAATAATTTAGCCCTCCAACTACAGAAACAGATAATCAGCTGAGAAAGACGAAATTTTAGTAATAATTTTACACTGTGGTACTTAATCCGTAGAAAATAAAAGATAAGAATATTAATAAAGAAAGTAATAGGAAACCCATATTGAAAGGGAGAGGAATTAAATTGGAGTAGATGACCATGAAATTAAGTTAGGATTTCAGGATTACTTTTATACTATATAAAGTAGGATAATCATTTAAGTTCTTCTACATGGAAAGCAAAGGGAGAAACGTGTATCAGTAAGCAGTATTTAAATTTTTTATCTTTCGAAAGCTATACCTTCTCATTGTGAATTCTATTTAATAATAATAATAATAAAAAAAACAGTAGTACAGATTTTTTGAGTCCCAATTTCCAGAATGCATTAAAAATAATTTCATATTAAAATACATATTTAATAATTTTAAAAAATAGAATTAAATGAACTTCTTATGGTAGGCATTTCAATTGTGTGTTTCTTATAATTTTTGCTAAGTTAAATATTAAAGCGAAATATTGATTAATAATTTTACAAAATCATATTAATTTTATTATTAATAATTATCTAGAATATTTAATATTCATTAAGTAATAAATAAGAATAATTATTTCATATTCTAATTCGTTTTCTTTGTACTCAATGTTAAAATGCATTTATAATCATCTCAGAATTATGGCATTTATTCTATTTTTTGAAAATATCAATTTATATAAGAAATAAAAATACATTTAAAATCCATATAATAGAAATTAAATAACCTCAATTTAAAAATAGAAAAATTTTAAAAAAAGTTAACAATTTTGCAGGTGTAGCTCAAAATATTTACATACATGACATTTTTTTATTTAGTTTTAAAGAATGAAATAATAGCATTTCAATTTTCTATTGTAAATATATCAAAACTGAATATACACATAAAAGTATTAATAATCAAGCTACTATTTAAATTTTTTTAAAAGAGTTATTTGGGAAGGCGGATCACAGATCTCAATATAATATGAAAATCAATATTACACTAAGATACATGTGAATAATTTATTGGCATATCCATTCAAGAAGATCTATCACAGCTGCGATGCATGCAAATAACTGCTATCACAGATGAACAGATCATCTAGTTTGCCACGGATGCCAGCTGGATTTCCTTCCTTAGCAAATCTTCCACTTTCTTATCCAATATGTCCAAGTTGAATATTATCAAACATCAATACTGCAATACTGTATCCATTTTTGAACATGAGATATTTAGAAAACAGAGATATAATCACTGAAAAAACACAGACAAAATTATATTATAGAAACCAAATGAAAAATAAACAAGTAGCTCAAAATCTAGTATTGTAACTTAAAATCTAAAGACAGAAGATGACTTTTTTATAAAATCATTGTCAATCAGGTAACTATTATATATTATATTTTGTTGAATTAGAAAGAAATTTACATAATAACAAATAAATTTGTTATGAATGATTGGAGGTAAACAAAACTAAATATTGATCTTTAGATTGAATAATATTATGTATAAATAAAGCCACAGGGCAATGAAAAGTACATAAATGCTGTTAAAGTAAATGCAAACATAACATCACAACTTAACAATAAAAGAAAGTTTTTTATTAAAATTATTATAAAATGACCTGATTACAATGCTTTACACTCGATGAAGCAAGAGGAAATAATGTATCGTTAAAAATTGTCATAAATAAAACAGCTTAAAATAAAATTTATTTGACTGATTCTAAAATCTCCTTTATTCTAAAATCTCCTCCTTTTTTTAGGGGAGATATGGTTTGTACACAGAGGCAAAGGCGAAGCACATCTATTCGCAGCAGAGTAAAAGAGCAAAGTGTAAGATGTTTTTCCCTTAGCGATTTTAATGAGATATACTTTCAGGGATTTCTTTGACATGTGTCGAGTTACAAATGGGAATCTTATATATCTTTGAAGTTATGTCAAGGTGTTAGGAATAGGAATTTTTAACTCTTCGCTAGGAGCATGAGAAACTAAAAACATCACACTTTTATAGAGCTCATGTTGGAAATAATTAAATTTAAAAAAATGGGATTTTAAAAAAGAGATCAGGAAATAAAAGAATATTTTAGAATAAAATAATGTTGGTAAATTAAAAAAATTAATTAAGATTTAAATTAAATTAAGAAATATCATTACATATTTATCAGAAAATAAATCAATCTATGCATGAAATCAGTATCAAACGTAAGTTAATTAAAAATTATGACAACATTCATGAATGAAATAAAGTAATAAATTGCAAGAAATGAAAATAGATCAGAAATAATGCTATATTAAAAAATATGATGTTGCATGATTTCCAATAAACCGAAAACTAAATAAATTAGTCCAATTAATTCATGAAGACTCCTCTTATATTATTTTCTTGTATGTGCCTTAAAAGTTTAGCACTGGATATTTCAACAGTAATCTGTCATCATATGTGTGTTCCATTTGCATTAATATCTGTGGTATCTTTATAGAATTAATGTATTAATATTTGATTTTTTACATTTATATTTTGATATCTTGATAGAACCTCTATCCTTGTTCTTCACTAAAATAACCAAATTACATATTCAGTAATTTGTTACCAAACATTTTACCTTAATTACATTACATATTTTCTTTTATGTGATACCAAATAGCTTTGGATATTGTATTCTTTTTGACCAAAAAGATTAAAAAAAGAATACACCAACAAGATATTTATCAAAAAAATTTTATGAAGAAAATTAATTAAGAAAGAAAAGTAGTTAGAGTGGTGGGCCCTGTTATCTGTTGCAAAGGGGCTCTAAATCTTCGGCTATGGCACTGATGTAAATCTTATTTCAGCAATAAAAACTAATTACATAGACAATAAAATTATTTGTATAGACAATATATATAGTGTAACCACACAATAGAAATTTTTCAGTAAAGCTAAACTCAAATCTTTCAAAACAAATGCAGAGATGAGAATGCATCATATAAAGCACTTCTATATCAAATATGCCAATGAAAAAAGAATTACATCTATATGTTAAAAATACTGATTTTGAATTTGAAAATTTTGATAGATAGAAGTATACTTAATAACAAGGTATGCAAGAAAAAGAAAAAAAAAAACTATGTATATGTGAATACAATGATAATATCTAAAAAAATATAGGAAATATTATAATTACAGAGGCAGCAGATAATCACAAAATAACATTTGCTTTCTATTAATTTATTAAAATGAAAACAATACAATTTTTTGAAATATTTAACTTTAAAAGAAAATGAATGCAAAAAAACAAAAAAAAATACTGATTATATGAGGAAAAATATGGGAAGAAACTCTTCTAACAAAATATTTATCAACATTACAAAAATACATTTACAAATAAGTAAGAAGATAGAAATATAATTTTTCTTACAACAAAGAAACATTTTGTATATATTCAGTTTCCTAACAAAAATGTTCATATCATTTAAAGAAAAATACATGCAACGAATTGCTAGCAACAGTTTTTTTCATCTGTTGATGTAATTTTTGGTAACACATAGAAACCGTATCCATAATTCCAATCACATCTTTTTAAGATTTAAAAAAAAATATTCAAAGTCAAATAATATTAAAAATTAATAAATGAACATGACCTTAAAAGTAAATATATGCAAGATAAAAAATTCTTATATCCTATCTTTTAAAGAAAAATACACGCAATAAATTGCTACTTTGATAGCAACAGTTTTTTCAGCTGTTGAGGTCATTTTAGATAAATGCATAGAAACAGTATCTACATTTCAGAAAACAAAATAAACAGCGCTGAATTGAAAAGCAGGAAAATTACATCACTAAATATATTTGAAATATTTCATTCCACTGCTCACATTTGCTACAGGATTTTACAAATGATCATTTCACTTTATAAATTACACATCAAAATTCGCAAAGATATACATAAAATGATAAGTTAAGTGTTTAATTCACTATCTAAATTAATTCTGGTTAATGAAAATCTATCTTAAAAATTTAATATAATAAACATGAATTCATATCATGTAAATTTATAATTGGTTAAATAACCATATTTTTTAATAAAAAGGATTAACATATGTATCATGGTTTAATATGCAATAACTGATTTTAATATATTGGTCACAATATTCTTCCACTTCTATATTATTTTACCCAGTAATTTTTTATGGCAAATAAATTTATTTTTTACAACATCTTTTTTTATCAATAATAATAAAGCATTTCATATTTTACAATAAGTCAATATAATGAAAACTAATTTCAAAAGGAAACAAACTCTAATTTCCTTCTAAAAATAATGACATTTTCATTTCATCTTAAATATCATTTGAAATATTCACATATAAACAAAATAATACAAAAAAGTTTTCACGAAATGAAACAATGATTTTTTTTTACAAATATTTTTCCAAAATTTATGATATTCCAAATCTTTATGAAGAAAATGAAAAAATAAGCATTCATGTATATGAAATAAAAATTCCCACTTGAGATTGCTCACATATATCAGTTTAAATCTTTAAAGAAAGAATAAAACCAAAGTTTTAATTTTTGCAAGCATCAGTTGAAATATTCAATTAATACTACTACTACTAATAATAATAATAATAATACACAGAATACCATTTTACAGAATTTCAATTACAGGTTTACACTGAAACAGCTCTGATTATAGTTCCCTTTCTCTATTTATTGCATAGCATTTAGAAACATGACAAATTAATTGAACAAATAAGATTACACATATATATATACAATTGCATAAACATTAAACCCATACAGAACAGCTATTCTAGTAGCAATAGTTTTTTCATCTGTTGCAACCATTTTTAGTGTACACATATGAAAAAATATCAAAATTTCAAAGATAAAATTTTTTTTAAATACTGAATTATATACATATATATATATATTCACCAAAATTTTTTAAACATTTCATTCCTTTATCCATGGTTCAGTTCAATTATAGCATCTTCAGAATGATCATTTCACTATTGTGTAGTTATTAAAATATTAAACATATCAAAGTTTACAAAGGTGTACATAAAAAGACAAAACTGAATAAATGCTTAATCTTCTTTCATAATCAATTTTGATTAATGAGTACAAAATAAACTTTATCTTAAAAGAGAGAAAAATGAATATAGCAAATACTGGATCATATTGTTCCAGTTTTTAATTTGTTAATCGAAAAAAGGAAAAACATCATTCATCATCTTAAAATATTCTTCCACTTTTATAATACTATAGTCTGTAGTTTCCCTGGAATATGTATTTATTAACTTTTTACAAAAGCTTTTTTTTATCAATAATAATAAGTAAGGCAAGCAACAATATAAAACATTTCATATTTTACAAAAAGTGAATATTATGAAAACTCATTCCAAAACAAAGCGAACTCTAATTTCCTCTAAGTGATGAATTTTATATTTCATCATAAGTTCTCAAATCTCATTTGAAATTTTCGCATAAAATCACAATAGTCTGAAAAACTTTATTTCTTAATTTCAGTTTTTAAGATGTTCCTAGTTTATATGAAATGAGTGAAAAAAAAAAAAAGCATATTCACATTTACCAAAAAGAAGAAAAAAAACTTATTACAATAAGTCGTACTTGAGATGGTTCATATATGTCAGCTTAAGTCTTAAGATTATGAATAAAACAAAGAATTTTAATTTTCTGAAAATTCTCTTAAAATATTCATATAATACTAAAAATAAAAAAAAAGAATATCATTTTACAACTTTTCAATATACAGGTTTACAAGAATATTGTAAATAAATAAAACCAAATTTTCAAGATGTGAAACAATGCCTTTTTTTAGTTTAGTTTTTAGAACAGTTAAAGTCTTACTTACATGAAGATACGAATAAACCCAAATTTATACATATACAAATTACTAATTATTTGCAAACATGAAAAATCAAAAACTTACGATTAAAATTCACATTTAAATTTGTTCAGAAACGCCAAGTTCTATTAATCTTATAAAATACAAGTTATTTGAAATATTGATATATAATCGGAAGAAAATAGAAAAAAAAAATTTATTCGTAAAAATTCCACAAAATAATATTTCTCTTAACAGGAATCAAGTTCACTAACTGACTGATTAAAATTTCCTACAATTATTTGGGTAAAAATATTATCAAATATAAAAATGGTTAATTTTTAAGTTAAAAGTATTAATTTCATACATTTTTTAAAGATCTAGACATAACTGATAGAGAATTACTCGTTTCGTTCAGCTATAGCAGGAGTTATAAAAAAATTTTCATTCTTTAACCCATTTTTAATAGAAAAATATTTTGTAGCCTTATTTACACTAATAAAATTTATAATGCTCCAATGCACATTATATGCAAGAGAAAATACTAATGAAGCTTTTTAAATAAAATTTTAAACTTCAGAATCATTACAAAAAATTTGAAAGCAGATTGTTTAGAGAATAGATATATAAATGCTACTTCCAGCAAGTTTAATGATATGTTTTCAACTATTTAGTAAATTATTCTTGAAGAATCTATAGAAATGTGCATTTCTCAATTGATAACTTAAAAAAATTTAGGAAAATTTATAAAATACCAATTTAAAATTAAGTTATATATAATGTTTGTATGCTTATTTTCTATACTCTTCTAATTTTTTTTAACATATCCACATTAGAACCATTTTTCATTTTTTAAAAAATAAAGTAAAAATATTTTAAAGGAATGCAAATAAAGATTTAAAAAGTATTAAAATAAATGATTAAATTTGCACTCTCATAAAAGATCCATGACTCTAAAGCTTTGTTTTAAATCTTCAAAAAATTATTTACCATACAAATTCTTTAAAAACAAGTATATAATTTACCTCTAATTACCTTTATACATTTTACAGTACTCTGCTGAACATCAGCATGTGATGACCATACCTCTAACAAATAAAATTATTGCATAAAACATTATAATATATTAACATTATAATGTCTTCTAAAATTACATAGTTTTCTTTCTGAATGGTATTTTCCTCATTTCACTGTCCACAATAATATGTCTAGCAACAAAAGTAATTACAGCATTAAAAGCATCCGTGCTGTGGATTTCTCTGTCTTTTGAATTTTCTCTATTCCTGGCAATCAGGAAAATAAGGAAATACTTTTGAAACATTCAGTCTCTTATTTCCTGGAATGTTAGTAAACTTGTCAAATCTGCTGCATTTTTTAAAATGGTAATCAGGGTAGGAGAAGAACGTGATAGAGCTTTTAACGTGATAGAGCTGATATATTTTGTAAATGTGCTTTCTGTTCCATCAAAACAGAATTCCCTCGCTTTATTTCTGAACAATATAAAGCTATTTTATTTAATTTCTCTTCTTCACTACATCCATTTAAAGCTAAATTTACGTCATCAACATTTGAGAAAACAATTTTCTTAAGATAGTTGATATATTCCCCCGTAAACTCTAATTTATCAAATAATTGCCATAACTCTTCATATTCAGCTTTAATACGGCCTAGCTTTTCATTTTCCCTTTTTATAATAAGAATCTCTTCAATAAATGCCTCCTCGTTTTGATGCAAAATTTTGTTTTTTTCTTCAAGATGAGTACAAATTATCTGAAAATTCTGGATATCCTCGCAATATTTTCTTTGACAATCCAATAATGTCTCTATTTTCCTTTCACAATCTTCTTTATCAGAAAGAGCAAAACGATTTAAAAGTCTCAAGCTTTCCATGTCTTTATGAGAATTTTCTACGTCCTTATTTAATTCATTCAAAGACCTCTTTAATAAATCATTAGATGTCTGGAGTTCCTTTATTTCTAAGTACATTTCATGCAGTTGTTTTCTTAATTCATCTTCTACGTTATTATCATCCCAGTTAAAGAAAAGTGTGATGAGACTTTGTTTATCAACTTTTCTCCTGCATTCTGGGCAAGATCCGTTTACGCCGCAGTGTTCAAGCCAATTACTTATACAACTGAAATGGAAGATGTGCCCACACAGGGTGGTAACCATAGCAATTGCGGGTTTAAATGGTTCATGGCAGATGGAACAATTAGAGTTCATATTTTAAAATTTAATAAAAAACCTTTACAGTAAGGAGGAATTTACAATATGGCAAATGTTTAGCAACTTGAAGAAGCCAAAATAAATATACATTTACTGTCCGTCACCTTTCAAAAAAATGCTTTCAAATTTAAACTATGGCAATTGATCAGCAATTTCCAGAAGTAAAAGCAAAAGCATACCACAAATAAAGGCAGCTTTTTATTCCAAACTCGTGTTTTAGAATTTTCAAATTCAGCCAAAACTGCACAAGAACAAATATTTACCTTACGACGAGAGTAATAACGAGCACACTGGCGTGTTTGGCGTGAAATGATAATAAACCTTGAGCACCGCGTTTGGGCTCGAGGCTACTTAATAATAATAATTAAAAAGAGGTGGGCAAACCAAACACACTATAATCGACCGTATTGTCTTTTGAAAAATTAAAACGAACTTTTAGATTCTTTTTATCAAAACTTTTTATATTTTTATATTATTATTATCAGGCAATGTTTTCAATAAAAAAAATATTCATAAATACCAATAATTAGTTAATATTCTCGGCAATCAAACTTGATCCATATAGGGATGACGAATATTTTCAGAGCGGTTATTACGTAACCAATATCAAAAAGTCACAAATACAAGTGATCAATACTTTTCAAAGAGGGGTGTGATTCAAATCCTTGATACGATCTTACTGATGATATTTCGATTACAGGTTTTGGATCACGATAGAAAGTAACAATCGATACGATATCACTGAAATTTGCCGGAGCAGTGACTTTACTGGAAATTAAGAATCGAAACGATCTGTCCAATGGAAGCGCTGTGATTGGATTGGTCCAATGGAAGAAATATGTGATTGGATTGAAAAGTGAACGGACTGGTTATTGGAATTATCGTATCGTATCATTGAATTGCATATCACTGAAATTTATCGGAGTGGTGATTTCACAGGAAAGTGCGAAGTCACCGCTCCACTTTACGGGAGTGACCGATATTCGTATTTGATGATGCGCTATTCCATACAGATCATTTTTAATTGTTCGTGACATGATTGACTTTGATTACATGTACTCTGTATACTGCTGGCGCAATCTATTGGTAGAATATAGAACTAAAGTAAACATTTTAAAGAAATGACATATATTTTTAACTCATCTTTTCCAGAAAATGGTTCACTCTTAATAAATAAATTAAATAAATAATTTTGAGAAAAAAAAATAAAATTTAAGAAGTAAGCTGAAACAGATAAATTAATTCAATCACACGTTAATTAAATTAGCAAATTAAGTATTAATTACAATTAATAAATTTTATATTTAATATTAAGTAATAATTTTTAATTAATAATATGATTGAAATAACAGATATTTGGAACGCATATTTAAAAATAACAATAGCAATATTATTTGTTATTCAAAAAATCGTGGATTATGCATCTCTAGATCCATATTCGTGTTCAGTTTGATAAATTTGAAATTTCGAGTAAATTTTGCTATAATATATACATTAAATTTCGAGAGTATTATGTATTTAAAAAAAATAATTTTTAGAGCTAATTCTTAATTTTTATGATAATGTTTAAAATATTCATCAACCCTGAAAAAACAAGATTGTGGTTAAAAGATGCATAATCCACGATTGTTTGAATAACAAATTTTTTTGCTATAGTTATTTTTAAACATTTGTTCCAAATAACTGTTATTTTAATCACATTTTTGATTAAAATTTATTATCTAGTATTAATAATAAAAATTTTAATTACAATTAAAAGTTTATTTATTAATTTAAATAACTTGGGATTGACTTAATTTATGTATTTCAGCTAAAGTTTTTAGTCTGATTTTTTTTCAAAACCATTTATTTAATTCATTTATTGAAGTAAAGTATTTTCTGAAAAAAATTGAAATAAAAAAAAATTGTTATTTCTTTAAAATGTTAATTTTAGTTCCATAATATGCCAATAGATGTCGCCACCAGAATGAATGCCAATAGAAGGTCACGTCACAGGCAATTAGAAATTATCTTCATGGAATACTGGTATTATCAAGTGTGACGTTCAAAAAATCACTGATACCACTCAGCAAGCAATGATTTCACTTTTACAAACCCTTCCTTTGAATAGCATCAATTACAGTGATATGTGGTTTCGAATGATTTCGATGATACTGAAATTCTTAGAATAACTGGTCCGTCCGCTTTTCAAAATATTCACAGAAATCTCATTTTCCCTTTTATGACCTCAGTTAAGGAATGGGAGAATAGTTTCCTTCAAGCTGAAAGTTCTATTTCTGGCGTTTCCTCCCCTCCTGCGGGGGACAGCCTTTCTTTTTCTTTCTTTACACCCCTTCTTTTTGCTTTTTTTTTGGGGGGGGGAGATTTTTTGGTGCAAGAGCCATATTTGGCTAAACTGCACCTTCTTTCGGAGGTGTTGGTCTGAGGTGATTTCAGGCGGCAGATGTTCTCTGCGGGGATCATAGTTTCCTGACATTGATTGATACGTAGTTTCGTCAATAAATTCTATGGGAACTAAGAAGGATTGAACTTGAGTGAAAACATTTAACCAACCAGATAAAATATTTGCCAGAAAAAAAAATGCAATTAATTTACGCAATTTTTTTAATGCGTTTTATTACGATTGACATCAAAAACGTTTTAACTCATTTTATGCAAAAGATATGAAAAAAATAATTCTATTTTTTTAAGTAAATGGTTGAAGTAAACTTTTTCTATTTATCATTTATTGATATTGATAAAATTTGATATTTCGAGAATAGAAATCTCTTCAATGGTATATCTTTTCAGTCATTAAATTTAACTGAATTAATTTATTAACTGATTTCAATTTTCGTTTGAATAGCTTTTAATTTTTTGAAATCTGTATGGAAACAATAAATATAGATAACATTATAGTATTTAACTCATCAGATTTATTAAAATTTTCTTAATACTTTGCAAACACCAAACTTGGGAATTATTTAACTTATATATTAAATTTGTGTAAACTAATTTTATAAGTTACGCTAGTTACATAAGAGTATCTTATAGATTCAGCTTGATTTTTACACTCTTAATGAATAGATTGTTATTAAGTGTTTTCATTTATAAATTGAATATTTAAACCGAACAAAAGACAGATTTTTTAGAAAATTATGTAAATACAATGAGATTAAAGCGGACCTCTATTGAATGGGGTCAATTCACGGTCACGTGTCAGGTACCAAACAAACCGCTTCAGTTCAATTTTCAACCGTTCTGCGCATATCAGGATGTCTGCCAATAACGTTGATGAAACCATTATTTAGTAAATGTCACGCTAGCCCAGTGGTTCTTAACCTTTTTAAGCCGCGACCCAAATTTGAGAAATATATATAAAAAAAAATCTTCAATCCTACGACGATTATTTTTTTTAACTTACAAATTTTTTATTTATTTTTTTAATAATAAAGATAAACAAAAGTACTTTTCGATCCAAGGAAAATTTAATTAAAAATCAAGTGTTTTTAATAATTTTTATTGACCAAATTAAAATATATTTATAACTTTTTGAAAATAATTGACATTTTAACTTATTCCTAAAAATTAAAAAAAAGAAATATCAATACATATGTTAAGTCTTTTAAATTTAAAATACAAGTCATACAGTTTTAATGAGAACCTTGTGCTTGCATACATTCATTTTCGATTGTTGATATTTATTCAAGTCGTCATTTCTAAAATGTCTGAAATTTGGTGTATTACTAACTTTTTTGGTTCGACTCAGCGCGACCCAAGAAATATGCTTCGCGACCCAATTTTGGGTCGCGACCCATAGGTTAAGAACCGCTGCGCTAGCCGATCAATTACTAAAAATTTTTTATTTTTTAAAAAAAGAAATTAATATTTTGAATTATTACAAATTTACCATTACAAATTTCGATCTTGAAAATCTTTTATGATTTTGTTGAATAGCATTTTGAAATTCTAGGGGGTTTTTTGAACATGAAATCATTAATTATATTATCGAAATACAATGTTAACTCCTGCATCTCTTAACTCCTTAACTTAAAACGTTAATTCTTTTAACTCCTAAAACCATACAGTTTTGAGGGTGACAAACAAGGCATTTTCCTGTGCTTATTTATGCACGATACTAGTTTGTAAAAACATTTTCTGTGAAAAACAACTAAGAACCTTAAAAAAAATTTTTAATGTAGAATTCATTTTAACATTTAAAACTGATGATTTGAAGATATCTTTATTTAGATAATAAATATCTTGTAATCAATGAAATTTTATGATTCTTTTAATGTACTCTATATTTGTTATTAAAACTTTCTCTGAAAAAATAAAATAAAGTTCCAATAAAAATAACGTGTAGACATCATAAACACTGGAATATAGTTGACTGACAGTCAAAAGGTGGGTTACAACCTTTTTTCATAATTTTTCCCATTCTATAATTTTCAGAAATTTCGTTTTTATTCTATTTTTTTAGATATTAAGGCTTAGCAAGTATTATCGGCATTTTTTTAAATAACTTTATAGAAAATTTATGACTTACTATATTCTCGACCACTGATTTCATTTCTCTTTTCTGTACCTCTCATATAGTTTTTAGCAACAAAAACATTAGAAACTTTATGTTAAAATTGCAATTTATTTATGTGCATTGCAATTAAAAATATTTCTAAAATTAATTTATTGAAAAAAAGAACAAGAATTAGTTAAAATAAATAATTTTAATGCGAACATTGTAATTTTTTCCTCTGGGGAAGAATCCATATTACACTGAAGATGAATATTAAAAGAGAAACTTTAATAAACAAAACTGTTTTCTTTACCAGACTGCCAACCATTTTATTGATGATATATAAAAATCTTTGGTATATGACTTATGCCAATATTTAGATTTTCTGTTATACATTTTAAAAAAAGTATTCCCATTTGGATGAATTTCTATGCATCATCAAAGATGTATTTAAAAATCTGTGATGGGAAAATTTGTCAGTGGCATTTTATTCAAAATATTTTATTTTAAAAATGACTTAAAAATAAATCATATATCTCTTGGGGGGGGGAAACTCGGCATTCTTTGGCGGCAGCGGAATTCTCATGCTAAACGGGCACAGGCAATTTAATTATGTGAATCTCAAATAGTTTCAGTCATGGAAAAATATTAAATATATAACAGTAATTACGACTTGATATCCATTTAAGGGATATCACATATGGAATTTCTTTGCAGCACTAAATATCTGCTGAAATCTTTTTAAGAAAAATAAACATTTTACTGTGGAAGCCTGCAGAGACGGCGGTAGGGGGGGACAAGGGGGCAATTGCCCTCCTTTCGGCAGCAAATTTCCCCCCCCCATCGGCGAGAGAATGAGAGTTTCGTCGGCAAAAGTGTTCACCATTTCAGGACGGTTGTAGAGAGTTTAGCATTATCGAATATGATTATTTAAAAGTCACTGATATTGGAAAATCAAGAAATCACTGAGCAGGTAACGACTTCACATTTACAAGCACTTCCTGTAAATAGCCCCAATCGGTCACGTGACACATAACAAACAAATCATTTCTGTCCAAATTTCAACCGTTCTGCGCATGTCGAGATGTCTGCCAATAACGTTGACGAAAGCATTAAAGTTGAATGTTACGCTAGCAGAATAATTATTCAAAACTTTTGATTTTTTTTAAAATAAATTAATATTTTATTTTCTCCAAATTTTCGTAGTAATGTAATTTTTTTCTTTTCATTAAAATGTTAATTAGTATTTTCAATGCAATTATTGTTTTTATATAATTAATTAATTGGCGCCGTTTTATTCTTTTCTTTCCCATGTCCTTTTTTTTTTTTTTTTTTGGCCAAAAGATACATTTTGACAAATAGCTATGGAAGTGTTTTTGAAAAATTACATATGTTCTTTTTTACATATTATTTCAATGTTATTGAATGTTGAAATTTATGAATATAGTTTTTTAAATAATTATTATTCTTAGATAAGTTTAGATTTTGAAGCTTACTAATAAAATTATTATATATTTTTATTATATTGATTTTTATTAATATTAAGACTTTGATGTTTTCAGTTTGCACAGAGGAAAGAATATGAAAATCAAATTTGTATATATTGAATAAATTATGTTTACGATTTCAAATTATGAAATATAAAAGGTATAGATACCATTTTTTTTAAGTCTATGCAACTTATGAATCAGTTATTTCGTTTTAATTTGTAGAAATCATTAAAGGACAAACAAGCAAAATTACACCTTCATAACTTTTATTTACCCATTGCAAAAAAATATTGATGAAATACATATGATAATTATTGAAAAAAATATGAAGGAATCCCTTTTCCCTCTTTTGTGGTTTTCCGGAGTTCTTTGATATTTGTTCCTTGTACCGACAATATGCGGAAAGCACCCAATCTGCGTCTTTGGGCAAGAGGGGTCCTACAATGGGTCCGATGGCAGATTTATGACCATATTCGTAAAGGCACCGGGCTGTCCAAACAGAGATAAAACTGAATCTCTTCTCAAATCATGTCTGATAATAACTACAGTCCTGTGCGAATTGGGACAAACACAAAAATTTTCACAAATGTTGTTTAATTAACATAGGTTAACTTACATGCACGGTATGGAAATCTAATACAAAATATGTCCTGCTCTAGCTTGAATGAGATCCTGTGCACGGTTTGGCATGGATTCCACTAAATTAGAACAGAAATTTTTGATCTTGTCATCACGAAACCAAACTTTTACAGCATTCTCAATCATTGTTTTCTTTGTTGAGCAGTCTACTTTACTCAAACGTCTCTTTACAATACTCCACAAATTTTCGATGGGATTTACATCAGAAGAATTACCAGGCCAATCCAAAACCGTTATTTTAACCGTTGTATTGTTTAGAGTTCATCATCCCTTCAATTGGTACTAAGCTGCCAGGTCCTCCAGAAGTAAAATAACCCCAAAACATCTGTTTCTGAGAGTGCTTAACTGTTTGAATAAGATGCTGTTCCCTGATGGTTTCTTCACTGTTTCGCCTGACAAACCCTTGGTCGAAACCCTTGCGCAAGAAAATGCGTTTCATCGCTGAATACAACCTTCTTCCAATCTTGTGCAGTCCAGGATTGATATTTCCTGGCCCAATTCAAACGGTTTTTTTTCATTGCAGGTATTAATAACTGTTTTCCGATTGGTGTTCTTGCAAATCTCCCAACTTCAATAAGCCTTCGTCGAACTGTCGATGAATCCACGCTCACACCAGTAGCTAATAATTCTCTCTGAAGATCTCTACTTGTTTTGTAAGGATGCATTGTACTATTTCGTACAAGAAATTTGTCTGTTCGAAGTGTGATCTTGCGTTTGCGTCCACATTTACTCTTTCGTTTTGGACACACTGTCCCAAAATTCTTTTGCTGATTAATAATCCTAGAAACACTAGATTTTCCACCTCCAACAGCTGCAGCAATATCCCTCACAGTCATAGAAGTATGCTGACTAAGGGTAACAATTCTAGTTCTTTTCCTTGGAGTGTTATCCATTTTTTAAATACACATCAGAAGGAGACAATTCACACAAGCGATCACTTCTTACAGCAACTGAAGGGAAAAAATTTCGACATGTCCTGATCACGTGGTCAAACCCGTTTAGACTAGTCAAGGGCAGTCGCACGTTGTAAGAAAATGCAGTTGAAACCGGATTCAGGCAGAAAATCCCCAAGAAAGGAACAATTTTCTTAAAAAATATGCTTGTCCCAATTAATTTGCACAGTACTGTATCTCTGGAAGTAATAAAATGCTTATCGCATTGGACATGAACCAGATTTCTTTCGCATTCAGGCTTCCAGGGACGGCGGTAGAGATTTACCGACGAGGAGGCAAGTCAAATCCGACAGGAGGGCAAGAGAAATATCTCTAATTTGACTTAAAAATAACTCATAATAATTAATTTTACATTTAATTCAAGAAAATAAAGTATTATTTAGCTTTTTTTCTATTCAGATACTAACCCTTTCTTTCATTGTTAAAAATTTGCAAAGATATTTGTAAGAAAAATGTTGTTATTAGTTTCTTTTACTGACTGTCAAAATATCGCTAATATTTCAGCCTATTTTTTATGAGACTCTTGAGATTTAATTGCACAGAGATCTAATTTTAGAAATAAAATATGATTATATTTTATTCTAGGTTGTAGTATATAGATAAGAACATAGATTGCGCCAGAATGGCATGTCACTCTAAATGAACAAATGCATTTTTTTCTCGTGAAATCTGTATAAAAAGAATGTTGAAAAAAAACATTTTGCAAAAAAACTTTTACAGAAATCCAAAATAAAAAATATTCGATGTTTTCACCAAATATCGATTTTTCAGCGTAGTTCCTTATCTAAAATATTTGTTAAATAAGAATTGCGACAACGAGCAGAGAGAGGTGTTTTGAATCCGAAGAGAATAGTGCCCGTACTCAACAAAAAGTTACTATAGTTCGGACACGAACGATATAGAATGCGGGAAAGATACAATGATGTTGTTTCTTAAGAAGGCTGGAGAAAATATTTTCTAAATTTATGTATAAACTTACTTTTTTATGTAAAATATGAAAAATATTCTTATGAAAAATTGACTACTTAAACTTTAGATTCCCCTTGCATTTATTTTTCAATATATATTTAGGCTTAAAAAACCAATGCATTTTATTAAAAAACAATTAGATTTTGAATATGAATTCCCCTATCTTCATTTTTAGGTACGCATTCTTATGGTTAAGTACTTTTTTTAATCCGAAGTTATTGAAAACTAACATCCCACCCCAAAACGTGAGTTTTATTATCTCATTTGCATGTATTGATTTTTTCTTAAACCCCATTGTATACAATGGCAAATCTGACTCGCTTATGGAATTGTTGAATTTTAAATCTGAAATCAAATGAAAGCATTAAGTAATTTAAAATGCAAAAATCACTTGAAAATGCATCATTACCTCAAATGCCCTTTTATTATTCTAGGAATTAAAATAACAATAATTGTCCCAAATAAGATCTGCCATCTAATAAGGAAATTAAGTAAATTCGTATGTCAAGGAGTTAATGCGCTATTTATGAATATCCTAAAAATTTAGAAGTATCTGAAATTATATAGTTTTTGCCGCGAATAGTAATTGAAAGAAAAAAAAATATATATAAACGATACGTTTCCCGATTAGATAATCATAATATTGAATAGTGAGTATGAAGATAGGCAATAATTTATTTAACAAATTAAGTTCATACTTGGATAAATTCTTTTAGTGTTGCTAAAAAGCTATCATACCACAAATATTTATTTATTTTTGTCGTCAACTGCAGTTGGTAATATTTCTTTAGTGTAATAATTGTAGCCTGATAAATTAGATTGTAAAAGAAAACAGATATTTTACTGTTAAATAAGTTTAATTTATAATTATACAATTAACTTACTCCAGTGATTTATAATGAATTCACATAAGCCAACAGCAACGTAACTCTTTTTAGCATGCATATTCACAAGAGTGTCAAAAGAAAAGAGTGTTTTATTAAATTTAGTTTAACCATTAACTAGATTTTAGTCAGACTATTCTCATAGAGAAATGAATAAAATAAATTTATCAATTCGTTACTGAGGAAGTAACAATTATATAGATGACGATTAATTTTAGAACTTGAATTTGAATGATGAATTATGGAAAAAAACTCTATCAACAACTCTATTCATGAATAATATAAAAGCATCGGTTTCTCTAATAATTCCACTGGAGGTAATCGAAGTGATGAAAACAATTTTTTTTCCATAATCTATGATAAATTCTTATCCGAAGGACAAAGTCTGGAAAAAATGTGATATTTTATTTATTGGCCAGCTTATTGATTATTCTGCTAAATTTAGTATAAATTAAATGCTGAATGAACATTATGACATTTAAATAAAATGACTGAGAATTTGTACTCGTCGACAACCATTCGCATTGAATTCTTAGTCGACCGACCAAATTTTTTGACGAAATGGGACATGTCTTATGTCTTATTCACATGTCGTCTTATCGGTTATATTTTCAAAAGTAGTGCAAATTAAAAACTTGATGAACGACATTTGAATCAAATGTCTGAAAATCTGTGGATAAAGTCTTCAACATTCAGTTCATATTTAGTTGCCCAAAAGTTGTCTGCAGAATGCGATATCTTATTGACTTGTTGCATATATTGCCAAATCTAGTGTATATTATAAGCTAAATGAAGGACATTTCAATCAAATGTCTAAAAATCTGCAGATTTAACGTCTTCGGTATTCACCGCATTGAGTTCATACTCGGCCGACCAAAAATTGCCAGCAAAATGAAAATATCACCTTTCGATATCTTATTCACTTGTTACCTTGTCGGTTATATTGCCAAAAGTAGTACAAATTATAAGCTTAATGAAAGACATTTGAAAGAAATGTCTAAGAATCTGCGAACTTATCATCTTCGACATCTATTACATTCAGTTCCTAGTCCGGTCTATCAAAAATTATTGGCAAAATATGGTATATTATTGGCCTACCACCCTATTGATTATTTTGCCGAATATAGTCAAAATACGTTAACTGTTACTTGGAATACTTCGACTGTTTACAATATATTAACTAAGGTAGATTTTAAATAATCATATTCGATAATGCTAAACTCTCTACAACCGTCCTGAAATGGTGAACACTTTTGCCGACGAAACTCTCAATCTCTCGCCGATGGGGGGGGGGGGCAATTGGCTGCCGAAAGGAGGGCAATTGCCCCCTTGCCCCCCCCCCCTACCGCCGTCTCTGCAGGCTTCCACAGTAAAATATTTATTTTTCTTAAAAGGATTTCAGCAGATATTTAGTGCTGCAAAGAAATTCCATATGTGATACCCCTTAAATGGATATCAAGTCGTAATTACTGTTATATATTTAATATTTTTCCATGACTGAAACTATTTGAGATTCACATAATTAAACTGCCTGTGCCCGTTTAGCATGAGAATTCCGCTGCCGCCAAAGAATGCCGAGTTTTTCCCCCCCAAGAGATATATGATTTATTTTTAAGTCATTTTTAAAATAAAATATTTTGAATAAAATGCCACTGACAAATTTCCCTATCACAGATTTTTAAATACATCTTTGATGATGCATAGAAATTCATCCAAATGGGAATACTTTTTTTAAAATGTATAACAGAAAATCTAAATATTGGCATATGTCATATACCAAAGATTTTTATATATCATCAATAAAATGGTTGGCAGTCTGGTAAAGAAAACAGTTTTGTGTATTAAAGTTTCTATTTTAATATTCATCTTCAGTGTAACATGGATTCTTCCCCAGAGGAAAAAATTACAATGTTCGCATTAAAATTATTTATTTTAACTAATTCTTGTTTTTTTTTCAATAAATTAATTTTAGAAATATTTTTAATTGCAATGCACATAAATAAATTGCAATTTTAACATAAAGTTTCTAATGTTTTTGTTGCTAAAAACTATATGAGAGGTACAGAAAAGAGAAATGAAATCAGTGGTCGAGAATATAGTAAGTCATAAATTTTCTATAAAGTTTTTTAAAAAAATGCCGATAATACTTGCTAACCTTAATATCTAAAAAAATAGAATAAAAACGAAATTTCTGAAAATTATAGAATGGGAAAAATTATGAAAAAGGGTTGTAACCCACCTTTTGACTGTCAGTCAACTATATTCCAGTGTTTATGATGTCTACACGTTATTTTTATTGGAACTTTATTTTATTTTTTCAGAGAGAGTTTTAATAACAAATATAGAGTACATTAAAAGAATCATAAAATTTCATTCATTACAAGATATTTATTATCTAAATAAAGATATCTTCAAATCATCAGTTTTAAATGTTAAAATGAATTCTACATTAAAAATTTTTTTTAAGGTTCTTAGTTGTTTTTCACAGAAAATGTTTTTACAAACTAGTATCGTGCATAAATAAGCACAGGAAAATGCCGCGCTGAGTCGAACCAAAAAAGTTAGTAATACACCAAATTTCAGACATTTTAGAAATGACGACTTGAATAAATATCAACAATCGAAAATGAATGTATTCAAGCACAAGGTTCTCATTAAAACTGTGACTTGCATTTTAAATTTAAAAGACTTAACATATGTATTGATATTTCTTTTTTTTTTTTAGGAATAAGTTAAAATGTCAATTATTTTCAAAAAGTTATAAATATATTTTAATTTGGTCAATAAAAATTATTAAAAACACTTGATTTTTAATTAAATTTTCCTTCGATCAAAAAGTACTTTTGTTTATCTTTATTATTAAAAAAATAAATAAAAATTTTGTAAGTTAAAAAAAATAATCGTCGTAGGATTGAAGATTTTTTTTATATATATTTCTCAAATTTGGGTCGCGGCTTAAAAAGGTTAAGAACCACTGGGCTAGCGTAACATTTACTAAATAATGGTTTCATCAACGTTATTGGCAGACATCCTGATATGTGCAGAACGGTTGAAAATTGAAATGAAGCGGTTTGTTTGGTACCTGACACGTGACCGTGAATTGACCCCATTCAATAGAGGTCCGCTTTAATCTCATTGTATTTACATAATTTTCTAAAAAATCTGTCTTTTGTTCGGTTCAAATATTCAATTTATAAATGAAAACACTTAATAACAATCTATTCATTAAGAGTGTAAAAATCAAGCTGAATCTATAAGATACTCTTATGTAACTAGCGTAGAATATAAAATTAGTTTACACAAATTTAATATATAAGTTAAATAATTCCCAAGTTTGGTGTTTGCAAAGTATTAAGAAAATTTTAATAAATCTGATGAGTTAAATACTATAATGTTATCTATATTTATTGTTTCCATACAGATTTCTAAAAATTAAAAGCTATTCAAACGAAAATTGAAATCAGTTAATAAATTAATTCAGTTAAATTTAATGACTGAAAAGGTATACCATTGAAGAGATTTCTATTCTCGAAATATCAAATTTTATCAATATCAATAAATGATAAATAGAAAAAGTTTACTTCAACCATTTACTTAAAAAAATAGAATTATTTTTTTCATATCTTTTGCATAAAATGAGTTAAAACGTTTTTGATGTCAATCGTAATAAAACGCATTAAAAAAATTGCGTAAATTAATTGCATTTTTTTTTCTGGCAAATATTTTATCTGGTTGGTTAAATGTTTTCACTCAAGTTCAATCCTTCTTAGTTCCCATAGAATTTATTGACGAAACTACGTATCAATCAATGTCAGGAAACTATGATCCCCGCAGAGAACATCTGCCGCCTGAAATCACCTCAGACCAACACCTCCGAAAGAAGGTGCAGTTTAGCCAAATATGGCTCTTGCACCAAAAAATCTCCCCCCCCCAAAAAAAAAAAAAAGCAAAAAGAAGGGGTGTAAAGAAGGAAAAAGAAAGGCTGTCCCCCGCAGGAGGGGAGGAAACGCCAGAAATAGAACTTTCAGCTTGAAGGAAACTATTCTCCCATTCCTTAACTGAGGTCATAAAAGGGAAAATGAGATTTCTGTGAATATTTTGAAAAGCGGACGGACCAGTTATTCTAAGAATTTCAGTATCATCGAAATCATTCGAAACCACATATCACTGTAATTGATGCTATTCAAAGGAAGTGTTTGTAAAAGTGAAATCATTGCTTGCTGAGTGGTATCAGTGATTTTTTGAACGTCACACTTGATAATACCAGTATTCCATGAAGATAATTTCTAATTGCCTGTGACGTGACCTTCTATTGGCATTCATTCTGGTGGCGACATCTATTGGCATATTATGGAACTAAAATTAACATTTTAAAGAAATAACAATTTTTTTTTATTTCAATTTTTTTCAGAAAATACTTTACTTCAATAAATGAATTAAATAAATGGTTTTGAAAAAAAATCAGACTAAAAACTTTAGCTGAAATACATAAATTAAGTCAATCCCAAGTTATTTAAATTAATAAATAAACTTTTAATTGTAATTAAAATTTTTATTATTAATACTAGATAATAAATTTTAATCAAAAATGTGATTAAAATAACAGTTATTTGGAACAAATGTTTAAAAATAACTATAGCAAAAAAATTTGTTATTCAAACAATCGTGGATTATGCATCTTTTAACCACAATCTTGTTTTTTCAGGGTTGATGAATATTTTAAACATTATCATTGTTACAGCTTCACGCCGATAGATGGCGTATCTGTCGAGTACAAAGTTCTGTTAATTCCTTTTTTGTATCAGAACGTAGAGTGTGTAAGAACGATTCTGTGAGGAGACGAGGCATCTAACTGTGAGAGGTCTCCTAATCTGTAACAGTCTACATGAAGTGGCACAAAAAATGTGTCCGAAAATAAAATGGTGTTCACCAGAAAGAAATGAGTAATTATTTGTAGAGAATTACATTAAGTGGTCCGTCGACTACGCAGTATTGAACCATCGAGAGTTTAGAGAAGTCGGCAAGTGTTTCTGTTTTGCCGCGTGTGTTTATTTGATATTGTTCTCAGTGAATTCTGAATCCTTAGAGTGATCTTCAATGGATATAAAAGTGTAAATTCCTATGATTGGACTATCCGATGATTGGATTATTATGTCCGTTTTGGTTTCAGGGTAACTGTGAGTATACTTTTGTTTTCCAAATTTGTGTATTAGTTTCGTTTTTATGAGTTGCATATATTCAGAGTTCTCTTTTCAAAATGCTTTCAAAACTTAAAAAGAGTGAATTAATTGAAGTTGCCGAGGAACTAGAAATTGATATTCCTTCGGGTGCCAAAGTAGTTACTATTAAAGATTTAATTGAAAAGAGCGAGATCTATATAGATAATTATGAATTCGTAAAAACTATAGTTGAGTCAATAATTGATAGGAAAAAAGATTACGAGAAAAATGAAGCACAGAAACTAGAATTGGAAAAACTTAAACTCTACGAGAAAAATGAAGCACAGAAACTAGAATTGGAAAAACTTAAACTCTACGAGAAAAATGAAGCACAGAAAGTAGAATTGGAAAAACTTAAACTCGCGCAATTAGAAAAACAACTTGAGCTTGCGAATTTACAAAAAGATGTAACACAAAAGGTTAATGTTACAAATAGCGATTCTGATTCTAATTTTAGCTTAGAAAGTTTGATAAAAAGTGTCAAAACTTTAACTATTCCTGTTCCTACACGAGCAGAGTCGTATAATTTATTTTTCCAATCGCTTGAAAGAGCTTTCAAAACCAAAAATGTCCCAGAACAATTCAAATCAGAGATCCTATTAAATATTTTAGGCGAAAAAGTTACCAACTTAATGATATATTTAAATGAAGATGAATTGTGTATGTATGACAAATTAAAAGAATTAGTGTTAAAAGAATTTCAGTCCACCCCACAAGAAGTTTTAAATAATTTCCGTAAAGCGAAAAAACGTCCAAACGAAAGCTATATCCAGTTTGCATCGCGACTTAGTGCAGCTTTTGATTATTATTGTCAATTAAGAAAGGTAAATGATTTTAAGGGAGTTTGTGAACTCATGGTTTCGGAAAAAATATTTGATTCATTAGATCGTGAACTACAAATTCATATTGGCGTGAAACAAGGAGAATCTTGGTATGTGCCATCAGATTTGGCCAGGCATTGCGATATTTATGTATCGTCAAAATTCAAAAATGATAGTAATGTGTTTTCACGACCGCAAATTGTAAACCATTCTCAAAAATATCGTAAAGAATACAGTCCACAAAAAGCTTTTGTATCGGAAGTTAAAACTCCGAAATGTGTAATTTGTAAATCTAATGAAAATCATTCCCTGAATGTATGTCCTGTGTTCAAAAATATGCTTGTTAATGAGAGAATAGAAGTCGTTAAAAATAAGCAATTATGTTTTAATTGTTTAAATCACCATAAAATTGCTAACTGTTATTCAAAATCCAGTTGCTCCATTTGCAAAAAACGACATAACACTCTTTTGCACTTGGGAAATACTCAAAGCGAAACTGAAACTCGCTCGCAAAATGCTAACGCGGGATTAAATCCAAGGTCAAATGTATTCGTTCCGCGAATTGAAAATCCTAGTCATAATTCTTCACAACTGACGAATGAGTCACCTGCGAACAGTACGCATTCATTCACTGCTACCAACTTAAATCTAAACAAAATGGTTTTATTAAGTACTGCAAATGTAATGATTCAAAATAATGGAGGAATGTTTATGAGTGCACGTGCGTTACTGGATGTTGGTAGTATGAGTCATTTCATTTCAAAACGTTTAGCCGATAAACTGAATTTGAAAAAAGAAGGACGAAACATTGTGGTTTCTGGACTAAATCAATCTTCTTCTGTTATTAACTGGATCGTAAAAACAAAAATTTCGAACGTTAGCGGAAGCTTTGAAAAGGGAATTGAGTTATTGGTAGTGCCGCATATAACAGATAGTATCCCCTCCAAACAATTTGACATTGATACGCTAGAATTAGATAGTTTCAATTTAGCGGATGTGAGTTTCAATGAACCTGGAGAGGTGGATATTTTATTAGGTGCCCAAATATTCTATGAACTTTTAAGATCGGGTCAAATTAGGTTTCCGGGAACAGACATTGTTTTTCAAAATACTGTGTTTGGGTTTGTTGCTACCGGAAGTGTTCCAATAGAAAACGAAACTACTGTTCATTGTGGGTTGGTAATAGAAGATTTGGATGCAAATTTAAGGAAATTTTGGGAAATTGAAGATGTTGAGGGGGATAAATTACAAAATGATGAGAGTTTAATATGTGAAGATCATTTCATGAAAACACATTTCAGAAATGACGATGGAAGCTATGTTGTTAAAATGCCGTTTAAAATAGACCCCCCATGTTTAGGCGAATCAAAACACATTGCTACTAAAAGATTTAATTCACTTTGGCAACGTTTGAAGAGAGAACCAGAGTATAGGCAACTATACAGCGAATTTTTAACTGAGTATGAGAATTTGGGGCATATGCAGGCAACTTGCGAAACTCCAAGGTACATTATGCCTCATCATGGCGTTTTTAGGCCAGAAAGTAGTACTACAAAATTACGCGTTGTTTTCAACGCATCAGAGGCAACGTCATCTGGACAATCGCTTAATGATAATTTGTATTCAGGATCTGTTGTCCAAGATGATTTGTTTGCTATTTTGTTGAGGTTTCGAAAACATTCTATAGTTTTCACCGCTGATATAAAAAAGATGTATCGTCAAATTTGGATGCATCCAGATCAGTGTGATTTACAATGTATTTTATGGAAGGATTTAGAGGAAGAGAAATTACGTGTATTTAAGTTGCTCACTGTTACCTACGGAACCAAATGCGCTCCTTACTTGGCGACCAGAGTACTAAAACAAATATGCTGTGATGAGCAGAACAACTATCCTTTAGCCGCTGCTGCTGGCAAAGATTTTTACGTCGATGATATACTCAGTGGTACCGAGGATTTATCTTCTGCCATTGAACTACAAGACCAGTTAATACATTTGTTAAAATCAGCTGGTATGGAGCTTCACAAATGGAGCTCAAATAATCCTGTTTTGTTACAAAATGTACCAACGTCGGACCGAGAATACAATTTCGATAACCCCAACTCAGCAACTTTAAAAACTTTGGGATTACAATTCAATCCTGAAAAGGATACATTTAGTTTTAGTGTTCAAAAAATTGTGAGACCTGCAACAAAAAGAACAATGCTATCGGACATATCCAGATTGTTTGATCCTTTAGGTCTCTTAGGACCTTTGATAATCACAGCGAAGGTGTTCTTGCAGAAGTTGTGGATTTTGAGAATTGATTGGGACGATGAAGTTCCCTTACACTTAAATAGAGAGTGGGAAAAATTTAGTTCTGAATTGAGTCAATTGAAAAATCTAAACATAGATCGTCATGTGTTATGTTCTGAAGTTCTGAAAGTAGACCTGATAGGCTTCGGAGATGCTTCGAAAAATGCATATGGTTGTGCTGTCTACACCAGGTCTTTGTCAAGGTCTGGTGAAATAAAGGTGTCACTCTTATGCAGCAAATCTCGAGTGGCTCCCATCAAAGAAATTAGTATCCCACGTTTGGAGCTGTGTGCAGCGGATCTGCTTTCCAAGCTTACCGTTAAGGTTCTGTCATCCTTGCAACTAGACATTGATGGAGTACATTTGTACTCGGACTCCACTGTGGTGCTTGCTTGGATCAAAACTCCACCAACATTGTTGAAAACTTTTGTGGCTAATCGAGTCGCTAGGATTCAAGAGTATACTAAGAACTTCCAATGGCATTATGTAAATACTGCTGAGAATCCTGCGGACTTGATATCACGAGGAGTTTTCCCTTCAAAGATCCAACAGTTGGACATTTGGTGGAATGGACCGTCTTTTCTTTCATCTAGTAGCTGTCCAAACTTCAATGACGATCCTGGTGTCTCAGATGATGAATATCTTCTTGAGGTGAAAAGAACTGCAAGGAACTCTGAACTGAATAATGATCCTATGATTAATCTTTCCATTTGTAATACTCCTAGTTTTTTACAGTGCATATTAGATATAAGTAATAATTATAGTAAAATTGTTCGTATTTTAAGTTATGTTTTCAGGTTTGTCAAGAATCTAAAAGAAGCAGTGAAGACGACAGGCCCACTGAATGCTGAGGAATTGAACTATGCAGAGACATTTTTAATTAAAAATGTCCAAATCCAAGAGTTTGCCAAAGACGTCAGTAGTCTCCAAAAACACCACTGTGTGCCTCCTGGTAGTAAATTAAAAACTTTGAATCCTTTCTTGGATTCTAAAGGATTGTTAAGAGTCGGAGGACGGTTGGATAATAGTAATTTTAATTTTAATAAAAAGCATCAAATAATTTTGCCAAAAAGCCATAGATTAACTTTAATTATAATAGAACATTTTCACAATAAATATTTACATGTTGGTGCTTCTTCCTTGCTATATCTGGTTAGAGAGAAATTTTGGCCTCTAAATGGACGTAATAGCTGCAGAAAAATCGTTCATCAATGTATCATTTGTTTCAAAGCCCAACCAATTGCACCTTCTCAAATCATGGGCAATTTGCCCAAGGAAAGAGTGTCTCCAGATTTTGCTTTTAATTGTGCTGGTGCCGATTTCTGTGGGCCGTTTTATATTAAGAATAAAGCTCAGCGTAAAGGTGCTTTACAAAAAATTTATATTTGTATTTTTGTATGTTTTTGTTTTAAAGCTGTTCATATAGAAATTGTTTCAGATTTGACTTCTGATTCCTTTATATCGACTTTAAAACGATTCATGGCTCGAAGAGGTAAATGTGCGAAACTATTTTCAGATAATGCTAAGAATTTTGTAGGAGCTAATAGAGAAATTAAAAAACTTCATGAAATGGTTAGCAAACCAGATGAAAAGCTGGCAGGCTATTTAGCTGCAGAAGGCATTGAGTGGAAATTTATTCCACCTAGATCCCCACACTTTGGCGGTCTTTGGGAGGCAGCTATAAAGTCATTTAAATACCATTTAAAAAGAGTTGTTAAGGGAATAAACTTAACTTATGAAGAGTTCTTAACGAGATAATGAGGGGTGCAAATTGAGGGAATTTTGAATTCTCGTCCACTTTGCCCCTTGTCAGCTAACGAGGACGATTTTGAGGTTCTTACTCCTGCACATTTTTTAATAAATAGGTCTTTAACCTCTTTGAGTGAGCCTGATTTGACAAATTTAAAAGAAAGTCATCTCAAGAAATGGCAAAAGGTAACTAGACTTGTACAATATATGTGGAAATTTTGGCATCGTAATTATTTAAGTCAATTACAACAGAGATCTAAATGGATGTTTGACAAAAATAATGTAAAATTAGGAGATTTAGTGTTATTAATTGAAGATAATTTGCCTTGTTATAAATGGGCTATGGGTAGAATAATTAAAATTTATTATGGCGATGATAAGAAAATTCGTGTTGTTAAGATTAAAACACAGTCTAGTGTTTGTAAAAGAGCCATTTCTAAAATTTGTGTATTGCCTATGGAACATAATTAATTTGTAATATTTGATGTTGAAATTTGTAAGGTTTGATTCTTATTTCTTAGAGATATTTATTATTATGTATATTGTGTATTTTTTACTAGCTTTGTGTAAAAGTTGTAATATTGTTTATGTTATTGAACATTGTAATGTCTTGAAACCTTGGGGTTTCAAGGTGGGGAGTATGTTACAGCTTCACGCCGATAGATGGCGTATCTGTCGAGTACAAAGTTCTGTTAATTCCTTTTTTGTATCAGAACGTAGAGTGTGTAAGAACGATTCTGTGAGGAGACGAGGCATCTAACTGTGAGAGGTGTCCTAATCTGTAACAGTCTACATGAAGTGGCACAAAAAATGTGTCCGAAAATAAAATGGTGTTCACCAGAAAGAAATGAGTAATTATTTGTAGAGAATTACAATCATAAAAATTAAGAATTAGCTCTAAAAATTATTTTTTTTTAAATACATAATACTCTCGAAATTTAATGTATATATTATAGCAAAATTTACTCGAAATTTCAAATTTATCAAACTGAACACGAATATGGATCTAGAGATGCATAATCCACGATTTTTTGAATAACAAATAATATTGCTATTGTTATTTTTAAATATGCGTTCCAAATATCTGTTATTTCAATCATATTATTAATTAAAAATTATTACTTAATATTAAATATAAAATTTATTAATTGTAATTAATACTTAATATGCTAATTTAATTAACGTGTGATTGAATTAATTTATCTGTTTCAGCTTACTTCTTAAATATTATTTTTTTTTCTCAAAATTATTTATTTAATTTATTTATTAAGAGTGAACCATTTTCTGGAAAAGATGAGTTAAAAATATATGTCATTTCTTTAAAATGTTTACTTTAGTTCTATATTCTACCAATAGATTGCGCCAGCAGTATACAGAGTACATGTAATCAAAGTCAATCATGTCACGAACAATTAAAAATGATCTGTATGGAATAGCGCATCATCAAATACGAATATCGGTCACTCCCGTAAAGTGGAGCGGTGACTTCGCACTTTCCTGTGAAATCACCACTCCGATAAATTTCAGTGATATGCAATTCAATGATACGATACGATAATTCCAATAACCAGTCCGTTCACTTTTCAATCCAATCACATATTTCTTCCATTGGACCAATCCAATCACAGCGCTTCCATTGGACAGATCGTTTCGATTCTTAATTTCCAGTAAAGTCACTGCTCCGGCAAATTTCAGTGATATCGTATCGATTGTTACTTTCTATCGTGATCCAAAACCTGTAATCGAAATATCATCAGTAAGATCGTATCAAGGATTTGAATCACACCCCTCTTTGAAAAGTATTGATCACTTGTATTTGTGACTTTTTGATATTGGTTACGTAATAACCGCTCTGAAAATATTCGTCATCCCTGTATGGATCAAGTTTGATTGCCGAGAATATTAACTAATTATTGGTATTTATGAATATTTTTTTTATTGAAAACATTGCCTGATAATAATAATATAAAAATATAAAAAGTTTTGATAAAAAGAATCTAAAAGTTCGTTTTAATTTTTCAAAAGACAATACGGTCGATTATAGTGTGTTTGGTTTGCCCACCTCTTTTTAATTATTATTATTAAGTAGCCTCGAGCCCAAACGCGGTGCTCAAGGTTTATTATCATTTCACGCCAAACACGCCAGTGTGCTCGTTATTACTCTCGTCGTAAGGTAAATATTTGTTCTTGTGCAGTTTTGGCTGAATTTGAAAATTCTAAAACACGAGTTTGGAATAAAAAGCTGCCTTTATTTGTGGTATGCTTTTGCTTTTACTTCTGGAAATTGCTGATCAATTGCCATAGTTTAAATTTGAAAGCATTTTTTTGAAAGGTGACGGACAGTAAATGTATATTTATTTTGGCTTCTTCAAGTTGCTAAACATTTGCCATATTGTAAATTCCTCCTTACTGTAAAGGTTTTCTATTAAATTTTAAAATATGAACTCTAATTGTTCCATCTGCCATGAACCATTTAAACCCGCAATTGCTATGGTTACCACCCTGTGTGGGCACATCTTCCATTTCAGTTGTATAAGTAATTGGCTTGAACACTGCGGCGTAAACGGATCTTGCCCAGAATGCAGGAGAAAAGTTGATAAACAAAGTCTCATCACACTTTTCTTTAACTGGGATGATAATAACGTAGAAGATGAATTAAGAAAACAACTGCATGAAATGTACTTAGAAATAAAGGAACTCCAGACATCTAATGATTTATTAAAGAGGTCTTTGAATGAATTAAATAAGGACGTAGAAAATTCTCATAAAGACATGGAAAGCTTGAGACTTTTAAATCGTTTTGCTCTTTCTGATAAAGAAGATTGTGAAAGGAAAATAGAGACATTATTGGATTGTCAAAGAAAATATTGCGAGGATATCCAGAATTTTCAGATAATTTGTACTCATCTTGAAGAAAAAAACAAAATTTTGCATCAAAACGAGGAGGCATTTATTGAAGAGATTCTTATTATAAAAAGGGAAAATGAAAAGCTAGGCCGTATTAAAGCTGAATATGAAGAGTTATGGCAATTATTTGATAAATTAGAGTTTACGGGGGAATATATCAACTATCTTAAGAAAATTGTTTTCTCAAATGTTGATGACGTAAATTTAGCTTTAAATGGATGTAGTGAAGAAGAGAAATTAAATAAAATAGCTTTATATTGTTCAGAAATAAAGCGAGGGAATTCTGTTTTGATGGAACAGAAAGCACATTTACAAAATATATCAGCTCTATCACGTTAAAAGCTCTATCACGTTCTTCTCCTACCCTGATTACCATTTTAAAAAATGCAGCAGATTTGACAAGTTTACTAACATTCCAGGAAATAAGAGACTGAATGTTTCAAAAGTATTTCCTTATTTTCCTGATTGCCAGGAATAGAGAAAATTCAAAAGACAGAGAAATCCACAGCACGGATGCTTTTAATGCTGTAATTACTTTTGTTGCTAGACATATTATTGTGGACAGTGAAATGAGGAAAATACCATTCAGAAAGAAAACTATGTAATTTTAGAAGACATTATAATGTTAATATATTATAATGTTTTATGCAATAATTTTATTTGTTAGAGGTATGGTCATCACATGCTGATGTTCAGCAGAGTACTGTAAAATGTATAAAGGTAATTAGAGGTAAATTATATACTTGTTTTTAAAGAATTTGTATGGTAAATAATTTTTTGAAGATTTAAAACAAAGCTTTAGAGTCATGGATCTTTTATGAGAGTGCAAATTTAATCATTTATTTTAATACTTTTTAAATATTTATTTGCATTCCTTTAAAATATTTTTACTTTATTTTTTAAAAAATGAAAAATGGTTCTAATGTGGATATGTTAAAAAAAATTAGAAGAGTATAGAAAATAAGCATACAAACATTATATATAACTTAATTTTAAATTGGTATTTTATAAATTTTCCTAAATTTTTTTAAGTTATCAATTGAGAAATGCACATTTCTATAGATTCTTCAAGAATAATTTACTAAATAGTTGAAAACATATCATTAAACTTGCTGGAAGTAGCATTTATATATCTATTCTCTAAACAATCTGCTTTCAAATTTTTTGTAATGATTCTGAAGTTTAAAATTTTATTCAAAAAGCTTCATTAGTATTTTCTCTTGCATATAATGTGCATTGGAGCATTATAAATTTTATTAGTGTAAATAAGGCTACAAAATATTTTTCTATTAAAAATGGGTTAAAGAATGAAAATTTTTTTATAACTCCTGCTATAGCTGAACGAAACGAGTAATTCTCTATCAGTTATGTCTAGATCTTTAAAAAATGTATGAAATTAATACTTTTAACTTAAAAATTAACCATTTTTATATTTGATAATATTTTTACCCAAATAATTGTAGGAAATTTTAATCAGTCAGTTAGTGAACTTGATTCCTGTTAAGAGAAATATTATTTTGTGGAATTTTTACGAATAAATTTTTTTTTTCTATTTTCTTCCGATTATATATCAATATTTCAAATAACTTGTATTTTATAAGATTAATAGAACTTGGCGTTTCTGAACAAATTTAAATGTGAATTTTAATCGTAAGTTTTTGATTTTTCATGTTTGCAAATAATTAGTAATTTGTATATGTATAAATTTGGGTTTATTCGTATCTTCATGTAAGTAAGACTTTAACTGTTCTAAAAACTAAACTAAAAAAAGGCATTGTTTCACATCTTGAAAATTTGGTTTTATTTATTTACAATATTCTTGTAAACCTGTATATTGAAAAGTTGTAAAATGATATTCTTTTTTTTTATTTTTAGTATTATATGAATATTTTAAGAGAATTTTCAGAAAATTAAAATTCTTTGTTTTATTCATAATCTTAAGACTTAAGCTGACATATATGAACCATCTCAAGTACGACTTATTGTAATAAGTTTTTTTTCTTCTTTTTGGTAAATGTGAATATGCTTTTTTTTTTTTTTTCACTCATTTCATATAAACTAGGAACATCTTAAAAACTGAAATTAAGAAATAAAGTTTTTCAGACTATTGTGATTTTATGCGAAAATTTCAAATGAGATTTGAGAACTTATGATGAAATATAAAATTCATCACTTAGAGGAAATTAGAGTTCGCTTTGTTTTGGAATGAGTTTTCATAATATTCACTTTTTGTAAAATATGAAATGTTTTATATTGTTGCTTGCCTTACTTATTATTATTGATAAAAAAAAGCTTTTGTAAAAAGTTAATAAATACATATTCCAGGGAAACTACAGACTATAGTATTATAAAAGTGGAAGAATATTTTAAGATGATGAATGATGTTTTTCCTTTTTTCGATTAACAAATTAAAAACTGGAACAATATGATCCAGTATTTGCTATATTCATTTTTCTCTCTTTTAAGATAAAGTTTATTTTGTACTCATTAATCAAAATTGATTATGAAAGAAGATTAAGCATTTATTCAGTTTTGTCTTTTTATGTACACCTTTGTAAACTTTGATATGTTTAATATTTTAATAACTACACAATAGTGAAATGATCATTCTGAAGATGCTATAATTGAACTGAACCATGGATAAAGGAATGAAATGTTTAAAAAATTTTGGTGAATATATATATATATGTATATAATTCAGTATTTAAAAAAAATTTTATCTTTGAAATTTTGATATTTTTTCATATGTGTACACTAAAAATGGTTGCAACAGATGAAAAAACTATTGCTACTAGAATAGATGTTCTGTATGTGTTTAATGTTTATGCAATTGTATTTATATATGTAATCTTATTTGTTCAATTAATTTGTCATGTTTCTAAATGCTATGCAATAAATAGAGAAAGGGAACTATAATCAGAGCTGTTTCAGTGTAAACCTGTAATTGAAATTCTGTAAAATGGTATTCTGTGTATTATTATTATTATTATTAGTAGTAGTAGTATTAATTGAATATTTCAACTGATGCTTGCAAAAATTAAAACTTTGGTTTTATTCTTTCTTTAAAGATTTAAACTGATATATGTGAGCAATCTCAAGTGGGAATTTTTATTTCATATACATGAATGCTTATTTTTTCATTTTCTTCATAAAGATTTGGAATATCATAAATTTTGGAAAACTATTTGTAAAAAAAAAAATCATTGTTTCATTTCGTGAAAACTTTTTTGTATTATTTTGTTTATATGTGAATATTTCAAATGATATTTGAGATGAAATGAAAATGTCATTATTTTTAGAAGGAAATTAGAGTTTGTTTCCTTTTGAAATTAGTTTTCATTATATTGACTTATTGTAAAATATGAAATGCTTTATTATTATTGATAAAAAAAGATGTTGTAAAAAATAAATTTATTTGTCATAAAAAATTACTGGGTAAAATAATATAGAAGTGGAAGAATATTGTGACCAATATATTAAAATCAGTTATTGCATATTAAACCATGATACATATGTTAATCCTTTTTATTAAAAAATATGGTTATTTAACCAATTATAAATTTACATGATATGAATTCATGTTTATTATATTAAATTTTTAAGATGGATTTTCATTAACCAGAATTAATTTAGATAGTGAATTAAACACTTAACTTATCATTTTATGTATATCTTTGCGAATTTTGATGTGTAATTTATAAAGTGAAATGATCATTTGTAAAATCCTGTAGCAAATGTGAGCAGTGGAATGAAATATTTCAAATATATTTAGTGATGTAATTTTCCTGCTTTTCAATTCAGCGCTTTTTATTTTGTTTTCTGAAATGTAGATACTGTTTCTATGCATTTATCTAAAATGACCTCAACAGCTGAAAAAACTGTTGCTATCAAAGTAGCAATTTATTGCGTGTATTTTTCTTTAAAAGATAGGATATAAGAATTTTTTATCTTGCATATATTTACTTTTAAGGTCATGTTCATTTATTAATTTTTAATATTATTTGACTTTGAATATTTTTTTTAAAATCTTAAAAAGATGTGATTGGAATTATGGATACGGTTTCTATGTGTTACCAAAAATTACATCAACAGATGAAAAAAACTGTTGCTAGCAATTCGTTGCATGTATTTTTCTTTAAATGATATGAACATTTTTGTTAGGAAACTGAATATATACAAAATGTTTCTTTGTTGTAAGAAAAATTATATTTCTATCTTCTTACTTATTTGTAAATGTATTTTTGTAATGTTGATAAATATTTTGTTAGAAGAGTTTCTTCCCATATTTTTCCTCATATAATCAGTATTTTTTTGTTTTTGTTTTTTTGCATTCATTTTCTTTTAAAGTTAAATATTTCAAAAAATTGTATTGTTTTCATTTTAATAAATTAATAGAAAGCAAATGTTATTTTGTGATTATCAGCTGCCTCTGTAATTATAATATTTCCTATATTTTTTTAGATATTATCATTGTATTCACATATACATAGTTTTTTTTTTTTTTCTTTTCCTTGCATACCTTGTTATTAAGTATACTTCTATCTATCAAATTTTTCAAATTCAAAATCAGTATTTTTAACATATAGATGTAATTCTTTTTTCATTGGCATATTTGATATAGAAGTGCTTTATATGATGCATTCTCATCTCTGCATTTGTTTTGAAAGATTTGAGTTTAGCTTTACTGAAAAATTTCTATTGTGTGGTTACACTATATATATTGTCTATACAAATAATTTTATTGTCTCTGTAATTAGTTTTTATTGCTGAAATAAGATTTACATCAGTGCCATAGCCGAAGATTTAGAGCCCCTTTGCAACAGATAACAGGGCCCACCACTCTAACTACTTTTCTTTCTTAATTAATTTTCTTCATAAAATTTTTTTGATAAATATCTTGTTGGTGTATTCTTTTTTTAATCTTTTTGGTCAAAAAGAATACAATATCCAAAGCTATTTGGTATCACATAAAAGAAAATATGTAATGTAATTAAGGTAAAATGTTTGGTAACAAATTACTGAATATGTAATTTGGTTATTTTAGTGAAGAACAAGGATAGAGGTTCTATCAAGATATCAAAATATAAATGTAAAAAATCAAATATTAATACATTAATTCTATAAAGATACTACAGATATTAATGCAAATGGAACACACATATGATGACAGATTACTGTTGAAATCTCCAGTGCTAATTTTTTAAGGCACATACAAGAAAATAATATAAGAGGAGTCTTCATGAATTAATTGGACTAATTTATTTAGTTTTCGGTTTATTGGAAATCATGCAACATCATATTTTTTAGTATAGCATTATTTCTGATCTATTTTCATTTCTTGCAATTTATTAATTTATTTCATTCATGAATGTTGTCATAATTTTTAATTAACTTACGTTTGATACTGATTTCATGCATAGATTGATTTATTTTCTGATAAATATGTAATGATATTTCTTAATTTAATTTAAATCTTAATTAATTTTTTTAATTTACCAACATTACTTTAATCTAAAATATTCTTTTATTTCCTGATCTCTTTTTTAAAATCCCATTTTTTTAAATTTAATTATTTCCAACATGAGCTCTATAAAAGTGTGATGTTTTTAGTTTCTCATGCTCCTAGCGATGAGTTAAAAATTCCTATTCCTAACACCTTGACATAACTTCAAAGATATATAAGATTCCCATTTGTTACTCGACACATGTCAAAGAAATCCCTGAAAGTATATCTCATTAAAATCGCTAAGGGAAAAACATCTTACACTTTGCTCTTTTACTCTGCTGCGAATAGATGTGCTTCGCCTTTGCCTCTGTGTACAAACCATATCTCCCCTAAAAAAATAAATTGAATTTTAATTCCAAATTTGTTTTCCTTTAAGCCTTGCTTGTAATTACACACTTGTAAAATTATGTAACAACAAAATGATTTGACAGGATTAGTTATATCTTAAAGAAAATCTTAAAATTAATAATAAAATTTCCTTGCAAATGGTAAATTAAATCAATCTCTACAGTGAACCACTTCAATGAGTATGCAATGACTTGCCACGTAATTTCCATATAGATGGCGAAGCACTGATTCCATGTTTGCTACATCTGTATGGCATATGTTCTCAATTCGTCTATTTTTTTGATGTCTCTCGTCTACAGTGCTCCATGCATTTCCATGTCATCGTTTGTGGAAAAGTTCCCTCCATTCCTGTATTTACATAACCTTCCGAGGAAATGTTGACATCACTTATATATCCCCCCTCATCACATTAATTTGTATTTCTGCTGATGAATTCAAATTAAAATGTACATCAGTAAATGTGTATTTCTCTCCTTAAAGTTGCTCTAATTTTGTTGTTTTCCTGTGATTGGGTTGATTTAAGTGCTCATGAATTCCAATAATTTGAAAGAAAACAAAAAATGCTGGTGTTCTCAACAAGGGAAGGGTATTATTAAATTCATAAAATAATATCTTTATTTCCTTTCATCTGTCAATATTTATGTTGCTTCGTTGATTTTATATTGAATTGCATATTTATATTATAATAGTAAATAATCTTTTTAAATTATTATTTTTGAAATATTGTGAGTTTCAAAATCTTTTAGCAAATCCATAATTGATTTTTTTTATTGCATATGAAATTCTAAAATATTTTTCAGTTAGAATTTATATTAATGTCTTTAAAATCTCTAAATATATTCTCTAAATATTTTGCAGTGATATGATTGTATATATCATTTTCTTTCATTTATTAAATAATTAGGAATTTCAATAATAAATAAAATACAAAAAATGATATGTTTGAAGAAAACTTTAGTTTTCAATTGTATATTAACCACATGCTAACAATTAATTGCCAAGGATCATTGCTCATAAATTCTTTCATAATTAAATCTTGACTCTATTCATCAACAGCATGCAGTTAATATCCAAATACTTAATTTATATGTGTAGTTTATTCAATAATTTGTAAATAAATTATTTTTTTTTATATATTATGCAGTTTTACACTATAGTTATCATAACATTATTTTGGATTTATTTAAAAAAAAGGCATCTTTTATTTTTTTATGAATAATAAATATAAAAGTTATTTAAAGGCTGTTTATAACATATATAGTTATTTGTCTTATAATAAAAATGTGAATACAGATCTTGAAAATTTTAATATTAAAATTTGAAATGGTTCCCAGGAAGAAAGATTGACAATAAATGTGACTATTTTAACATATTTATCACATATATTTTGTAAATAAGATTCAGATTTATATGTAATTTTACAGTTTTTTTGTGTATAGTTTTACATGGCTAGTATGATTTTTAATAGCCAATCTAATCTTGCAAAATTTTCTATAATGATTATTATATTGTATGGGTTTAAAGAAACTTGCTAGAAACTCACTGTATGCATTATAGGAAACATCTAGTTCATCCCTACTTATTTTACACAAATTCGAAAAGGAGATTTTAGAATCAGTCAAATAAATAACTCAATTTGCTAATTGAGTTATCTTTGAGTCTTTAAAATAGCTCAGACTCAAATTTTATATGAATCTTTTCTGTTTTTAGATTAATTTTAACAATAATTATGTCTTAATTTTCAATGAATTCTAATTTTATTTTTGCATAGCATTGTGAGAAATAAAAAACAATATTTATAATTTAGTTTTCCATTTTATTTTAAGCTGTTTTATTTATGACAATTTTTAATGATACATTATTTCCTCTTGCTTCATCGAGTGTAAAGCATTGTAATTAGGTCATTTTATAATAATTTTAATAAAAAACTTTCTTTTATTGTTAAGTTGTGATGTTATGTTTACATTTACTTTAACAGCATTTATGTACTTTTCAGTGCCCTGTGGCTTTATTTATACATAATATTATTCAATCTAAAGATCAATATTTAGTTTTGTTTACCTCCAATCATTCATAACAAATTTATTAGTTATTATGTAAATTTCTTTCTAATTCAACAAATATAATATATAATAGTTACCTGATTGACAATGATTTTATAAAAAAGTCATCTTCTGTCTTTAGATTTTAAGTTACAATACTAGATTTTGAGCTACTTATTTATTTTTCATTTGGTTTCTATAATATTATTTTGTCTGTGTTTTTTCAGTGATTATATCTCTGTTTTCTAAATATCTCATGTTCAAAAATGGATACAGTATTGCAGTATTGATGTTTGATAATATTCAACGTGAAAATATTGGATAAGAAAGTGGAAGATTTGCTAAGGAAGAAAATCCAGCTGGCATCCGTGGCAAACTAGATGATCTGTTCATCTGTGATAGCAGTTATTTGCATGCATCGCAGCTGTGATAGATCTTCTTGAATGGATATGCCAATAAATTATTCACATGTATCTTAGTGTAATATTGATTTTCATATTATATTGAGATCTGTGATCCGCCTTCCCAAATAACTCTTTTAAAAAATTTTAAATAGTAGCTTGATTATTAATACTTTTATGTGTATATTCAGTTTTGATATATTTACAATAGAAAATTGAAATGCTATTATTTCATTCTTTAAAACTAAATAAAAAAATGTCATGTATGTAAATATTTTGAGCTACACCTGCAAATTTGTTAACATTTTTAAAAAAATTTCTATTTTTAAATTGAGGTTATTTAATTTCTATTATATGGATTTTAAATGTATTTTTATTTCTTATATAAATTGATATTTTCAAAAAATAGAATAAATGCCATAATTCTGCGATGATTATAAATGCATTTTAACATTGAGTACTAAGAAAACGAATTTTTTTTTATTTTTATTATTAAATAGAATTCACAATGAGAAGGTATAGCTTTCGAAAGATAAAAAATATAAATACTGCTTACTGATACACGTTTCTCCCTTTGCTTTCCATGTAGAAGAACTTAAATGATTATCCTACTTTATATAGTATAAAAGTAATCCTGAAATCCTAACTTAATTTCATGGTCATCTACTCCAATTTAATTCCTCTCCCTTTCAATATGGGTTTCCTGTTACTTTCTTTATTAATATTCTTATCTTTTATTTTCTACGGATTAAGTACCACAGTGTAAAATTATTACTAAAATTTCGTCTTTCTCAGCTGATTATCTGTTTCTGTAGTTGGAGGGCTAAATTATTACTTTTAATATGAAAGGTGAACAACTGGTCACCGAAGGCGGTTAGTTTCTTTTAAGCTAAAAGAATATCTATCAGTCTTTTGTTTATTTAATGAAAAGGCTTAATTTTGAATAATATTTACCTCAAACGTCGAACTCTGATGCTATAGTGTGATTCTTCTTTTCTGCTTGAATCAAAGATGCCAATGATGAAGGGATTCACCCCCCACCCACCTTTCCATCGAAAATGTCATTACTGAAGGCGAATACCTCCATTTTAAAAATGTCAGATCACTTAAATTGATGAGAATAATAATAATATTTTTTTTCTTCTAAATTAATAGAAACATTCTAAATTCAATGGGTTATAAATGGTGATTGAATATTTAAGTAAAGATTCTTTGTTTGTTTTTCATTTATTTTCTTCCGGATTGAAATCTAACGGAGATCCATACCGAATCTGTAATGCAAGTTGAAAGAGACCGTTTTTTTTTTTTTTTTCTTTTCTAAAATAGTTGAGAACTGTTTGTGGAATAGTATGATTCAGTTGTCTCCGTTATTTATTTACCCACCTTTATTTATTCACCAAAGAAATATGGACAAATTTTCGCAGTTTAAAATAAGAAAAGTGACATTTTGATATTTTTATGTTTTTCGATATCAGTTTCTATGTTTGTTAAATTTTATTTTCAGTTTTTTTTTTTTTTTTAGTATTATATCAAAAGTATAAATTTATTGCGACTTAATATGCACTTTTGTACCTCCCTCTAAAATTGAATTTAATTTTGTTTGTTATTTCAAATTAATATTTCTTTATCAGAAGATATGCTAGATTAAAGAATATGCCATTCGAGTTATTGAATGGCATATTCTTTAATCTAGCATATCGAACGTCGAACTCTGATGCTATAGTGTGATTCTTCTTTTCTGCTTGAATCAAAGATGCCAATGATGAAGGGATTCACCCCCCACCCACCTTTCCACCGAAAATGTCATTACTGAAGGCGAATACCTCCATTTTAAAAATGTCAGATCACTTAAATTGATGAGAATAATAATAATATTTTTTTTTCTTCTAAATTAATAGAAACATTCTAAATTCAATGGGTTATAAATGGTGATTGAATATTTAAGTAAAGATTCTTTGTTTGTTTTTCATTTAGTTTTCTTCCGGATTGAAATCTAACGGAGATCCATACCGAATCTGTAATGCAAGTTGAAAGAGACCGTTTTTTTTTTTTTTTTTTTTTTTTTTTTTTCTTTTCTAAAATAGTTGAGAACTGTTTGTGGAATAGTATGATTCAGTTGTCTCCGTTATTTATTCACCCACCTTTATTTATTCACCAAAGAAATATGGACAAATTTTCGCAGTTTAAAATAAGAAAAGTGACATTTTGATATTTTTATGTTTTTCGATATCAGTTTCTATGTTTGTTAAATTTTATTTTCAGTTTTTTTTTTAGTATTATATCAAAAGTATAAATTTATTGCGACTTAATATGCACTTTTGTACCTCCCTCTAAAATTGAATTTAATTTTGTTTGTTATTTCAAATTAATATTTCTTTATCAGAAGATATGCTAGATTAAAGAATATGCCATTCGGGTTATTGAAAGCTGACATTGTTTATTTCAGCTCGAAGTTCAGAAAGGATATAAAAATTCCCCATAATAGTTATCTGTTTATAATAAAATTTATTATAATTCATAAAAGAATTAACTGATTTATGAAGTCAAGCCCATTTTTACTTACTAGAAAAACGAAGTATGCAAATAAAAAGTATTGTAATCGTCAAGAATCCGACTCGAAATTTTAACTAATCTCAATATCTTAGTTTTAATTAATTTCCTGAGTCCATAAAGCACAATTTGGAAACTATGTCTGTTCATAAGTCTGTGAACACCATAACTCAAAAGCATCTTTAGCAAGACAAATTGAAATTTGGTTGCATGTTCTTTCAACAAATTTGAAGATTTCTATCAAATCGATTGATGAATGAAATCCATTGATGTGAAGTCTGTCTATTTGGCTATTCGAATAAAAATGAATAGGATAGACAGTAAATAGCTATACGAATAAAATCGGTATAAAAATTTAACATTTAAATTAGGTACTTATCGAATTTTGAATTAAATCCGTCAAAGAGTAGAATGTTAGTTGGTCCGTACGCGATAAGATAAAAACACAACGAGTTAGATAAATGAAATTTAACATATAATCGTGATATTAAAAATGCATTCTGTGTTAAATTTTGATTTCAATTGGTTGAAAAAAAGGGCATTCGCAATACATATTTGGTTTTCTTCACTGTACTGTGAAGCACAAAAGTCATATGCCATTGTCTAAAAATAAAAATCTGTGCATTTTTGGCGTTGACGGTATTGTCCAATGCCCATGATTTTATTTGGGGAGGGAGGTGATGTCTTTATTAGAGAGTATATTCGAAAGTTATACTTATTCATTGGACTATTTTTGTACAGTAATTTTCGTATTTCGAATATTCAACTGTACATAATTAGACTGATTTTATATAGAAGAAACCCGTCATTCGAAATAATATATCTACTTTGAACAATGAATTGCCTTGCGGTTTTTCAACAACGAGCTTGCATTTTCTTTCAGCCTAAGAGTTTTACTCAAGCGTATTTAAATTTTTTAGCATGAAGCATTTCGCTGATTGATTTTTTGGGGCAATTTTTTTTTTCTTTCAGTACAACAAATTTTAAATTTTACATTATAACTTAGTGAATAAATTTTTAAAGAAAAGTTTCATATTATGCTTTCAAACATTTTTGTTTGGTTTTAATGCGTTGAAACGAAAACTGACATTAATACCCCATTTTAAAAACATTATTTTTCATCTAATTTTACTAAGAATTCACTTTTAAATTATTAATAAAAATTATTTTGCCAAATTTAAATAACAAATCATATATTACCATAAAAGAATTTTGTTATTTGTCAAATGCGATTCAATAATAGAGATGATAAAGTTTTAAATCTTCATTTCATACCGAAATAACGGAACCTACTAAGCAATCAATAACAAATAACACTTTTTGAAACATTTTATTCATTTCGAAAATAATATTTCTTACGACATTCGGCTTAAAATTTTACTGTAATTATCTTCAGTATTGCATCTTCAGAATAAACCATTATTGTTATTGATTTTTTAGCGTTGAATTTTTCATTATAAAACACGATTTGGAATTTTCTGAAGCAATACTAAGAATTATTTTTTTCTTAGAATTTTAAATAAATTTTTAAAGAAGTTTATACATTATATTTCTAAAAAGTTATCCATTCTTATTTTGAACTAAATCATTAAAAAGGAATTTTGGATATATTCCAAAAACATCTTTAACTTGCAACTTATTTTTACTAATCTCTTAATCTACTTAATCATTAAGTAGATTACTAATCTACTAGTAGATTAAATCTACTAGAAGATTAAATAGATTTACTAATCTACTTAATTTTCTTATTTTATAACTTTTAAAATTTTGTCAAACCAAGAGATTATGTCATATATTATGTTTACAAAATTTCATTTATATCAAAACAATTCTATAGACGAGATAACAAATTTTTAAATCTTCATTTAATGCTGAATACAAAAGTGTGCTAAATAAAATTCGGAATTAAAATATATTTTGAAAATACATTTTGCGAGCTTTCAACTTAAAAATTTACTTTAGTTCGTCATAAGCATTACTTTTTTAGTATAAATCGTTATGCTTTTTGAATTTTGCATATTGAATTTCTGAAAAAGTAATCTGAAGTTTTCTATAATATTATTACGATAAGTTTTTGGTCTAAAGCTTCATATTAAATTTCCAACAATTTATTCCAATCCAGTATAATCTAATTTTTTCCAAAATAATTCTCGCTAGTTTCAGTTCATATTCTTTATTGAGATACATGGAAGATAAGCTAAAATATCTTTGTTTTGGTCATTCATCAATTTCTCTTGACAAATTATCATCACTTTCATTAGAAGCAAGGAAAATTGTTTTAATATCTTCTTTAGTGATTTCATGCTTTCTTTTATTCATAATGCAAAAATTACTTCGATAACTTCAAAAATAGATTCAAAATACGTAAAATATAAAGTAACAATTCACGACTAAATAAAAATTTTCAGAATAGCACTTGAATAATGAATTTAGAATTTTTTTTCTTATATGTAATCATAAATATATATATATATATATATATATATATATATATATATATATATATATATATATATATAATCAAAATATAAGCATTATGAAATTAAATTTAAATTATTTCGGAAACGAAACTAAAAAAATTATTTCGGAATCAAACAAAAACAAATTAAAAACTGCATTTATTTGGTTTAATTTTGATTCAATTTTTTTTCCTTTTAACTTGGTATTTATTACTGTTACTAAGAGGTATTTATTATTGAGAGACTATAGTCTGTCTCTCTATATACATAAATCGCGGCAGTTTGAAGTTTTTCGGGTCTGCCTTATATGAAACCGATAGTTTCTATTGAGCATCAAAACTTCCGATAGCCCTTTTATAGAATAAGAAGATTACTTCCTTCCGCAAGAACAGTATTCACAATACATCTCATGAGAAAACTGCTTTGTAATTTGCCGCAGTGATAACCCAATAGTTTGCTATTATATCCTTACACAGCCTGAAAAGTGTGCCTGGCATTTATAGGGAAAATAAAGGTGTTGGTATTCTTACATATCATTCATCGTTAAGAAAGCAGGGGAAAACATTTCTTTCCGTAAATAGCCATAAAATCTTCCCTATTTTGAGCTAACAATACAGGAATATAGACACCAAAACCTTTGGAAACACAATAATTACGCAAGCCTATTAAATGAGTTCCACCCGACCCCTTCCGCCTTAAGGTATAGGGGAGTTGGCTGAGAAAAAGCCACTACCGTCAGTGATAAAACAGACCTCCTATGATGCTGTAGCCGCTTTTCACATTGATCTCCCCTCCAAAGAAAGCAGGCGCCCAAAATCGTCCCTCTTGAAATTCTCAAAGCACCCCTTCTTCTAAAATAAAAACTTCTAATATTTAATCTGTGACGAATGGGCGAAATGAAAACACCGAAATTATTATTTTGTAGTCTGTTTAACAAAATAATGATGATCTTGCTAAATTTGTATATACGGATACATTTAGAATTTTTAGGAAAATTGTTCAATTTTGTTTTATTTTTAATTTATTCAAAAACACCAGACTCGGTATTTTTTTTATTTTTTGCTGTACATTATTTTCTAGAGAAAGTGGAAATTCTTCACGATTTATAGGTATCTATAACAGTTGGAAAAAGTTATCAACTATAATTCAAGATCATAAGCGTTCTATTTGTCATTTAATTCATTTATTGCTTAGAACAGTTTATTTCAAAAGAAAATTTAATAGGCAAATAGATAATTTATTTAACACATTAATGCAAATGGAGAAAGATAGACATCTGACACATGCTTACAAATTATATATGGATTTTCCATTCAAAACTCAGTCATCCACAAAGATTGAAGTAAATCACAGAAAAGGAATCAGAATTAATAAAGAAGACGTCTATCAAGATTCAGAAAATACTTGGAATATGTCGGCAAATGAAAATAAAAACAAAGAATATAAAGTGGTAAAAATGCATAAAAATAGCCCAATACCAGGGCATTGTTTGGAGAAATGTACGAATATGACATGCGACTCATTATGTGGCCATCTTTATAAAGGTTCCAGATGATAATTTGTGCAAATATATCCACAAAATTCATTCTACCTTTTTTACAAATAAATCCATTTTAATATCGTATGTTTTTTCAACAGAAGAAAAAAATATCAATGAAGATAATATGTCCATTTCTGCAAAAGAAATCAATATAAAATCTACAGAAAGACAAATTATTCAATGTCAAAATCTTTATTCTGAATTAAACAAATTAATAGAAAATTCAGATGTTCAAGAACCAATGCTTAAAAATGTTATATCTACATTGAAATTTTTAGTAGAAGGATTCCGTGGAGCCGCAAAAAATAAAAAGCAGCCTCAAGAAATGCTCTCCAATGCCTCATTATTCAGTGTCATCGAATAAGAAAATGACGACCCAGATGAAATTTTACAGAACTTCTCAAAAGAGAAATAAAAACTAGTTTACAAAAAAAAAAAAAAATCTAACTGAAACTTCTAAAAAAAGGAAAAATACCAATGATTTGATCATTAGCAATAAGAAAAAACGGATATCGAATGAAGACAGTAGGGAAAATAAAACTGAAAATGAAATGTCTAATTCTGTAGAAAATTTTCCAATTAGTAGTAAGAATCGGCCAATTTTGAAAGAAGATAGTTATTCTAACATTTTAACGGGTGATGTTTCAATAAAAAAAAGACGGGTGATACTTCAAGCAAAAAAACTAATATTGTTTTTTTAAAACCAAACAAAATTACGAAGAACCCATGTGAAACAATTATTAAAATAAATGATGTAAACCTTTCCATTTTTATGCTGAAATCGCTTGACTTAAGTGTAATAACAGAAGAAGAAAAATATTTGCAATCTCTCTCTCCATCTTTTAAGATAGAATGGTTATATGATAAAATCATTGATGCCTTTTTTTTTTTTTCCCAAATTAACTAAAGATTCAGAATCGTGTAAAGCAATAGACTCAATTCATTCAACTTTACTCTTCCATAAAAAAGATATCTTGAACTTTCCAGTGATTCATGATGTACAGAAAATGAACTTTTTATTAACTCCGGCGAATTGAAATAATCATTGGATTCCTTAAATAGCTAATATAAATGAAAAAATACTTTAATGATATGATTCATTAGGTCCAAATGTAAATGAAGATGTGTGCATATTAATTCGTGAATGGAATGCATTAATTAAAAAACTACTGAACACAAAGAAGCAGTGGAAATTGATTACTCCACGTCATATAATTCAAAAAGATAGCTACAACTGCGGAGTCTTTGTTTTTTTTGCATATCAAAAATACCATAATTTACAAGTCGGTGAAAACTTTGAGTGCTAACATAATTTGAATTTATGTGATAATATTTGCATATCTGTGCAAATGATGGGGACCAGGCCTGATTAGATTTCTAATTGGGGATACCTCAGTGATGAATTTTCAAATTTGATATGATCGGAGCATATCATTGACTTCGAAATCTTGAAAAAATCTATACCAAAGCTATCAACCCAAGTCAGGTTTGTTGAAAGGAAAATAAAAAAAACATTTTATCATGACAGGAACTCTTGTATTTCGCATTAAAGCATGCATCCATCAGCACACCAGTATTTCCTCTGTTAACACATAATAAGAGGAAACAAAATGACTCAAAAATTATAACTTCAAATGTAAACAAAAAATCCGCTTCATACTTGGCGGAGAACTTTAATGGCAGACTGATCGACGAGATCGGCGCGGATGAAACTTAAATGCCATGCACAAGAGGTACATGACATGTGACTTTTACGTCACATGAATTGACCCCATTAAAACTACAAGTACTTCCTAAATTTGAAATATATATATATATCGGAAACGCTCAAGTTTTTTTATGCACCCTGATGTGATTTCATTTGATTAACTGAACTTGTCCCAATTCGACTAGTTGCAAATTGAAGAATTTGAAATGCAAAGGTTTGACTTCCAGTCTAGTTCTATATGGATTCAAAAATTTATTGACACAAGGAAAAAGTTGGAATTGATTGAAACAGAAATATTAACAAGCAATATACGTAAAAATGCAAGTAACGAAATTTTGGAAACGTGGAATTCAATTCCAGACACATTTAACTGTTTGGAGAAGTTGGTTCATGCTATTTTAACCATATTTGCATCTACATATGCCCATGAGTCATAATTTTCAGAGATGAATAACATTAAAGATCGTTTTGCAGATGACTCCAATTCAGCATGCATTCTGCCAAAAGTAACATCTTGCAATCCTAATATAAGTTATTTGTCATCTAATCTAAAACAAAAGAAGTCACACTAATGTTATTTTAATTTGAATTACACGTATAACTAAAACCTTTACTACTATACAGTGCAAAATGTATTTTTTCGTAGTAAATAAAGTTTTGAGTTGTTAGTATTCAGCTTTATTATTTTCCCAATAATCACAAGTCAAAATTATTTGACGGCACGTCTACACCTCATTAAAATTTTCTTTAGAAAAAATGGCACGTTCATCCATAAAGGTTCGTCATGTCTGGGTTCGGGTGTGAAACGTTTGCAGTCATTGTCATGTTTTATGTCGATGTTTCCGGCGGTAATCTATGATGGTATCTTTAGTTGAAATCTTTTTTATTTTATCTTTAGTTTTCATCAATAACGCACGACAAGCTGTTTTACGAAAACAAGGGGAATACTGCTGTCGCAGCTTCTTGAATTTTGTCGTGTAAAGAACCTACCGCGCAGACCAATCTCTACTAAATGTATCCGGGCCATGATTACGAGATTTGAAGCGACGGGGACATTAGAAGCTCAACCTGGAAAAGGCCGTAAACCTGTCACACTGATACTTGTTGACGCCGTCAAGACAACTTTTGCCGCACAGACATCAGAGTTTGGGGGCAGTAGTACACGTGCAGTTTCTAGACAGATAGGCTATTCTTACAGCATCGTTCAAAAATGCTCAGAAACATAATGCACTATTTCTCGTACAAAATCCACCTTACCCGAGAAATACTTGATAGGTACAAGCCCCAACGTTTCTCATTTGCAGTCAGTTTTTCCAACAGAATGAGTATTGATCTGTCATGGCCTTGGAATATTCTGTGGAGCGACGAGACTCATTTCTACCTCAATGGGACAGTCAACACACAGAATTGCCGCATTTGGGCTAAGGAAAATCTGCTGATGCACACTGAAATTCCTCTACATTCTCCAAAGGTGACTGTCTTATGTGGAGTCACGGTGACATTCATACTCGGGCCATTCTTTTTTGAGGATATAACTTCACGTGGTCCTATCACATGTTCCGTTATGGGCCGTTGGTACCATGACATGCTGAAGACGTTTACTATGTCGCAACTGCTGCAAAGGTAGGTCCTTACATCGACCATTTTCATGCAGGATGGTGCGCCCCCACATATCCATGAGTCCGTGAAGGCGCTATTGCTCCAACACTTCACAGGCGAACGTGTTATTAGTCACTTCTTTCGTAATACATGGTCACCACGTTCGCCGGATCTAAATCCGTGCGATTTCTGGTTATGGGGCCACTTAAAATGTCTGGTGTTTCGTGGAGGTGTTGCGACGTTGAATGACTTAAAGAACTCCGTAACGTTTCATGTGCGAAGCATCACAATAGATCAGTTACGATCTACTGTTGAACACACTGTCCATCGACTTGAAATTTTGCAGGTGAATGATGGTAGTCACTTGGAGCACCTTTCACTATATAGTCTTGGACACGATTAACAACTGCTCCTCTTGTGCAATTTCCTTCTGATCTCTTCTTGATTTTGCAAACTGTAACGTTTTTCCCCTCAAACAGTTATTTTTTCCTTACCTTTACTTAATGTGATTAGAAACTAATCGATGAGTCTTAATATTGTTTTTGCATTCTGTTTTGTTCGTTTATGGTGTTAAATTAAATGTTTTCCCAGAAAAGGCATCCTCTGGTAGATATTTTGGATCTAAAACCCTTTTTTTTTCTTCGAAATTTCGTGAGCGCATCTCGTGTATAGTCTATGTACCAAATTTCGTTGCAATCCTTTCACCCGCTTGCGTCTTAGAATGCTGCTTATATGGGGAGTTTAATTATAACCACCCTGTATAGTTGGATAGTTGGATGTCCTTTTCTTCACTGGACACGACCCATTCCCGACATACCTACACAGATTCCATCTGGCCAACTCTCCTTACTGTAGCTGTGGGGAGATAGGATCTCCAATTCACTATGCCACCGAATGCCTACTGACTCTCTCATGGCACATGAGAAAGCCAGAAACAAGTCTCGATGAAGAATGGTACAGGAGAGTTGCATCAAATACCCTTTCACGTGGTAAGATCCACTCCTTAGTAAACCATATTCACAAATACCAAGACCTCTTCAAGACTACACAATAGCTGAGACCAAAATGCCACTTCTCAAAATCAGCCGAAATTATAACTTCAAAAGTCCCTCAAAAGTGCAGTTCTCACGAAGGAAATCAAAACCACAGGATTCAGACGGACGCAACAGATTTCTGACTCTTTAGTAATTATTTATATGCTCATACATGTCATACAGACATTCTCAATGTAATTTATCAATTTTTCAGTTAGTAATCTCATTTCCCTGTAAGTTCAACTCAAAGTCACCATTTGTTTAAGTATTCTTGTCCCCTTTATCCAGTTATTACATCACCAAAAAATTGAATATAGTCATGTATTATTTGACACCAATGGGATTCTCTCTGGAGAACCCTGGATGGTCTGTCGTCTCTTTCTTTCTATCAACAATTTTCTTTCTTTTCTTTTTTCTCTTTTTTTCCTTCCATCTTGTGCTCATCCAACTGGTTAGATAACTTAGTGTTATAGGCACCGGGGGCACAGGATGGCGTTATGTTATGTATAGTTGGATAACAGTGCTTAATTTAGAATCATTTGCATTTTATAATATACATGGAAGGGATATAAAGTAATTTAAGTATTAGTAAATAACTTTGTTGAAAATGCACAGAATGAAAATGATCGCAGAAATTATGTGAATTTCCAATGTAAGCAGGTATAACCTTACGCAGGTAAGCAAATAACGTAAACTAAAACCCTGCTCAGGGTGAGACAAAGTAACAGATAAAAAAGAAATTAGGATAAAAATAAAGAATTGTGAATTAAATTCAACACTATGTACCAGAGAAAGAACTGATTTGAACTCAGTGCTTGATATTATATCGAAATAGATTAATTTGACGATTACTTAATCGAGGAGTTACTACATCATACATAAAACCGGAAATGAGTTTTGGGCACGGAAAGTCTGTGCACCCAAAATAAGCAAACAGAATGTTCGACAACAGTCCAAAGAATTTAAAATTTTATTTAGCAGTTTCTGTATGTGAGGTAGAACGTCAAACTGGAATTAAAACAAATGACTCTCATCCAAACCAATAGCGATAAGTGTTTTCAATAGCGTCAAAACTTAAGTTCTTCACTTTCAAACTGGAACCGATTTGTCTGTCCAACTCCATATGAGCGATGGAACGAATCACACTCTAGAAATCGACTCTCTGTGTGTCAACCTTTTAAAGTCCAATCATAGGCTTTCTTTCTCCGTCAATGTGGTTTGTTGCTTACTTTGTTGTGATTGGTTAGAAAATTACGTGTTTGTTTACATTATAGATGGAAGTCAAAGAGCGGCATTTGTATTATTAAATTATTGTTTATCCAGATAAGTGTGAAATGAGAGGAAAATGTTTTTTCCCTAATACTTTCAATCTTGTAACAAGCATTTAAAAAATTATTTCCATGCTGTCTATGGCTTTTTTTAGAAATTTTAGCGAAGATAAACAGCAGTAAGGTCAGAATAAGTATTGAAAGCTATTGTATTCCTGGCTTTCAAGAACGTTTTAAGAAAACAATTACAATTATTATTTAAGTAATATTTCATACTGTGTAGTAATTTAAAATTTTTCCATTAAATTTGTGCCTGTGTTAAAGAGTTATTTAATTTATGAATTTTTTTTACAAACAGTTCACTCATTTTAATTCTGTTAACCTCCTTTTGACAAACACATTGTTTTATGCATTTTTGTTATTTTATCTCAATTAATATTCATATAATTCTTAGTATTTAATTTAGATATAATTATCTAATAATTTTAATTAGTGCTAAGAAACAGAATTATTGAATTTTTTAAGAGTTCATAGAATTATAGTTTAAAGATTTTTAATTTTAAAATTCTTAAAACAAAAAGAAATTCAACATACAAAAAGAGAAAATAATTGCTGTAATTTCTAAATATTCATAATTCTCATGAAATATGTATTGGACATTAGAATATAGAAATAGTAATTCTTGTTTCATACCAATCTTTAAAAGAATTAACTAAAAATTGTAGAAACATCCTGCACTGTTTATTACTTTTAAAGTTTACTTTTTATTACTTTTGAAGTTTGCTTCATGATACTGTTAGTGTGTAGATATAATTATTATTAAAATAGATTTTTTAAATAGGGGATCTTTTTTCATGAAATTCAGCTGACAATGCATTCAGATATTGAGTGTTTAGTTTTTTTCTCGGTGCTTTGAAAATTTTTAAAAATCTTATATTAAAAATGAGTATTGAATATTATATTTCTTTTTAGTATTTTTATATGGTTATATTTTATTATTATGAATGTTATTATGTTGGTTATATTAAATATAGCGCCTTTATAAACTGTTGCTAAATAATCACTTGAACAAATATCAAAAAAGAAATTGCATACTATACATAAAAGAAAATTGCTGCATTTAGAGATATTTGAAAATAACATCACAGTATTTATGAATTGTGTGGAATAGTACTTGTGATACTAAATCAGAATAGAAATAAATTTTCCACTTTCTTTTTGTTTCTTATATTAATTCCTTTAAGTAGATTAAGAAAATTAATGTATAAGATTAATTTTTTAACACTTCAAATGAAGAGTTTATACTATAATAATTCTTAGTATTTTTGATAGGTTTCCTATTCATTCTTTTATTGACTAATTCTCTGTTTAATTTTAAAATATTATAGAATTCATTTCAAGTCATTTCTTATTTGTGATTAAATTGGCTAATGATCTATGTTGCCTTGAAACAAATATTTCATATTGAATAGAACGTCTATACTTATATTCATTTTATAAATATGTGTATGTGCTAAAAGATTTGTATCAAAAGTTATACTTATGAATTAAAGTAGCCTTTTCAAATATCCAGATAAAGTTCTGGCAAATTTTAAACAAATGTTTTCAAGTGAATTACTGATAAAAATTCTTCGCCATTTTACATTGGTATTGTTTTAAACAAAATCATTGATCCTTCAAATAGAAATAAAGTTCTTCCTTTAGTCAATAGCTTATGTATTAAAATAATTTTCAATAAAATTATAAATATATAATAACTTTTCCTTATATAAAAGATGAGATTGTGATTTTGATAACATTGTCATTTCTCAAAATATTTGGTGATATTCCTCAAGTCGTATATTAAGTAGTATTATAAAACTACTGTCTATTAATACTATAGTTTTATTAATTAAATTTCAAGTTGTTCAGTGTTATTTTTAAGTGTTTCTGTAACTAACCGAAATGAATAAAAAAATGTTATATTACAAAGGAATTTAAATAGACATTTCATTCATCAGTTATTTTCAAATATGACTCCATTGCTTGAAATTTGATTTAAAAAAATTACACTTCTTAAATTATTGTACACCTTAAAAAGTTGCCTCCCCCCCCCCCACACACGAAGTAGATTTAAGTTTTAATTTTGCAAGGAATTTCTCACACTTATATTGTTTCACTGAAATTCCTTTTTTATGTTTGATAATAATTATAAATCTCAAGATCATCTAAACAATTGGTAAAGAATCATAACTATTTTCAATATATTCAGTTTGCATCCTATGCAGTTGGCTGTCTATGTTTTCATTTATATATGCTTACTTTATATGTTCTCTATGTACACAATTCTTCTCTGACATTTATTTAAACAAAATCTGTAAGATGAAAAGCATACCTTTGTGACAGAATTTGAATTTGGTTTTGAAACAGTTGTAGAATGATTCAAAGTTCAAAATGGCAAGAATAAGTATTAAAACAAAGATAAGACTAGAAAAGCTTATTATTCTAAATTCATTTAAAAAAATACAAATATATATATGTCAAAGAAATAGACCACAATTTTTTATATAAATTTTGCTCATTTATTTATGCATTTTTTTTTTATTATTATTACTCACTCTAGATTAATAAATTTAGAAAGAAGTATGAGAGAAAAAAAAAACTCCTCTGATGCAAGTGTAAAAAAACCAGAACAACTTACTAATATTGTTTCCAAAGGGACCTCAAACTTCTTATAGTCTATTACCACAATCTTAATTTACAGTTTGATCAAAGAAAATAAGCTGATGCTTCCATTTTTTTGGTTATTATTTTTTAACAATAGCCCTTATACACATCTATATAACTCTCAACAATGATTGCTGGAATATCTTAGGACCTTCCTTTCATGGCAATGTCATGAAAAAGTAATAAAATATTTGAAAAAAAAAAAAAAAAAAACAGTTTATCAACAATTTTTTGAAATACTAGTCAAAAGCAATCAACATTTTCTTTTCTTTTGCTTGTTCAAATTAATGAATCTTGTGAATGAATCAAATGAATGAAATCCACACCTTTTGAATCATATAAACAATCAGTGAAAATATAATTATTTTTATTATTTTCAGTTTTCCAAATCATACAAATAGTAACTATTATCATCTAAATATTAGAATGACTCATTTTCACAATAAAGTAATAATAAAGTTGAATTATAAAGAAATGAAATATACTAACCATCAGTGTAGACTAATTTTATAACATTTCGATTTTTTTCTTTAAATATGATTAATATTAATTAGTTTTATCTAATATGTATAGAGATAGAGAAAGAATACTTTCGTGACCAATTGGTTCGCTAAAATTAATGATTGCTAGAAATTAAGATAAGATATATAATACGTCCATGTATACCTTAGCCAAATAATATACCAATATTATTACGTAGTGTACCATACATGCCAAATCTTTCTATTTTGATCATTAACAATGGAGAAAAAAAAACTGCGATAAAATATTAATAACAATAATGAAAATGATTTAAGAACAACATAAAGTATTAGTGAAAAGATAATTTTAAGGAATTGTATTATGTTATAAAAATTCTTTTTGTCCTGTAGTATTTTCGCAAATTATTTCAGAAAAACGTAAAAATTTTGTTTAAATTAAAATTTCTAAGGATGAGAAAACGCTCCTAGGGTTTCACTTCTTTAAAATACTTGTCCAAGTTAAGTAGCTCTTGGTGAAATTGTCTGGCCTATGGAGTAACAACTCATAACATTCCTATTTGTGATTATATATAAATAGAGAGAAAGAGAGATTAATAGATACAAGTTTATTTGATAGATAAAATGAGTTGCTTTCTCTTCCATACCAAACCCAGGAGGTGGAAAGCTCTGGTTCGCTTTTTTTTCTGCTGAATTGTCAAAATCAAATTTGAAAATTCATCACAGAGGTATCCCCAATTAGAAATCTAATCAGGCCTGGTCCCCATCATTTGCACAGATATGCAAATATTATCACATAAATTAAAATTATGTTAGCACTCAAAGTTTTCACCGACTTGTAAATTATGGTATTTTTGATATGCAAAAAAACAAATGAAGACTCCGCAGTTGTAGCTATCTTTTTGAATTATATGACGTGGAGTAATCAATTTCCACTGCTTCTTTGTGTTCAGTAGTTTTTTAATTAATGCACTAAATTCACGAATTATCTTCACACATCTTCATTTACATTTGGACCTAATGGATCATATAATTAAAGTATTTTTCCTTTTATATTAGCTATTTAAGGAATCCAATGATTATTTAAATTCGCCGGAGTTAATAAAAAGTTCATTTTCTGTACATCATGAGTCACTGGAAAGTTCAAGATATCTTTTTTATGGAAGAGTAAAGTTGAATGAATTGAGTCTATTGCTTTACACTATTCTGAATCTTTAATTAATTTGGAAAAAAAAAAATAAATAAGGCATCAATGATTTTATCATATAAGCATCCTATCTTAAAAGATGGAGAGAGAGATTGCAAATATTTTTCTTCTTCTGTTGTTACACTTAAGTCAAGCGATTTCAGCATAAAAATGGAAAGGTTTACATCATTTATTTTAATAATTATTTCACATGGGTTCTTCGTAATTTTGTTTGGTTTTAAAAAAACATTATTAGTTTCATTATTAGTATCACCCGTTTTTTTTTATTGAAACATCACCCGTTAAAGTGTTAGAATAACTATCTTCTTTCAAAATTGGCCGATTCTTACTACTAATTGGAAAATTTTCTACAGAATTAGACATTTCATTTTCAGTTTTATTTTCCCTACTGTCTTCATTCGATATCCGTTTTTTCTTATTGCTAATGATCAAATCATTGGTATTTTTCCTTTTTTTAGAAGTTTCAGTTAGATTTTTTTTTTTTTTTTTTTGTAAACTAGTTTTTATTTCTCTTTTGAGAAGTTCTGTAAAATTTCATCTGGGTCGTCATTTTCTTATTCGATGACACTGAATAATGAGGCATTAGAGAGCATTTCTTGAGGCTGCTTTTTATTTTTTGCGGCTCCACGGTATCCTTCTACTAAAAATTTCAATGTAGATATAACATTTTTAAGCATTGGTTCTTGAACATCTGAATTTTCTATTAATTTGGTTAATTCAGAATAAAGATTTTGACATTGAATAATTTGTCTTTCTGTAGATTTTATATTTATTTCTTTTGCAGAAATGGACATATTATCTTCATTGATATTTCTTTCTTCTGTTGAAAAAACATTTGATATTAAAATGGATTTATTTGTAAAAAAGGTAGAATGAATTTTGTGGATATATTTGCACAAATTATCATCTGGAACCTTTATAAAGATGGCCACATAATGAGTCGCATGTCATATTCGTACATTTCTCCAAACAATGCCCTGGTATTGGGCTATTTTTATGCATTTTTACCACTTTATATTCTTTGTTTTTATTTTCATTTGCCGACATATTCCAAGTATTTTCTGAATCTTGATAGACGTCTTCTTTATTAATTCTGATTCCTTTTCTGTGATTTACTTTAATCCTTGTGGATGACTGAGTTTTGAATGGAAAATCCATATATAATTTGTAAGCATGTGTCAGATGTCTATCTTTCTCCATTTGCATTAATGTGTTAAATAAATTATCTATTTGCCTATTAAATTTTCTTTTCAAATAAACTGTTCCAAGCAATAAATGAATTAAATGACAAATAGAACGCTCATGATCTTGAATCATAGTTGATAACTTTTTCCAACTGTTATAGATACCTATAAATCGTGTAGAATTTTCACTTTCTCTAGAAAATAATGTACAGCAAAAAAAAAAAAAAAAAAAAATACCGATTCTGGTGTTTTTGAATAAATTAAAAATAAAACAAAATTGAACAATTTTCCTAAAAATTCTAAATGTATCCGTATATACAAATTTAGCAAGATCATCATTATTTTGTTAAACAGACTACAAAATAATAATTTCGATGTTTTCATTTCGCCCATTCGTCACAGATTAAATATTAGAAGTTTTTATTTTAGAAGAAGGGGTGCTTTGAGAATTTCAAGAGGGACGATTTTGGGCGCCTGCTTTCTTTGGAGGGGAGATCAATGTGAAAAGCGGCTACAGCATCATAGGAGGTCTGTTTTATCACTGACGGTAGTGACTTTTTCTCAGCCAACTCCCCTATACCTTAAGGCGGAAGGGGTCGGGTGGAACTCATTTAATAGGCTTGCGTAATTATTGTGTTTCCAAATGTTTTGGTGTCTATATTCCTGTATTGTTAGCTCAAAATAGGGAAGATTTTATGGCTATTTACTGAAGGAAATGTTTTCCCCTGCTTTCTGAACGATGAATGATATGTAAGAATATCCACACCTTTATTTTCCCGATAAATGCCAGGCACACTTTTCAGGCTATGTAAGGATATAATAGCAAACTATTGGGTTATCACTGCGGCAAATTACAAAGCAGTTTTCTCCTGAGATGTATTGTGAATACTGTTCTTGCGGAAGGAAGTAATCTTCTTATTCTGTAAAAGGGCTATCGGAAGTTTTGATGCTCAATAGAAACTATCGGTTTCATATAAGGCAGACCCGAAAAACTTCAAACTGCCGCGATTTATGTATATATAGAGAGAGACTATAGTCTCTCAATAATAAATACCTCTTAGTAACAGTAATAAATACAAAATTAAAAGGAAAAAAAAATTGAATTAAAATTAAACCAAATAAATGCAGTTTTTAATTTGTTTTTGTTTGATTCCGAAATAATTTTTTTAATTTCGTTTCCGAAATAATTTTAATTTAATTTCATAATGCTTATATTTTGATTATATATGATTACATATAAGAAAAAAATTCTAAATTCATTATTCAAGTGCTATTCTGAAAATTTTTATTTAGTCGTGAATTGTTACTTTATATTTTACGTATTTTGAATCTATTTTTGAAGTTATCGAAGTAATTTTTGCATTATGAATAAAAGAAAGCATGAAATCACTAAAGAAGATATTAAAACAATTTTGCTTGTTTCTAATGAAAGTGATGATAATTTGTCAGGAAAAATTGATGAATGACCAAAACAAAGATATTTTAGCTTATCTTCCATGTATCTCAATAAAGAATATGAACTGAAACTAGCGAGAATTATTTTGGAAAAAATTAGATTATACTGGATCTGAATAAATTTTTGGAAATTTAATATGAAGCTTTAGACCAAAAACTTATCTTAATAATATTATAGAAAACCTCAGATAACTTTTTCAGAAATTCAATATGCAAAATTCAAAAAGCATAACGATTTATACTAAAAAAGTAATGCTTATGACGAACTAAAGTAAATTTTTAAGTTGTAAGCTCGCAAAATGTATTTTCAAAATATATTTTAATTCCTAATTTTATTTAGCACACTTTTGTATTCAACATTAAATGAAGATTTAAAAATTTGTTATCTCGTCTATCGAATTGTTTTGATAGAAATGAAATTTTGTAAACATAATATATGACATAATCTCTTGGTTTGACAAAATTATACTATACACACTATAGCATGAGAATTCGACGTTTGAGGTAAATATTATTCAAAATTAAGCCTTTTCATTAAATAAACAAAAGACTGATAGATATTCTTTTAGCTTAAAAGAAACTAACCGCCTTCGGTGACCAGTTGTTCACCTTTCATATTAAAAGTAATAATTTAGCCCTCCAACTACAGAAACAGATAATCAGCTGAGAAAGACGAAATTTTAGTAATAATTTTACACTGTGGTACTTAATCCGTAGAAAATAAAAGATAAGAAAATTAATAAAGAAAGTAATAGGAAACCCATATTGAAAGGGAGAGGAATTAAATTGGAGTAGATGACTATGAAATTAAGTTAGGATTTCAGGATTACTTTTATACTATATAAAGTAGGATAATCATTTAAGTTCTTCTACATGGAAAGCAAAGGGAGAAACGTGTATCAGTAAGCAGTATTTATATTTTTATCTTTCGAAAGCTATACCTTCTCATTGTGAATTCTATTTAATAATAAAAATAAAAAAAAACAGTAGTACAGATTTTTTGAGTCCCAATTTCCAGAATGCATTAAAAATAATTTCATATTAAAATACATATTTAATAATTTTAAAAAATAGAATTAAATGAATTTCTTATTGTAGGCATTTCAATTGTGTGTTTCTTATAATTTTTGCTAAGTTAAATATTAAAGCGAAATATTGATTAGTAATTTTACAAAATCATATTAATTTTATTATTAATAATTATCTAGAATAATTAATATTCATTAACTAATAAATAAGAATAATTATTTCATATTCTAATTCGTTTTCTTTGTACTCAATGTTAAAATGCATTTATAATCATCTCAGAATTATGGCATTTATTCTATTAATATCAATTTATATAAGAAATAAAAATACATTTAAAATCCATATAATAGAAATTAAATAACCTCAATTTAAAAATAGAAAAATTTTAAAAAAAGTTAACAATTTTGCAGGTGTAGCTCAAAATATTTACATACATGACATTTTTTTATTTAGTTTTAAAGAATGAAATAATAGCATTTCAATTGTCTATTGTAAATATATCAAAACTGAATATACACATAAAAGTATTAATAATCATGCTACTATTTAAAATTTTTTAAAAGAGTTATTTGGGAAGGCGGATCACAGATCTCAATATAATATGAAAATCAATATTACACTAAGATACATGTGAATAATTTATTGGCATAACCATTCAAGAAGATCTATCACAGCTGCGATGCATGCAAATAACTGCTATCACAGATGAACAGATCATCTAGTTTGCCACGGATGCTAGCTGGATTTTCTTCCTTAGCAAATCTTCCACTTTCTTATCCAATATTTTGAAGTTGAATATTATCAAACATCAATACTGCATCCATTTTTGAACATGAGATATATAGAAAACAGGGATATAATCACTGAAAAAACACAGACAAAATTATATTATAGAAACCAAATGAAAAATAAATAAGTAGCTCAAAATCTAGTATTGTAACTTAAAATCTAAAGATAGAAGATGACTTTTTTATAAAATCATTGTCAATCAGGTAACTATTATATATTATATTTTGTTGAATTAGAAAGAAATTTACATAATAACAAATAAATTTGTTATGAATGATTGGAGGTAAACAAAACTAAATATTGATCTTTAGATTGAATAATATTATGTATAAATAAAGCCACAAGGCAGTGAAAAGTACATAAATGCTGTTAAAGTAAATGTAAACATAACATCACAACTTAACAATAAAAGAAAGTTTTTTATTAAAATTATTATAAAATGACCTGATTACAATGCTTTACACTCGATGAAGCAAGAGCAAATAATGTATCGTTAAAAATTGTTATAAATAAAACAGCTTAAAATAAAATGGAAAACTAAATTATAAATATTGCTTTTTATTTCTCACAATGCTATGCAAAAATAAAATTAGAATTCATTGAAAAGTAAGACATAATTATTGTTAAAATTAATCTAAAAACAGAAAAGATTCATATAAAATTTGGGTCTGAGCTATTTTAAAGACTCAAAGATAACTCAATTAGCAAATTGAGTTATTTATTTGACTGATTCTAAAATATCTTTTTTGAATTTGTGTAAAATAAGTAGGGATGAACTAGATGTTTCCTACAATGCATACGGTGAGTTTCTAGCAAGTTTCTTTAAACTCATACAATATAATAATCATTATAGAAAATTTTGCAAGATTAGATTGGCTATTAAAAATCATACTAGCCATGTAAAACTATACACACAAAAACTGTAAAATTACATATAAATCTGAATCTTATTTACAAAATATATGTGATAAATATGTTAAAATAGTCACATTTATTGTCAATCTTTCTTTCTGAGAACCATTTCAAATTTTAATATTAAAATTTTCAAGATCTGTATTCACATTTTTATTATAAGACAAATAACTATATATGTTATAAACAGCCTTTAAATAACTTTTATATTTATTATTCATAAAAAAATAAAAGATGCCTTTTTTTTAAAAATAAATCTAAAATAATGTTATGATAACTATAGTGTAAAACTGCATAATATATAAAAAAATATTAATTTATTTACAAATTATTGAATAAACTACATATATAAATTAAGTATTTGGATATTAACTGCATGCTGTTGATGAATAGAGTCAAGATTTAATTATGAAAGAATTTATGAGCAATGATCCTTGGCAATTAATTGTTAGCATGTGGTTAATATACAATTGAAAACTAAAGTTTTCTTCAAACATATCATTTTTTGTATTTTATTTATTATTGAAATTCATAATTATTTAATAAATGAAAGAAAATGATATATACAATCATATCACTGCAAATATTTAGAGAATATATTTTCAGAATGAGATATAAAAAATTTCCTGACAACTGATGACATTTGCTCCAATAATTCTCCAGCATTATCTAAATATAGGGGAGAAAATATATGTTCAGATTATTCAGTTGATTTTAAAATGTAAAATGCACAATAAAAAAAATTAACTTGCATATAAAAAGATTTTTCTATATCATTTTGCTTATACTTCATAAGAAAGAATCATACAAAATGTTGATTAGTTTTTCATTGCTTCTTGCATCATTATTTCACTCAAACAAAATTTCTACATTTCTTTTAATTCGGTCTACCTATTTTGTGTTCAGTATGTCTAAAATTGTTTTGTTAATTTAGCAAAGTACAAACATGGTTAATTGCTCCTAATGAAATTAAACATAAAAGTAAATTCAATAGAATAAAGAATTTAAAGCAAAAGAAAGAAATATCAAGGCTGGCAAATTTGGATATCTGCAAAGTCTAACAGAGCAAAAGAAAGTGAATGATATTTATACACAGTTAAAGAGTATTAGTCTTTAAAAGAAAACACATGGTGATTGATGAAAATAGTAAGCATGGAAGGTGGAATATTATAAGACAATATTTTTTGAAGGCTCCGAAAGTTAAATCAGCCTTGATTAGTAAGATTCCTGCAAGTCCATAATTAGTTAACAAAAAGATAAAGAGATATGTAATAAATTTTCACTTCTGCATAAAAAAGCATATAACAATTTTTTGATACATATTTACTATCATGAGTAAATAAGAAATTAAAACGTATGCAATACGTTTTCGCTCTAAATAAACATAACAAGGAAGAATTTTTTTTTCCATACTTATCTATTAACTTGAATGTATAAATATTGTTCAGAAAGCATATTATATGCCATTATCAAAACTCAGTAGAAAGGAATTTAAAAAGAAACCAGAATATTCTTATACGATAACCAGAATATATTATACTCAGAGCAAAGCTTAACATGTCAATCTCGAAGTGTATCGTGTAATGTAAACATAAGCACCAAATCAAGGCATCGGTAAGCTCATGTCAACCTTTAGGAGTCCAATCACAGCGCAGTTCACATCAGCCTAATGCTTTTATAAGATGCGCTGTGATTGTACTCATTTAGGTTGACATGGTCTGGTCGATTTCTAGAGAGTGTCAAATTCATGAGCGATGCGATGTGACATCACAATAATACTAGAGAAAGCGCTAAACTAATGATGCAAGAACTTGGTCGATGTTATATGGAGATACACGAGCCGACATATATTTTTAAATGACAAGGACGCGCGTTAATGCTTGAATTGGTTTCGTTCTTAAAAATATAATTGATAAGTTTTGAACTGATTGTAACATATAGCAAATCGATTGTTGATTCGCATTTATACTGAAATCGTAAATCATAGTGTTTGTTTATTGTTTTGCTTAATCTTCGTGATTTTGCTTTATTATTCATAACCCGGAAAAGATTGAATAATTGGCTAAAATGAGTTGCGGTATAGTACCCTGGGCTTCTGTATTATGCGAATTAATGACTCCTGATCCTTGTTACTCGAAGGCGTTAGATATGCAGCGATGTTTAAAAGGTATTTCAGTCCCTTGAATAGTTACTTTTCTGTAGTATGTATTTTTCTTGTTTCTTTTGCAGTGTAAAATGCACATGGTAAATGATGCAATATTCTGATTATTTTTGCCATTAATAGGTAGAATTAAATGCGTAAATAATATGAAATTATATATTTTTCATTGACAATAGAGTTTTCCAATATTATTTATGTACAATTTAGATTGATAAAAATAGGCTAGCAATTTTTATATGAAGAACTTTTTTTTTTTAAATTTTAGATTAAACAAATTAAAAAAATATTTTGATATGATTTTAAAAAGCGAATTTTATTGTGATATTTAAATTTTTAGACGTGATTAAAAAAATTTTTTTAGATGTGATATAGAAATTTACTAGAAAATCTTAATAAATACGTTGTGGACTTTAAAATTAATTGTAAAATCAAATATTTTGTTCTAAAAATATTCAATTAATTAAAATACTCATTTTTTTAGAATTTCTAACAATGTTTCTTTGAAGTTGTGGAAAATACTATTTTGGATTAAAATCTTGTCTGGCTTGTATAATTTGCTTGCTGTACTTCTACAACAAATATTCAATTATTACCAAAATAAAAAAATTGGGTTTAACTTATTTTGTTTTTGTTATTTTAAATAAAAAATAGTTCATGGCTAGGTTCAAATGAAAAAAATTATGAAGCAGTTGCTTAACTATATTATATGATTTCCTTAATGAATAATGTAAATTTTAAGATTACTGGCAAATTATTTAAATCCATTGCTGTACTAAACATTTGTTCACTAATAGCATACATACACTTTTTGCTATATCTGCACATGTATGGAATAAATTTTTTAACTTATTTAAAGTGTTTTTATTTGAGATTAAATGTAATAATGTAGTTATTCAAGATGAAACTTCCATTTTTAAAATGTAACTATTAATCATTATAGAATTTAAATTTCGGATATTTTGATGTCTTTTTCCATTTATTTATTTTTTGCACTTTGGAAAAGAATATCGATAAATTGTTCATTATCAAAATTAAGCTGTAAAAAATAATGTTGACAAAATTCTTATAGATTCCTGGATATCCCTTTAACATTACTGTCTTTTTAGAAAACATTATTTTGAATTATTATGTAAAATATACATTTTTCTCTCAAAATTAAAAAAAAAAAAATCTCAAAAAGCTGATTAAAACAGTTTTAATTTTTTAATTACTTCTTCCAAAGAGAAGCGGAAGTAATTAAAAATAATGCTAATGATTAGTTTTGAATGAGCAATACAAGCATTTTATCTTTATCATGGTTTAGTGCATACATTTATATATTATTTTTGCAGTATTTTATTTTTCTTACCTTTTCTTTCCTTTTAAATATTTCAAGTTAACCATGAGTGATTTTTATGCATCTTTATAGAACCATTTAAAAATATAATTTTTGTTAACTGGAGGAGAAGTTAACTTTCATTTGAGAAATTTTCAGCCAAATTGTTGCCATACAAATGAGAAAGGTGATTAATTTTTTAAAACTGTTTTTGAATGCTTAAGTTGTACCTATTCCATTTAAATGTATTCAAGTTAAATGTGTTATTAAAATAAATCTTTATGATTTTTATATTTTTCAGTAATTTTATTATTTACGTTGTTTTATTTCTTCTTTTATAAATATATATATAATACATGATTAGAAAAGATAGATATATACTACTTAGTATGTAGATGCCAACTGATGTTTGCTTTCACTTATTTTTAAAAAAAATTAATGGTTAATGGTTGCAAACTACTACTTAGTTGTGAATTTAGATTTTCAGTATTGACTTTCTGATAATTAGTAAATCTGAAAAACTCCTAGTATATACATTAACTCGAATGTTACTGATATTTACTGTACATTGGATAGTTAACATTTAATTTAATATGAATTACTTATTCGTCATTGCTAAACTCCTTCCTGGATTTTCTGAGTAGAGGATGATGCATCTCTGCAAATGTTTATCCTACTAAGGTTTATATTATTAAATTTAAATTTGTTGTAAAACAAATGTATTCATGTTCAATTGTGGAACTTTTTTGTAGTTTTTGTTAAGCAATCATTTTGATTTTCGGTAACTTCGTGGTTAGATTGGTAATTTCATCATAAGTAAACTTAATAATATCAAAGTTCATTACAAAAAATATTTTGAACAATTTAAAATTTGAACTTGAATTAAATAAATTAAATTAATATTTTTCTACCTGTTTAAATTTATTTTCATATTAAACAAAGTTGGCTTTATAATTGTGAAAGGATTTTGGTTTGTAAAATTGTATTCTCTTAGATATAAATTCTATTAGGCTACTTTATCTGGATATTATTGTGGAAATGTGCACTTACATGAAAATATGTAGTCTTTTATATGAGCATATGAATTAAGTTATGATGTTATTTTTGTTTAATAAAAAAACACAAAGACATTGTTTTGTGTATATTATATACATATATAATATGTTCTTTTCCCCTTAAAGTTGTAATGTACTCATAAATTGGCATAAAAAATTGAAGAAAAAATAAATCTGATTGCAGTAATTGGGAAGATGAAAAAGAAACCATTTAATATTCTTTCTTTATATATTTTAAGATTGATTAGAGTAGTTTGTAAAATTGTTTTAATTTTTTCCGCAGAGCTAATATTTTTCATACTATTAAAAGGAATTAATTGAAAGGAAAATAATAAAATATTAGGACTTTCTTGTGGGATATTATAGTTTCCATTCTTATAAAATGTCATTCAAAATAATTAAAAAGTGACAGTGAGATTAACACATTTGAATAAGAATAAATGTAAATATTTTAGGATTTATACAAGAACTTTGTGAACTTTTTTTTGCAACTCCATATCTGCTTTTAAACAGTTGCAAGACCCTATTTACCCTATTTATGCAAGAAAAATGTTTTAGCAAACTCAAATAGTTAAGTATGTATTAGAGAAAGAAAAATGAAGTATTAGTTAATAATCAACGAAATTTTTGTTTGTTCAAACATAATTAAGAGTCATTATGTTTAGACATAATAATTTTTCAGATTCATTAAAAAATTATTTATTGTAAATCAAAATGTCTTTCTTAAATTACTTCTATTTATTAATAGTGAAGAATTAAATAGAAACTTACGTTTTCTGAGATTTTATACTCCCAGTAACAGTCTTCATAATATCTTTCTTGAAATCAAGATGTCTTTCTTAAATTACTTCTGTTTTGTAACATTGAAGAATTAAATAGCAACATGCTTATTCTGAGATTTTATACTCCCAGTATATCTCCTTTGGGGGGATGGGGTTAACCCAACAGTTTTAAAAATCCCCAATTTATTCTGAGCTTGTCAAAATTTTTCATTGCTGTGCAGAATTCTATTATTGCATTTTTAATTTTTATCTTTTTATAGCAAATCGATATCGGGAAGGAGTTTGCTTTAGTTCAATGTCGGTGATGGAGAAATGTTGCAATCGATGGAAGGATAGATCTGCTTGTTGCGTGTTGTATGAAAAATCAAGGCCACCAAGTAAAGTACAAACTCAGGCACAACATAATGATACAGAAAGAGATCATTTTATACTATCTGAACTTTTTATTAGTCACTGAAACCAGCTCAAATATTATCTTAAATGTGAACTGTGATAGCTTCACTGTTTCCCCACCATTGAGCTTTGAGAATTATATTTGTTCCTAAGTTATCCGCATCACTCATTTATATATTTAAGTATGTTATATCATTTGTTAAGGTATACTTTTTGCAATACTCAGTATGCAGTGTTAAGTATTTAAGTAGCGTATTTTATTTTGGTTTGTTTTTCTTTCGAATGATAGTTTTTTAGTTTTGTTTTCAAAAATCAGTGGATTAATAAAGTTTCATTTTATCATTTGTCTCTTCTTGTATCAAGTCTCTTCTTGGATAAGTATGTTCATAACATTTTTTTTTTTCAAATTTGATTTGTGCAAATTGTACAATGAGCAATTATTGTAATTGTCAAAATAAATAAATAAAATATCGATCTCGAGATTTTGAAGAAAAGATTTCAGTGAGATTTTGAGGGAAATCCATTATCAGGAAGTTTGTCGACTACAAATAAACACGGTAATTAAAAAATGCGAGAGCTAAATAGATGAAATTTGGTACACAGTTTCAATATCTAAACTGAATATCTGTATCAAATTTTGAGTAAAATCCACCCAGGAATTCACCGTCTATCAGTCTGTTCATACGCTTGATGTCAATTCGATAACTCAAAAACTCCATAACATAGGTAAATGAAATCTGATATGTAATCTTATTACTTAAAATTGTAGTTTTGAATTAAGTTTTAAATTCATTCATTGGACAAAAAGAGTACCCAAAATGGGTACTCGGTTTTCTGCACTATATTACGAAGCATTAAATGCTCACGTACGGGTTTCTGAAAATAAAGATCTGAGCATTCAGGGCCTTACTTAAGGTTCACAGTTTTTATACTAGGGGGGGGGGGTAGCACATGTATTATGTAATATAAAAAAATTGTTTCTGAGAGACAATTTTCGCATTTTTATTTTTAAGAAGTATGAATTTAAGCATATTTATGTTTTTTCTACTGTGAATAATAAAACAGGTTCTTACGTTAGCTGCACATTTTGTGGTTACTTTTTACATGCATTTTGAATAAAATTCTAATGGCAGAAAGTTCTTTCATATAATATCATTTAAACAATTTTTCCGAAATTGTTACATAAATGGTTGATATAGTAGAATTATGATTATAAAAAAAAACATGCATCATATTGATGTGAATTTTTTTTTCTTTTTAAATCGAATAGTTATGATAAAGGTGGAAAATTGCTGTGGTTATAATAATTATTATTATTTTGTGAAGAGCAATAATGCAAATGTTACACTTTCATGAAGCAGATTTCAGAAACAAAAGCAAAAAAGAAAAGAAAAAAAAAAACCCTGATTAGTTCTTAATATATTGAATTTTTGGTATGATGCTAAATTTCATATGATGTAAAATGTGATGTTAAATTTTACAATTAGGACAAAAGAATTTGAGCTTAAAACAAAGGGTTTTGTATAGAGTATGTGTATATACGCATATATATGTGTCACTCGTGATTCCATTTTATCTGAAAAAAAAAAAAAATTAGAGGAGAAAATATGCCAAAGAAAGTATTAATTAATGGAAACTAAAAGATATTTCATGAAATAATATTTATTTTTAGTAGTTTTTCGGAATAATTTTTAATATTTTGATTGTGTTTTATTGGTTAATTACGCTTCACCTTTCAAATTCGGGTTCCTGAGAACTCGTGAAAATTACGTTTTCAATTTAAGACTGAAATAATTTCTGTTTTTAATTTAAAGATTAACAAATAATTTCCTTAAATATATTTTCATACAGTTAACAAGCATGTCAACTAGATTAGGATTAACACGTCTTATGAAAGCCGATATGGTTTCATAGGCTACGTGTATTATTAAATTGGTTATTAAGTTGAAAATCATTGGAAAAATAGTATTAGAGTTCTGCTGGCTTCACTTAGTTACTATCTACATGTCCGAACTTAAGAGGCATGCGGCCCATTTAGAAACAAACGTTATTTGTTAGCAGCTCTAATTTGCAGTAAAATTGCAATGCAGGGTGTTCCTTCCCCATCTTTTCATATTTGGAGTGAATAAGACAAAAAGGAAACAAAAAAACAGTGGACTTGGAAATAGAAAATAACTTGGAGAGAAAAATTTCTTTGACTTTTTCTTTACAATGTTTAGAAATAACTCCTAACATTTTTGTTGCTTTCTTTAAATTGTAATCAATCAGTACAGAATTTTAACTTTTTCTATTAATGTTGCGAAAATAAATTTGAATCAATGGGAAAAAGAAAAAAAATCTGGAAGGTTGCTCTATCTGGAACCAAAATCAAGATGTAAAATAGAAGTGCATACATTAATTTCCCCAGATTTTTTATTTAAAGAATTACAAGATTTTGAGATAAGAAGAAAAAGAAAAATAGCTTTCTGAAGATAACTGTGCGAGCCTCTTGTAATGTCGTCGTCTTCCAAGCCACGTGTCCTGCCTGTTCCACTCTAATTGCGCTATAGAGGTAAGCTAAGAGTAAGCTGCATTCTGACACGGAGTCATATTAGATTGTATATTCATATATTCGGGTATTAGTTCTGAATAATATTCTAAACACATTTATTTAATTTGACTTGTTTCATGTTTGTAAAGATGGAATTTCATACTCGATTTTTCACTCACTTCCTAATGTGTTAGAGGAATTTTGTGCACTTGTGTATTCTCGATGACATTAAACTATTTTAATTGTCCCAGAACTTAATTATCGATTAATCTTTAATTATATTTTGTGTCAGCACCTGTGGTGCCATTTAATAGTGGAGCTGAAAACAATAGATGCCAAGATTAAAAAGGAGTAAATAAATAGATAAAAATAATCTTCTATTTAACACACTAATAAAAGCAGGCTTTTAAACACTATATTAGCGATTATCTTCTGTTGAGTTGGTTTTTAGATTTTGTGATCATAATTTTGATGTGATAAATCTATATGGTAATAAATATGTTTTACAGAATCATATGTTGTGTTTTTATTTAACTCCATTAAGTCAAATTAAAAATTTTCATTGAAGATGAAATTGTTTCTCATTAATATCCATGGAGCATTGAAAGACAATGCAACTTGATCTATGATTAAATAATAAATAAGTTGCTTCATCATTTTGCATCGTTTCGCTTTAAATATAACTTGATTGTTGATGAATGACAAAATAATTGCTTCATCATTTCCCTTTATGTTTCTTAATTGTATGATTTTTGTTTGACAGACAGAGCTGGTAGGAATGAATTCTCAGCATCTGAAATGCATATACTATGGTATGCTCTTTACATTTTCTGAAGCATTTCATGTACCATTGTTTATTATCGCTTTAGACAGTTTCAAAATACATTGGGTAAATAGAAAATCTACCGGGACAAAAAAAAAATATTGCTATAAGCAGGGTTATCGTTATAGAAAGTATTGCTATTCACAAATTTCACTGTAATTAATTACTTTTCTGAATTACTTATATTAATTTTTTTCAAAGAAAGATTAATAATAAATGTAGATCTTAATGATGATTATTCTCTTTGGGAATATAAAGATGAAGATACAAGAAAAAGGGTGTTAAATTGATTTTGCAACCACATTCACTCCAACTTAAAGATACTGACTATACTCGGACATTATATATTTTTACTAGATTTGCTCCCTAGACATAACAAAAAATATAAATCTAGTATTATATGTATATGCTCTCTTTCTTTATTATATATTATTTTCATTTTTATTTATTTTTTTCTTTATTTAAATGCTCATATATCTCAACTTAAACATTCAAAACTGTCATTTTTCAATTCACTTGTGCACATAATATTTAAAATCGTGATTTTTTTTTTTTTTTAAATATTCAAAATTTTACTATGAAAAAGTTTTTGATAAAGCAGTTTTGGATGCGGAACTCAATCTGTTAAACTTGTGTGATAAATCCTTGGTTATAGATACCGGTAGTGTACAATGGCATAATGTAATGTAAATGTTACTTTACTCATATTTTATATTATCACAATGTGAAACAATGTTATTGTGTATAAAATATTATGAGTATATGATGAAATTTAGTTTTAACATAGAAAGTATTATATAAATTTCATATGACGAAATTGTGAATAAAAAGTATTGAGTGGAAAAAAAAATAATGGAATTTGATTTTAATATTAAAAAACAGAAGTTATACACAAAAATCTTAATTTATATATTAGAAAATAAGACAAAGCTGTTATGTGATAAATTATCATTAAATTTTCTTAAAAAATTCATTTCAGTAGATGTCACCACAATCGATCCCATCAATAAAGTTGAAACGTATTTTTACCTATCAAGCATAATTATGGATTAAGCATTATTTTATTTTACCGGTTGACAATGCATTACATAATATAGATATTGATCTAATAAAATGTTTAATTATTTTGCCTTAGAAATAATTTGTTAGTAAAAATTCTAATATATCTTTAAGTCGTTTACTTCTCTCAGGGCCAGATTAAACACTGTAGATGTCCCTAAGCAATGAAGTTTACGGGGCCCTTTTTTTCTCTCCCCCCCAAAAAATACACATTTTTCATCCATTTTAATTTAATGTCTATATAAGCAGTTTTTAAGAAACAAATATTACAGAAAACTAAAATAACAAAGCATTTAATTTCGGCTGACCGGCAAGGCAGTTGGTTTCAGTATCTCGAATATAAAAATAAATATTTAAAAAGGAATTTTATTCAAGAATTAAAAAAAAAATTAACATATTCTTAATATTTGAAATCTACCAGGGCTATTGAATTATGAGTTTGTCAGTCAACTACAAAAGTATTAGGATAATACTGATATGAATGTGAATACATGAAAAAAAAGAATCCTCAGAATAATGTTCTAAACGATACTTCATTTTAATTCGAGTATGTTTGAGTGTATGGCTCTAATAAAACAAAATAAACCTTGAAAAGTAAGTTAATTGCGGCGTTGCCACCTCTCCCAAGCCACGGCTTTGAGAGAGCCCTAGTAGTTGCCTATTTGTTATTAAGGTCATGCTTGTTTTAATAAAGATTAATAAGATCTTTTCGAAGAAAAGATTTTTCTTCCCCTATCAGAAAGTTTATTCTTTATTTTGAATTTTAATAAAGATTTTTTCACCTGGATTAATGATAAAAGAATTTTTATGGAAAAATGGTTAAGTTGAATCCATTCTTTTAGTAGCAATTTATACAAAAAAATTTGCATCCTTAAATTTTGTTATGCAATCTATACATAGTCGCTCTGCATAGTTAAAAAATGATATGGACCAGAACATTTTTAATTAATATATTGTGATCCAAAATGCTGCCAAATGGAAGAAATTTCGGCATGACGAAAACTTAAAAAGCACATATTCTATCATTTGTTAATAGTCAGTGTCAGTAAACAAAAATAATTAAGTAAATCATCTGATTATAAAATGTTATCGGCTTTCTAATTTTGTACATTTACTAATTAAATTAAATTTCTTTTACTTATAAGTTATATTTTATATGTATATTATTTTCAGTTGTCTGTAAATAAAACATTTAAATATTCGTACATCTGCCGCCTTCCCTTCAGATGGGACAACTATGTAGTTTCTTTCCCAGATGTGCAGAGGACACTGGTTAGAATCTCTGCAATCAGCTGTGGTCAATTGAAACGTTATGAAAGTACAAGGGAATTCTGAGATTTTTGTAGAGTGTTCCTAACCATAATTGAGTCTGGACATCGAGACTACTGATCGAGACCAGACTGACGTTTAGAGGGCGTTCAGCAGTGAGACTTTCTACGAATTCAAATCTTAAATATGATGAACTCCTATCCGGGAAATGTAAATAAAATCCTTGCATTTTATGTAAAAATATTTAATTCAGATTCAAAAACTGAGCGTGCTCAATTGTTATTACATTACTTCAGTACGTTCATGACCATCCAGTATTCCATAGATAAACTTTTAAAAAATATTTTATTTAGACGTGGCAAGGCTATAAGAATTACACTACATGCAGGTAGCACCTATGCATATAAATAAATGAAGTAGAACCCATCCAGTACATACTTTCATCTTCAAAATTACTTTTTAAGCGTCGTAAAATCCGAATTATAAGCATTGCTCTTCATGTATGTATCTTTAAAAGAATATGCTAAGCATTAAAGATTTTTATCCCTTCACTCGGAGCGCGAGAAAATGCAGAAGTAAGCATTTTTATAGAGAGCGTGTAGCATTAATTAAATAAAAAAAATTGGAATTTGATCAAGAAATAAGAGACAATTTTAGAATAAAGTTAATATTAAGATAAAAATTTGGAAATTAATTAAGACTTGAATTAGATTAAGAGACAATTTCCCCTCACTGTAAGACGCGGAAGTGCATCAGGGCCCTTTGACACACAATCTTACCTTACAGTGGTGTCCAAGTAAAAGTTTAAAGTTTAAAAGCGTTTGAAAAGTGATACCTAAGTTTCCATTACCTTTACATTAATATAGAAATAATTTTCACCAAGGATATAATAAATATAAAACAATAGAGTCATATTTGCAAAGATATTATGTAAAGCTAAATAATCAACGATTACGAAATATTAATAAACTAGCCGCCTTTGGCGACCAGCCGGTTTGCCAATCTTAATGTTCGTTAAAATTTTAATAATTAAATATTTTATGCAATTCCTACTTTAATAGCTTCTTCATCAAAATATTTTAAAACTTCAAATTTTGATAGTCATACAATTCACTCATAATATTATAAAGACCTTCAATTATAACGAAATATATATCTCTCTAATTTTCTGTTAGCTCCCGTAGAATTTATACTTTAAATTAAAGTGGAAATGATTAATCTGCAATTAATATAATAATATTTTTTGCTGAAACAAAGTATTTTTTTGTAATATGATTACTGAAAACAGTCACTGAGCGTTTAAACTTTATGGGCACTAAAGAATATCTTTTTTAATTTATGTAGTATTTCAAGAATTTGTCAACAAAATTTTCTCAGATATCGACCAGATCGATTAATTAACAATGTTTAATTTTAAATGCATCAAACACTAAGAAAGTAAAACGAATCGTTTAAAATAATCGGTTGAAAACAGGTTAAAAAAAACTACTTAAAAAACGATGTACTTAAAACTATAAGCATATACAAAAATATATATAACTAACATAAATACAATTTAATTACAAAAGCATGCAATTAACCTAAAAATAATTTAAATCATGTCCGCAATCAGTCACAACAATCAGAACACAATGCGCATGCGTGAATTTTCAACGCCAGTTACGGTAACGCAAATGCGTGAATTTTTCTACGTCAGTTGGGGTAACGCTATGCAGATTAGAAATTTTTAATTTCCTTTATTCTGTTTTATTTTAATTCAAAAGTACTTCAGAATGAATCTGAAGGATCGATTAATTAACAATGTTTAATTTTAAATACATCAAACATTAAGAAAATAAACAGAATCGTTTGAAATATTCGGCCGAAAAATGTTAAGCCTAGCCTCATTACTGTTGGAAAAAAACTGAAGCCTTACTCATTTGGCGGTGGGGAAAAAGAAAAGATTTTTTTGGCGGGAAAGTTAGTTTTTAATTAATAATTAAAAGTCTAATTAAAAATTCAAAAAAAGGAACCTCAGGTGCACATTCCCGACCTCCAAGGTATACATGTACTAAATTTGGTAGCTGTAGGTCAAACGGTCTTTTCTGTAGAGCGCCAACACACACACACACATTGAGCTTTATATAAGTATAGATTAAAGGTTATAATGCACAGATGTATTCCAGCCGTTTTTTGTAGAAGCTCAGCCAATGAACTTAATTTGGTAAGGATTGTCTATGATATGCTTGCCTATATTATTCTTAAATATTAGGAAATTTGACTCAACAAAATTATTAAATTGGTAATGAAATATTAAATAAAATACCAATATTGTTAGGATTTCACTTAAATGAAATATCAATATACTGATTTTAAATAAAATACTTGCAATTGAAACTAATAAACCTAAGATTCAAAATTTTCATATAAAACATTTGGAAATGGAAATAATAAATGAAAGATTCAAAGATTTCGTATGAAGCACTTGTAAATGAATGTAATAAACACAAGATTCAGAAATATCATAAAAACACTTGTAAATGAAAATAACAAAAGCAAGATTCAAAATTCTTTAATAATAAACATTTGTTATTAATTAAATAAATAGTATAAAAATATTTGTGTAATTGAAACTAAAACATTTGTGTTTGGAAACTTGGGAGTATTCTGACACAAGAGATAATAGAGGATAGCTTATTTTCAATCAGAGATATAAAAAATTTCCCCTGAGGTATTTACTACCTTGTTCTGATTATCACATGTCATTATGAAGTATTAGAACTTCGGATTATTTTTTTCCTTCATCTACAAGATTTGTATGCTCACTAAAACATAAAAGTATTCTGACGCAGTAGATAACAGAGGATAGTTTAATTACTATCAGTGGAGTAAAAAAATTTCCTCTGAGGTATTTACTAATTTTCTCTTATTATCATGTGCCATTAGTTTTATTTATTTGTTTTTATTTTTAACTTAACCTTGGGATTAGATAGATCCAATTTATTTGGGTAAATCATCTTTCTAATCTTAATAGCATTAAGGTAGATTTCAAGCACAATACATTTTGATATTATGCATAAATTTTAAATAATAAATTTGATAAAAGATGTAAAAATTCACAATACTTTAAATAGATGATTTGTAATTGTATTATAATTTAAATAATCAATCGGAAAGAAAATACATACAAAAAGTACACAGTATAAATTTTAAGTTGCTGTAAGGAATGATGATATTGTTTCGAAATTTCCCGGGGTTCGTTTGGATAGTGGAAGATATATGGTGGGGAGAACGCTCAATCAGCAAGCGGCAGTAGAAAATAAAACAACGACGTTTATTTACACGAAAATACACAGGACAGCACAAAGACGACAACTATATACAGCATAGAAGACGATTATCTTCAGCCGAGACGTGCAGCATACAACAAGACTCTACTGCAGACAGTAGCGCACAGCTTAGTTCAGCACTAGCTTGACTCCGTTGCTGCTCTGCTAATCTCTGGAAGACTCGTTCTTCCCGTCGATTCCGACTACTCTTCTCTCGCTTCCCACTACTACCACCCTGGCAGCACAGACTACCTCCTTTTTATAGGTCTCAGGAAGCGGGGCTAGAAGCCTCTCAACCAATCAGGAACGTTCGATTCGTATCTCGGCTCCTACTGGACGGATCGGGAAAATTCTCGATGTTTCGGGTGTAATCTATTTTGGGGCCAAAGTCACCAAATTCATCACTAAGTCGCCAAATGGTCGCCAAGTTTGTCGCCAAGCTCTGGGACCTCCTATGGAACCATCTATGCTGGGAAGCCGCATCACAGATTCGTAACAATGTTATTGATGAATTCATTTATAATCTTTCATTTGTTCAGTCAGGAACGTATGCTGGAGACAAATATATATATATATATATATATATATATATATATATATATATATATATATTTAATTCTTAGGCATTTCAATCACTTGATGAATCATAATCACGAAAGGCAAAAATCACTGTAATGTAGAGCAACACATAACACGCTTAAACTTTTAGACGGCGAGGAAGGTGATAATTATTATTGTGGTGAGAATGGAACACAAAAATATCAATATCTGGATGGGTCACTTGGCCCAAACAAAGAGCAAGAAGTGAATGGCATTTCTCGAAGAATTGATGAGGCGCACACACAAGGAATGAAGGCAGCGATGGAAACAAAAGGAATGCAATGAGATCTGGAAAGTTGAGTTACGGATGGCAGAGGGTAGGGGAGACGGAGGCAGTTTGACACCAATTTTGATTGCGATTTTTTTTTTTTTTTGGTAATGATTAAATAGCTGATATGTATTCCAACACATTCTTATATGATTTGGCTGGTATAAAACGGAATTAATAACAATTTGTTTTAAAAAATAAGCGATCAATATCGAGTTGAATGAACAAACTCCATCGGTGTCAACGTTTCCCGGAGCCGGGGTACGTTGACACCATACGTGGGGCAGGTTGGCATTATATATTTGTACTTTTCTTAATTACACTGTAGTATTTATCTAAAAAGAAAAAAAATGTTTTAACTATTAACTTTTGTTGAACTAAAGTTTAAATAATTGAATTTTATCAAAAATTACACTTTCTTTTTCGCATTTAAGAACATTTAATCGAGATACAACGAACTGAGATCGACTTCAAATTGCAAAAATGTTTTTACATTTTTGTTGCCTCAATGTTAAAAGGTACTGGCAGAAATATTTTTAAATCAGCCCTTCAGACAACTGCTATTTCAGCGTTATTGGAAAAAATAAATGCATTCGTCATTTTAGAACTTTACTTGAGGAAACTCTTGGGGGCTGTTTCGGTTCAAAATTTTAGCCATGAAAATTTTGAAATTTTATTATCTTCAACTAACAGTTTCACTAATATAAAATCAATAATCTCTGGATCTTTTTTCTAAACTCAAATAATCAGAGCCTTCAATTAAATCACAGTTGATATCAAATCATCTTCATAGGGAAAGACACATTCTTCTTCTTCACTTCTTCACCATTCAGAATAAAAAAAACGTGTCTCTTGAATTTCATTTTCTCTTTCTCATTTCATATTTTGCCACTTTCCTATTTTTTAGCTTGCCTCCTTCAATTTTTTTTTTTTTTTATTGTGTACGACTTTTGTCTTGATTTTTACAGTTGTTTTTAATCCTTTTATCACAACGGCTTGTTTTTTTTTTTGTTTGAAGCGCATCTTTCAGAATAGCGGCTTCTGTCAGAATAGCGGCTTGCCTCTTCCTTTGTCCTTTTTTTATTCCTCGTCTTGGTGGTAAGGTCTCGGCTTAGGAACCGGAGGACTTCAGGTTCGAGGCCCGATTCCACCGAAGAACCGTCGTTTAAGTGGATCTGATGCACGTTAACTCCGTCGGGGTCAAACGTCCTCCCTCTGGTGTGGTGTGCAAATTTGGAGAAAGGGGGGGTAGTGCCAGCTCAGGTGTCGTCATCGTCATCTGACTGCGGTTCAAAATTGCAAATAGCTTTAGTGTTGCTTTAAAACGAGACGTTAATACAACTAAACTGACTAAACTTCCATGAATCAGATTTAATCCATTTTAATAAAAGAACAAACTGGCAAGTAAATATGCGTACTTCTTTCGAACTAAGACCAAAATAAGCATCTGAGGCTCGTTTCATATATTCTGCACGATATACTTCCTCCTGACAGCTGAAAAAGTTCGTATCAGGTCGCTGATAGGCACTCCCGGCTTTTGAAGCTTTTTAGCAGTAGCGTTTTAGGGAAAGCAAAGTTATCCCATACTTTTAGCAGCCTTCTAATACAATTCTTTATGAGATATCTCTTTTACTGCTTCAGAAATGGTCTTTCGAGAGTCGAAGCTCGATTTGTCGCACTCTTTCTGTTTCTAACCAAGACTCTGAAAAAAAAAAAAAAATTAGTCGTCCACATCATTCAAAACACAAGGCTAAATTACCCTGCCCAGCCTGGTGCCAATATGCCCCGTTATGCCATTTTTATTTTGATTCCATTTTTTTTAAAGAAATATTAAATTGATTAAAACATGTGTCCTTACGAATACTTTCATGAATGTCAAAATACTAAATGTATCACGCAATAAACTTCATTGATAATATTGTATACTCTAGAAGAAAATCAAGTGAGTGGTAGATAATTATTTCTCAAGCAAAAAATAACAATTTGACCTCTAGTGTCTGTGGATTCATATGAAACTGACTAAAAACTTCTGAGCATATGAAGTCATACTTCCTGTTTACTCTATTCCCACTTCTACTACCATTTAGTGGTTTTTAACAGCGCTATTAGCCGGGTGCCAACTTGCTCCTGGTGCTAACTAGCAACGGTCTCCCCTACTCCATGAAAGAGAGGTAACTCATAACTTAAACCTCAGGCTCAAGCAGCATGGTCGCCAAGACAGGACGAAGCCGGCGCCCAGCCAAATATAAGGAATCATCTTCACAGCAACTGTAACTCTCGGCGAGTCGTGGAGTCACGGCGTAAAGTCTCGTTCATCTCCCTGATTTGCGAATTAATTTTAATTCTTTAATAATGTAATATTGTAGCACAATCCTGTCGACTTATTAAAATGTAAAACATATTTTTTAGCTATTGCGTGGCCAAGAAGACACTTTTGAATTTTTAACTTTGATTTATTCCATCACGAGAAGCATATTATTTACAAGGAAGAAGCGACGAGATACGTCCGTCTACATCGCGGCACAAGAGCAGAGAAGTAAACAATACCAAAATCTTCCCTTCAATGGTTTTTACAATGAGATTTTGATAGATATTTCTTTGACAAGTGTTGATTTACGATAGAGAAAGCTAGATATTTTTAAAAGAATCTACTAAGCATTATGGATTTTTATCCCTTCACTCGGAGAGTGAAAAAATGCAGAAGTAAGCATTTTTATAGAGCGCGTGTAGCATTAATTAAATTAAAAAAAATGGAATTGGATCAGGAAATAAGAGACCATTTCAGAATGAAGTTAATATGGGTTAATTTAAAAATTTGGAAATTAATTAAGACTTGAATCAGATTAAGAGATATCATTATATATATATTGCTTATATTGTATTTTTTACTCAATCTCATCAATAAAAACTATTAATTCATAATTTTTACAAACGTACAGTCTCAACCCCCCTTACCCCCCCCCCAAAAAAAAAACAGTAAATATCTGATATCACATTCCGAATGGTGTTTTGGGACAGCAGTTCAAAATTTGAAGTCCGACATCGTCTAAAAGTGCCAAAACCATTAAAGGGCCCCAGAATCTGGTAATAAGGTGCTGTCGGTTCGACATTCGATTCCACAAAAAATTCATCGTGTTCGTGGACTTGATGCACATCAAATTCTTTTGGACTAAGCGTCCTCCTTTTGGTGTGGTGTGGAAACTTGAACAGTGGTTACCAAGTTAGATGCGATCCTCATCATTTCAGGATCCATCCTGTAATAACCCGGTGTTGCATCAAAATGGTATGTTAATCGAACTAAACTAAATTATGAATGTTGGAACGGAAAAGGCAAGGGGAGTTCGACTGCATAAATTTATTGACAGAAAGTTTTGAGCAAACTCCACATCGAGTTAGTATGAGATGACACTTTAGGCTGCTAGATTTATTGTGGTTGGCTTCTATTTAATTTCTTAAGGAAGTGTATCTGAATAAAAAGATCGATTCAAATGTATGTGAAGTACGAATTTATTTTTAGTGAAATATCCCTGATCTGAATGGATTCAACATACGGATCAACTATTGCATTTAGTTAAAAAATATATATTTTATCACTTACGTATTAAATGTCCCCGATCAACAAGAAGAAAAAGTTTCAACATCCCTGATCTGAATAATGTTTACAAACGAAACTTCAATAATTTTAATCATAAAAATTGCAATTTTACTTTATACTGCTCAAAAAGAATGACACTGTAAATCCCTTAAAAGCAATCCATAACCCGCTGAGATCATTGACCGAATGCGAAGATTCATATTACCACAGAAATAGGTGCTAAATTTCTTAGTTCACCGGATTTGAGGCGAATCATGAGGGAGAAACGAAAAGAAGAAAAACACAAAGGGCGGTTCCCTTTTTTTGCGTACTGATGATTCTTGTATCCTTGCTCTTACGCCCCTTTACGAAGAGCATTGACTTGGCCGGAGATGTAATTTAGCATCCTGTCTGTTGCAAGTTAAAAATCAACCTTTCTAAAGAGTATTTTCTAATTAGTAAGAGAAATATTTAACAAGATTGGTTGTTTGGTTTTTGTGTTTTTTTGGCGCAAGAGCCATTCTTGGCTAAACTGCGCCAAACTTTTGTTGAATAAAAATAAAAATGTGGAAACGATGAAGATTTAAAAACATATATGATGCAAATGTAAAACGAGAAAAAATGATAAAATGTGTTAAGTACTCATAAGAAAAGCAATTGATTTTAAAAAGTTAAAAACATTTGGATGGTGTTTCTCACCAATCAAGTCTTTTAAGTTATGAGACGTTGAATTAAAATGGTAATAACGATGATGATTAAAAGAAGGACATTCAACAAAAATGTGCTTCACACTAAAATTCACATGACACGTGGGACAAATTGGCGCTCTATCACCAAAAATTAGATGACGGTGAGTGAAACGAGTATGACCTATACAGAGGCGAGTCAATTTAACATCAACCTCTCGTATAGGTAGAACAGGCCACAAACCAGTTGTGGGTTTTATTGAGTGTAGTTTGTTCTGGATCTGCAGATCTCGTGATTCTTGCCAATTGGTAAAGAGTCGACAAACAAATGTCTTTTTAACGTCACAATATGGGAAGGCTTAAGCAGAGATATTCATGTAGATTTAGCTGCAACATCAGCCCTTTCATTGCCCGAAATACCCACGTTACCCAGAACCCAACAGAGAAAAATATTGGCCCCTGTTTAATATTTAACAAGAATATATGCATCGAGAGTTTATATTAAGAATCTTAAAACATTTCTCTTCTTTAATGTAATTTAAAATAATTCGAAAATTATTCTTTAAAACCTTTTTTTTTTTTTCCCAATTCATATTCAACATTTTTTTTAACTGTTACTAATTAAAAAAATATATATATTTGGGCAGTCACTTTTGAGTTTCGCCAAATTCGACTAAAATTAAAGGCACATCTGAATGTAATGATCAAATGTCTCATATTATTCTGGACATTTACTGTTTTTGACATTTCATCCTGTTTGAAAAACTTCCTTGAATAATCTTGTTTTTGAATAAAATATATCGCATTGCCTTGCATTTTATCTTTAATCAAATAATTCATGAAATTTTTAAAAATGTATATTTAATTTAATTTTAAAAAGTTAGCTATAAGGAATTTTAATTCCTAAATGTCATTATGTCTGTAATAGAGACATTGTATTTTAATGAATAATCCCAGCTCCATTATGTAATTCGTTTATGTATTATTTAATTCAACTTGTAAGCTTATTCTGCTCTGGAGACAATAAAGTAGACAAATGTCCGGGATTAGATGGAATAATTCCAATTCCAGACTTGCTGTTCCAAACAGATCATCCCAATACCAATGCCTAAAGTATCACTAGTTCATGAAGTCTGCTTACTTCAGTTTAAATAAAGCACACAAAGGGGAAAAATAATAGAGTTTTTGTGCAACAATTTTCTTAAAGAAAATTATTAGAATTGTTTCAGGGAAAGTTATTTTGCGCCCCCCCCCCAAAAAAAAAAACATTAATCGAGACTGCCCTTCTCTCACTAATTTTACAATCTTACTTGAAATCTAAATTGTATAAATGGTTTTTTTTTCAAATTTGATTATGAAATGAAGCTGTTCGCTCTTTTTCAGGTCAGTGAAAAATCAAAATTCGAAGAAACCAAATAATTTCCTTAGATGTTATATTTTTCTACGTTTTTTGTTCCTTTTTTTTTTATTTAAACAGAGCTTTGATAATTTTCCTAATAAAATCGTAAAGTTTTTCTTGATAATTGATATAAAAAAAAAGAGTTGAGATATTTCGAATTTTTCTTGCAAAATTCTAGTCCCAGTTTTCAAGGATAACTTTGAGGCCAACGCTTTGGAAATGGCCACTTATAATCGTGACGAATAAGTGGGAATTTGTATCTTCAGACAGAATGTGAAAGTCACGAAAAAATCGATCAAGAATTAAGGTCAAGAATTTTTTCTCCGTCTGCACTTACAGTATTGAATAGAAATGAGATAGAGGCAAACTCATGGAGGTGTGTTTTATTATTATTATCTTCTGAGATGATTCTTTATAGATTCATTTGTTAAACATGATGACAATGCTGTAAATGCTGTAAGCATGATGACAATGCTGTAATGAAAAGCTGGAGATATAAAACAAGCAAAATCTGTTGCAATGAAGCTAAAACACACACACATTTAGTCATTTTAACATTTTAGTATATATTATCAATTGAGACTTTAGTTGCGATTTGTTTTCCAAATGATACATGCAGCAATTGCCTTGTTTGCTATATATTGATTGTTTTACTAGTGTAAAAATTATATTAAAAAAGGCTTTTAAGCTAAATAGGAGATATTCTTACATGTTACGGCGGTGCAAAACCAATAAATTAAAAACAAAACTAATTAATTCGTTGTTCTGTATTTTTATTATTCATTTCAATGTTTAAAATCTTTTTATAACTTCTCCTATAATTTTAGGATATATTTTAATTCACAAGGATTTATTAAGAATTCAGAATTCTCTGCAAAGGAAAAAAACAATTTTTAACAAATAACAACAACAAAAATTTGTCTCATTTTCTTAAAAACTCCTAAAAAAAAAGAAACAAAAATCAATGAATACCGCTGTGAACATAATCAGTTATAAAATGATTTAAAATATAGCCAACAAATCAATAATGGATAGTTTAAATTTTTTTAAGATTGTTTAAAATTATAAGTATAATAAAATATTAAATGTTTATGAGATCTCGTTCCATTATTTTATGCAGCTAAAGTGAATAATTTATCGCATTTCCATTATGTTTACATTTGATTCGATATGACGTTGTTCTCTTTTGTATGATCCTTGAACGACGTATTAAAAAGGTTTTAACTTTAATACTGATGCCAATTGTTTTTTAGCATATACCGGTATAATGCAGAATATTTCGCTAACCTGGAATGCGAATAAATTGAATTTATTATATATATATATTCACACACACTCAGACACGTTCAAAAAATAAGGCATTTTATGTAAGCCAATAAACACTTTTGACGTTAATCAAATTTTTTATGACCAAGAGGTAAAATTAATATTAGGGGGCAATATCTAAAGTTCCGCATAATAGAAAAACAAAAGGTCGACATGCCATCTGAGTTTCTATCTCATTCGCTGAGTTTGTCAACAGCATGTTAACCATAAACGCTTTATGCTTGGATTATTTTACTGCATTCTGATATATTTTCGTATCTCGCTGATTTTGATACAGCTATAACGGAAAGGTTTCTTCTGTTTTGTGCTCAAATACTCTCTAATAATAATAATTTTTTTTAAAATACAAAGGCGGTTCCGTATTGGGGACATTACTGTGAAAGTAAAATAAGCGAATAGAGAAACGCATTCTGATAATACAAATTTATTCACAGCAATATATAAAAGAAACAAGAGAAGACAGCACGATATTATCAGTTAATAAAAAAGTACTTAGAAGTTATGTATACATGTATTATAAAGATAGAATGTCTATTTTATGGAAAATAAATCATCCGGAAAAGGCTTGTAATTTTTTCTGGTTCGTGCATTTTTTTTTTTTTTTTTTTTTCCCTTCTCCACTTCTCTTTCTTACATTACTGCTTGTTTTATTGTCCGAATATTTATCCCATGAGTAGGAGAGAGAAAGATGGGGGGGGGGGATCCTAATGTGTGAGACTACGTAACCTTCGCTGCTTTTGTAAACAGCCTTCAGTGCAAATGCTCTTCGTCCGATCTCTATTAATCACAAGTGAACACCGTTACCAGAACAAATACTTTTGTTTTTCTGATAGGATCGATCTTGTTTTCTTCCTCACGTAAGTTGCAATTTCTGAAGTCTCACAATTGCCCGTTTTGCTTGCTAAAATTTGCTCTTTTGCTAATATTTTAAAGTATTAAGCTAAGCTCCTATGGTTGTTCTGTGGATTCATACAATTATTTTACAATAATCTATAATTTTAATCTTTTTTTTTTATATATTACCAAGATACCACTTTTTCAAGATTCCGATTAAGACAAAATTGATTTTTACGGCCGGTAACGAAAAAACCACAATTCTCCCCTCCTTCATATTAATTAATATATTTTTAAAAACTGTTTCTCAGTTTTTAATTTATTTCAACAGTTGCATGCATTTAATGATCCAATGACCAATTTTTGACTTAAAAACGTTATAAATGATACAGATCAGAAAAACTAAACGTTGAAATTATTATATTTATGCCATTATATCTATTTTCCAACCATAGAATAGAGCCCAATGAATCAGTATTGGTCAGTTAAATAAATAATTCAAATTCTACAACGAAATAAAATTTCCTATACTAAATATATCTAGATTTATTCTAAAATAATTTTTCTTAAATAAAATTTTCTAACAAATTTTTCACTAAGGTCGCTCGGGATATAAAGAGCGGGCATATTTAACGAAAGAAAATAACTAAAAAAGGAAAACAATTTTTTGAAATTTCTCGTTCTCATTTGGAATTAACCAAAGATTTAAAAATCATGTTCATAAAAAATTCAAGAAGCTAGAGACACTTTTCACTTGTCAATGAATTTGAATTAAAATGTTCAAATGAGTCAGATTGTACAGTAGATTTTTTTAATAACAAGTGGTTTATATAAAGTATATTTTTACAAATCATTGGCAAACTTGTTTTTGAGCAGAAGTGAAATGATACATTTCGTTCCTTATTAGTATTATTTTTGTCAACGTTTTCACTTTCTCATATACAAAGTATAAAGAAAGTACTGTAATCTTCAGAAATTCGAACACGAATTTTGACGAATCTTCACGTTTTAGGCTATCCTGATTTCGAAAAACACAATTTTTGCATTATGCCTGTCTGTTTGTAAATGATAACTTAAAATTGTTTTCAGTTAGATGAATGAAATTTGGTATATGGACTTTAGATAAAAATTGTAGATTTCCATCAAATTTTGAATGAAATATTTAAAAGATGTCTGTCTGCCTGGCTATTGGAGTGCAAGGGAACTTGATAACTATAAAACGTAAAGAGCTACATAGATACAATTTTGTACACAGGTTTAACCTCAAAAATGTAGATTCTTATCAAATTAGAAACCAAATCCAACAAAAGGCTGACCGCCAGTAAGTCTGTATTTTCGCATACGTGTAAACGCAATAACTCTAATGACTTAAATACATGAAATTTGGTAGGTGGTTTTGTGACTACAACTGTAGTTCCGTGTCAAATTTTGGTTTTCAATTGGTGAGAAAAAAAGGCAGCCAAAATACATATATACACGATAGATTCAGTAAAAAAAAAAAAAAAAAAAAAAATGCTAGATACCCGCCAAAGATCTATATTTCGTAATTGTTCGTCAATGAATGCAAGATATTTATGACCTTATCCAAGGTCCAGAGTTTTATGCGGGGGAGAGGGATAAGATCTTTATTAGAGAATATCCGGTAAAGTTTCGGTGAGTCCGCTTATGCCGATTTTTATCGGAATCTCGCCAATTTTGGCGTCCTTTCCGATCATTCACCCGAGGCAAGTACCTCATTCATTTTACTTTCCCCCCGGCTTTCCTTCACGTTTTCACAGAAATATTACAGCAATCCATTAGAGGGCAGACATGTCATTTTCATCTTAAAAATCAATGAGAAACCTGAAATATGACACGAATTTTCGTTTCAATAATAATAATAAAAAAAAAAGGAGCCATAAATCAATTTTAGAAATGTACTCGTACGTATCCTTTCGAATCTGATTTTTCTGTTTTTTTTTCATAGAAGGTTCTTTATAATGGTTTAGAAAAGAATTTTTTTTCTCTGTTTAATTAAATCAGAGTTTCTTAAAGCTTTTGTTCTTGCTGCTCAGTCTATGATCAAAAAATTAATTTTCAATCTTAAATGTATGTGAAAATAGAAAATAAAGTAATAAAATGAATTCATTAATGATAAGCAAAAATAATTACTTAACTAAGTTTATTAATATTATTTTAATGAAGTGTTTGAAAAGAAGATGCATTTATGAATTATGTTTGCTTACTAAAAAAGAAAAAAAAAATATTCCATTGATATGTTTGCTCATTCCTATTTGGGATCGAAGAGTATAGTTTAAAAAGAGCTGATCAAGGTTCACTATGAACTTTCCCAATAAAGTCATTTCATTGTATTTGACAACCACAATTGAGCCACCCCCACCCTGCATCAGTATCCTGGAAAATCTGAATGACCGGACTCTGAAACAATTAATCATGCACTGAAAGGGTAGTAAATTACAGCTCAGTAGTCCTTATTACAGCTCAGCTCTCATTTAACCCGTCATCAGAGTAGAGGTAACTCGACCCCACATCCTTTTTACACCGGCTGCTCCGGGAAATGATAATCTAATTATTTTATATAGAAACTTCTCATCCCCGTGTTTCACGTACTTCCGGGGGGATTGATATTTGATGTAAACATGATTTGACTCCATTGAGAAAGGTACCAGATCAGCACTTTTTAAGCTATGCGCTTCGACCACATATGTGACCCTCAAGCATTATAATCATTTCATGCTTGCATCAAATACTAGTCCTATCGGATTAAAGCATCTCAAATATAAATATGAAAAATTTCCATATAAGTAAGCAGGTTCTCACTTCATTGGTGGCTACAAAATTGCTAGTGTTGCTCTCTGGGCTCATCACCGATCCTGGTCGTACCTCTGTATAAGGATCGGTTTATATGATGCTCATTGATGCTAGAGTTATTGTGCATCGGTCACAATGACCACTGTCTCAGCAGCTGAGCCGTTCTGTTCATTCCTGGTGCTGCTGCAGGATTGGGGTTTTCTCTTTGCAATTATACCAAATAGCACCACTGTTGAATACCAGTTAAAACTGGGGATATTTCAGATATGGGAATGAGAAGCTTTCTATATGGCGGTTGGTTCTCACTTCCTTAATGGCTACAATAATGGTGTGGGATTGTGTCTTCTTCATTCTGGTGATGGGTCGTACCTCTCTGGTACGCTTGAATTGCGCCATAATGGGGATTATAATACATGCACCACAATATTATCCGTTTTAATTTTCTTGAGGACTCGATCATTCTGTTTGCCAAAGATTCTAAGGTGGACATTTGTGCTTACATCAAATATGCTGCGCTAATTTAATTTTGTTATCCACATTTTGCATGAGAAAAAATATGCGTTTACACAGTCAGAAGGAGAATTAAAAACAAGATGCACCAGACCGCTCCAGGTTCTGACAATTAAATGCCATATTTTATTAATAAAATTTCTAAAAATATGTTACAGTGAAAAGAAATTTTCAAGAAAAGGAAACATTGCTCTTATTTATAAATTACTCATAAAATTTTATTTAATTATCTTTTATATAAATAATGCAAATCTTCAAAAATAGCATAAGTATGTTCTTTTGCTATGATATAAAACGCTCGGTTGATTTTGTAGGCAAGTAGATATCTTAATTTTATGATATAATTAACAATAATAGTTTTATAACATTTTATTTTATCTAGTCGAATCGTTGTTGTATCTTGAAACGAAGTAAAAACTATTGAAAAAGTTCGCTGTCAGAAGGCAGATTAAATAGCATGGAATTATGGTACTTGGAAAAAATAATTAAATACCTGTGGTATAAGTAAAGTAATTTAAGAATTTTCTAATGAAGATCCTGATTTTTTTTATGATTCCTATTTTATATAAAAACTGTCTACAAACTGCTTTAATCATTTCATTTGGAAATACTATGTATGAAATTACTATTTTACATCATATTCAATACACACGGAACATTTTAAAAACTGAAATAGAATTATTTATTTTTAAGAATTATTAATCCATCTTAATTTTTCTGATTTCATCAGTTTTATATGAGTTATTAATGAAAAATGTCAGATTCCATTATTCCCGAGATTTTTAAAAATAAAATTGTCGTTCTATTCAAATTCATCTGTGCGACTGCTAAAAGTTTGGTGATATTATAACGAAAAAAATGATTTATATTATTTTAAACTTAACTTAAATGATGACTGGAAATAGTGAATTCTTTCTTGAATTGAGAAATAATCTGAGAACAATTACAGAATAATTGGAATTTGAATTCATGCCATTAAAAATTTTAAATGGTTAAAGTAAAGGAGAGAATTTAACCATTTTTAAGAGTTTATAAAAGGATGTGATTCTTCAAGAGAAAATTGAAAAAAGAATTTAGTATTAAAAAATTTAGAAAAAGTATTTAGTTTTTTTTTTTTTAGTAACATTATCAATATTTAACATTACATTTACGATTATTTTGATTCGTGTGTGTTATTGAATGTTGTTCATGTGAAAACAATTATATATTCCACGACCAAAAAAATTTTGCTAAGAAGATAATTTAATTTTTTTCTTAATCATGAATCATTTAATTCTTTCATTGATATTTAGAGGGAATATTAATGTGTACACGAACTTCAGGTACACAATTTCGGAACATTAATTTAAAAGTAACGTAATTGTCACTAATTGTCACGTAATTGCCAAAACTAATCAAACTCGGTAAAAGCTAAATAATTTAGCAATCGTTATTAATAAAAAAAGTTCCAGTATTACGAATCGAATAAATTAAAAATCAATCGATTCTGCGATAATAATTTTTCTTTTTTTTTTTTTAAAAAAAAGGGCAAATTATTGCTTACAAATTTTTTTTTTATCTTAAAACAGTCATTATCCGATACTTATTTTTTCGTTTAATAAATATTGTATTAATCCCACGATATTTATTTTCATTTATCCAAAGATACTTTAGGCTTAGGTGTCGTTCTTGCCATTATTTGAGCACTGTTCAAAACTACGACATCCTTCTCAAAATAACCCTCGAGTATATTTAAAAGCATTACTAATATAATTAAAGTAAACTAAGCCAAGAACTTTCAAAATTAAATTTATCGTTATAAATAAATGTAAAGTACGCTGGGAAAATCATTAAAAAAATTAATTTTTAATTTTTTTATTTGACAAATATAATTTTTAAATTAAAATCATTAATTATTCACTTAAAGTACCTTTTATAAAAAGGTTTCTTCTTCAAGTTAAAATGTAAAAAAAAGCAATTTTATTAATGAATTTTAAAAATATTCAAAATTAATGAGGAGGAAAGAAAATCTGGCTGTGTTCCAAATATGAACCGTTGAATAATATGGATCAAAAGCAAATATATTGTAGATTGTTTAAGATAAATTGGATTAGTCATGAAAGAATAAAGAAGAAAAAAGACAACCGGGAAATAAACTTTATTCAACAATGAGTTTCATAGATCAAATAAATGTTTTCTATCCGACTGACTGAAATTGAAAAGTTTAACAGAATTCCCCAAACTATTATTCTTCATCGCCAAAGTAGATGTAGGAAAATTATTGGAATGTAGCTTTCCTTTTTTTAAATTTTTTACCCTAACAAAATTATTGAAGTAAGATTGACCACAATAAAAAAATATTCTCAATTAATTTATAAGTAAAATTTTCATTTGTTTTATTATTTACTTGATTACGTGTTTCTGTAGTCTATTTATTTTATATTTTAATAAAATAAATAAATGGAGTTCAATATTCATGCCAATTTTAGAACTCTCCTTAGACTGTGTATTAAATCATATTTGAATCACAATCATTGTGCCTTTTTCCGTTAAGTTTTAATAATTGATTAATAAAATTATTTATGCCCTATATTTTTGATATGATGAAGAAAAGTTTTTAAGAGATTTTAATTAAACAATTATCGTTTATTGTTTATTAATTTTAGTTAAAAATTAAAATTTTAATTATTTTTTATATTCTTTGCATACTCTTACATGGAAGTAAGAAATAATGTTGAAAAATAAAAATATATATATATATTACGAGGAGTACTAAAAATTTAATTTTATGTTTATACATTAAATAAAAAAAAAATTGTTTTAAACGCAAAATGAGGACATACTGAAATTCATCTTACGATCCGAGTTCTTTTGCATGTACAGCACATTTTCTTTATTGGCAGAATGCCATCTCCATTTCAACGGTGCAGAATTTCCTGTAGCTAGAATAATTTATAAGAATCAATAAATGCAAGCTCAAATAAATCATCGCTAGAATTCTTCTAATCTTCTATTTAACAAAGACTTTCTATGATATTTCTGTAAACGATGATATACTATGACCTTTTCTCCGAATTTGTGAAACGTGAAGGAAACGTGATGGAAAGGATTAGGTATCCAATTAAAATAAAGGTGGGATGATACTGTTTCACTTATACACTATATCGGGAAAAGTATCCAATAACAAAACCGATAGTTCAGGTACTCGGTAAAAGTTCTCGGACTCGATTGATACCCTCGAATCTCCTCGAACTCGTTCGTTTTCGGTTGGGTGATAATTGTATTTAACTGATACAAAGTATCGATTCAGTTATCAACCAACACTAGTCCGCCATTTCTGTCTTGGTGACACTATTAGCATGCTTTAGGTTTTTCAAAAAATTATTTAACTATCCATATACATATTTTTTATCATTACCTGGAATGAAAGTATTTGTGATGCATTTTTTTTAAACCTTTCTTTTCAATATTTATTAAGTATACAAGACTGAGAGGATTTTCTGTGAATAAATAAGGGCATTTTGATTTAAAAATTTTTTTTCAGAATGTGATGATTTGAAGAGTATATTTAAAAGGAATATTTTTATTTTTAAATTTAAATATAAATTTATGACGAAATAATTAAAAACAAAATAAAAATTAAACTATTGTTATGAGTCAGAAGTTTTACAAAAGTTTTTTTTTTAAATTTTAATAATGGATTCAGAAACGCATAAAATAATTAAATAATAATTAACAACAAAAACTATAGATAACGAGAAATTTAGTGGAGATAACATTCTTTAAAGCTAATATTTATTAGTAGATAGTGTTTAATGCGTATTGACAGGGAAAGAATCGATTACAAGTTGTATCGGGTACAAAAGTATTAGATAACTAGTATCAACCTTCACTTGATACAGCAAAATCAGGTATCATGCGTCCTTAAATTAAAATAGTATTCGTACATATTCAAGTGATACAAAAGTTAGATGTGCAGCGCCAATTTAATTTTGGAACCAATTGTTCATTTTGTTGGAGGAAAAATGATGTGAATTCACAGTATAGTGTAAGCCAGCATGCAGTCAGATGACCAACAGTTTTGCTTATCATCTAACTGCGACATCACGTAGAAAGAGACTATCATCAATGTAATTATTTACCCGAACCACTCAACAGACTAAGTTCCCTCAAAAGAATGATTTTTTTAACTGAAATTCTTGAAGGCATTGGATTTGTTCAACTCACTCTATTAAGAAAAGGAATATAGTATTTTTTCATTAGAGCAGTGATGTGAAATTTGTGACCCTAGTTTTGATGTTGCCTACTTAGAGATCCTGTCTAGCCCTCAGCAGATTTTATAACAATAATATAATAATTTAAAATAATAGTAAACATAATCGATTCGAAACAGATTATGAGGGACTTTTAGAAATTCAGTTAAGCTTCATTCATTGTATTAATATTGTAGAATTTCTTGAAATAATATTTTTGAGCCTTTATTGAGTTTTATAATAAACCACACTAGCCCTCTAAATTCTTTTTTCTTTCCTTGCTTTCTTTTTTTGGGTCAGCTCTTAAAACAGCACATCCCTGCAGTAGAAGATCCTACTATAAATTAGCATATACTATAGAAGATCCTACTATAAATTGTTTGTTGTAAAAAAATCTTAAAAACGTGGTTTATAATGTCCGACATTGACATAACTAGGTTAGGGTTGGGTGGTCAAGCGCCATGGCTCCAATATCTGCGGGGCAAATTTTAGGTATCAATTTTGTTAAATATTTAAACTCTTTTATGATGTAGTTGTGTTGGAAAAAACATTATGCATGTGTGAGTGGAGTAAGAACCTTCATGTTGATTATAGCCCACCGGACTAAATTGTAAAATTGTGTCAAGATAAAAGCACAATACTACAAATATGCAAAAATTATTGTAAAACAATTCTCGGTTAAAATAATTTATAAAATAATTATAGAGTATACTTTTGCAAATTCTAACCTTGAATTGAAGAATGAAAGCAAAATTATCATCATATGAAATAAACAATAAATATATCTAGAATAAAAAATCAATCATGACAACAATATAAATCAATCCTTTACATAAAACAATACATTACAGCCCTATATAATTTTGAACAATAAATAATCATATGGTCATAACAAAAGGCCTAGGAAAAATTGTTGCATCCATAAGCAGCAAAATATATAAGGTTGTTTAATTTTTAATGGAAAAAATATATCTGATATATATCATGCTGTTTTAGCCATTTTTCATATCTTTTACCACTTAAGTCTGTAAGCATGTTATACTAAATGGTTAATTCAATAATTTCATTTATTAGGTAGAAATTACCTATTTAATTTAGTCATACCTCATAAATGAGTAACATAAATTATTAAAAGCTACAGTTTCATTAAGTCTTAGAGGAATTGTCATTTTCTTATGAAATATAATATTAAAAATTCCTATAATATTATAAGTTATAGAAATTTCCTAAATAATTCCCTTAATAAATCGCAGTTTCACATTCAACACCATTTATTTCAATTTTCAAAATGCCGTAAAATAAAATAAACAAATATTTATTTATTTATTTATTTATTTTTTTTTGCATCTGATACGAATATTTCGCTTTCTTTTTTTTTTCACATCAGGCATGAGCATGTTCTCTCTTGTTAATACCAAAAGGGCCGCGGTGGCCTGGTGGTAAGGTCTCGGCTTTGGAACCGGAGGGTTTCAGGTTCGAGACCCGATTCCACCGAAGAACCGTCGTGTAAGGGGGTCTGTTGCACATTAAATCCGTCATGACCAAACGTCCTCCCGCTGGAGTGGTGTGGTGTGGAGAGCGGGGTGCCAGCTCAGGTGTCGTCCTCGTCATCTGACCGCAGTTCAAAATTACGAGGTCCTTCCCAAAATAGCCCTAGTGTTGCTTCAAACGGGACGTTAATATAACCAAACCAAACCAAAACTTGTTAATACCAAATATGAAAAAGGTAAGAAATATTCTCTATTGTTTGAAAAAATTCCTTTTTTTTATTTCCATTGCAAAATTTGGTTAATTGAGATAGGTATTCTTGTAAGAGAGAAATATCACATGAAACCCTGGAATAAAAATATGCTTGCGATCATACATAGGAAAAAAAATCTAATATTCGTAAATTATTAAATTTTCACTGCTTAAAAGTAAAATGAAATTCTTGATTAAAAGTTTATCTACGATAATCTCTCTCAAATGAAGTAAAATAAACGATTCAAATATTTGAAGGAACAATGAAATAAGGTTGATTTAAATTTGAATACTGAAAACTTCTGTAGCAAGTCATATTTAAATATTTTCTTAAAGTTTAGGAAAACAACACAACAACTGAATATATAATTAAAAAGATGAGTTTTTCAGTTTTACGATAGTGTAAAATTTATTTTTGTGCGGTAATCTTTTCAGAAGTAATCACTAAAATTTTGCTTCATTTTTGATTAACTAAAGCTCTAACTAAGATTTCGATAAAATGGTTTAAAGGTACAGTTTATCAACCTCAAAAGTATATTTGTGCCGAGTTTGATAACATTAAATCAAACGGATTATCTTGGAATGTGTCAATGGACAGACAAGGAACATATAGGTACATTTTTGTTTTTAGTATTAGAGTAGAGTGAGTATGTGAAAGCACTTTAATGGTATGAAATATAATATTTCGACTTCCACATATTTTAACTATATTAATATTATGAATAATTGCCTATATTGTTTATTTTTTGTAATTTGTTTAATTAATCTGTTTGGATAATTAAAATGCTATGATTTAAATTTAATTTCAAATTTCCCCCGAGAGTAAAGCCTTGGGAGAAGGAGAGGATTACAAAAATTGCTATTTAAGAAAATGATGAGAACACTATTTTGTTGTTTGCTCAGGGTGCTATTTTATTTAGTTATGCCTCTGATGTACGAATCCTATTGCATTTTTTCAAAGGAAATTTCTTCCTATTTGGTATTAAATCATTCACTTCACGTGGGTCTTCCCTAAAGTTAATAACTATTCATTAATTGGGACCCTTGTTTCATTAATTGGGACGGTTTTCGGAACTATGATGTTGATATAATACTTTCCTATTGGACGGATCAAATCTCAGTCATGAGATATTGGAACAGCTCCAAACCCGAGAATAATGAAAGCTGAACAAGTGATCAATGGTTTTTTTTTAATCTGATGTATAACTATATGATTTGGGTGTTTATGATTCTTTTTCCTTAAATTACACTGACTTTGAACGAAATTAGCACCTCGGTCATCTCAAAAGAAATCAGTATCATAAGTTTTTTCACTATCCGAACTGAGCGCAAATTTCTTTTGCAATGCATTTGGTTCAGAAACGTTTTTATTTGTTTATCATTTGCCAGCAAAATAAAGAGTTCTGCAGAGTATAGATATCCGGGTCATTATTATAGAACACCATGTAGACAAAACGTTTGGACGTTTATGCTACTTTTTAAAGTGAAATTTGGTGAGAGAGGAGAAAAAGTAATGTTATTCCTATGGTACCATGTATATTTACCAAGCCGTTTAGGGTAACTGGCGAAGAAATCACATTGTACCCAAGTGTCACTTTTCCTTTGCTGCGACATTTTCGATAATGACAAAAATAATAATTCGAAAGTGAATTGAGATGGTTCTTTTCACACCCTCAGTTTTTAATACAAGAAAAGAAATCCTGCAAAAGGAACTTTATCTGTTATAGCAGGTCTTCTCAAATATTTTATGTCATCCACCTATTACAGTTGGAAAAAAATTCACGACTCTAAAATGGTTGGAAATATAGAAATTATACAAATGAATTATTTATCAAAGCTAAATCGACACAAATTTAATTTAAAAACTATTTGGCAAAATTTGCAACTGTATACTATTTTAAGACGACTTCCTTTTTTATTATATTTATTATTATAAAGTGTGAGTTGTGTGTGGCAACTCAAGTAACAACACATCAGTCAAGAGTTTTTGTCACATTCATTGCTTGTTTCTATAATCTTTGTCATTGTTAGAAGCTCGAAAGCCAAACATTTCCATTTACTTATTTTTTCCTGTAAATTTTAATATTGAATTACTTACTGCTGATTTGAAAAATGCTCTAAGTCAGGTTTTTTCGACCTCCGAAGAAATTTACTTTATTTCATTATTTTTTTACTTGAAGGAAGTTGCGAGAATTTTCAATTTGAAATATACTGTTTTAGAAAATAAGTGAGGGCATTACAGCAAAGTTTCTCGAATTTCGTTAGGTGTTCCCCTAATAGTACATTATGTTATTTTTGGTGGTATGATTCTTACACAAAATATTTAAATGAATGTTTGACATTAATATAAAATGGTGTCATTTATTACATTTGGATTTTATATATTTACTTTTTATCTTAATCTTTATTATAAATCTGTGAATCAAATTTTATTTAAACAGCTATTTACGTTTTGTAGTTATCGTGTTCACTTATACTCGGACAGCCAGACAGACATACTTCATTAAATTGGATTTTTTTCAAAAGACCACGCACCAAATTTCATCTGTCTAGCTCAAGGTGTTTTTGAGCTATCTTGTTTACAGACTTATAGACAAACATAATTCTAAAACTATGCTTTACGAACTCGGGGAAATTTGAAATATTGAGATCTCAAGCTCGAAATTTTCAACGATTGCAATACTTCCTCTTTATATACTTCATTATACAAATAAGTAAAAATGGGCTGGGATATTTAAACCATTAAACTTTTTTGTGAATTATAATGAATTTTATTATAAAAAGAGGATTATTAAAATGAAATTTTATATTTTTTCTAAACTTCGAGCTGAAATAATCATTGTCAACTTTCTGTAACTCGAATGGCATATTCTGTATTCTAGCATATTTTCTAATAAAAAAAGTACAGTTAATAAGCATTTTTGATAGAAAATGATAGAAATATTAATACTAAATAATAGAAAAAATTAAATTCAATTTTAGTGGGAGGTACAAAAGTGTATATTGAGTAATATAAATTTTATATTTTTGATATGGTATTAAAAGAAATGAAAACAAAAATGAGAGTAAAATTTTACAAACTTAGACAAAAAAGATTCTAAAATTAATCAAAATACACAAAAATACCACTTTTCTTTCTTTTAAATGGGAGAACTTGTTTATAATTTTTTGATAACACTATTTTCAATAAAAAAAAGCGAGGTAACTAACACACTATTTCTCAAATAATTCTTGACTATTTTAGAAAAGAAAGTGATCTCTCTCAACTTTGGAGTACAAATTTGGCATGCCTTACCACTAAATTTCAATTAAGAGAAAACAAAACAAAAAATAATCAAAGAATTTTTACTTAAATATTTAATTAGCATTTGTAACTTACTGTCTAAAGAATGTTTCTACTAATTCAGGAAAAAAATTGTCATATTATTCTCACTACTTTAAGTAATCTGACGTTACTGAAAATGGAAGTACTCGGCTTGAGCAGCGATAAAACTTTGAACAAAAAAGAAAAAGTAAAGGGGAAAATTCTGTTAACCAGATTGAAAGGGAAATTGTGAACAAGAAAGTTCTCCATCGGCTATAATATACATCGATATAGATTTTGAGAACCCCATAGATCTAGAGGCACGAGTCTTCTTGTATCGTCTGTGTGGAAAATTGCCATTGTGTGAATGGCTGTTTCTCTGGTAGCACAGCCTGTTGCACAATATTGTACAATATTATGAGATATTATATTATATTATTCAATATTTAACATTTTATACAATATTGCGGATATTATTTAATATCATACAATATTGTATAATATATGTGTGCTACTAGGGTTGTCAGTGAATTGAGAGAAAGAATCGAACACATAAAAAAAATGTACATCAATGGTTCAAAGGATTATAAATTCAGATAGCAGAGCAACACACTTGTATGTACCTTTTTTATTTGCAGTGACCTTTCAGACGGCAAGTCTTTTTGTTATTGCATTGATTCTGCGCTCTACTTGACATCGTATCAATTATGCTGTCTATGATTTGCAATGTTAATACCTGTCGGCGCTGCCGAGCTTTTTAATTTTTATTTCTCATCAGAAAAATTAATAAGGCAAAGACTGCCCTTTTAGTAAGTAAATGTAAACGAAAATAATTGGTATGACACCATATTTAAATTTTTTGACAACATTTAATTGACGTAGGACAAAACATAACACACAAGAACACTATTACAAAATTTAGTACGTGAACCTCATAGAGCTCCGAAAATCCATCTTTCTACTCTCTCGGCACCGTCTCTCCCGCCGTACTACTTCTCCACACTCTTCCCTTCAGTTCGTTTTCTGGTTCTAATCATCCGCAGCGCCCTCACACGCCGCCCCTAAGAGAAAAACTGGTCTTCAAACGGCAAAAGTTTTTCTCTGATTCCTTTGGACAAAGTTAATAACATATAAGGAAAAACAACTAAACGAAATAAGAACATCTCATCCACATATTGAAATAACAATGAAAGCTCCGAATATATATATATATGAAAAATAATTAAACGAAATATGAACATAGCATACATATATTAAATAAAAATGAATACATATATTGAAAATAATTAAACACAATAAGAATATAGCGTACATATGTTGAAATAAAAACTGAACAAAACATACATTAACACAATGGATATTGAGAACTAATTTTAACAAGAAAAAGAACTAATGTTTAGTTTGTAGACGAGATAAAGCATCAGCGTCTTTGTTTAAGATTCCAGGACGATGAGTAATTTTGTAACTCCATCGTTGCAAAGCCAATGCCCACCTAGTTAATTTAGGGCTTTTTGGAGTTTTTTCAATTAAGTATTTTAATGGATTATGATCAGTTACGATTTCTACCGTAGTTCCATGCAACCATTTATCAAATTTTTTAAATCCAAACAAAATGGCATAAGCTTCCTTTTCAATGGTTGACCAATTTTTTTGAGTTTTGTTAAATTTTTGGCTTACAAATGCGATGGGTTTATAATTTCCCTTTTCATCTTTTTGGGTTAGACAACAACCAACTGCATAGTCAGAAGCGTCTGAGTGAACTTCGAAAGGTTTACCAAAATCAGGGGCATTTAACGCTGTCGCCTCACATAAAGCTTTATTCAATCTAAAAAAAGATTCTTCTTCGCGTTTTCCCCAATTTACATCTCTTGATTTTTTCCCTTTGGTTAGTTCAGTTACAGGGGTTGCAATTTCCGCATAATTAGGAATATATGATCGATAAAACCCCATTAGTCCTAACACAGATCTTACTTCCTTTTTCGTCTTTGGCCTTTCTAGTCGTTTTATTGCCGCAATTTTTTCCTCGTCTTGTGCATGCTTACCTCCTCCTATCTTATGGCTTAAAAATTGTAGTTCTCGGGCCGCGAAAGTGCATTTTTTAAATTTTACAGAAAACCCTGTCTTTTCTAATTCCTGCAATACCTTTCTGAGATGAATTAAATGTTCGCTCCATGTTTTGGAGTACACTATTATATCGTCAATGTAAGCTTGAGCATAACTAGAATGGTTTTGAAGAACACTATTCATTATTTTTTGGAATGTACCCGATGCTCCCGATAGACCAAAAGGCATAACCTTCCACTGATATACTCCGTTATGAGTAAAAAAAGCTGTTAAAATTTTGTTCTCATCATTCATTTTAATTTGGTAATATCCCTTTAGCAAATCTAGACAAGATAACCATTGAGCCATCCCCGCAGTAAAAACTAATTCTTGTGTATCTTTCATGGGGTAATTAGGAACTTTTGTTACAGCATTAAGGGCTCTATAGTCAATACACATTCGAATGGATGCGTCCTTCTTTGCCACACATGCTATAGGATATGTAATGTCTGCATTCGAAGGTTCAATCAAGTGTAAGTCCAACAGTTCTTTCACTTGTCTGTCCACCTCTGCTCTATAAGACATTGGAACACTGTAGGAATGCGGTTTCCGTCTAGTAATATTGGGCAAAAGTTCAATCACGTGCTCCCCGATTGCAACTGGTTGCACTGGTCTTTTGAATAAGGGTTCAAATTCTTTTAATAATGTCTCCAATTCTGCTTGCTGCGTAGTTGATATGTCAGGTGAGGCTACGGAGTTTACTTCCTGCCAAAAGGAGTCTTCTTTCAATGGAGTATTTTCGATGTCACCAAATTCTTCTTCCCCTTCAAATATGACGTTCACACTTCCGGAGCTAGCAATAAATTCTCTCATTTTATTTTGATGCACATGCCTCAGACTACCATCAGGCATCTTCACTAAAAATGAATGTTCATTCTTTCGTGATTCGATGGTACATGGACCTTGCCATCTAGCTAAAAGCTTGTTTCTAGAATCAGGTAATAGAACAATTACCTTGTCTCCTGGATTAAAGACTTTCTTCGTAGATCTCAAATTGTAATAACGAGCCATTCTTTCTTGCTGTACTGTTGAAATCAATTTTGCTTTCTCAGCTGCGTCTTTTAACTGCTTCTTAAGCTTTTCCATGTAAAGAGGTACTGGAGTAGTATCCAACTGCAAACCCTCTTCATGTGCCACCCAAGTGTTCCTCAGAATAGATAAGGGTCCTTCTGGTTTTCGTCCATATAACAACTGAAAAGGTGCTACGCCGGTCGTGCTGTTGGGGACTTCTCGATAGGCCCACAAAATGAATGGTATTTTTGTATGCCATGTACGTGGCTCTTCCAAAATGACATGATGTAGCATGTGCTTTAACGTCTGATTAAATCTTTCTACCAGCCCATTCGACTCTGGATGCAATGGTGTCGAAAGTCTTGGGCTGGATCCCATTCTTTTTTCAAACTCTTGTATCAAACTAGCATTGAAATTAGTCCCATTGTCTGATGCTATTATATTAGGCACACCTGTCCGCATGAAAATGGTTAACAGTGCTTCACATGTAGCTTTGGCAGTTAAACTGGTCAGTGGTACTGCCTCAGCCCATCTCGTGTGTTGATCAACTAGACATAATATATATCTGTGACCTTTTGCACTCGGCGGATCTATAGGCCCAATGATGTCGATGTTTACCACTTGGAACAGCAATTCTGGTCTTGCCACAGGAGTAATTGGTACTCTGTCCTTTTGATTTATTCGCCTTGTCAACTGATACTCTTTGCACTGTTGACAAAAAGCTCTGACATCTTTGGATATTCCATGCCAGTAAAAAGAATACCTTATTCTTTCAGCAGTTTTTCTTGCACCCATGTGACCTCCAAATACCGAACAGTGAGCTAAATTTAGAACTTCAAGTCTACGCTTCTTAGGCAAAACTAGCTGAGCAACGGACTCCCCTAAAACTCTTTCTTTGTGAAACAAAAATTTATTATGGAAATAATATCCTCCGGACTTTTCATTTGCACATTTTTTAGCATATTCCAAATCTGGACAACCCACTTTATCTTTAAGAAATTCGTCCGACCTTGATAGTTCTTTAGCATTCTTTTCTGAATTTTCCACAGAAAATGCCCTTATTTCTTCACTTCCCAAGACTGGGTTGTCATAACTTGTTTCATCGACGATTTCTCTATCTTTAATTGTCTTCGGTTCCGAGTTCTTTTCGGAAGTATCAATGAAATAATTTTCTTGAACACCCTGCAACTTGTCCCTTATTTCTGGGGGCAACAGTACATCATCCACCAGAGTAGGAGCAACTGCACACAGCACTTCTTGGTGAATCATGTTCCCGTCTTTGCCAACGATGACACCCATTGGAATATTGACAAGACAACATTTCTCAGCTGGACCAAAAACGCCTTTTATATAAATTGAAGCCTTATCTTCAACAGGAAAATCAGTCAATATATCTCTTCTGACTACATTTATTTCAGTGCCAGAATCAATTAAAGCTGGTGCAGGCTTTCCATTCACACTTATACGTATCTTTTCTAGATTACAAAGACCTTTATCAAGAGAAGGTCGTCTGTGAGACATCACTTTAGCCACTACTGCCGTTTCCTTAGTTACCGGTTCTGGGTCCACGACAGTTCTGTGAACATTTGCCTTTCTTCTACTATCTTGATCTGAGTTCGTCTTTAAAAGTTTGGGACAGAACTTCTTTACGTGACCATCCACTCCATAGAAATAGCAGGTAAACTTTGGACGGTTTTTCGGTTCGTATCTATTCCGTGTGAAACCTTTATCTTGCTTCATCTGTTTAGGACTATTATTATAGTCTCTGTTATCACGGCTAAAGGCGTTATTTCTAACATTTACTTGTTGATGTGCCTTGCGATTTGGATTCGACGGTCTCCGATAAGTTTTTCGAATGCACTCGTACTCGTCTAGCTTGTCTGCTAAATCTTGGGGTTTGACTAATGTCCCCCATACGTCAACAAAATGGTCACGAATCTCTTGTGGAACTCTCTTCTTTACTTGATCCGTAATGATCAAATCTTTCAGTCCCTCCAAATCTGTGACATTCAAAGCACTTATCCAGCCTTGAAAGTAATTTGTAACTTCATAAATGAAATCTTTCCAACTCTTCTCTGGATTTCTTTGGTGCTGAACAAATTTCTGCCGAAAACCTTCCGCATTCAATTTAAACTTCTTCATCAAGATTTCCTTCACATGTTCAAAATTAAAAAATTCTTCTTCTGGAATTCTTGCGATCAGTTCCACTATCTCTGCAGGCATGAGAGGTATTAAACATGACAACCAGTTTTCCTCATCAATTTTCAACCTCTTGACTTGTCTCTCAAACAATGACATATATAAGACAATGTCACATTCTTTCTCGTCGAATTTTGGCATGGGCTTGGAAATTTCAATCTGCGGATTGATATGAAATTGTCCACCACTAGCTGAACTAGCATTAGATGCAGCCATCTCTGCTTCTATTTTTTATCTTTTCCAATTCAAATTCCATCTCTCGCTTCCTTGCTTCCATCTCCATCTGCAATTTCAACTCGTTATCTTTCTTTGTCGCTTCCATCTGCAATTTCAACTCTTGCTCCTTTCTTGTAGAGATTATTGTTTCTAGTAAAGTTTTGACAAATTCTTCTTCATAGACCTGACTGCCAGTAATTAATGTTTTTAGCCCATATACTGTCATATCAGATTTCGGTTCCTCCCCCATTTCAGTTGCCAACACTATAAGATCAGACTTGATACCCTTTGCCAAAAACGCCATTATCAAATAATCTGACCCGAAAATAGAAATTTACCCTGTTTCTTTTAAACTATACAATTTTTTTCTTTAAACGCGCAACAAGAATTATGTTACTGCGGAGATACTATTTACAATATTGAAAAAAAAAATATTCAAACGAAAATAAAGTAAAATAATAATAATTGCTAACAATATTATCTTGTTAATTTTTAAATTCATAAAACTTATTTTAACAATCTAAAATGTAAGTACATGTTCCAAACAATTTCTGTTTTATTTGAAAACATTCCTTAAAATATTAAACATAAAATGGTTTATGCATTTGTGACACACTTTTTATAATGTAACACAAATTAACTTTTAACAACTTTTGTTGTCGTTCTATTTCACAACAATAAAATATAATCTCTAATACAACATTCCCTTTATACTTATATCAATAAAAAAAGAAAATGCAAAAGTAATAAATCTTCCATTAATAAAGATCATTCATATTAAAATATTAAACCACAATTATTTATTTGAGCTATAGTCAAATGTTACGAAACAATAACTGAAAGAATTTAGTACATAAACAATCATAAAATGAAGAGAGTATTAGAATGCTTTCCCGAATAACAGCAAATAGTATTAATTCTAAGAAATATCCTTTTAATAAAAAAACACAAATGGCATAAATTAGATCATTAAAAAAACCATAAATCTACTCTTTCCTTTTACTTATTTCTTGTTTTTTTTTTTTTTTTAACTGTGGTCAACAGGATTCATAAAACAAGAATGATTTATCCAGAACACCGGAAATACGTATATCAATCAGAAAAGTATTATTTTTAAAATATCTTTCGTTCGGAATCGAAACGAAAGTTTTACTGGTAATTATTTTTCAACTTGAATACGGAATTATCAAGCACAAAATTCAATTAAACATATCCCTTATTTACTAGAATACAGAATTATCAAGCATAAAATTCAATTAAACATATCACTTATTTAAGACAACAATCAAAATAAATTCTTTAATGTCCAGAATATCTGAAAAAAGAACATAAATATCAAAACAAGTGAAACAAAAACTCGTAGAGCTTATTATTGTATTTTCCAAGAATTAATTCGTTGCAATGTTTATGGAACAATTACTTTATTATATATTTAAAAAAATATATCAAAAGAACACCAGTTTTATTCTTATAAAAATAAAGAATATATTATAAAATGATATACAATTATTTATGACAGCATTCACCCTTTCAAAACGAAACGATAATGTCAACAGTTGTTCAGCTCATTTCTTGATAGAAATAAATTTTTAACACAGCATGTTTTAGTTTTATTTCTCTAAAAGGTACAATAATCAACTTTCTTTCTTTTTCTTTTTTTTTTACTCTCTTTATTTTACTGACGTAAACTATATTTAATCATCGTAACCACTGACGCGGTATTATTACTGACGTAACAAATAAAATGGCAAGTTCCTGGCGGAACAAAGTATAAACTATAATAAATTAATACTTATTTGTGCTGTAAAGATATTTTAAAAACATGTTAGAAGGTGACACAACATGCAGAAGTTACAAATCTGGATATCACTGGCGTGATACAACAACTTATATTCCTGACGGAACAAAATCACTTACGTGATACAACAAATTATATTCCTGACGGAACAAAATCACTGGCGTGATACAATAAATTATATTCCTGACGGAGCAAAACTATATCTTTACACGCGCACCAAATCAGTAAACATTTAGCTTACCTGAGTTCCTTTAGCTACTGCCGTAACTTCCCTCATCACATACCTGGATTCGATGGGTTACCTCGATTTCCTTCTGAATTAAAAGAAATATAATATATACCTTCATTAATCCAGATCCCATTAGCTGCCACCAAGATGTCGGCGCTGCCGAGCTTTTTTAATTTTTATTTCTCATCAGAAAAATTAATAAGGCAAAGACTGCCCTTTTAGTAAGTAAATGTAAACGAAAATAATTGGTATGACACCATATTTAAATTTTTTGACAACATTTAATTGACGTAGGACGAAACATAATACACAAGAACACTATTACAAAATTTAGTACGTGAACCTCATAGAGCTCCGAAAATCCATCTTTCTACTCTCTCGGCACCGTCTCTCCCGCCGTACTACTTCTCCACACTCTTCCCTTCAGTTCGTTTTCTGGTTCTAATCATCCGCAGCTCTCTCACAATACCGTTATTAATTGCTTTTTAAATGCCTGATCGGACTCTGCTAGCACAAAAGTTCAAAAAACATTGCTGTGGTAATTAACGATATTGTCCGGCAAAACATCAGACAACATCATGAAGATGTTGCTAATAGCGACGCTTCAAATTTGTAAATGATGTTTTAGGATACCATGTACATAGAACTAAAGTTAATTTTGACTGGATTTGAACTGGTGAGTAATATGCTATGGGGAAAGGGAAGCTCTCTATATCGGATTCGTAGATATGTCATCCAACTCAAAGAGACTGAAAATGGTGGGGGTTAAAATTTTTCTTTCCCTGTAACTTCTTAAAGTTTGAAAATAGAAAAGTAATTCAAATTAGACGTATTACTGCTCCATCATACCGAAAAATCGTTGCACTGAAATTTTTTCGATAGCTGCAATAGTTTAAAAGTACGCGGATGTAAAATGATTTTGAATATTTACCTTCTATTGCCTTTTAATTTATGCCTATGATACATTGTTTGGATGATCATTATCAGTTGCATTTTCTTCTATCATCTTTCATCCTTATAGCTCTAATCTTATGAAATAAAAGGAGGGGGGGATGATGTAGTGAGAAGAGTTGCATTTTCTTTTCTTCATATCTTTGGACAAACTGAATTGCCTTTGCCTTCCTGTGGGTCTCTGAAATATCCACTGTACCCATTGCCATGGTTTGCACAACTGAATTCATTTGAAAGTATTGACGCCCTTCCGCTGGTATGGAATGAATAATTGGAGATGCAGGCTCATCACGATAGTTTTAGTGTGGAAATCCCCCCCCCCCAAAAAAACCCACTAAAAATTTGTTATCTAGTTAATAGTCAAACACTAAGAACAATAATATAGTCTTAAGACTTGCAGTGTACAATGCTGATTGCTTGTACAATGTAATTGCATAATAAAATATTAAAATTCTTTTAAATATTTTATTATTAAACAAAGCTATTTAATTATAATTTACTCACATCGGTAGGAATTAAAACTGACAGAAAAAATTAAGTTCATCGATATAAGATTAATTTGCAGCTGCCAAACAGGCGATAAATGACTGTTTGTTTCGCCAGCTGGCGACAAGCCTCACTCACACCTATGGAGATGAACTTTGCTCTCCAACGAAAACCATGACTCACTTCCTGGCTTCGCCGGCTTGCTCCGAATTTCTGCCTCGTGCTGGTCGATGGATATACGTCCAATGTATCATGATATATATTTGTTTATTTAATTTGTAATTAAAATTTATTATTGTTGTCCTATATGGCTGGCAGTCTTTCATTAATTAATAATGTTTTAATACTTTAATTTAAAGTAAATTTGCCAATGCGTGTTAAGCCACGCACCAAACTGGTGACCTGGTAATTTCTTTTTTACTCTTCTGAATTTTGCGAAATCCAGCCTCAAAATTTCTAAAATATGCTCAAATCAGATTTTAGTGATTGAGCTCTTCAATTATTTTTCGTACGTACGTATTTTTCGTTATGGATTATTTTCGATTACTGTGCCGAGAAGTAATGCATCAAGGAGTAGATATGTGTTCGAATTTTCTTTCCATTTATCTATGATTGGTCAATATTTTATTTCCTCATTATTTTGGCGAAGAAATATTATTATTTATATTTAGTATTATTTTTCGTATTCGAAGTATTTAGTTTCTTATTAATTTCGTTTTGCTACCATGTTTATTATTATGATTCTTAACTTCTAATTTTTTTTAAATGTGTATTTTTAAATAATCATAACTTCTTCTAATACTCGTAAATATTGTAAAAATTGTCAGTTTTCCAAGAGTAACCAAAAATGCCTAATACAGAAAACGAAACTGTCAATGCTGGCGCTCCGACAGAGTCGCAGGTGTCCCATCTTTCGGTGAAAATACCGCCGCTGTGGAGGAACAATATAAAATTGTGGTTCATCCAAGTAGAAAGCAATTTCACTCTAGCTAAAATAACTAACGTCCTTCCAAAATACAATAATTTGATTGCGTCTATTGACCCGGAAACTTTATCAGCGGTAGCTGATATTTTACTCACACACCCCAACACCAACAAATACGATGCATTAAAGGCGCGACTTATAGCCGAATTTTTCGCTTCGGAAAATGAACAGATCCGTCGACTGCTTTCTGAAATACATTTGGGTGCTGATAAACCATCGCAGTTACTCCAAAAGATGCTCGAACTCAGTGGTGGCACAGGCATTAAAGATGATTTCCTCAAAACTTTGTGGCTGTAAAGACTTCCGTCAGAAATGCAGGCAATTTTATCAAAAGTTCTGAAACCTGGACAATTTGACCAACATGGCCGACAAAATTGCCGAGATCCGTATTTCCTTAACAGATAACAGCGTCTTCGCCATCAGCCGAGGCGCAGAAAGTACTGCCATGCGGAAAGCTTCCACTCTGGATGAGTTTACTGCACTCCGAAGCGAAATCGCCGCTTTAAGTAAGCAGGTACAACGGCTTCCACGCGACAGAAGCAGAGGCCCGTTCCATTGGAAAGACAGACAGCGCAGCTTTTCTCGCGGGCCTTCCGGTGATCGTGGAAAAAAATATTGTTATTTTCATTCGCGTTTCGGAGAAAAGACACTGAAGTGCCGATCGCCATGTTCATTCAGAACTAATGCATTCGTCCTGTGGGTGACTATAGGAGATTAAATGCCTGTACTGTACCGAACAGTTATCCCATACCCCATATCCAGGATTTTTCCAATGCACTCCACGGAAAATATTTTTTCGAAACTTGATATTGCCCGCGCTTATTTTCACATACCAGTGCATCCGGATCATATACAAAAAACCGCAGTTTGTACACCATTTGGCCTGTTTGAGTTCCCATTTTTAAATTTTGGACTATGTGGGGCGGCACAAACTTTTCAGCGATTCATGAATGAAATCCTGGGGGATATTACATTTTTCTATGCCTATTTGGATGATATTTTAATATTTAGTTCCAACCAAGAAGAGCATAAAGTTCATTTACGAATCGTACTGGAGAGATTAAACACATATAGACTAACCATAAATGTTTCAAAATGCATATTTGGCGTCTCAGAAATTCCTTTCTTAGGTCATTTAATTATTAGTTCGGGGACTAAATCTTTACCCCATAAAGTTGAACCGATTCTCAAGTATCCACAATCAAAAACAGTTAAAGATCTTTAAAGATTTTTAAGTTTTTAAAATTTTTTCCGTAAATTTTTACCGAACATAGCAAAATATCAGGTACATTTAACTGTAACAACAGTTGTAAACAGTTAATCACAAATTCTGTTTTATTGGCACATCCATAACCAGATGCCACATTGATTTTACAAGTCGACGCTTCAGATTTTGCAATCGGAGACACATTGTCTCAATTAGCAGATGAAGAATTACAACCGCTCGCATTCTTTTCTCGGAAACTCTCCCCAGCAGAAAGAAACTATAGCGCTTACGACAGAGAGTTATTAGCAGCTTATGCTGCCATCAAACACTTTAGGTATATGCTTGAAGCTAGAAATTTCTCCTTGTTTACGGATCATAAGCCGTTAACTTACGCTTTCCAGCAAAGCTTGGACAAATGCTTTCCGAGACAGGCTAGACAATTAGAATTTATACCCCAATTTACTACTGATATTCACCACATAAAGGGGTCTGAGAATATATTAGCAGATGCACTTTCGATGATAAACGCTATAAACATGCCAAATCCCATAGATTATAACGAAATTGCACAAGCGCAACAATTGATTCTGAATTAAAAACATTACAATTTACAATTTAACAACATTACAATTTAAAACAATTGCTTTTCCAAATTGTGAAACGCCCATTTATTGTGATGTATCAACAGGTATAGCTTGACTTTATATTCCTAAATCCTTTCGTCAACACATTTTTGCCTCACTACATAATTTATCTCATCCTAGCATTCGTAGCACTTCAAAATTAATTCGATCGCGTCTTATTTGGCCTCCATTCGAAAAGATTGCAACAATTGGGTTAAGCATTGCATCCCGTGTCAAAAATCGAAGGTAATTCGCCATACTAAGACCCCAGTAGGAAAATTTGTAGACCACTCACAGAGGTTCGAACATGTACACCTGGATCTTGTAGGCCCTCTACCTCCTTCTCAAGGAAACTATTACTCTTTAAGAATGATGGATAGGTTCCCAAGATGGCCAGAAGCCGTTTTAATCAGAGGTTTTTAATAATTGATCAGCTAGCGTAATATTTAATAAACAATGGTTTCGTCAACGTTATCGGCAGACATCACGACATGCGCAGAACGGTTGAAAATTGAACAGAAGCGGTTTGTTTGGTACCTGACACGTGACCGTGAATTGACCCCATTCCAGACATACCGGCGTAGACAGTATCACAAAACTTTTTTAAGTATTGGATAGCCAGATTTGGTTGTCCTGTAAGAAATACTACTGACCAAGGCAGACAGTTGGAGAGTGATTTATTCCGAGGTCTCTCTCAGCTACTAGGAATTAAAAGGATCAGATCTTCTCTTTATCATCCTCAAGCCAATGGCCAGATCGAAGAGTTCCACCGCCCATTAAAGGCAGCTTTGAAAGTCTACAACACGGACCAATGGTCTGCAGCACTGCCCACCTTGTCACTCGGATTCCGGTCCGTCTTCAAAGAGGATCTACAAGCGACGACTGCTGAGCTGGTATATGGCAAGTCTCTGCGACTACCGGGATAATTTTTCGATCCAACACCTGGAGACGCATCACCCAAGCAGCTCGTGAAGGACTTAAAACGCCATTTTGCAACGATGAGACCAGTTCCAACTTCCTGTCATGCACAAAGAACAATCTTTGTGCATCCTTACCTCAACGTGTGTTCACATGTATTTGTGAGACATGATGGTGTACGTAAACCCCTACAAGCACCATATGATGGACCGTACAAAGTTCTTTTCAGGCAACAGAAAACTTTTGATCTCGAGATCAAGGAAGCTTCTCATACCATTTCTATAGACAGTCTGAAACCTGCTTTTATAATTCCTCCTGAGTGTTCAAGTATAACACCAGCCAAGCAAGAAGCAAGTTCCACTACTAAGTGTACTAAGACACTTCCAGCTGAGACATCCATCCTCGTTCCAGCAAGGCAAACAACTCGCACAGGGTGACAAGTTCGACCCCCACGTCGTTATGTCAATTTTCAATGAGACTGCGGAGGGAGTGTGCAGCAGCCAAACAGGCGATAAATGATTGTTTGTTTTCCCAGATGGCGACAAGCATCACTCACACCTATGGAGATGAACTTTGCTCCCCAACGAAAACCAGTGACTCACTTCCTGGCTTCGCCGGCTTGCTCCGAATTTCTGCCTAGTGCTGGTCGATGGATATACGTCCAATGTATCATTATCTATATTTGTTTATTTAATTTGTAATTAACATTTCTTATTGTTATCCTGCATGGCTGGCAGTCTTTCATTAATTAGTAATGTTTTAATACTTTAAAGTAAATTTGGCAATGCGTGTTAAGCCACGCACCAAAAATTCTTTACAAGCAATGAAATAAAAAGTTGCAGAGGTGTTCAATTTATGTATAAGAAATACTTTATTTCTGCATTAAAGGAATGTGAAAAGTAATTATTGAAATGAAAGGACAACGAAACAGAGAAATAAAATTCAGAATCATATCTGTAGTTTATTAGATATTATTGCGGATCTGTTAGCAAACATACCAGATACTTAAACCTTCTTGTTTCCTTCAGAGTTTTAAATTGATTTGAATTCAATCAGCATCGGAGTATTTTATTTAAAATTTAATGGATTTGAGGAGGAAATTATAGGCTTCAAAATCTATTAGGATCAGGATTTAACTTCAATCGTTTCTGCTAAATTTGAATCAAGAGGATTTGATTGATCGAACTCTGCTGCAGTTGTTCACCTGAATTATTTCTTTTAATTTTTCTTTTTTTACGTTGTGTTAAACATGTAAGATTAGAAAATTTTAAAACAATGTGAAATTATTCAGCTATAACTTGAAACAGATCCATTAATTGTCGTTCATATATCGGATTCGGTTCCTCGGATTCGTTTTCAATGAACGACTTTGCTGTCACTACTCACTAATCTCTGTTATAGTCAACTGTCATTTCGATACTTCCGAAATTGTCGCTCCCTTTTAAACAGTTCATATAAATCCGTGAGCTCAGCTTTAAACAACGTAAGTTAATCGTTTAATCTTCAGTTCAAATGTGCATACTTTATTTCTTTTCAAGTAATATTATATTAATTTAAATTTCGTTGGAATTTATCTATGCTAATATTTGTTCCAACCTTGAAAACACTTTTATGAAACATGAATTGAAGAATGCTTAAGGTTTATTAAATAATTTACATTAATTGCTTAACTTCACTACATCTATATTCAGAATATGCATTGAGTGCCTTTCCCTCATATGAATGATATCTTGCTATGCAAGTTAAGATGATGTGTTTTACACCCAAACCAGTTATATAATTGTCCTTCAATCTAAACTTTCAATATTTACCATCTAAAGTTAATTGCAGATTATGTGCTCTTAGTGCTTTATATACTTATTATTTCTGATGTAAAAACTGAAAGATCCATGCATAAAAAGTTGTTTCAATTACTACTGAAAGTTAAGACTCGTGGGAATTCTGGTAATTTTTTAAAGCTTTTCAAATAAAAAATACAGGCATTGTTATTCTTATTTTATATTGCTCATGATATATTTTATATAACTAGGGATAAAGTAACCTTTTCTGTGTAATTTAATAGCATTATATTTGACATCTTCTTGAACCGTAAGAAGCTTTATTAAAAAATCATGCCTTAATGAAAAAAGTTTTTAACTGAGAGGAAATATCACTTTTTTTTTCTCAGTACTATTCAACTTTTCTCAGGCAAACAAACTCAAATAGAAAACTCTCTTGTATAGAATTATGAATTTTTTTTTCTGGATGTTACATTTTTTTTTTTTTCTAAACTGAAGACTTCTTTTTTGCGTGAAATTTCTCATATTTTGATATTATTAATCTAATATTCCATAATTATAATTTTTATATGTTTGTAAGTACTAGAATTTAGTTTTTATTCATATACATAGAATTACTATCCTGATTTTTTTTACATTTTAAAATTATGTTAACTTCATTTATGAATCTATGAATTGACTAATAAAAGAAAAGAAAAATGTGCTGTGTAAGTTTGGTAGAAAAGAATTAAATTAATCATGATATCATTTAATCATATCATGATATTCATTTCATATCATTTAATCAATTTTTTTCAATTTGCTTTTGGAGGACCTTCATTATAAATTCAGGTTGATAGTTACAATTGTTATTATTCTGAAAAAGTATCAGAATAATATATTTCAAAATATTAGCAAACATATGTACAGATGCATTTAATACAAACAAAAAATCTTATTTATAATATAATTTATGAATAATTTTTTCTATCAATTGTTTAGCATCTTAAGAAAAATTTTAATTAATTTGGAATCCCTATAAAGTTAATTTTTAATGTATCATTTTTTAAAGCATTTGTCACTGTTTGATATAATATTTGTGCAGTGACTATAATGGTATAAATTCAGACTATGTTGTGAGGCAGTCTATTTTATATCTGAAACTTTATACACATTTTATGAAAAATGGTAAAGCATTTTTATTGTGATATAAATAAGCTAATTGAAAATTATTATTCTAACTGTGTACAGGATACATATTCAAATCTACTGGCAAGTAGATTTAAATAACCATTTCTTTCATTCAAAAAGCAATTTTTAATGCTTTTAAAAATCTTTGCTGGATATTCAGATTAACAATATATTTTTGTAATCTTGAGAAAATTGAGTTGCAGGACTTCAATTCTAGAATATCTTAAACTGCTTGAATTTGATAATGAACTTGTAATAATCCTATATTAATAGCATAACTTGCTGTCACTCTTGGTTAAGTATGCATGTTAATGATGATGGAAATTGGTATTAAATTTCTGCTTTTTACTAAGAATTAAATTATTATTATTATTATTATTTTAGTTATAAGACTAGGCATTATGATATAACTTTTGAATGAGCAGTAATTTAAAAATTTGAGCAGTTTATTGAAAAATAAGCTTTTAGTTACAATTTTATACATAATTTGAGATATCTTCACATTTATTATTAGTTATTTTATATTATTATTTTACAGGATTTAATTTTCAATACGAATATTTTATGTTCGAAATTGTGGGGCAAAATTTATTTTTTGATATTTGATTTGCAAATTTAAATATTAAAAAAAACATAACTAATTGTTTTAAAATTGAGTTTTTGAAATTATAAAGTTGTGTTTTTAGCTATAATAAAATTAGTTTTTTCCCCTAGTTTTAAGAATATGTTTGAGCCTTCTTAAATATTAAAATGTTAATCAGTAAAACCTTTTAGTTTCTCAGATTTGCTAATTGGTTATTGCAGATTTTATTTTAAGTTAGCCTTTACTTTGTGCTGGAAAGGAAATACCACATTTTACTTCTGTTACTGTCGTAAATGAAATGATATTGGAAGGAAGTAAAATATATAATTCCTCAACTACTATTATTACTGCTGTTACTTTCTATAACTATTATTCAAATATTGTTACTATCTTAATATGCTTTATTCCTAATATTTCTATTTCATTTGAAAGTATCACATTTAAATACATTTTTTTTTTAGTTATGAGCCCTTTCCCCCACCTATTATTTTTGAAATTATCATGTTTTCAGGTGCAGTATTAGGAGAATGAAGAGGAAAAATGTTCCTACTTGAAATATTTTATCAACTGTAAACAGAGTAGCTAAAAAGTAGTAGTTATAAAGATTAAATATGTCATATGAACATTCATAAAATTTTTTTTCAAATGTAATATTTGTTTTAATGAATGTATTGAAATATCTAATGAACCTTTTCAAATAATAAGATAAAGCTATCTTTGAAATTAAAAGTGTCATTTATTTTAGAATCAATATATAGTTTTTAAGTCAAATTGAAATCATTTAGTATATTTTTTACACTCTTTTATCTTTTCTGTAGTTTTTAAATGGTTAATATTGTGTAGTAGTACAGATTATTAAATTACTTTGTCTTCTGCTTTTAACCTGAAACATATTTTATACATTTTTGTATTTCAATTTAAGTAATGGAATATTGTTTATCATTTTTTTTAGTATATTTCAGGAAATGGAAATACTTATTATTTTATTTACTTATAGTTTTAAATGCTGTTAGGCTTCTTGAGGTAATTAAGAACATTTTCAAAGCATCTGTTGGTGAATATAACGTGTTTATCAAATATTTTGCAGCTTTTGCTGTTTCTGGTATTGCTTTTGTGTGTTGGTGGTTGTACTGCATGACTTGTAAATGCAGTTTTCAGTATGCTTTCCTATTCATCTTTTTAAAGAATTTCTTATTCCCTGATTTTTTTTCACATTGTTTGTTTCTGGTATATTACAGTAATTCAAAATTGCATTAATTATTGATTATGACATTTTTCATTTAAAAAAAATCGAATGAATATTTGTTGCATTTCATCTGTAAGTAAAACTTTTCCCGTTTTAAACTGTTCCGTAATTAAGAATATTTTCAAAACATCTGTTGGTGAATATAATGTGTTTATCAAATATTTTGCAGCTTTTGCTGCTGCTGGTATTGCTTTTGTGTGTTGTTGGTTGTACTGCATGACTTGTAAATGCAGTTTTCAGTATGCTTTCCTATTCATCTTTTTAAATAATTTCTTATTCCCTGATTTTTTCCCCCATATTGTGTGTTTCTGGTACATTACAGTAGTTCAAAATTGCAGTAATAATTGATTGGCATTTTTCATCTTAAAAAAAATTTAATGAATATTTGTTGCATTTCATCTGTAAGTAAAACTTTTCCTGTTTTAAACTGTTCCGTAATTAAGAATATTTTCAAAACATCTGTTGGTGAATATAATGTGTTTATCAAATATTTTGCAGCTTTTGCTGTTGCTGGTATTGCTTTTGTGTGTTGGTGGTTGTACTGTGTGACTTGTAAATGCAGTTTTCAGTGTGCTTTCCTATTCATCTTTTTAAAGAATTTCTTATTCCCTGATTTTTTTCCCCATATTGTGCGTTTCTGGTACATTACAGTATTTTAAAATTGCAGTAATAATTGATTATGACATTTTTCATCTTAAAAAAAATCTAATGAATATTTGTTGCATTTCATCTGTAAATAAAACTTTTTCCATTTCTTATGAATCTCGTTGGTTTATGATACACTTATTGAATAAACAACTCAATGATATAGTATGGTATGGTAATAGTTGTTAGTATTCAATTGTAAGGGATTTTTATAAATTTTAAGTGCAATATTAATTTATTTTTATTAAGTACTTTTTTCATTGATTTGAAATTCTCTGAATGGAATATACTTACTTTTTGAAGGAAATGTAAATATTAGAAAGGTAACTGTGCCAGTAGTTTATTTTCATTCCTGATATTTATTTGTAAATATGTTTATCTTATTGATTGAACTTCACATCTTTCAAATAATTTTTTTTGTTCTAACTAATTTTTCTTGTTTCTTTACAGTATTAGTTGATCAAAATTAAAATACAAATTGACTTGTTGTACTTCAATTATTTGTGTCATTCTTATTTTGATTATAAGTTTTCATAATTTTGCTTATCATTTTATAAGTTGAGAATTATGAATTTTTTTTACATTCAAGGCAAGACATTTATCAGTTATTAATTAAGAATTTATTTAACTTTCACCATTTTTTTATAGCCTACATGCATTATGGTTGTTTTATCTTGCACAAGATCTTGCATTAAGATAGTTTTTTTTGTTATTCAAAAGCAAAATACATATCTTGGGGCATATTTTTAGATCTGTTATTCAAGGCTAATGAAGAATCAATCGCAGCAAATTATATATTACTGAAAGATTGCTATGTCACACAATCTCTCAAATCTTATTTTCTTTTAATGTAACTAGAGTGGACAGAGACCAGTTTGAAATAATTCTATAAAATGTTGAACAGTTGTTATCGAATGTAATAATTCTGGAAAAAAAAAAAAAAAAGGTCAATTTGAACTTTTAAGAAAGTTATAGCTTTCGCTATACTACTTAGGTTTGAATTGACAAACAGTGTCTGCATCTTGCTGATATTGCATAGTTAAAGATGATTTAAATTAGTGAATAAGAAGTAGATGTTTCATCTCTGAATTAAGATAATTTTATCATTGACACATACAATATGTAACTTTAACTTGCATCTTTATCATACACTTTCTATATTATTTTCTAATTATATTTCATATATTTAGTTCAGGTATTATTCCCAAACTTCACGTTGGAGATTTAGTATGTGTTAAGGACAATGATAAAATAGCTGAAAGCTTGTCAACATTTCTTTCGATTCTGTATGTATCCATATAGATATCCTTTTATATATAATGGATATCAATTTGCTCTATCATATTGGAGTATAAGAAAGTAACTTATGGTAGGAAAAAAAAATTCTTTTATTATTGATAATTCAATATAATTTATATAACTTTTTTTTGTAATGTGTTCCATTAACCTCATCCACTTCAAAGTTTTTTGATGACTAAAACCATTAGCAGAGCTTTTAAAGACTTTAGTCCTTTTTTTTTTTTAATACTTATGAAAAAATTCATGCTGGTTTTAATCTCATATTTCAAAATTTTGTTACTTGTGTGCAAAATTTGTTTTGTTACTTGTGTGTTACTTACAGTATAGTGGTGGTTTGTATGAAAGGATTTCTATTCAAATGACTACAACAAAAATGTAGTGGTCTTAAGAATTCTTAATATTAATAATATTCATTTCAAGAGATTGGCAAATAAAGAACACATATGCTAAAAACAGAACAACAGAGTAAAATATGAAACATTCTCTAGTATACTTTAATCCTTGTCATACAATAATTTTGTTATAAGTGTTATAGGAATGCAATAGATGCTAAACAGTTGTATTATAAATATCCAGTTGTCATTTTATTTCTCATTAAGTAATGCAAGACCAAAATTTCTGAGGTAAAAAGCTGTATTCGTAGTATATGTTTCTTTATCTTATTTTTCTTTTCACATCATTTTTATTTCATATTCTGAAATGCTTGTCATCAAGACCAGTAGTATTTTTTTTATACAGTCAGCAAATAAGAATTTTTTAATTCTAACAGGCTATGATAGTAAAATCTGTTATTGAAAATAGGGTTTCAGTTTGAAACACAATTTCACAAAAGATCCATCATGTATATGGATCTAGTGCATTTTAAATTAGATTTCAAATACCCTCTTGCTTATTTGGTTTGGGAGAGGGGTTGCCTGGCTCTAGTGCTTGTTTCATCATCTGATCACTGCTTAAAACTATCCCATATAACCACAAATAGTTCCCATGTTATTTCAAAATTATATGCTTATATAGCTAAGCTTATTTCGGATGATTTGTGTGTGTGTGTGTGTGTATAATATACTATATAGGATTGGTCTGCTTTGCTTATTTTTTTTATTTGTAATTGCTAATGTGTTCCATCTCTCACGGAGGGCAACATTCTCAGTATGTTAAAATTGTCGACTGCATAAGCTTGTACGTCTCGGCGCGCAGGAGAGTTACGACTCGAGGCACTTAATATCTGTTTGCCGTTGTCTCTTACTTAATATCTGTTTGCCGAGACAAAGGACCAGGGTGTGGCCGCTCGTTTGTCCTAGTTCTTTTAAGTGTTTGTGCAAATGATTTTCAATACTTCTTCGACATTTCTTCTTATTAATCTTATCTGCTTTAACTGTAAATATTCATTGTAAATAATCGGAATTGAATTTATTACACATATGCACTCGTACTAAGGTGGGCTGAAAAGTAAGTTTTCTTCTTCTTTTTTTTTTCTTCCCATATCACTATATCCTGGAAAAGTTATCAGTTGGTGAGGAATGTAGTGTCGGAAAAAAAAATAATAAAAAATTAATAAAATTATCTTCTGCCCTCGTATGGGAAATAAAAGTCATAAAAAGTGGCAAAAATAGTGTTTTCCATTAATTTAAAAAATTTCTGTCTGCTTATTATAACATTATCTGTTAAATTCTCAGCTCAGTAAAAGTAATAAATTTATTTTACCAAAATCGGTTCATAACTTCTAGTTGCACATTTCTTCCGAAATAAGCAAAAATCATGTGAAATTATTACAATATACAATTTTTATTCCCTAATAAGATCATAACCTTCACATGTCATCTTGTTGATGAATGACAATACACAATAAGTATGGATAGCAAAGAGTTATATTCATTTATTTTCATTGTCTGAAACTTGAGGCAACTATAGTGTAAAAAAGTTCAGTTGTTAATATACTAAAAAAGTGTGCATCTTCCATCGTTTTAAATATTGCTTATGTTTAATAATGTTATCTTTTTGTTTTGATTTCATTCGTTATTCCTGAGCTCACTTACTGTAGACCATAATACACACCTTCTATACTTCAATTCTGAATATTTTTTGTATTATCTTTGTCTGTTTTATTCCTGAAATCTGTTGACGCTCCTATGTAATGTAGTTTACATGTTGATCCTTAATCAACTAGGATATAAAATCGCGCAATATGTCATTGTTTCATTCATATATGGTTGTTTGCATTACATACATAAATATTAGTTCTTTATAATTTTAATCTATCTTTCTGTAGTTGATATAAGCAAAGCTCCATTTTTCCCCCGTGTTGACACTGAAGTATGAATCGCAGTTTTTGAACTCTTTTATTTTACTAGAGTTGTTTGTTTCATGTTTATAAAGATGGCATTTCGTAATTGATTTTTCACTTGCTTCTTGCTGTGCTGGAGTTTTGAAATTTTGCATGGTTGTTTATTCTTAATGACAATACTCTATTTTCATATTTACAGAACTTATCAAGTCATTTAATTAAATTTTCTTTCATCTGACTGAGACAAAGGATAGAGAAATATATTAATGAAAAAAAAAATAAAAATGTAAGAAATAAAAAAAGATAACATTTAACTGGAAAAAAATCTACATTTAATAAACTAATAAAAATGTGTTTTAAAATGTTTTTATTTATTACTAGGCAGTGGCTGTTAATATTTCACAACACTAATTATATTTCTTCTTTAAATGAATCTTGATTTTATTCTTATTTATAACTTTTTCAGTTTACATCGTTACAGAATTTTCTTAGAAACAGTCTTTTTAATTCAGAGTTATTTGTTCTGTAGCTTACATTAGATAAAGAGGAAGTCTTATTAAGGTTAGCTATTATTGCTTTTAAGTGTTTTAACATTGGACGTCTTCTTAGGGCAGGTTTGAAAAGGAAACTATATTTTTGTTGTGTTTTCATATCATTTGAAAGGAAAGGCAATACTCATTTGTAAACATTTTTCATTCTGTGCTATTGTAAGGAATTTTGGGATGCTTATCACTTGGGTTCTTATCCAAAAGATTTTCCCCTGCTTCTAGGAATTTGTATTGGAAATGCCGATTTTACAGTTAACAGTTCATTTTTAACAACAAAGCATTCACGAGTATTTTAAAGGATACTTTTTAGGAGAAACATATGATGCACATACTTCTAAAATGCTTATTTCTTTTTCAGAGATGTCTTGCTTTTTGTTGTCTTTTTTAATTCTTTCTTTTTCTGTGATTTTTTAAAATCTTATGCTGAATTGTGCAAAACTTCTAAATTGCTCATTTTGTTTTCCTGTGGTCTTGATATATTCTATTTAAGAGTTTATTTTTCTAAGAGTAGCCAATAAATATTACTTGCTTATAAATTTTATGTTCTGTTTGAAACTTATTAGGTTATTTTTCTTCTTTTTATTTATAAATAGTTTGAGAATGTTTCTTCTCTTCAAAATCATTCTCCTTTGACCATAATTGTTATAATATTTCTTTTGAATTTGGATTTATTAAATATTGTTTTAATTTCAGAAAAATGGCCGAGGTCATACCTATTGAAAATCGTATGATACAGTTCCTTACTAGAACTTTAGGAAATACTAGGTAAGAAGGTATACTTGATTCATCCTTTATCTGGGCACTTCTCGTCTGTAGGTAGAACTTAGAACCCAAAATTTCACTTTCACCATTTGTCCCATTTATTTAAACTGCCTATTATAGTCTAAAATGGGTATTTTGTATTTTAATTTTTCTTGGCTTTATCTTCTTTCAGTGCAATGCCCGAAGGCGCCCCGGCTGAAAATAATATGGTACAGTTGCTAACCAGAACTTTATCGAATCGAACGTAAGGCAATCCTCCTATAGATATGTGCATTTAAATTGCCGATTAATTATAACTTTTTTAAATGGATGTTTAGCTTATGTGAGATTCAATTTTCTCATGGATTGTTTATTTTTCAGACCGTTTGCATCGAACTTGTTTAGTTCTGTCATCAAACCTTTTAAAAACCAAGTTTACGAAGATTTGAAGCGTCAAGCACAAGAATCAGGACAACTCTTCGAAGATCCTGAGTTTCCTGCTGTCAATTCTTCCCTTTTTTATAGTAAAAACAGTCTTCCTGGTCCAGTAGAATGGAAGCGCCCTAAGGTATTATCTTATTTTCTAAAAAGAATAGATGTAACGCAAATGGTGGACTCTGAAGAAATATATGGATACTTCTTTATTATGAGCCCTCCCCCCCCCCAATTCCTAGAATTGGATGAAACCTGTCTTATACTAAAATACTGAAATATTATTGAAGTAAATGGGTTTTAAACTTGAACATAAAGAGCAGTTTACGAGTCAAGTAATTGCCATTGAAATAATTACTGCAATATCATTGTATTGATATGCTTATTTCTTTTAAGCACAATGATCTTTGGTAGAAAAAAAAAGTGCATCATAATTTTAAATTGGATGGAAGGGAAGTCAATTAATATTTTAGATCTCAAAATTTTAATTAAAAACAGAAAAAATTTCACTATTCTATCTAAGAAATGGTTATAAGTTTAAGATCGAAATAATTCTGATTTTAAGTGTTTAATTAGTAGTGTTTGTATTGAACCAACTGGTCGTCTTTATTTATTAGATTTGACATTAATTGCAGATTGTCATTTGTTTCTGTGGATTTGGAATTGACTTCTGAAATGCTTCATTGTGCTATTATTAATTTTGATATTTCTTAAGCTTAAAAAGTTAATTCTTCTTTGATAGTCATTTTTTTTTATTTGTATTAGACGAAAGAAGCAAATTTCATTTAAAAGATGATTACAATTAAAAATTATAAAAAATTCTTTACGAAAATACAGAGATATTTAACTCATCTTTATATTTATTAGCATAAAAATCAGATGTTATCCAGTGTCCACTCTTATCGTGACTAAAAAGCTAATTTCTGAACTGTTGGAGACAGGCACTAACTTTCAGTTGGAAAATTGCTTTATACGATGAAAATTTATATTTTATGTTGTTTGAGGCAATAAATGTGCTCCTGGAGAAAGGACTACCTAAATTTTAATGCAGTCCACCAGCTCTATTTGTTATATTTAGTAAAATATTCTTGTCACTCTAATATTCCAAACAAAAATGTTTACTTTTCTGCGACTAGAACTGAGTGAGTTTGTAAAGCTTTGAATTTCATTATTTTAGGCCAATCAATGTCTGCTGCTAGGAATTGCTATGAGTTGATTTGCGGATCTTCCTCAAGGTGCATATAGAAAATTGTGACATTCAGAGCTTCATAATTTGTTTAGTTTTAGTTGTAAAAATGCTATTATGCCAGAAATATTTTGCTATTTATGACTTTAAAACGGCTATATTTTTAGTTGTAATTAGCAAAATTTTATAAAGACTTTTAAGGATAAAATTTTGGTCAAAATTTTCGAAATGAGGTCCCAAATAGTCCTAATTTAGTCATAATTAGGACTATTTTTATAAGAGGAATTATATAAAAATTTTAATTGTTTTGCAAGATTAGAATTTTCTTGCATCGTAATTTTTTTCAGAAGATAATTCTTTGCATCGTTTAAAGATGTTTCTTTACAGGAAGTATATATCTATCTCTTATGGTTTAGAAATTTGCTATTGGTTTATGATTAGACTGGACGCCCTATTTAATGCACATAGAAGACAAATTAAGAATAATATGAAGTCATAAATTTCTTTAAAATGTTTGATAAAATAAATATGGACACTAATCAGTATTTAACAAGCAATTAATGAAAAGAAATGTTATTACTTGATTATACTACTTTTAACTTCAAATTCATTTTTAAAAAAATGCCGTGTTAGGAATTCTGAAAATTTCAATGTCTGATTTGAATCAGTCTTTTTTATGCTCTTGGCCTGATTTTATTTTTGAGCAATGTCTGTGAGAAGGAATATTGCTTGTATTTTAAAAGGTGGTTTTGGTTTTTGCAAATATGCCTAATTTACTAAGCATTTTTTATATGTTGTCATGTTATGATATTATGCAAATGAAAACAAAACATTGTTATTTATGTAAACTATATTTTAGATTGCTAAAGCATATTTATAACATTTATTTACTGTGCACTTAAGTTGAGTATATAAGAAAAAGTTAATATCTGGCATAATTTTGTGTCTAATGCACAAAATTTTGTCAGATATTGCAGTGATGCACATGTCTATGCATCACTGCAGTAGAATTGTATTTATTGGGATGACTGATTCAAACATGTGCATTGATCTTTATGGTCATTGTGCATGCTTAGCCAAAAGCAATGATTGTTTGCTAGATGAGTATATGATCATAACCTGCAGTTATGTTTTACTCAGATTTGATTTCTAATAATCTAACAATTTTTTTACCTGGGTTATTTAGTCCTCATAGGAATTCTAAAGAAAATTTATGGTTATAAATTCACTTCAAATAATCCTTCTGGATACAACTTGTGGTAGCTCAATATATGTAATCACGAATGTGATGAAAATGCACAGTTATACCATTATTGAAATATCCAGTATTTAATGCTGTTAGAGATAGTTCTTCATGGAGCAACTTCTTATAAATGTGTTGCATCTTGATTATCTGTGCAACTTCTCAATTAATCTATTAATTGTTTATAGTACTTACAGTTAATAAATGTATTGTCTCATATAATTTTCTCAAATTTATTTTATTACCTTCATTTCTTTTAAACATTTTCAGATTTCTGATTTACATTAAGGATTGATTTTTCCTTTCGTAAAATATAGGAAATTCATCATAATCCCAAACTCTTTGTTGATGGGGCATGCAGCTGTGATGTAATTCAGGGAATGCTGGGAAATTGCTGGTTTGTTGCTGCTTGCTCATCACTTGCTCAAGAAAAAGAATTATGGAATAAGGTAATATTTTTTGAATAAGATTTTAATAAAAATCATTAGGTATCATAAAAATTAACAAATGAAAGATCTCAAGAAATAAGTTCTTTAGTAGCAGAAAATTTTCTTTAAACATTTAATGACTAAATTATTTTTTACTGTCATGTATATATATATATATATATATATACAGTGGTGACCAAAATTGTGGACACTTTTGAAAATCGTTTTTAATTTTGTATGCTTACAGAAAATGTTACATTTCATAAAATGTAAACTCTTACATATCATTTTAAAGATAATTTAATGTTGATTTCAATTCAAAAAATACAATTCAAATATTTGCAATACAAAAAAAAAAAAAAAAATTATTCTTACTTTAATCTGAATAACAAACACTGTGATGAAGTGAATTGTAATTTCTAACTTTCCTGATAAACCACTATTCTTGTTCTGTCAACCAATCAAATGTTAATAACTGCTAGCAGAAGCTGACATCATGTTTAAAATTGGAACAAATCATTATTGTGCTTTTTCTGTAGAAGAAAAACTGTTTTTTATGTAATCAAATTGCGAGTTAGAAATTTTGTTAAACTTTTTAATATATAGTTGGAATTTGTGTAAATATTTCTAATATTTATTCAAGAAGCTATGACATTAAATAAGAGAATATATTTTGACACCTATAACGAGAATTAAGATTATTGCGTTACATAAATGTGATCTTTTCTATGCTGAAATTGCAAGACGAGTGGATGGTTCAGTAACTACATCTGGAGTTCGAAAGTTTTGTTTGTGATATCAGGAGACAAATTCAATAATAAACAAAGCAGGAAATGGCCGAAAAAGGTTCACCACATATTCTGATGACAGAAGAATAAAAGACAATGTCTCCAAGATAGAAGAAGGTCATCAGCAGCTATCAGAAGTCAACTGAATGATGCTGGCATTTATGTCAGTTTAAGAACAATCAGGAGAAGATTATTAGATGTTGGATTATGAGGTAGAATTCAACGAAAAAAATCCTTACCAATATATAGCAGCGTATAAAAAAGATTACAGTTGGCAAAGGAAACGCATTTTTTGGATAAATGATCAGTGGTCACAAGTGATACGGAGTGATGAAACAAAGATATTGTTATTCGGTAGTGATGGTGAAAATATATAAGACATAGAATAGGCGAAGAGCTACATCCTGACTGTATTCAAACAACTATGAAGAACTCAATTAGTGTTATGCTTTGGTTATGCATACCAGCAGATGGTGTTGGTCTCCTTCATGTTATTGATGGGGCATTAAATGCAAGAAAATACATTGACACTATTCTAGAGCCAAAACTTACACCTTTCACCAGTGATCTCTTTCGCAACAACACATTTATTTTTCAGCAGGAGTCATAATTGGATTATTATCATGGTCAGGAAACAGTCCTGACCTCAAAACTATTGAGAACTTATGGCACCGTTTGAAAACTCTTGTACATATGAAGCGTTCATCAAATCAAAGAGAATTAATTGAGGCTATAATTGTTTCCTGACTTCATGCAATAACGAAGGAAGAGCTTATATCCTCTCGTCAGCTCAATAAAACATCAGTCGGAAGATGTAATAAAAAATAAGGGCTACTGTAAGTACAGATAACTCACTGCAGTCATCAGCATCTAATGTATCTCAATAATTATTACCGCTCAACTATTTTTGCATTGTAAATATTTGAATTTTGCTTTTTGTATTGAAATCAGTATTAAATTCTCTTTAAAATGATATATAAGCGTTTACATTTTGTGAAACGTTACATTTTATATAAGCATACAAAGTTAGAAAACATAAAAATTTTCAAAAGTGTTCACAATTTTGGCCACCATTGTATATAAATATAGAATGAATTAACCTGGGTTATATCCTTGTGCAGTTAAATGTAAGGAAACATGCTAGAATCTACTGTGGATCGATTAAAAAAATATTCATTAAATATTTATACTAGGGAGCTCTGATCTCTGCTCACTAACCACTCACCAGGAAGATCATTATCCAATTCTTTCAAGTTGCACAAACTTTGCCTGCTGTGCTTACTTAAAGTGAGAACACTGGAGTACTCTAGCATAGCTATTGTAAAAAAATTAAAACTTATTTAATTTGCTTTAATGACTTAGCATTTAAATTAACAGATTGTAAAATCTGTTTGGCAATGAAAAGGGTTTTTTCCCCCTCCTTGATTTTATAACTTTTTAGAAACATAAATTGAGTAACCAAATGAAAATAGCTAAGGAAATTATAAAAGCGCATGATTGTAACGAATTTGAAGTGTGATGTCTTAGCACAATTACCATAAAAATGTCATTTTATGGGTTAATAAATTTTAAATTGATTACCTTTCACCTTAATTTTTATCAACACAAAGTAACATTTCTTGGTTCTGGACAGAGCGTAGTGGGGTTTAGTATCGGAAGAAATTCTATGCACTAAATCTTCACAAAGTTAAACTGTTTCCAAAGAGAACAAGTATCTTATAACTAAATGCGTTTTTTTGGGAGTTGCAGAAGTGAAATATTTATATATGTTCTAAAAGTGTAATTTCTGTAACAGCAGAATTAGTTGAAATACAAACTTTGTTATGATAGTTATTAATCAAGAAATTCATGATTTAGGATCATAATATTTAACATTGTTTTAGCTTTCATCTAATAATAGGCCCTAGTATAATTGGAATTATGTTTGTTCCAAATATTATAATTGGAATATGTTTATCTTAAAATTAAAATGGACTGGTCTTTGATCAGCAAACGATTGGAAACACATAATGAATTGACATCACATAACCTCATTGCCTTTCAATAAGTTAAGAAGTAAATTTTAAATTCAATATTTATATACATTTATATATATTTTAAATAACTACTTAAAGCTCCCACATGTTATTTAGAGACAAATATTTATTGAAATTTATATATTTGCTTTGATTCTTTTCATTATTGAATGCTATAGATATTAAAAGTTCCAATTTTTATATTCCAAGTTCTCAGCGATGTTGTAAGGACTCTGTTTAGCATATCTTTTGAGATAAAAATAAATTTTCTATGACTTATGAAAGCAATTTTTTTCTATGAGCAAAAATGTGTTACTAATTGCTGCTAATTACTTAGTTTCTTTTCTTTTTAAATTTGATTAATTTCAGGTGCAATATCCAGCTAAAAATAGGTATCAATAGATTTTACACTCAAATTAATCCTATATGTAGATAATATTTTAAAATATTATAAACATGTCTAGTTTTGTGCATTTTGGTTTTATTTTCATTTCACTCTTTGTGTTAGATAAGACTTCTTAATTGGCACTGAAATCTCTTTAATATAAGAGGAGGAGGAGAGACTGAGTAGGAGACTTGAAACTTTTTCTCTTATATTCCGATAATTTTTTAGTTCCAATAGCTTGAAGGAATTTAGAGAAAAAATATAAATGGCATTATTAATAGTTTCCTAGCAAAATACTTTATGTGATACAGTGTTTGCACAACTTTGTTTTGTATTTTTTTGAGAATCATTTAGATTTTGTCTGAGTGCTTCATTTTATTCCATATATTCATGATGGTAATAGTTTTCAGTATTATAAAATAGCAGGAGAAAATCACAAAATCCACTTTTAGATTGGCATACTGATATTAATAGGAGTTGGGAACTTTGACACTTATTTATTTCACTGAAAAATTAGTCCAACTCTTTGGATGCAATTAATTTCTCCTTCAAAATTTATATTTTAACCTTTTGCATCAGTAGTCACTTAAAAAATATGACAATGCAAATTATTATAGATAGATTAAAAAATGTAGGCTATGAATAATATAATAATTGTGCTAATCATATTTAAAACCTGGATTTGGTTATGTGGTATTTTAGTAATGACCAATGGTGTACTTTCATTTTTGAAATAACTTCAGGGGCAGAGATTATGGGCCATTTATAAAAGTGATTTGAAAAACAAACCTATCACTGAACTGAAGAAATTCATTTGGTATTTTCGTCTTTTGGAGGATTGCAATTATAAAACTTTTTATTCCATTGATGAATTTCAGCAATAGCACAAGGATCATAGCTAAGTAAAGAAATATACAATTCAGTATTCAATTAATGGTTTTTGATTATATATTTTTAACTTAATCATTTTTGTCAGTATATTTATATATCACTTAAATTCACATAGGTTATACCAGATTCTGAAATACAAGAATGGAGTGATGAGCACCCTGAAAATTATGCAGGAATTTTTCACTTTCGATTTTGGCTTTTTGATGGTTGGTATGATGTTGTGATTGATGATAGGCTTCCGACTATTGATGGACAATTGATTTATATTAAGTCAAGAGACAAGAATGAATTCTGGGGTGCTCTTCTGGAAAAGGCATATGCAAAGTAAGGTTACATATATAATATTTGTTAAATTATTTTTTATAGTTAATGTAATAAATTCAATTATTTGTATTCTTTAAATTATTTTTTTAACCACTTGAATTCAAACTTCTGAGTTACAAGGGCTGAGTTTGGCTTTCCCGTGCTTCTCAGGCTCTAATTTCTGTAACTTTAAATAACCATTGTTAAGCTGCAGTATTGTGTGAAAATCACACGTAAATTAAATGCTTTGTTCGGTTATATTTCGGTAAAATTCCTTCTCAAAATTATATAATCTGTTAATGCTTTCACATATTTCCTTTTCTGATTTCTACTTTTCTGTGGTGAGTGTGTCACTCTCTGGGCATGGATTTAACAAAGCTTTTTTTTAAAAGCTGTTAAAATTCTGAACATCCTGTCTAATCGTGAAGAAACAAATAAAGAACCGATTAAAAAAAAAAAAAACTCCTCTTCTGTCTTCTAAAGTTTTATTACAAATGCATATAATTTGAAACAGCTAATATGGTTTAATAAATTTTAGCTTGAAAGATTATGCCAACATTTTTTAGATTTTTCTCATTGCATATGCAATTATTGAACAGTTTTCTTCATTTTATGTAAGTAAATCAGCAACATTTAATAAAAATATGAACAATTTTTTATTTGCATAAAAGATTCAAATGAAGTTAATAATTTTTATTAAAAATACTGTTTTGTTACTATATTTGCATTCGTTTTTTGAAGTAGTATTCATAGTAGCTTTGCCATCTAAAATTTTGTTAACGTTTTATTTACATAAATTGAATTAGCTTATTTTTTGTAATATTTAGATTTTGATTAATATTTAGATTTCACATAATTGCTAAGTGAATGTAAGGCTTAACATCATATTTTAATAATAATAGTCAAATTATCATTGTAACATTTTTTTTTGTGAAAAAAAAATGACATTACTTTGAAATGATCAAAATTACAGCTAAATTATTATAAACCGGCATTTTAGGAATACTTGATCTGTCTATAGTTCCTTTCTTCTGAATTGAAAGTTTTCCATTACTGAAGTAGTGTAGTTAGAATTCTGTTGAAATTATGAATAAGTTAAAAATGAGTGCGAGTTTAAAATCTGATGCATTGAAAATTGTATCAGTGTTTTTGCAGAATATTCATATTTTATTTCTGTAAGTGCTTTTAACATTTTGGTCGAAAATGAAGACATTTATTAAAGTTATATTTTACCAGCTATCATTCAATGGCTAAATTTCTAATAAACGATATTTTCAAAATTTTTATTTTGAGATAAGACTCAGTACTTTATTTTTTTCGTAATATGAAAGAATCTGTAACCCTACTTGTGGCAATGATTAATTTCTGTTGTATTAACAAATATATGACTTATGATTTTTGATTCTAGGAAACTTTTCAATTAGGTAAAGTAAGTGCAGCATATATGTAAATACTATACATAATCTCATAAAGAAAAAGAGTAGGTAATGTTGTTTTACATTACCTACATTATGCGTTAAGTATGTGTTGTTTTACATTAAAACGACACATAGTTAACGCATAGTCTCAGAAAAAAAGAGTAGATAATATTGTTTTATATTAAACAAGCACATAGTTATGAGAATTCATGTTTTTGCAATAAAAGTGCGTCCTCTCGAATTTTACACACCTTTATAATATGCATTTCAATCGAAAAAATTAGCGGACAGTATTTTAAATTGCTATTGTACAAAATGCAATAGATGACTGTGGTTTCATATAATCAGTGTCATTCTGAAATTACTTGTGCTCATTATCGCAATGTTTTAGAGAAAATGGTTTGAATATAATGTCTAAAATATTCCTGTAATGAAAATCTACATTTGTATGCGAGTTGTGTTAGAATGTAAATATACACATTTTAAAAATGATTTTTAAAATGACATGCATTTAGATTTATTTCATTTTTTTTTCTTTAATGTCATACAATGTGATGTAATTTCGCAATATATTTTATTTAACAGAGTAGCTGGTTCTTACGAATCTCTTGATGGAGGTAACTTATGCGATGCCTTGATAGATTTCACTGGAGGAATAGCAGAAACTTTTCAACTTCAAGAAGAAAAATATTATGAAAATGAGGAAAAGAAAGCCCAATTATTCCGTACAATGCGATCTGAAATTGAAAATCATTCTCTACTTAGTTGTGCCATTTCTGTAAGTGTTTTTTTTTTTTTTATCAATAATGTATATATTTTCGTATACATTTTTCATGTATGTATATATTTTTACCTCTTCTTTTACTTAAGTATTAAATTTATTGTAATATGGTGTCGTGTAAGAGAGAGAGAGAGATGTTCTAGCATTGTATAACTTACTTTCTTTAATATGAAATAGTATCTTGACAGCGTTTCTTCGCGCAGCACGGACTAGATTTGTTTTAAGACTTGGTTTATATTCCGAATTTATAATGATAAACACTAAATTTAAAGACAGAATTTATGAGAAATGGTAGAAAATTATGTATCAAGATGCGACAATTATTTTACTCATGATCTATTAATTATTTTTAGATGCTAATTTTGATATTTTTGACTGATTGAAATGTTAAGTTTACTACACAGTCCAGTCCATTAATGTGACCGCCGCCTACTTTTGACGTCAATGTTAAATAACCAATTTCAGATGGTACGTGTTATCAGAAAATTTGGTGGATATATAAAGTGTGTTGTAGGCATTCGGAAAACATTTCAGTTCTTGCAGTCATGTAGAAACGGAGCGATTTATCCGAGCGATTTATCCGATCCCAAAAGGGCATGATCATTGGCTTTAGAGCCAAGGGTGGAAGCATTTCCGAAACGGCTAATTTGGAAACTGTTCACGGACCGCCATGTTAAAAGTATACCGTGCTTGACAAAATGGCACTATCCAGAATCAGCGACGGGGCAAATATGGTGCACCACGGGCCATAGATGGCAGAAGTGAACGACGGCTGTAGAGATAATTTCGGGCGAATAGACGTGCCACCGTTGAGCAACTGACCGCCCAGATGAACCAAATGGCTACCAGTAGTGTCTCCTCAACGACGGTTCAGTGAAAGTTGCTGCGTATGGGCCTTCGCTGCAGACTCCTGTTCATCGACGACGATGGCTGGAATTTGCACACCAGTACCGAAACTGGACTTGCACTGAGTAGAGACAGGTGTCTTTTTCCGATGAACCACGTTTTATACTCCATCGGACAGATGGACGTTGGCGTATATAGCTTGAAATGTCTGAATGCAAACACCCAGTAACAATTGCCGGAAGGATCCAAGCTGGAGGAGGGAGCATTATGATCTGGGGAATGTTTTCATAGTATTCTCTGGGTGCATTCATCATTATAGAAGACACCATGGGTCAACACAAATATGCATCTATCTTTGCGGACCATGTTCACCTCATATGCGAATTGTTTATACACAAGATGATGGCATCTACCAGCAGAACAATGTGTTTTGTCATAAAGCTCGCAGTGTACCTGCGTAGTTCGAAGAGCACAAGGATAAGTTTACCGTACTCCCTTGGCCAACAAATTCCCCGGACTTGAACCTAACTGAGTATCTATGGGACCACCTCGATCGGGTTGTTTGCACCCTGGGTCATCACCCGCGTAACCTAGCGCAGCTGACCACGGCACTGGAGTTGGCATGACTCAACATCCCATTGAACACTTTTAGGAACCTAATAAACTCTCTTCCTGCACGTCTCGCAGCTGTCCGCTCTGCGAAAAGTAGTTATTCTGGATTTTGACAGGTGATCACATTAATGTGACTGGACCATGTGGATTTTATAACACAAAGGAATGACTTCTAGTTTAGCATTTTTAATTTAACTGTTTCACAGTTTGATGCATATTTAGCGCAGCTAAGTTTTGCACCAAGAAAGCAGAAATTGAAACATAGTTTGTTAGAAATCAATATTATAAATTGTACTTTCATTGTGAACTATACGTTTTAGTACTATTGGTAACAATTTTAGCATTACAAAATAATAAATAAAAAAAAATATCCTTCTAAATTCATTAATATTTTTTGAAAGAAATCACCAGGTCTTAATGTAGTAAAATTACAAGATTCATAATTTTTTTCACGTTAGCAAGCTTAGAGACAGGCGTTTATTACCAGGTCAATCTTAAATGAATAAATTACGACGGTTTGCAATTGTTCATTAGCTGGAAACATATTTTTTCAAAATATTTTTTGAAATGAAGGTAAAGAATTTCATCTTACTGTGTAATTATTTAATTGGCTCAATTTAATTTGTTTTAGTTAAAATAGTTTAGATACTTTGATATTTCAAAGTAAATACCTTCTACTCCTACCTTTAGACGCATGTCAAACTTATGGGAAAACCTTTTTAAAAAAATTCTCATGAGTTTTATATTATATCAATACTTCTCCATGTTATTTAATGTAATTTTTTTTAAAAAAAAATTAATAGTTGATTTAGATTTATGACTTTATAATAGAAGTTTGCAGTTAAAAATATTTATATTTAAATATTTATCAGAAGAAATATCCCCCTAGAATATTTTTTAATTAAAAAATTTACTTTAATTTTTATTGGGAACCAGTAATTTAGTTTTGAATAGATATTTATTTCCTCAAACATGACAGCAGTAATTATAATTGATACTTTGTAAACAAGTTTGATTTTGATAAATTTTTTTAAACATTTTATTTAATTGTTGTCACTTCATATAGTGAACAACAACATTAATTTAATTGACATACTTTTAATTCTTAACTGATACACCGTTCAGTAGTTGAGTTTAATAATAAGTTAATTATCTTCATTTGTTTCGATTAGTATTTTATTATGTTACAAAATTTAATTAAAAGGAAAAATTGTTTTCAATATCTGTATGGTACATTTAATTTAGAATTATGTTACTGATTCTTCATTTTCTGTTATTTTTCATCATGCGTTCGTGCAATTGTTATGCCACGCCACTATACAAATAGTTAATTTTTACAAGTAATTATTTATTTTAATTAAATTTGATACTAAATACTTAATTTCTTTGATATAAGATTAATTACTTGGTGCTTTTTGAAGCAAAAATAGAGAAGTTTCATTTGCACTCCTGTCGAAATTTCTATCCCCGCTTCTGCCGGGAAAACGTAACATCTTGCGAATGATTACAGCTGAGATAGATGCTCGAGGTGGAAAAACAGATACTGTTAAATTCATTTACCATGCAAGCAAAGCATTTTCATCTTCTATGATTCATTTTTAAAAAAGCCCTTTCCGCCCCAAAAATGCGAATAACCCCTTATGAACACAGTTAGTTAACAGGTTCAAATATTTGTTAGGAAAACAGTTGTCTTTTGAAATTCCATTAGTGAACTCGTAATAGTTCGCCTTTTTATGTAGTAGCAATATTCAATTAGAAAGATCCTAATGTCGATAATAAAATATTGAAAAAACACAAGGTACTAATTTTTAATTTTCCACAACAATTCTGATTGAATTTTTTGAGATAATGTCAAATTTCTATCATAAAAAAATTAACAGATCAATTAAGAAATGCTTAAATCCTCTTTGGAATGAGCTATTGAAAATAATGTAAATGCTAACTAGTATAAAGTAGAAACTCGGATATTTCTTTGAAACTTGGAAGTCTTGACGTGTTTGAAAGAATTTTTTTTTACCCGAATGAATATTATTATAAATATCGTTTTGTTGTAAAATGACATATCTTCCCTGTTTCACAATCAGATAATGAATGACAAAATTTAAACCTTTTAGGCTGCTTCTCAAGAAGAAATGGAAGCTAGAACGGAAGTGGGACTAGTAAAAGGTCATGCTTATGGTATTACTGCTGTCAAAAAGGTATATATTGGTGAAACATCTTTGATGACCTTATTTGCTCAAAAAGAAAAGATCTACATGATTCGAATGAGAAACCCATGGGGTCAAAAAGAATGGTCTGGACCTTTTAGTGATGGGTGAGTACCCTTTTTATTGGGGAATTTTAACTCATGGTGCTTTTCCTTTGTCTGATATTTAGCATTATGAAGTGATGTGAAATTATTATAATTTTGTATCCCCTTCCATTCCAATACCAGTGATTATCATTTTACTGAATTTATTTAAAGAAAATGGGATTTCTTGTTAAACAATTCCATTTGGACATCTCTTAGATCTCTCACATCAACTTTTCTTGCTTTAAAAGAAATTTCCCTTGCATGTTGACTATTCTTTTAGGATAATATCTTTCAGTCGGCATTGCCTATCTACAAACTGTTTTCTTGATAAGTTTCTTGACTAAGCATTTCCCTTACTATAAAGTGGGACTAGTAAAAGGTCATTCTTATAGTATTATAGCTGTCAAAAAGGTATAATACCATAATGGTGAAACATCTTTGATAACCTTATTTGCTCAAAATGAAAGATCTGCATGATTTGAATGAGAAGCCCATGGGATCAGAAAGAATAGTCTGGACTTCAGTGCAAATCCCTGGAATCTGCAGTTTTGTGGACGTATTTTTCGCCAAACGTTGTAATCTTACGCCAGTCGAAAATGCCTCATTTGTAGATCATTTCCAAATTTGGAAGAATGTAATACATACTTTTATCAAGATTGTGAAGGATGTTCGATGTTCTTTTACAATTATCTCACCCCTGTTCGTTTAGACAAGGCGCTTTGCAGACGTTATTAAAATTTAGGCTCCCTGTATAGAAAAGATTAATTAAACATTGATTTTAAAACTTCTTTTCATAAGTGCATTCATTTGTCAGTGATTAAATTAAAATTCTTGAAAAGAATGTTGAATTATTTTTCAAAATATTTTGCCTATCGGGTTTTCACAATGTGTTTAGAATTAAAAAAAAAATGATATATATATTTTTTAATTTTATAAAACTTAGTGTTAAAATTTCCAGTGTCATTTTGAAAATGTATGAAATGAAGTTAACATTCTTTTAATTATTGCTTGGCTCTTCTTGTGAGGAAAATAAAAGATATATTCATCTCCTTAGTTGGTTGGGATTTAGAATTAAATCAGTATAAAAGTATTATTGCTGAGTAATATATTAGTTTGAATTTACTGTTTAGTTAATTTTAGTTTATTTAATGAATTGAATTTGTATTAAAATTGTTATCATTATTTAAGTAAATCAAATTGGTTGTATGTTTTGATTTTTGTAATAGGAAGGGTAAAATTATGCATCAAAGGATGAAACAGAAATGCAATCTGTTTCATCTTTTGATGCATATTTTTTTCTCAGTGTTTTTGATGCATTAATAAATAATAAAATAAACATGTAAAGTTCATGATAATTTTATAACTCTGAAATACTTTTTAAAGTGTATATATTTAACCAGGAAAATTCAGATTGCTTAATCATAGATTCAAGCACAATTTATATTTTTAAATTTTGTAATTAAATATAAGGATTCAGTATATACACCAGACATATAAAACATACAGTTACAACAGATTTTTCTCAAATTTTCTTTCTTTTTTTATTTCATTTTGTTTCAGACGCAACTTAAATATATTTTACCAATTTTTACAAACCTTATTTGTCACACAATTTTCCTTAACAACTGATTTAGTTTAAAAAAATACGTTTAACTTATTTTAAGCAGTAGATCATTTTATTTTAGCAAATTCCTTCAAGGATTTAAATTCATTTTCAATTTTGATATTTCATTTTCAAAGTTCAGCGGAATGGGAGCAAATTTCTGCGAGCGAGAGGGAACGAATAGGATTAACGTTTGAAGAAGATGGCGAATTTTGGTAATTAAATTTTTTTTCAATAACTTTGTTCTTCATTTCTTTGAAAAATTTTATTGTTTTTATGCGATTTTGTTCTTGCGGTAAATTTTATATTTTCACAGTTTTACTGTTTATTTTTTAGACCTTTTTTTTTTTTTTTTTTTTTTTTTTATAGAATACGTGTTAGTTAAAATTAATTTTCCTTGTAATATTGAAAAGAATTATTTGTATATTTTCCAAAGAAATGCACATTAAAATCTTTATTATGGTATTCAAAAGATTGCATTGTATATTTGTTGTTCAATATCTCATAATGATTATTTTTTATCATGCATTAATATTCTTCGTTAAATACTTTGCAGTTTTATTAAACAATCTTAAAAATCTTTAGTTTGCTTTAGTTTTTATTAGACTGTAAGACGGCAAAATTAAATGGGATTTTTAACTCTTTGCTATTATTCAAAATCACTGTTTAAGTTTAACTTAATTTGCAACTGCTTTTATATTCAGTTAAAAGAAAACCCTCATAAAATGAAGTTATTGTGATTTTCCTTTCAAAACCGTTATTGTGATTTACTTGTTAATTAAAATGCTTTTAAATTTTAGTATGTTGTTCAGTTTTTAAAAATCTTCTGTACCAACAATCTACCAGGTATATAGGTGTCCTGCTGATGTGACATGAAGTTTGGAGAGGTAGATGCTGGTTCATTTGTCATTCTCATCATCTGATAAAGTTCAAAATTGTGAGATCCATTCTAAAATAGCTCTCATATTGCTTCTGTATCTGACTTTGAATCAAGCAAACCATTTAAAAATCTGTGAATTGATGATTATTATATAAAATTAATTTTTACGCCAATATCCAAAGCAAATTCTTTTGTGATTGTCTTCGTTGTTGATGAAAGGTACCGTCACACCAGTTTAATGTGTTTATTTTTCGTATGTGAAGTTACATTGAATGCCTTGTTCATTTTCAAGCAACTGTCTTTTCAGCATGGTATATTATATTTTGTGATTTATGTTATTGAATTGGGAAATTATTTTTTATTGTTTCAAATTTGTAATTTCCTTTTAAAATTAATTTAAATAACACTAATGATTTTGTGAATAAGTTAATTTATCGATATAAAAAGAGTGAATTATCATAAATTATCATCGTTACTTCTTATTTTGATGAACTGATTTTTTTTATGGCAAATTTGATTTGTTAGAAGATGACTTTATAACTGACTGTTATACTTTACTAGGATGACTTTTGATGATTTTTGCCAGTATTTTACTGATTTATCTATCTGCCGTTTGGTAAATACATCTTGGTTCAGTTTCAATAAAACTTGGAATGAAGCAATATTTCAAGGCAAATGGACGACAGGGCCGCAGAATTCTGAAACGGATCGTGCTGGAGGATGTTACAACCACAAAGATACTTTTCTTCGAAATCCTCAAGTATGTTCTTTGTATAAACTTTTGATATATTTAATTAATTTTATTAGAAAGTGGACTCTCATAATCCATTAACATTTGTCTTCGTCTTTTTAATTTATGAGGTGAAATAATTTCATGATGTTTGATTGAAACATTTTGCAGCTCTTGTGCTGTGAATTTGCGTCAGATTGCTATCATTGCAGAATAAATTGTTTGTAGTTTTATTAAGATATAATGTTACGATCTAGTAAATGCGAAGTTTCTGCACTTTTTGGGGAAAACAGTAATTTTGAATACAAATTCTTCAGTTAAACATTTTAAAAATTATAGATTTAATTTGTGATTAGTAGATGTTATCAAGCGATTTTTAATTCGTATCTTTAAATTGTACAAAGGAGAAGACAATATGAATTTTTTAAATATCTCTTATGATGCATTTCAAATGCTTTAGATATGTTTATTCAAATATTCGTAATTGCTATAAGTATGTTTTGCAGTAGTATTAAGAATTGGACGCTAATTCTGCATAAACATTTTATCTGCGTCATTTTCTTAAAGTACTTTGTTTTTGTGGGTTCATTTATTTCCTCATTTTATATAATCTGTTACTGAACACATACTTAACTTTTTTTTTAATATGGAGTGAATTTTATCCCCTCCTCCCTATTTTTCATTCAGCTGAAATGTACTTTACTAATAACTTGTAGTTTTCATATCTTTGATGGTTTTTTTTTTGTCATCGTTGTAGTATCGTTTTGATGTTGAAGCGGACGATGACACAGTAATGATATTTTTAATGCAACGTGACAGGAGAGCCTTGAGATGCAAGGGAATACAACATCTTGTGATTGGATTTCATGTTATGAAAGTGAGTCTTTTTTGAATCTTAAGATATTATTTTCATTAAATATACCCCCCCCTTTTTTAAGTATTAAAAATGTTTGATCTTTTGTCTGTGGATTTAATTCAATAGGTTGAAGCGAATCGCCGTTACAGATTGCATGCTGTTAAAGAAAAGGCTGCTGGATCAGAGTATGCAATGTCCAGGAATGTCTTTCAGCGTTGCACTTTAAAAGCTGGTCGTTATGTAATTGTACCCACTACGTTTGAGCCTAATCAGGAAGGGGAGTTTCTCCTTAGAGTTTTTACAAGCAAGGCTAATAATGGAAAGTAAGAAGTTTGAAATATTATTTATCATTTTTAAAAATTTAAAATCAATATTTTTTGTTCCTTTAAAATTAATTTAGATTGATATTTTGTAAATTTAAAAAGATTTTTGGCTTTAAACATTTTCCAATAAGTCTTTCTTTAAATCATTTTTTTATATTCAATAAATGCATTGCGGTATTCTGAAATATTTTCAAGTCAAATTGTTTCTTTGTTATTAGATAACCAATGTTTATTGATTATGCATAAGATAATGATTTTTTTCAAACATGAGGTAAAGATAATGATTTTGTATTCTTAGGGAACTAGTGCATGATGTTCCAACTCAGAGTATGTGGCCATGTGTGTCATATCCTTGCCTTTTGACTAAGGTTTTTGTGAAAGGTGCAACTGGTTTAGAAAAGCAAGACAGATTTGGAAGTAATCCTTTTTTTTAAAAACTTTTACTAAAAGTTTTATAAATTATTAGTTAATGTTGATATTGTTTACGTGTGCTTTTTTTTTTGCTACTGTCTGCTAATAGAAGAAATGTATTGTAATAAGTTTCTTATAAAAATACAATAAGAAAAGGGAAAATTTTTATTGCTTTCAAATATTTAAATTGGTGAAAATATCTGTGCATACGAATTTCTTGCAGTATGTTCATATTTACGAATATATTATGTAACATTTAAGAATCTTTTTATTCTTTCAGCATTATTTGAATCCATTGACTATTAAATACTACCTGATATCCCTTGTGAATTCTGCGTTTATTATATGAATTGTTAGTTTTGGGCTCGTATATCGAAGTTGGTTATTGTTGCATAAATGTGTTCGCTTGATGGCGTTCTTGTAGGATTCTCAGTTGGGTTCGGTGCGAGTTTCTTCTGAGTTCATTTTTGATTTTTCTAATCTATTTTCTCTTTTTCATGTTTATTATATTATCCTATAAATAAAAATATAAAAATAAAAATAACAACGAAGTGAAAATCGAAAACATACCGGAGTAAAGAGGAAACGTATTTAAAAGTTAAAAAAAAAGGGGGGGGGATTAAAAAGATATAAAACTAATGCTCAAGTTTCTGTTGAGCATTTACAGAACCAGTTCACAGAACCGTGTGGAAGTAAATCATGAATCAATATTAAAGGTGGAAATAAAACAAGCAGAATGTGAAGCAAGACGATCGACGAATTAATTGCTCATCAGGGGATGAAATTAATGTGAACCTCAAAACGGAATTATAACATTTTCTGCAAAGAGTATCGAGCAGTTAAGTGAAAACATGCTCTTTTCAGTCCAAACGCTATAATAGTCTCATACGGAAAGATGAAAAGGAGATGCGAAACTGAGATACAATATAAATAATTTGAATGAAAAGCGCAAAATGGGCTGAAGTAAATCAAATATGGATATATATTAGAGAAATTACAAGCTAATGTGTATCACAAAAGAAAGAAAAAGAACAGTACAAAGCACATGTTTTTTGTTTGCACCTGGCGAAATACCGGATGTTTATGATGAATCAAACTGCCAGACTTAGGCGCTTTTTTATGAGCATTGGTAGGTGAAGGTTGTGCTTTGGGTGTATTTATAGAACCTAAACAGAAAAGTTATACTTGATTGATAGTGGTTTCAAAGGAATATATAAAATGAAAAACTTTTTAAACTAAAAGATGGTGAAAAAAAAATCATAATTAATGCATTTCTTCTTTGAAAGGACTACCACATGCACTAAAACTAATTAAAACTAGTAATTATCCCTACATCCTACAGTATTTTTAGATGTGACTGTTACTGGACAAAAAAATTGATTCTTCTGATAAAAGGAACGAATTCAAGTTTAATGATAATCGATATATTTTTTGAAAATCTAATATCTTACAAAATTTACAACTTTTAAGAATTAATAAAATATTCAATGAAACTAACTCAGTCAAAAATCAAATCAAGCTTTAATAGACTACTGTCAGTAATATCCTCCCCCCCTTTTTTTTAATCTTCCGAACATTTAAGGGCTTTAAGATGTAAGTAAAGGATTACGTATTAAAGCGATGTTGGTGCAATTTTAAATGGTTTTAAATCAACAAAACTTGAAAATACATCTTTTAGAATTTATGAGTCGCAAATAATTAAATTTTTTTGCAATATTTCATTTATTTGGACAGTTTAATTTTCCTTTTTATACCTTTTTATTTTCAGTGTGATTTTTCTGTCTTCATTCAATACACCCAAAATTTATAGCCTTCACCTGGCAACACTCACAAAAAGACTATGATTCTTGTAGTTTGATGCATCCGGGATTTCATCCGGTGCAGAAAGAGGCTTGTTCCTTCATATTGTTCTCTTTCTTTTCTTTTGTAACATACGTTTTCTTTTAATTTTTTAAATATATGTCCATATATCATTTTCCTTGGTCTGTTATGCAATTTTCTTTTAAATTATTTATATTATATCTCAATTTTACACTGCTATTTCCATCTTTCTGCATCTGGCTATAATCGTATTTGGGGTGAAAATATTTTTTCATTTAATTGTTTGATACTCTTTGTAGAAAATGCTATAATTCCTTTTGTGGCCTACATTAATTTTATCTTCTGATGAGTAATTAATGCAATTATCGCCTTGTTTCGCATTTTGTATTACGTTATATTTCCACTTTTAGAATTATATATAATCGAGAGAGAAAGTTGAAAGCAAGAATAAAGTAAAATACACCCAAGAGACAAACAAAATCTAACATTTCATCTTCATCCATACACAAATAAAAATGAAAAAAGTTGTTGCAAAAGAGCTAAGATAATAATCGTAAATTCTAATAAAATGATCTGAACATTAACAGAAGTATGAAAAAAAAAAAAAAAAATGAAATAAACGATATAAATTTCGATTGAAATAACTTATTTTGCCTAACCCTATACTAAAGTAACAAAAAATTGCGCAATAAAATCCGAGTAAATTGGAATAATAAAATTCTATAATTAAAAGAGAAGAGAGATTTAATTAATATAATATGGTATAAAACATAAATTAAGAAATAATGTGTGCATATCCTTCACAAGAACGTCATTTTTGTGGTCAGTTTCTAGGTCGCCTGTGTCATTACTAACTTTCAAAAGTTATATTTGTAGGAAATTAAATAATAGAAAAGATTATAAAAATTTCGCGAATAAAAAATCATTATTTAAGTGAATATAAAATAGTGACGCAGATATGTGCATTTTCAATCTGTATAAAGCAAGTTGGATAGAATTTCAGTTATTGTTCGTTTTTTAATGTTTAGAAATAAATTTGTCATGAGGAAATTCTTTGAATTATTTTAAAACATCCATTAAATTAGCCTATTGTTAGAATGTCATTAGAATATGCTGTTTTTTTAAAAGAAAAAATTATTTGAATTGCTTGTTTCCTTTTCAAAATTTTTATACTATATTTCAATTCGTGCTTTTCAAGCATAGTTGTTTCATGATATTCATTTTTGTATATTATATATAGTATAAAAATATAATACAATATGTCACCTTTTATGAAGAATATTTTTAGAATTAACTAGTAACCAAGCATTTAGTTCTTTATGATTTCATTTATAAATATAGTTTTGTCAATTAAATATGTAAAACTGATGTTTTGAGGGGATTGTTTCTAATGATCGTGTATGTGCATGTCTTATATAATTTATTGCTGCTAATTGATTCTGTTTTTTGATTTGTCTTTAATTAATTTGATTTGTTTCTGTAGGAAATAATATTGTGTTGTAGCTTTACTAATGTAGGGAAGAGCAATAAAGAATGCAATGCAATGTTAGTTCAATGATATTAGCTTCATGTAGTGAATTGAAATTATTTTCCTGTTAATCCTGTTTGCTTACATTTTTGGTGTTATGTGAAGTATATTTCTTTCTTCTTTCTTATCTACTTCTTTTTACTATTGACTACTGGTAACTAAAAAATATCTGGGCCTTTACTTGATTTATTCCGACAGGAAATAAATAGAACGCAATATTTTTAGAATTAAACATAATTTTGCTTTGAATAATATTCTCAATTACATGGCTTGTGTTTTATTCTTAACAGTAAAAGCCATGATCTATGCCGATCTCAACACTTTACCTTATCCACACTTTTGACTAATTGCATTTCTATTCCCTACTTTAGATTATATTATATTTTCCTTCTTTGTCGTCTCCAGACACAAGACATTTCCGCGTTATCCGAATTGAATTTTATCATTCTTGATATCAATTAATTTTCTTTTATATTATAATTTTATAATATTTTTAACATTTAAGAGATTTTTTTTTGTATAAAAAATCTTTTTATTTGTATTCATTTTATTATTCAATGAATCATTTTTCGATGTTTCTTTGGCACATTTCATTATTCATGAAGTTCAATTTTTTTGTTCCACTTTGAATTTAGTGTAATATTATGTAATGATATTTCTAAATTTCATTTAAATCCTAATTACTTTCTTAATTTTTATCTTGAATTAGCCCATGCTCCTTTTTTTCTAAAATTTTCTCTTATTTCATTATCCAAATCCCACTTTTTTTTTTTATTAATTACTCAAACACGCTCTCTAAAAAATTGCTGATTCTGGACTTCCCACACTCTGGAATAAAAGTTCCTACGACAAAATTTCATTGACGCCCAAGTTTCTCTTTCCTAAATCGACATGTGTCAAAGAAATTCCTAATAGAATCTTTTATTAAAATCAACAAGGGAAAAATTTCCGTAACTTTGCTCTTGTGTCCTGGGGCGAATGAATGCGTTTTGCCTTTCGGTCCATTGTATAAATTATGGTTCCCATGAAGAAATATGTTTCATTTTATTCCAAAAGTTTCTTTTCGGCCACGCATCTGCCAAAATTATACCTCCCCTCACACACAATATGGTGGTAGAGCTTTACGACGCGTATATACACTCAAGAGCCAAAATATGATGACCACCTGTCAATAACGAGTTGGCCCAACTTTGGCGCGCAACACAGCTTCAACTCGCCTTGGCATGGATGCCACAAGTTCTTGGTAGATGGCCGGAGACAGATTGTACCAAATGTTTAAGCAACGGGCACGCAAATCCGAGATATTGCGAATTGGTGGTCTTTGAACTCTGAGCTGCCGTCCCATGTCATCCCAAAGGTGTTCTATCGGATTGAGACCCAGTGAGTTAGGCGGCCAGCAGGACATTAACTGGAATGCGGAATCATGTTCCTGGAACCACTCCAACACAATTTTAGCTTTGTGACACGGGGCGTTGTCCTGTTGGAACATCCCATTTCCAGCTGGAAAAACAGAGGCCATGTAAGGGTGCAACTGGTCCGCAATGATGTTCAGATACCCTGTAGCATTCATGGTATGCTCTACCACAACCACGGGTCCCAGAGACGCCCAAGAGAATGTCCCCCAAAGCATAATACCGCCACCAAAGGTCTGTGTATGATCTACTGTACATTGAGGGAGCAACTGTTCACCTGGAAGACGGCGTATCCTGACACGGCCATCGGCGTGATGCATGACAAACCGTGATTCATCTGACCAGGCAACTCTCTCCCACTTATCCATGGACCAGTCGCGATGTTCCCGGACCCAGCGCAGGCGCAGTTGGCGATGACGCTTGGTCAGCAAAGGCACACGAGTGGGACGTTTGCTGCGTAGCCCTATATCCAACAGTTTTCGCTGAACAGTGTGCTCCGATACTATTCTACTTGGCCCTGCATTGTATTGGGCTGTCAGCTGACCCACTGTCTGGCTCCGGTTTTGCTTCACCATGCGAGACAGTCTCCGACGACTTTTTTCTTTGATAGCGTGTGGACGTCCACCACCATGTCGTCTACTGTTGCTTTCACCGTCATTTACCCACTTTGCATAAGTACTAACAACTGTAGATCGCGCACAACCCACGAGTCGTGCAGTTTCGGAAATACTTGTTCCGAGCCTTCGAGCCATTACAATCTGCCCTCTATCAAAGTCGCTTAGATCCGCAGCCTTTCCCATCACACACAGAATTAAGTGAAAGAATGATTCTTCAGACTCTCCAGCAGCAGTTAAATACCACTTCCACCTGATCACGTGCTTTGCACGTCATCCAGGCGAGTTCATTGCAAAATGTAGGGGTGGTCATAATGTTTTGGCTCTTGAGTGTATATATAATATAGTATTTGTCTGCAGAAAGTGGTACATTCAGTAAATGAACAATACCTTCGAAGTATTAGGGAAAGGGGAGTTAAAGTTTCAATTTTTCTTTATCATAAAAACATTATCTAATATGAAACAAAAAATTTTGACAAGAGTTACTTGGCTTTCATTTTATAAAACATTTGAATTGCTATTTATTTGCTCCAGAGCTGTTTATGGCAATGTAGATTATTCCCTCAGTGAAACTCATTAAATTTTTATTCAAAATCAAAGTGATGCTGTAAAAAATGAAATTCTCTGTAGTTTTTATTCTTTTTTTAAAATAAAAAGTTAAGATTAGTTTTAAAGTTTAATTTATCATTTAGTCATTTATTTATGTACTTATTTTTATTTGCTAAGTATGACATATATTTCCCCTTGTTTTCTATGTAGGTGCTGATCCTTATTGCATTATTAAATGTGAAAGTGAGCGAGTGCGCAGTCCAGTGTGTCGTGAGACTCTAGATCCTGAGTGGAATTTGACAGCCTTATTTTATCGAAAGCATGCCGATTCTTTAATCAAAATTCAGGTATTGAAAGCTTATTTTTTGTTTTATAAAAGTTTTTAACTGACCACATATTGGCTTCTTTTGGGTATTATATGTCTGCATCATTATGATATTGATTTACTGTAGTAATTTATTTCGCTTGTAAACCTTTTCAGATTAGTTCTGTTTGGTATTGAAGTTTTGTTCATTTTTATATAAATAGCTGTACCTGAAATTATGATAAATGTTTCTATTAACATTTTGTATTTTAGGTCTGGAACAGCAATGTTGTTATGGACACATGTTTAGGAAAAGCATCTGTTGAAGCACCTTTGAATCCTGCAACAATAACAAGAGAAGTTGAATTGTTTGGTCGACTTCAGGAAAAAGGAGTGCAGAAACCAGGCACAGTTACGCTTGAAATAACAACTGTTGATGACCTTATGGCATTTTAAAGATGCAGTTTCATTGTTAAGATAAGATATTTTAAAGGTGCAGTGCTTTTGCTCAAGCTTCATCGTCCTTCCGCATTTTAAAAAAAAGATATTTGTGGAGAGAGAGAGTACAAATTTCGCCATTAATGGATTTTCAGCTATGGAACTCTGCATAAAATTTTTGTAAATATCTTAATTTTTCAGATTGTTTTTCTCTTTTGGGTATTTTTTTAAAAATAATTTTTAATGACTTGTGTGCTGTTTTTTAAGCATTGATTTATTCTTTTTGTAAGATTGAAAATGTGTGTAGTATAGAGTTATATGAATCTTTTATTGTCCTTTGACACTTCATGTTCCCTCTCGCACAGACAGTATTTGCCATTGTCCTTCTGGTGTTCCTGCATTTGGTAGTTTTTTTTTTTTAAGTACGCCTGAAAAGGTATTGCTGTTTGTCCGGGAAACATTGGAGTGTAAAGTTAAAAAATGCAAAGTAATGTACTAAGAGGATTGTTAAGAATTTAAAAACATCTTTTTATGAATGTACAAAGCATAATTTGTTGCTTATTCATATATGTATGAAATATCTCATGAATTTTCATTTGGATTTACTTATGATTGTTTCTTGCAGCTCATTGCTTGTATATACTTATGACTTTAATCTTGCCTAAACTTGTTGAATTTTCTGCTAAATGCAAATATTTAAAGCATGTAAGTGGTATTGAACTAGCATTTATCCATTTAGTTTTTCTGAGAAATTTTAAAGTATAATTCCACTTTTATTACATTTACTTGGACCAAAAATTATGAAAGAAATATGTGCAAATGATTACATATTAAATTTCCGTGTTTTACTATTCAACTAATGTAAAATAAAATATGAATTATTACATTATTTTAATTCATAATATGAGGGTGTATCATTAAGTAACGCTCATAATTTTGAACGTATTAAAAAAGAATGCAGTGAATGACATAATGAAAGTGAGATGAAAGTATTACCAAATTATTACTTTTCGACATAACTGCCATTCGTGATAACACATTTATAACTTGGATTTTCAAACAAATAGTTTGAAAATCGAAAGCGTGGGGCTTCTCCGAAACTTGCCGTAAAGCATCTGAGGGGTGGAGGATTCAGGTTTTCATCTGTTTGGATTCTTGAAGAAATTCCATCGCGATCGGAAATTTGATTCCAACTATGACTTCAAGCGGGCCTTGCGATAGTGGCTCTACTCGCAGCCAATGGTTATTGTGTGACCCAGTTTTTTCAATTGACCAGCGCTGGAATAAATGTTTCAGTGTGAATAGCGGTTATGTCGAAAAGTAGTAAATTGGCAATATTTTCTTTTCCATTTCATATTAGCATTCATTGCATTTAAAAAAAAATTATGTTCAAAATTATGTGCGTTATTTTTGACACTTCATATTTGTTGCTGTCATAACCACTCCCTTATTAATCAAGCTTTCATACTATGTACATGCATATTTGAGTGAAGTCATCTTATTTTCAAAGTTTTCTTGTATGTCATTTTTGTGCTATATTCTTCCATAAAGTTCGGATTTATTTTTCTATTTTTAACTTGTGATATTTTTTTAAGATGTGTAAAGTGCAGTAAAAAAAAACCTAAGTGGCAGCTGAATGAAATGCTTCATTGTATAGAATTCATCAGTTTAAAATATTAAGACATGAGCTATATTTTAAATATAAAAAAGTATATTCTCCATTTGCTTCTGGAAAAAATCCGGCTATTTGTGTACATTTCTACTTCATATTTCATGTAATTGCATTTAAAAAAGTCTATTGTTATATTTGAAATCCAATTGTAACTTACTGTAGGAAGCATTGTATCAATTTTTAAAAAATTCTTTTTATTTAAAAAGTTTATACAAAATAAAATTTTTCCTTTTATCTATTCTATTTAAAGTGCAAGATCCTTATATTTTACTTTTTCTTAATTTAATTATATTTTTGAATCGATTTTGCTTTATTGCAGAAAATAAATTTATCTAAAAGGAATTGTTTAATGAATCATATTTTAATCATGTTTTTAATATTCCTGTGAGAATAATGAGTTGAAGACATTGCAGTCTAAAAATGATTCCATTATGTGTTCATTTTAAAATGATTCCATTATGTGTTCATTTTAAAATGATTCCATTATGTGTTTATTTTGAAATGATTTGGGAAATTTACATTTATTTGGGAAATAAAGTGCCTTTTTTATTTTAAATATATATTTGTTCAAAATAACTTTTTGAATGCTTCATTAAAATGCAAAATAAACTACTGAAAGTTTTTTCAGTATTGTTCTGGCATCACACTCATAAAGTTTAAATTATGAGAGGGCAACAAGAATATCAATAAAATAACTTTCTTAGTGTATAACGAAGAAGCTGTATTATCATTAATGTATGCGAATAAACTGCTTTAGATTTCTTAAAGTTGGTGTAAAGGTATTTTCTTCTATTTCGCAATGAGCTAAAAATTTTGAAGATGTTTTAAAGAAAACTAGCGTCTTAGGAAAAGACTTTCACTTGAGTTTAGAAATACTCCACATTGTGTTTGCTGTGAGTTACAAGGTTTACTCTTAAAGTAATAATGGAAACTGCATATCGCTTCATGTCAATTTATCAAAATATGTTTAATGAATAGAAATGAAGATTTCTATTTCTTGATCATTTAGCTATTCGAAAAACTATAAAGAAAAATATATAGGAATTTGTTTGAAATCGGAAAGTTAAATTATGTTAGCTTTACTAAAGGAATTCAAAGAAGGGAAACGATTTCAGTTTGTTTCGCTTTCCTTTTAAATGAATTTCAAGCTGCTGTTTTATTATTAAAGTAGGATTGTTATTTAAAACTTCTTTTTAAAATAGAGAAAATACCTGTTGTTGTTTGTAATGTCGATTGAACTTACGATGCTGAAGTTTGAAGAGCGACTTTTAGGTTCAACGATGTTAGTGTGGTTAATTTATCGAATTTTGTGATATGTTAATGATCTTTTGTAATATTAGCTAGGGCTGTACGTTACCATCTTTACAATGTAAGATATTATTAATTTGGTTGACATCGACTTATGGAAAAATTTTGTTGAAAATTCTAAATTATTGATCTTAAATTTTTGTCGGCAACTTTTTTATTCTTTCAAAAGTAACACAAATAATGAGAACCTTCATTTAAAATATTTTCTTAAATATAATAGAAACTATATTGCATAAATTATTCTTTTATTTATTATTTATTAAAGATTTTATTTGTTTAATTTATTTTCTTATGTGGCTTGGCAGTAGAATCTCGACTTTACGATTGAAAGACCGTAGATTTGAGACGCTCCTTCCCCTAAGATCTATTTTGCATTTGAACTGATACAAATAAAGTCCACCTTCAAATGCTGCACTCATATTGGCATATTAAGTAATCTGAAATGTGCGGTAGCTGTTCGAACGAATGTCCTTATTATGTGATCACTAGTTAGTGTCGAAACTTAAAAGAAAGTTATTGAAAAAAGAAAATCACGACGGAAAAAATTCTTGTCAGCAAACCTGAAGGTGGAGGTAGATTCCCTTCGTCTGTATAAGGAAAAATTTCTCCAATGCCATTTCTCTTCTAATTTCTTAAACGTTGAAACTATAAGAGTGGAAGAAAACGTAAATTATAAAAGCATCCAACGAGATGTCACACGGTTAGATTAAAAAGCACTCGTAGTTAGTGGTTGAAAATTACTTCTGAGGTTAACTTCTTAGGGATCGCAGTTATAAAAAAACTTGTAGTATAAAACTTATTCGCCGTGAAGGAGGTAAGTGTTCGTCTAATTTGAATTATTTTTCCTTTGATCAGTAGTAAGGTAATGGTATGAAAATCTAGGGACTATGATAGGATGAAATGTGACAATATTTTCCTTCAGTCGTATCATTAGAACCTCTGCAATATTTAGTATCCGTACAAGGAATATACCAAATCACCGTAAAATTTTTTAAAAAATGTATTTTACTTTCTTAAAGCATCCGTTTCTGTTCGAAACAAAAAAATCAAACTCATTTAAAATCGTAGATTTTATCTGCATTCACCAAGCATTTCATATGAAGATTTAATTTATAATGAAGTATTTTCTTTATTATTTCATCTTTGCTACTTATTTTCTTTATTATTGTATCTTTAATAGTAATAGCGTTTGGGTTATTTTCAAAAGAAAAAATATTCGTTATATACAGTTAAACAATTGAAAAATGAGTACAGAAATAAATTTTCGGTTAATAAAAATTGGCCAGTAGAGATAAACTGGAGTCACATTACAATTGGTGCCGTATCCATTTTCTTCTCCATTTTTCTTTTCTTTGTATTGGAAGTAAAAATCTTCGCTACGTATCCTAGTTTGAACTGTGATTCTTTGATTAGAAAATTGAGTAAACCTCGCTTTTTTCTTTACTAAGAATTTCAGTTTGTTTACTTTACCCTAAATAAAAATTTTCGGCCACTTTGTACCTGAATAAGTGAATACACATATTTATGCTGTTTATAGATTCTAAATTATCCTTTAATAGTCATGATAAAGAAAGCCTATCCAAAGCTACATTTACAATCATTAAACTCGGAAGTTTAGTTGCTTTTTTGAATCGGCTATCAAACAAACACAGACTGTTACTCCACAGTCAATAATCAGATGAGTTCTTATACGGAAATAACCGGAGCAAGATGAAGAATAATTTAGGTTACTTACGTGCTACTGGTATTTTAATACTTTATGGATATTATTAGCTTTCCACGCTGCTAGACTAAAAACTTGCATATGAAGCCGCTGTCGTGATTTCGTTGTTTGTAAGATTATTTTTGTTTTTTGTCAGACGTGTTATAATTTTAAAACCTTCAATTTATGATCTTTGCGACCAGAGGAATTTAGATTGGAAAACCGATTTGATGCTTATTAATTCCGTTGGTGCCAAATGTCCTTCTATTAATGTAAAATGGAAGTTTGGAAAGGAGGGCTCTGTCACAGATGTCGTCCTTGCCATAAGACCTCTGTTCAAAATTACGATTATTATATTTAGTTGTTCTTTGTTATGCTTCTCAACTTAAGACAGTATATTTTCACAATCACTATTTATTTCTATCGTAATATTGCTGATTACGTAATATTACTATTTACCTCGGAAAGATGACCGATAGTGATGGACGAAATCTAAGATGAAGATAACGGGAATGCAGTCATACTGCTCGAAACACTTTTTCCTGTTTTCTTTTTGGTGTTTTTTGAATTTATCTTGTGTGATTTCTTTGAGCTACACGATCCACAAACTGTTCCATTACACGTAAGCCGTATAAGTTTACAGAAAATGTTTTAACAAGCTCGCCTATGGAAGAGTTATTGGTTCAGAAATATTTTTATTCATAAAAAGTTCTGATTTTGAATTATATTAATTTACTTTAAAAAAAGGATGAACTTAATTAATATCCTATATCTTTGCAATAACTAGACTCAGTGGCATAGTGACCAGGAGTTATAGATGTGTCGGGCGTTAATCTTAAGGGGACGCCAAGGAGACAAAGCATTTGTATATTAACGTCATTAAAAAAATATGAGGAAAAGATGAAAATATTATATCACTTCCTATACACTATTTACGCTTGGAAAGTCCCTGCTGACGATTTTAGGTGAAAAAATATTGTACCCCGGGCGCTACTTACCCTCGGTATGCCACTGATCTGGCTATATTCATTAGAGGACACTATAGGCAGGTGACGTTAAATCAGAGACGAAAGTGAAAAGCTGAAACTTCCTAATTCTATGTTTTTTCTTCTTTGATAATATCTTGTAAAAATTACTTCAGATACGCAATGAATTCTTACAACTATTATCTTATTTTCCAGCTCAAGGAAAAGAAAAAAAAAGGGGGGGGGGCAATACAAAATCATGTAATCACATATTTCGTCTTTATAAAGATGCACAATAATTACTGCCTATTCCAATCCGAAAACAATTACATTTTTCCAAATTATGCCCTTGAAAGCAAATCGTATCTGACATCTGGGAACTCTACCAAAAATGAAATAGTAAGTAGATCAATAATTCCCAGAAGAAGGTTAAGGCAAGAACTATCGCATTAAAATTTAAAAATTCATTACAATTATTCTTTTCAAAATTTCAGCTCAAATCTTTCACTTAAAATTGATCCAAATTAATCTTTTTTTCTTTTTTTTTTCCTTGGCAAACTACAAATTATATCCTCTACTTCAATTTATGTTGTAAATTAGTTCACAACGTGGTACACCGTAAATCACATGCCATTATTTTTAAAATTCTAAGAAATTTAGTACCTAAAGTTTATGATAAAAAATAGTAATAAAGCAAAATAAAGTTACATTTTCTATCTTTGGGATCAGTAAAAATTGTTGCTATAAAAAGTGAAAAATTTTATTTTTAGAATAAAATGGAAATAAATATATTTTTCGAAATAGGAAATAATTTTTTTTAATTTTTTGTTTATCTAGTGAAAAAAGGTTACTTTCGATATTTTTTAAATAGTTAAGAGTTGAAAACTATTGTTACTGGATAGTAGATGCTAACACCGGGGAAAAAAATCGTTTAAATGACTTACTGTAGTGCAAAGTAGGTATGGGATAGTCAATCTGAAGAAGATTGGTATTTTTGTGAATAATGATGTACAAATACATGCTGTATATCTCGTTAACAGATTATTGCAGACTTAGTAGCTTTGTAGTGAATTTTTAACTAGAAAGTGAGAGTTTGGTCGAAACCGTGCATATCAAAATAGAGGTCCTTAACGAGACTCTTTGCGATCTTTGATATAATAGTACATTAAAATTTTTAATAAAAAATAACCGAATTTGAAATAATGTTTATTGAGCATGCTTTTTTCAATCTTCTCAAGAAATAAGCAATTTATATCTAATCACATGTAAGAGTAACAATCAAAATCTGGTGCGATTCTGACTGGAAGACAAAATTCATAGCTGGAATAACTGAATTTTATAAAGATTTACCAAGGAGATTCGAATATATATATATATATATATATATATATATATATATATATATATATATATATATATATATATATATATATATATATATATATATATATATATATATATATATTGAAAATTCTTAAATATATATATATATATATATAAATATAGATAGAAAACCGTATAATTTCGAAGTTATGCAGGAGCTTGGTGATTTGAGATGGAGCTCGTACATTTAAACCTTGGTCAGAATTTGAGGACGAAACTTGAGATGATAAACTTCCACACCATACTAATCGGTGGGCATTTAAAACGACGGATTCATTAGTTTCCAACGACTTACCTCTAAGTAGAATTAAAGAAAGTAAGGCAGAATAAATCAATATCAGGGCTAACACATTAATATTGTTTTATTATTTTGAAACTGTCCGTTTTTACTGTTAATATTTAACTGAAAGAGTTTTATTTGAGACCTTTATACGTTTTAGTATTTTGCTTTAATTTTTTGTGGTGGGTTTTCATTTCGATATGCAAAGTCCCAAAAATTTCAAAGATCATAGGTTCTTAAACTTTTCCCCTTTCCTTTGCTTCTTTTTTTCTTTTTCAAAATCTTTTTCAAGTGTGTGTGTGTGTGTGTGTGGGGGGGGGGGGTGAATTGAAATCTGAAACTGGAAAATGAGTCCAAAAATTAAGCAATGATTAATGATAAGTAAAAATAAATTAAAAACAATTATTCAATGAGTTTAAACGAAATAATTTAGGTCATGGTGATTTCCTTAACTGTTTTAGTTTATAAATAATACAGAATTTGAAATAAGTTGCTTTAAAATTTTCAGGACTTTAATATTATTCTGTATGAAGCCGATGAAGTCACGATCCTGAGTTTAAAAGATACTTATCTTCATGTTTTAGCGAGCTTTAGATTTTATAATCAAATTCAAAGCAGTTTATTTCCCGCAGGATACTGCGTGACTTGCAGATATGATAGAAAAAGTATGCTTGCATCTTAAGCATACTTCCAAACACATCCAAAAAAAAAAAAAAAAAAACATCCAAAAGAAAGGTTTTAAGAAAAGGCTTTATATGAAAGCTTGAAAAACGCTATACATAACAGTTCCTTTTTGAAACTGCCGAAAGTGACCGTGCTTTCAAGTAAATAGTGAGAATTAGTAATGAAAGAATTTTGTGAGAAATCATTCTGCTATATCAGTAAAGAATAATTAAATATTTTATGGAAATGCAATTATTTTTGCATTATTTTTTACCGCTATTTGTAATCCTGTTAGCATTTTTACGAATAATGGTGCCTTATCACATTGATTGTTATACTTTCTGTTTGTAATAAAAACCATTCTTGAGTATTACAGATAAATTAGTTACAGAATTTCCTCATTAATTTAAATTAAATCTGTAATTATGTAATTTTAAATATTAAAAAATAGCACAATATTATATTTATGTACTAATTTATAACATTCAAAATATAAGATTTACCAATTTATCTTCTTAAAATAGTTGTACTAGTTGGTCCGTAGAATTTTTTGTAGCAGCCCTACAATTTTTAAATGGAGACAATCAACCATTTCCGAGGATTCCGTTTTATGTCTCAGAAAAATAACTTTTTAATAAGCTGATTCACTTTCCTTCTTTTTTGATTTTTTGAATGCTTACCGATCACCGTAGCTGAATATAACTCTAATTCTTATATTATTCTACTACTATAACAAATCTGTTCATAAAAAGTTACGTGTTTGTAAATAAGAGTCATAAATAAGAGCTTGAGTATTATATAGGATGTCGGCAAATTTTTGCAGCAGATGAAGGTGGTGACAAGAATAACAGACAAGATGCACAATATTTGTCCAAGAATTTCAATTTAAATTTCATTCATAGTGCCAGAAACACAATATGTAAATCAATTCATTTACTGATATGATTTTGATTGTAAACATGAGTTTTTAGAATGATTTTGCTTTTTGTTTGAACGATTAGTGGACGTCGTGTATTATGCGCAATTGAAGTATTTGGTGCCAAATCTGCTGGAGTGTTTTACTCATCATGCTAAATAGTATGGCTTATGAACGTTAGGGTTTCCAAGGCACATGTTAAATTCAATTATATTCTAGTGGTGGGCTATTTATAATGGGTATGCACTTTGTCGTCATGTTTTCCAGACCTGAACTCTGTTAGATGCTAGAGACGAAATATGTCTAGTCTTTGTAACTAATTTTTTACTGCTGTTTTCCAAAGAGTGTGCTTTTATTTAGATGAGTCAGGTTGGTGAACATTTAGAAAAACAGTAGCATTTTTTTTAGTCATTCAACAGAGTCACAAACCTCATTTCAACATTTTATCATCAAGATAATATTTTTGAAACTCTTGTAACATATTGTTTGTTTTCAGTTTTTAGGAGCATTATTATCCAATATTGCAAATGAGAACTGTGGTGAGACGATAGCTTTAGAATCAAACAAAATGAAAAGTACTTTGATGTATGTACTCGTAGCCTTTTGTAGGTATTTTTCAGGATTTACAGGTATACATATGCAATATTTTACAAATATTTCGTAATTCAATTTAAAAAATTAACATGTAAATTCATTGATAACGTACCAAAAAATTCACCAATAAAAAATTGTCTAAAAGTTGCATGTCTGCAACGATCATTTTTAATTTTAGGCTCCACAATTGAATTTGAAGCTAAGTTTGCACTTGTGAAATCTTTCAACTATAATAACATTATTTTTTAAACTCGCTCATCTACGAAGAACACAATAAGAAAGTTTTGTTAATGTCAAAAAAATTTGATCACGTTATTTGAATTGATCCCTACGTTTCAGAACTCTTTGAGTCCGAAAAATGTCATTTTCAGAATTGTGTCTGTCTGGTTTCGAATACAATATTTCAAAAACTCAACAAGTTAGACAAGTAAAAATTGGTTTTCTTTTATACCTAAATTATAGATTTCTAACAAATTTTTGATCACACCTTTCTTCGGAAAATTTCTGTTCCTTCTTTCAATAACTCGAAAATGCAAAGAGTTAGATGCATGAATTTTTTCTATATTGCCTTATTAATAGAATTATAGACCTAATCCCACCTAGCGGTTGACTATCTATTATTCTGTATGTTCTGTTGTAAATGATTGCGATGATTCAGAAAGGCAACAATTAGATGAATTAATAACAGTATATGATTTTTGCGCTAACATTATAATTGTTTAATTTTGGTCTAAACACACCAGCTGGTGTGCATGAGAACAATATCATTCAAAAATACAACAAGCAAAATAAATGAAATTTGGTGTATGATCTTGATACTAAAATTGCAGATCTTTAACGGTTTTTCATTCAATCGATCAACAAGAAGATCCAAAATAAATATTCAGTTCTTCATCACTATGACCACGAAGCTAAACGCAAAACACGCATATGGAAAAAGCAAGAAAATACTCATTCTGTCTGTTTTTTTTTTTTTTTTTTTCATTTCTTGAATAATTACAGAATTGATACCTGATCACGGAAAGCTGTTATACGGATGAAATTCAGTAAAGTTAAGAATTCTTGAATTATATATTTGGCAGAGGGTATATAAGAAACTGGAAAATGCCCAGTGTTAGACGTGAGCAATATTTTATTATTAAAAAAAGAAATAATTGTAGGAATTCATCATATGTTTTCAAAAGCCATTTCTGCTTGCAATATTTTCCTCGAAATAGAAAAAAGGAAATATTAATTTTAGCTTTGCTCTTTTTCATCCTGTGCTTTTCGAAATAAATATATGTTTCGTTTTCCTGTGCATATAGACCACATAAAACTTAGATATTTGGTATTTGACCATTGCTGGTTATTGAATGTAATATGCTTGATGCACATGCAAGATTTCAAAATATATAGGCATTTCGAGATATCTAGTCTTCGGCACATAGTATGCGAGTTTTATACAGAAATATCTAATAGTATTTTTTTTTCTAAATGTAGTGGATAGCACTCTAACATTATCTACGAAGAATCAATTTAAAAATATTTTACTGCTGCTTTAAGAAAGAATCTATCTAATGTTGAAATGAGTCAACGATTTAGCGAGAGGATTAAAATAATCGATCATTATTTCCAGAGGTTTTATCCAACAGACGTATAATACCGAGGAATTACCTCATATATCAACTAGTATAAATGCCATAAGTCATGCTTAGAATAAAGAAAGTTTTTTTAATAGCTATCTGTAGACTACAGAAATTCAGATTTGCACTTTTGCTGATAATTGTAATTAATTTTGCTCCACTTCTGTGACATTTTTATTCCCAGAATAGTTAATTACTACCGTGGACTGAATTTTCAATTACCATTACATTGAAGATATCTTTTTATTGAAATTACAAGATTAGTTAATTGTCAGAATAATGTAAGTCATGATTCATATGTAATGTCACTTATTGATTTGTAGGCAAAATAAACTTCTGTCTACGAATTTTTTGGAAAATTCGTTGTAATTCCTAAACCAATATTTCATTATTTTTCGTGTTTCTTATATATTAAGCTCTAAAAAAATTCGTGGGATCGAACTTATAATTTGATGTTACTCCTAATGCTCTACTTAATTTCGGAATCCATTTTTCATTTAGCAGGAGGGGGAAAAAGGACGTGACGTCACAATGCAGGAGAGACAATGATTTGTTATGTGTTAGATATCGTAAGCAATTACGTTTTCTATATGACTGTCACCTTATGTGAAAAGCCTTTATTGCTTATTGACGTTTTGATTCTAAATTTTCCTTAAAATATGTTTTGATAATTTTTAAAAATCTATTTAATTTTTTCCATTCATGAAAAATATCTTCCTGATTTCACCTGAAGTCCTACTTTGAAGCTTAAAGAAGATTCTTCCAGTTTGAGGAGTAAAACATTAATGAAATATTTGTTTATTGAAATGATAAGAACAAAATAACAGTTATAACCTTATTTTTGTAACATCATATTTCAGAAAATTTGTAGCAAACATTGACTGATAGCAATTTTACCTAGAATTAGATTTGATGCTATCCCCTTATAATATCACAATCTTGGTATGAACTATTTTTTTTGTTATGTAAAGTTTATTTTTTTTATTTATACAAATTTAATCAATTTCTTACTAGTATCTTGTTTAAATTCAGCTTAAAAAATGTATCTAGTAATAGTGGTATGTTAGTACATATCTCTATGTTTCTTATGATATAGGGAAATTAAATAATACGATCGGATCATACAATAAGGCAAAATATTAAGCTTGTGGTTAAGTGATATATCAATCTCTAGAGTGAACCGAAATTCATTTAAAAATGAAAACGTAGCTTATAAATTAATTTCACCCGAAAAAGATGTTTCTGTCACAAGCGGATCTATAAACGAAATTTATTGGAAGCTTATGCATTTTCTTTCAGACAATCTGAATTTATTGCGATTTGAACGTCATTGGGCAATACAGAAATAGTAAATTTTTATAAGAATAGCAATTATTGTTGTATAGCTATTTATAAAACATTCGACCACTAGATGGCGGTTTCTGCACCCATTTGACATAATTCTATCCATAATGCCAACCTGTGAAATTCAACTCGGAACATTCACATCAGATCCTTTGTGTGGTATCGCATGACTATCGTAACTATAATAATTAACACATGATTATTTATAGTTTCTTATTTACTCAAAAATTTCAGTATTTTTAAACAATAGAAATAGATTTCTTTTTTTCGCTTTTATAATCATATTTTCTCTGCAGCAAATACAGAGAATTTTCTTTCAAATATGATTCGGTGCCGCCATCTAGTGGTCAAATGTGTTATAAATAGCCTTACAATAAAAATATTATAAATAATTATAATTATTATTTTAAAAATCAATATTAAAAAAAACAAAACAATGGCAAATAAAAATAGCATAACTTTTCTTCAGAGTTACGAAGGTTCTTTTTAAGTGCATATGAAGAAGGAAATAAATCTTTTTTACAAAAGAATAAATTTTTTCGATCGCCAATTTTTAGCAATTCATACAGAAAGAAATTCGCAATGTTCTCTTGGTATTTATTAAAATAGTTTCTGTTGCTGAGAAAATATCAGAGACAGAAATTTTTTGGATATCGACTAAGGCTCTCTGAAAGGACTGAGAGGAATTTTGCAAAAACGTTGTTCACAAAACAACATCTATTAAAATAACATCACTATATCGTTTCATTGGTGAATTGACTTATGATATCCTAATATCAGTGGAAAAGTATTTAATTCTTTTCATTAAAAGTTTGAAATATTTGCAGCATGAAACGATTAAATAAATTAAATCCTAGGAAGCATCTATATCATCCATTTTTTACAAGTTTTATTGCATCAGTGTAGATACCTGATTCTTAAAAATTTATAATGTTTTATTTATTTATTTTTTTGCTATGCCCTTTTTTTAAAATAAAACCAGTATCTCAATTTTTTATTTTATTTTTTGTTTTTGCATCTCAGTTTTGTTAAAAGAGATCTAAGAAATGCTATTTGCCTGTGTGGATACGGTTTTCTTTGCATTAAGACTTGGAAAAATGCTGGAACATTAAATCATTTTTTTTTCCTTTACTCATCTTTCATTTTGGATTTTTTTTTCAGGAAAAAGTAAGCAAACATTTCAAAAATGAGGAACGGAAAGATCGTACCTCAAATTTCGCGATTCTATTGCCCCGAACCTTAAAATTCAAAATTTTTAGTTCAGATATCTAAACGTGGGATAAACTATGCGCTTCTTTTGAGAGTCTTAAAATTCTTTAGCTTTCAGACAGAGTGTTTGATGGCCGAAAAAATCTGCATTCTATGGATCATTAAGAACTTTTAGTTGGAGTCTCGCAGTTTTGCGAATGAATTTCATAACATATTAGTCACATATTGAGAGGGATTAAACATTCATAGCGTTTCAGAGAAAAAAATTAGGGTAATATGAACACCAAATATTGGTTATATGTATTTATGGAAGATATGGAAATGAATGACACAAAATAATTCCAAAAATAAATGATGGAGAAGATAGATGAATATTTCCTCTTATAAACGTAATTCAATTGCCCTTATACAATTATTTACTCGTCTTTTTAATACATATAAGTTCCGCACCTCTAATGATAGATTTTGAAATTGTTATATATGCTCATATATCAATTTTATTAATGAATGTTTAATTTAATTATTCATTCTGAAGTAAAAAATTGGAATTTTTGGGAGCAGTTTCTTTCTTTCTTTGTTTTATTTTAGTTGTTAATTTTTCTTGTTCCAGAATGAGTAGTATAGAGATTCGTTGTTCATGTGAGCAATGTTTCTTCTTCTTTTTTTCCCCGTGACAGTATTCTAAATACGGATTCCTTAATGTTACACATCCCGTATAGAGAGGGATATCATCAATGTGTATCCTTAAATAAGAACAAACTGGTGAGATACGGAAATTGCAGAATGATGTGTTAACAAAATGGTGAATTATGGAAGTTGCAGAATGATATGTTAACAGCCTTTTGAATCATGGAAGTTGCAGAATGATGTATCAATTTAGTTATCTTTTTCGGCATCTGATCTTAGTTCAAAATGACGTGGCCCTTTCAAAGTAATAATTCTTACAAGGCTTCATCTTGGGAAAGAAATATAACTTAATTCCACATACAGTTTCTTTCAATAATAATCCAGAATTTTTTTATTGCATCAAATTTTCATTTTAATGAATTAAAAGCCGAAACTTTTAATACTGTTTAACTTTTTAAAAACACTGGAAATTTCCTTGGTGCTTTTTTGAGTTTTTATGCAAGTTAATGGAAGCGAATCTTCATTAAAAAAATCTAAATTCCTTCTGCCTCAATTTTAACAGCTTAATATTTCTTTTTTCTCAACAGAAATAAAGTAAAATAAGATTTTGAACATTTTATTAATATAATTTAGATAGTCAAAGTGAATATTTTAATTTTAAAGAACACCAGTATAAAATAATTAACATTTAAATTTATTCGTTTGTCAGATATCATGAATAAATTTAGAAAGAGTAAGTATAGTTAAAAGTTAATTTAATCAGTAATTTTTAATTTCTGGGGGCATTTCAATCAGATATAACCCAAGAATTTATTTATATATTATCGAAACATTTCCTTTTTATTTCGTTTAGAAGAATAAAATGTATTCCTTATGAAAAAGTACTAAAGCCTTTTTTAATATACCCAGACATGAAGCATAAAATTCAAATAAAAGTATCTCCATTAATGAATGCCAGCCAAGACTATTTAGAATGATGAAAGAGCCTTTTGGAGTTTTAGTAAATTTTTTCTCCATATGAAGAAAAAAATCAATGCGTTTTTTAGTCATACATTTTTTTATAATTATTTTTTTCATAAATAAATATAAAATGATTTTTTTATAATTATTTTTTTCATAAATAAATATAAAATGATTTTTTTAAAATTATTCTTAATGCTGTTAAATTTATATTGTATTAAATGAAAATTCAAAAGAATGAATACTTTCTTTAATGGAAATTCTTACCTCTTTTGCTGACGCGACTGAAAGCACTGAACACATCAATTCATAATTTTTCTTTTCTTGTTCAGTTTGACTAGATTAATTATGATTGCATTTCGAGGAAGTTTTAACCGCATTACTAAGAGGGGGGGGGGAGATTATTATCCAGTTTAAAAAAAAATTGAAAGCTATTATAAATTAAAAATCCTCAATAATTTCGCATGCTTCAGAATATTTATATTTTTTTAAAACACATATGTATACACTCACACATATTTTCAAGCAATTTCATTGGTTAATAAAAAAAGTAGAAATTTCAAAATATTATTTAAAGTTAATCCATATTTTACTACATTCGATGAATTTACTCTCCTTTATTGTTTCTCGATATTTTGAAAAAGAATTGCTAACTACAATTTGCATTTATGGCTGATTTATGTATTCTGCAGATCTAGACAGCGTGAGGCTTCTCCTTTAATAAGATGGTCAATTTAACTTCACAATTCAGTAGATTTTTAAAATGTTAACAATTTAGTTAAATTAGTTAAGTTTTTTATTTTACTAACTTTGTGAATATGCATATACCTCGACCTATCTATTATGATTCTATACCGGTAAGCATCCACGTTTTCAGATAATATTATTCAAACAGATGACGGTTTTATAAATATTCTAATAATTAAATGAGAGTAATCAAACATATAGGATCTGACCAATTATAATTGATAAAACGTTAATATTATCCTAATATATTATAATATATAAAATTTGCATCTTTTACAAATTTGTTTGTTTGGCAACTAGGAAAACAAAGATTTTTTAATTGACCTACTTTCGACCTCTTCTCAGCTTAATGGAACTCGAAAGCTGTCTAGTTAGAAATCCGTTTCTATAAATATGCCTGGCAAGATATTTTGATATGGGGATTGACTTTTCATTGATAATTTCTTCTATTAGTTTAGAATCTGAAGAATGTGTATCAATAGGTGTTGGCGATGAGGAAGAGAATGGTGTCTGGAATGCGAAGAAATTTGGAAAAAAGTTCTGTTATTCAATAAATAATTTCAAAAATATTCACTAGTAAAATTTTAAAAGAGAATTTTGATCATACACTTCAAATGCATTTTTTTATTTAACAAGAATAAATAGTATTGTGATGAGAATATAATATAAATAATGTAATAGAAATTTGATCTTTGCTTTAAAATTCATATAAAAGATATAATTTCTTAATAATATATGTATTCCGAAAGAAAATGTTGGAAAAATAATGATATAACATTTCCCAAATTCAGATATTCAGGATTAGAGAAAGTAAAAATATTCGGAATTCCGACAATATCCGGACCACAAATCATCCATAGCAATTTCGTATATTTTTGTCGAAACTAGCATAATATTTATTCAAATGTAAATTAATTTGAAAATAAGGTTATCTTTCCACAGTGAAACAAATTTGTAGCTTATTCTTATCGCAATAATATCCAAAGATATTGCAGCAGTACATGACCACAAAATTAGGATCAGTAAATTTTCTTCGATTCAAAATATATTAAGGATTCTAAGAAATACTTTTTTCTCTATTTTTTTTCTCTACATATATTTTTTCGCTTTGAATCGAGGTTTATATTGTGGTTTGGAAAATTTTCTTTGATCTAATTAATCCTGAAATATTGTCACCAAAACTGAAGTGACCAAATTTTCTGCTCATGTTGTTAAGCTGGAGCGATGATTAAAGGTTTACGTATGGAGTTAGACAAATCTCTAATGAAGGAGAGTGTATGCGTGTGCTGGCTCTCTACAGAGCAGACCGTTTGAATTAAATCTACCAAATTTGGTATAGATATGCTTTGGTGGGTAAGAATACGTACCGTGTAGTGATATTTTGAAATTTTAATTAATTAAATATTAAGGGAGATTTTTGCATTTTTCTGTGACAACTCCCGAAAATATTCATGCAGATAACTGATTTTTGAAATTTTTTTAAACAAACACTTTTTAATGATAGCAATTTAATTGGTGTGCAGATTTATCCTGAATTTTGGTTTTTTATTGCCTAAATTTCAATAATACATTCCGTCGTTGTTATGAAATCTAAACCGTTTTAATTAATTTCTTTAAAGATTTGATCACGTGACTTTCTTCTTTTGGCAGAATTTAAAGAGTAAGGATTCTGCTCAATGCCTGTGTAGTTTACATGAAGAATAAGAAAGGGAAGTTACAATACCCCCTAAAATAGGCGATAAATGAATCAGACAATTAGACTTTTGATAGCAATATGATGCCATTGGACTTGACTCTGTTAAAATAGTTCATCTACGCAATGAATAGAACAGGTGTAAGGCTATTAAATAATACAATTCTAATGTCTTTCACAATCTGAGTTTTAAAAATACGTTTTTAAAGGAATCATGAACATTTAATTTATGCAAAAGAGATTTGATTAAAATTACACGCAACTAATATTCTCAGCTAGTGGTGGGTCGCCAAAGGCGGCTGGTTAAAAATAAGGAAACAATAAGAAGTTAATGAAATAAAATGTTAAAAAAACAGCAAGTGCTAAAAAACATAAATAATCTAATTTATTCTTACTTTTTTTATATTGATTCACCAACATTGGCTGCACTGCCATATTTTATTTATTTATTTAAGTTGTATAAGAAGAATTTTTCAGAAATTAATTCCTTAATATTGAGTTTCATTAATTATTTTTAAATTATACTTAATTTATTAATTTATCAGCAAGAAATGGTAGCACCCAGAACATTGTATTTTTTTTCTCTCTCTTCTCAGTTATTTTTGTTAACTGAATTGTATTAAACGTAGAAATATTTTGTTTTTGCGATGCTTCTCAAGATGTCTTGGAGTATAAATGACTTTTGGCTTCGATTTCCTAAATCACTGAATCCAACATGTTTTTTTTATGACGACACAAAAGCTGGAACTTTTTTGGATAATTCGGGATATCTGTTAGCTTTACCCAGATGAAACATAATATAAGTAACAAACAGTGCTTTGATTCGTTCTTGGAAGTAAATGGAAAAATTCAATAAAGTTGAAGCCGAATGGAGGAAAGCCGATATGATGCAGATGGTTTTCTTTGTAATGAAGTTTTCGTTGAAAATGAAGGTTTCAGATTTAAAACTGACCTATCGATAGTCTTTTATTTTGTTTCCAGTTGCAAGGCAAATAACAATGCACAGAGACAAAATAGAAAATATATTGAAATATGACCATATATGAGTCATTTCTTTAAAAACTCTTTGGCCCTCGAATGAAATGTTATCTCAAGTCTCAATAAAGTGAACTATAGCGACAGAAATATTCTTTATCTATGGTTCCTGCAATATTATAAAGGGCCCAAAAATATTTGCCATACATGCAAACACGATGGAGGTTCTCTATCAGCAGCTATGAACAATCAAGAAGGGGGACTGGACAACAGATTCATGATATTGAGCTTCGAAAACATTTAAGGGATTTTTAGCTCTCCATTCTTTAGCCTGAATCTTGTCCTGTGATTGTATTTCATACCTGTTACTCATGATCTGTTTTACATACAATTTTATAGAATGATAAGATAATTCAGAGGCTTTTTGTTTGAAAAAAATTTTAATTTCTTGAACCAGGGTCTTCTTAGCCTATTATTCATAGGAATATCACAGTGTTCCATATCCAATGAAAAACTATTTTTTTTATTTTAATGTCAACTGCTGAAAAATAAATAAATAATAATAATCTTTTTATTACTGGATACCATCTGATTTAGGGGCCATGTAAAATATATTACAAAAGTATGGAGTTGGTTACTATTGGTTTTCTATTAGGAATATGATGTTGACATTGACTTTAAGGATATCGAAAATACATTGAAAGAGCTGCAAGTCTTGTAAAATATAATTGTAAAGAGGAAGGTCTACTTTATACTCCTGCATCACCAATGTCTTATAGATTTTTGATGTGCAACTGTTATAGCACAATTGATAAGCAACAGAAGCTTTAACAAGTCAGATGACAGTGTTTGCGATATTGGACGAGTTTTGTGGTAAAGCAATAGTGCTTTTATTTCTTTATTTTTTTTTTTGTCTTGCATCTTCAAGAATTGCAATTATAAGTGACCAAATCTGAAATCTCGGCTTTATGACTCCCATTTTTCAGATCAATTCCTATTTTCAATTTTCAAGATCGAAAGCAATCACAATTTACGCTTAGGGTTTATGTGCTAGGCAAACTTCTTATCGGCTTTTTATTTCTGGTTAAACGAAAAATAAAATAGAAAAAAAAAAGAAAAAAAAAGATTGTCATTCTTTTTGGGTGAAGAAAAGAAATAGAAAAGATCTGTTCGAACTGAAAAAAAAAAGTTAAAGTTTAATGTTTCCCGACTTTAGTAAGATAAAAGGGTCGTTGATTGACTCCGTTAGGTCGCTTTTAACATCTTTCTATTTCTATTGTGAAAAATTGGGTGGCTGAAGACAACAGTATCTAACTTACAGAAAAGCCTGGAGAGAATCAGTGCATTGCTTTTCATTTCATTTTATCTCAGAAAGATAAATGCTCCAACGAGGTTCGAAAAAATATAAGACACAGAGGGGAAAATATGTATCGAAGAACTAAAGCGTTTTAAATTTGCCGTACCGTTTGAAGTGGAAGGCTCTGAAAGATATGAACAGAAGAATGATGCTTTGACTATTTTTTTATTACTTGAAAACACATAAATGGAGCTCTATTTTTCTGGTTTATGTGAAGTGTGTAGGTCCATTATTTTCCGAGAAATAAAATAAAGAAAACCCAAAAAGTTTTTTTTTCATCCAAAGATTTTTTTTTTTGTATGAAAGGAATGAGTACATAATTTTAAGAAGCAAACATATTTAATGTTTTTAATAAAGTTTGAAGAAGGGGAGAAAAGTCATTATCTTTGTTTAATGATGGAAATGCTTAGAAAATTGCACTTTTTAATGTTTGACAATTTGAAAAGGATCGATGACCATTATAAAGGGCTTGTGTACATATTAATTTCACTTTTGTTAAAGGAAATGCACGAATAAAACTTTTTTTTTATCTTGCGTGCTCTTAATTTAAGTTTGTATAATAAGTTTTAACCGGAAACATTTTTGATTTAAAAAAGATAAAAGGATTCTTTTCAAAAGTATCTTGATTTTTCAATAAATCGAGTTGAAGAGAGAAAAAAATATTAAGAAAAATTCGATTTTTCGTGTTGTGAAAATGGATTAGCTGACAACACATGCACTTTGGAGATCCAAGAATAAATTTTTTAGTTAAAATTAATTCTCTTTTAGAAAATTTGCTTGCACATCTTTATATTTAAAACATATTTAAAGTTAAGAAACAAAAACAACAAATGCAGTAGTTGAAACATAGAAAAGTTTTTAATTTAGAAAACGTCAATCCACACTTTTTTTTGGATCAAAGGTTTAGAATATTGTTTTTATTTTGAAGACAACATATCTTTTAATTACAAAAGTTGCCAATTTTTCTAAAGTTTCAGGAATGAATGATATTCAGATACATTCTCATTTCTTTTAATTACCCGTTGATTCTCACATAAATTATATCTTTCCAAATAAGAATGCAAAGTCATGAATTTTTATGAACGTATTTTTAAAATGATTTTAGAAGGTTTCGCACTCGAAGAGAAATTTGTTAAAGTAGTTGCATTTATAAATGCCCGAAAATTTTTTTGTTCTTAGCTATTTTTCTGGATTTAATTCGTTTTAAATTTGTATTATTAGAATAAAAAAATATTATGCATGCTTATTTTACGATTGTGACATTGCTACCAATTTTTTTAGAGTATTTGATTTTATATGAGACAAGCATTTGTTATATTTATAAAAATGGAAACTAAATGCTAAAATTCTGCCTTATAAATGCAATATTGAAATAAGAAAGTACAAGTCGTCTTGGTAAAAGTACAAAACTATGATTGACAGAACGAAAAAATAAGAACGAAATAAATCTGAATGAGAACAGATACGAAGCTATGATTTTTATCAGAAGAATCGAGAATGCTGATTTGCTAAATTTCCATTTCTCATCATTTATGTTATATCTACGGTGAATTAATAAATAAAAATATCCTTATTTATAATTAGAAATTTATCGTTTATCAAAATGAAAATTTTTTATCGCTGAAAAGGCAGACATTTCCATTTCAAAAACTGCGTTGGAAAACCAATGAATTAATATTCTTATTTCAGAAATCACGAATATTTAATTCTCATACTTCAAAAGCATATGCAACTTCACAAACGTACAAAATGAATGAATAAGGTTTGAAAATTGTATTTTTAAGTAATTTTGTTAGTCAGGAATATTTTACTATCATAATTATAGCTGAAATTAAAAAAGGAAATCAGAACAGACATATAGGTATTTGCCATCTTTACAGTAGGCCGCAGTTAAAGGGAGAAAGAGATTTAAAATCCATTCTTTTGAGAGGCATTATTGTTAAAATCTATTTTCGTCAGATGCTTAAAGGGGTGGGGGTGGGGGTGGGGACGAATTAAGGGTCAGGAGAAATCGAAAGCTCCATGAAAAAATTACTTTGAATGTTCACCGCTACTATATTTAATCTAAGGGATGAAAGGTTTGGTTTAGTTTAGTTACATTAAGGTTCCGTTTTAAAGTAACCCCAGGGCTATTTTGGGACGGATTTCGTAATTTTGAACCGCGCCCAGATGATGAGGACGACACCTGAGCTTGCACCCCCTTTCCAAATTTCCACACCACACCAGCGGGAGGATGTTTGGCCACGGCGGATTTAACGTACGCTAGATCTGCTTACACGACGGTTCTTCGGTGGAATCGAGTCTCGAACCTGAAATCCTCCGATTTCGAAGAGAGACCTTGCCACTAGGCCAAAGGGATGGAAAAAGGGCACACTCAAAGTATATTAAGTTGCTGCACAAAGCAAAAGAGCTATTTCCTAGCATATGTAAAGACATACCGCAATTCTATATATCTTAGAAATCCCATTTTCTTTAACTTGTAAAGAAAATGTTTTCACACGCACGTTTTCACGCCATCATTTGATGAATATAACCCAACTTCTGCTTTCGGGGATTGTAATTAACTCTAACCCTTGAGCTTTTAGTTCGTTGTCTTTCTACGCGTTTCCTAACTAAAATATTTATTGGTCTGACCTTTTGTTTCTTTTATATCTTCTTACTCTTTCCCTTGTTCACTGCTTACTTTATTGCATTTACAATTGCACGTTATCTTCTGACGACAATTTCTCCTGACATTACCTTGTTTAAAATATAGAAAATTTCCATGTTACTATGGTGTTTTACTTCTATTTTATGAACTCCATCACGACTTTACTATTGCTAACACCGAAAGATTTATCGCCTTCGATATTTTTCTAATTTTATATGCACTTGTTATTCTATTACGAAGCTCACATGTATATTTCTTTTGAATTCGACCAAATTCATTAATTAACCGAAGTTCTATATTTTGAGAATAAAATGCTCGTTGGCAAGTCAGAATAAAATTTGCTGTAAGGTATCATAATCTCGAGGCAACTTTTGAATTAAATGAAAGCACACATGTACGACAAGTATCCCAGATTCTTTGACCAACTGACATTTTTATTGAATTCTTTTACAAAATATGCCGATTGTTTCTTTGTTAGAGTTATAATTTAGTTCAAAGAATTATCCATTATTACAACTAATTTTTCTTTCGACATTATTGGTTCAAAGGTTTCGTTCAGATTTTAAGAAGCTGTTTTCTCATTCGTTATTCCGACTATCAATAGTTGAAATTGACATTCAGCAGTTTGGTAATAAACTCGTTTTATTTCTGTATTCACATATTCATTTTTTTTTTCAAAGGCCTTCTCAGGCTCTTTTCCTTTTTTGCAGATGTTTGGCACCAAAAAGAATCCAATGATGCAAAAATGCAATTAAAAAGTTGCTTCTCAATTAATTCAAAATAAAAAGGGGTGAATTTTGGATTCCAGTCACAAGTGGTTGAATACATTAATCTTTGAGTTTTCAAAAGCTATTATTTTCTCTTGCAAAAGTGCATTTAGTTTTTTCGATACCCAAAATATGGCAACGAATTCTGGGTAATATACTTTTACCAGAATTCGTCGCCGAATACTTTTGAGATCTGCAAATATTCAGATAAGGTACTATAGACGTTGTTCTTCTATAAGAACCTATAAGCAGAAGTCGCATGGAGTGATATCAGGAGAAAGATGAGGGCAAACCAATGTGAAATAAAAATTGATCCTTTATGCCACAATGGAATGCTTACTACATAATACTTTTACCATTGAACAAGCGATATGACTAAAGTAACGTCATGCATATCTATTCTGTTATTTACCTTGATACTATCCTCGGTTTACAAAATCTCGTAGCATATTATGATAAACATTACCCGTGATAAAACTGGTTTGAACCCACTTTGCAATGGCAGCACATTGAGTATGCAAATTGAACATTTACATTGAATATAGCCCATTTGTCCATTATTTTATAATGCCTTCTTTAAACCAATTTTTGAACAAGATTTATTTATTTAATAAATGGCTAGAAAATTATTTAAATTATCTGCAACATATGAAATGGTTCCCTGATTTTTCGCTAAGACTATATCTATTTTGTTTTACTATATTCAATCTTTCATATCACGTTTGCATTAAAATCAATGTTTCCTTTCTTGTTTTGATTATGCATTTCAGCTTGATTGGAAAATTGGAAAGTTTTGCTCTATATCAGTCAGTTTACAAACGGGAAGGTCGCGGTAGCCTGGTGGTAAGGTCTCGGCTTCGGAACCGGAGGGTTTCAGGTTCGAGACCCGATTCCACCGAAGACCCATCGTGTAAGGGGGTCAGTTGCACGTTAAATCAGTCCTGACCAAACGTCCTCGCGCTGGTGTGGTGTGGAGGGGGAGGTGCCAGATCAGGTGTCGTCCTCGTCATCTGACCACGGTTCAAAATTACGAGGTCTGTCCCAAAATAGCCCAAGTGTTGCTTCAAATGGGACGTTAATATTACTAAACTAAACTACAAAAGGGACAATAACACTCTTTGAAAACATTTGTAAAACCTCTCCGTATTAGCCAATATCTAAATTCAGAGCTGTTTCATCCAGGATCAGATTATCAAATAGGCAAAATAGGCGACTGATTAGGAATCCCACAACTTTGGAAGACCTCGAGATTTCTGTGGTAATTTCAAGGTTATCTAGTTTTGTGTTTTTATTTGATTTATTATAGCCAAGTATTTGAAGTTATTCAAATTAAAATCATATATTGTTTAATTTCAGATCATTATTATTAAATTATTTTTACACATGTCAAAGTTGTTTGCAGATAATTTTTTCCTAGTTGACTGATTGATTCGCAAGTTAACAACTGTGGTAAATTTTGTACTTAGAATATATAAATTAATTATATATATTTTATAATTTTGTTTCAAAAATGTAAATTAAACTAATTCTTTATATGTGAGATACCGAAACAAGTTCTTTTGAAGGCACCTCCAATTAAATGCTTTATTATTTCAATTTGTTGTGTAATGTGTTTATTTATATGAACGTCCCGCTTTAAAGCAACAACCTCGTAATTTTACACTGCAGTCTGATTTCAAGGACGACATCCGAGCTCAAGCGTCCACACCAGCGGAAGAACGTTTGGCCCAGAAAGATTTAGCGTGCCCCAGGCTTGTTTACACGACGGTTTGTCGCTGAAATTCGGTCTCGAACCCGAGAATTTACCACCAAGCCCTCACGATCCCGTTTTAATATCTGATACTTAGAAACTATGTAAAGAGAGATACAATTAAAATCGATAAAAATATATGCAGCTTTTGGAGCTTGGAAGAGGAAAGGGGTCCTCCAACTTGCATTGTCTAAAGGCCCTTGCAGAGCTAAAACCGGCCCTGGGTGTATTTGTAGAGAGTTTTTTTAAAAAATCGAATATCAATTGCAATTTGAGATGCAGTAATTTTGAATTGAGATACAGAGACTTGATGATGTATGCCTTTTACGGACAGTCAGCTTAGATGAATGCCCATGATGCGGCTTGGAGAAATTAGATTTCAATGAATTTTAATCACTGATCCCTCCTTGGGTAGAAATTTTGCCCATTTTCCGATGGATTTTGTTTTCATTCCTTAGTTTTTAGAATAATTTTTCTTAAGATAATTTTTAATTTCTTTTGCTTTCAATTCTATTTTAAGTCTGAATTCAATTTATCTCCCAAAATCCTGAAAATGTAATATTTTAAGTTTATTTATTGAAGTTAAATAAATGTTTGCAAATGAAATAAAGTTTAACTCGTAAATAACTTTTTATAATATTTGTACACAATCTTTTCTAATAGCTGTTTGTGTTAAGTACAATTTTAATTAATATTAAAAAAAAAAGCAATGAATGTTATATTTCTGAAATATGTATTATAATGAATTGCTTAAGGAATGCAATGAATAAAAATGAAATTCATATCATCATTGTGATATTTTTTTTTTAAATTCATGTATACTTTTTATGTGTTTGTACAGATATTTCCTCTGGAAAGTGTATACTACTGAGGATCCAATTAATCCTCCTGCATACATATGAATGTTTCGTTGCTGTAAAATCAATTAGATTTATATCTATGCTCTGACATTAAACTCGTTATAGCCATCTGACGTAGGAATTCGGAATATTTAATTGTTGTCAACTTAGTCACAATAAGGTATTGATGTTTTAAAAGCTCTTAAAACTGATATCTGCTGTCAGGTAGCTCGAAAGAGAACGCCGCCCCACTTTTGGTGAGAATAATCTGATGAGCATATTAAAGACTTAAAATTAGAAACTAATAAACATAAATAAAAACTTTTAAAAAGTTAGCTTATTCAAAAATATAAAAAGGAGAAATATTTTTTAATGGAAAATATGAGTTCAAAACAAAAATCGTAAAAGCATGAAGCCCAGAAAACAGTAGAAGGATATAAAGCCGCAATGATTGTCATAAAAAATAACAAGAACAATAAAAAAATTCTAATCATTCATTAAATGCAATTTTAAATTCCAATTTACTCAGAGCATTTCTTGCTGCGCTTCATGCTTTTGCATTTTTTAAATTTTGATCTAAGAATTTTTGATAAAGAGATTTTTTCCTTTTTAATCTATTGATTTTTAATTTTAAAATTAAACTAATTAAGAAAATATTTTATGTTTGTTTCCATATTTGTAATTAAATTAATGAACTCATTCATCTTAAAAGACTTTTTCTGCACCAGGAAAAGAGGATGTCCTTGGAAGGACGAATGAAATTTTTTTCGCTACTCAAATGTAATCGAGATCTGAATGTATCACAGATCAGAATTATCAGGAAAGTCAGACCGATTGCCGCAGGAACACATAAACTGTTTCATTTTAAACATCAAATCACGTTGTGAGAGCTTTATAATTATAAAAGAGGACTATATTCGATATGTATTTTTGTTTCATTTTATGAATTCTGTTTAGAACACTTCTGTATTATATAACTTCTATTTAGACTTAGACTTACATTCGCTACTGAGTCTGATGCGGAGATATATGAATGAACCATAACTGCTTTATGGTAAGTTTCTGTATTTTATCAACCTTTGTACATTCCGAATTGCATAAAAATACAGCTTTAGATAAATCTTGGATACACTGCAAAATTATATAAAAATAATTAGGAATTATGTCGTTTATTCTGATGTCACCTATTATTATCAACATATCTTTCGTTTAATGATATTGTTGTTTCCCAGGATTCGAAAGATGGCGTTGGAACGGCCCCAATGATTATTGCGTGAGAAAATTTCAGTCAGTAATTATGCTACGCAATCTTCCTATTTAAGTCCCTCGTTTTTTTAAATTTGGTATTACTTGAAAGATTGTGTGATTTTATTGGAGATTAACGTAGCAAATATTGCAAAAGATTTAGAGATTTATTTTACTCGGAAATACACACGAGGTGACACTACAGAAAGTTAATTAAAAAACTAAAAAAGGTTACTACAGCATTGGGAGCATCTCATTTATAAGAATGAATAGATAACGTAAGCGTCTAGTATGAGCTTGTGTCTGACGCATGCTCAAATTTAACAGCTTGCATAATGAGAGATTCTATTTTAAAAGGGAAGGTTAGGAAGGAAAAATGAGCATTGATGATGATGAGTATTGATATCTAATAAAAATGAGTATTGATATCTAACAGTTTTCGATATTTTGTGATAATTTGTAGGATTTAAAACAGCATATCCCAGTAGCTATTCAGTGCATAACTCATCAGATTCTTGAAAAATATAGGGCGTAAAATCGAGGATTGATTGAACGTATCACTCGCAAATAAGGGAATTTATATCAAGAATTTCTATTTTAGGTTAGTAAAAGCATTTTATTTCTTTATCTTACATTTTTTTCACATCATTTTGTATTTTAATCCAGATGATGTAAAATCCAGGAGATAATACACCAAAATTGGAAAGTCTCCTAATTTCGTTTATCATCGCATGTTAGAATTAAAATATTTGTATTAGTTCGAACGCAAAGAATAGGATCTTCTCCCACTCTGATATAGCCTATATCCAGATTATTAAGAAAAAGTTATGATTATGCTAATTTAAGTTTTAAATGCTATTCTATATGACTGAGTGAAAACTATTACATTTCTGAAATTTAATCTCTGGATGTCCCTAAATATTCAAAATGGAATCGCAAGAATAAATAAATAAAGCAGATATGAAAATAAAAATAAGCTATAATTGATTGAATAAACAGCTTGAAAAAGGGACAAGCGCCAAAAAAATCATGAAGCATATAACGTTCGCAGAATGTGTATGGTCATATAGACTTTCATTTTTTCATGTAGAAAAGACCACTGATGTAAAAAGGCTGATTTAAAGTTTAGTTAAAATAATAGTTAATAGGAGATATAAGAAGTTTTTTCGTCCTTCTCTCTAAAAAAAAGCAATTTTTGAATTCGTTCTTTTCTTTAAACTGCCGATTTAAATATTAAGTCAAATTATGTTAACACTCACTGGAGGAAAGCATTTAATTAAATTTTGAAAGGGTATTCGTTGTTTTAAAATTCACTTCTTAAATTGAGAAAGTTCTGAACAATTTCAACATTCTATTTGCAGCTGAAAAATCTGTTATTTAAATGTTATTCGAATTGAATCGCACCAAATATGAAAACTAAGACATAATTCCAAAAGCAGTAAATTTCAAAATAAATTTCAGACTTTTCTTGAAGTTTCGCCTTTTCAAAAAGAAAATATTTTCAAAGAATTTTATCAAATTCTCTGTCGGAAAAGGTGTAAAGACAAAGCCCCGGTCCATGAGATAATTCTTAACGTACGCAGAATTCAAGAAGTCAGCAACAGCTTGTAATTCAACCGTCAGGATATCTCAATTTTAGACGTCAAAAATATTCAATCTAGTTCAAAATTCATATGTCAGAGCGCCCAATTTTCAGTTTCAGAGCCGGAAATTTTGCAGGAAAGTAGAATGCAAAGCAAGAGAAACATGACATTACCGGAATAACAAAGGATTTGTGATGTGCATTCACGAAAAAATCGCAACCGATAAAAAATTATTCAAACTGGAAATATAAAATCTGCCTTTTATTGTATTGTTTTTCTCAAGAGGATTCCGGCATTGTTTTTGAATGAGGACATTTGTATATTTAAGAGAAAGTGAAGCTTTCGTTCTGCTCATATGAAATGCGAATGCATATTCGTTGAATTTCTTTTACATTCCTCATTAGTTAGTTTTCGATTATATAAAAGACAATATTCATCGATATGTATCTGATACATAAAACAAGGGGCATAGAATAGGTTTTATGTATCAGATACATTTACTCGAATGAGTTATGGTGATGAAATCATGGTTATTGTATTTTGCGTTTGTGCCTACATTTATGAATATTATACTTATGAATACATTATGATTACATTAATATATTATTATTATTATTATGAATACATTATAATTGTAATATATTTTGGTTCTCTTTGCAATGACGATTCAACTAAGAATAGAAAACATAAGCATTTATTCCTGTCTTCATATTTTTCACTGCCTACATCATAAACGATTTGTGAATAAAAATTGCAGTGTATAAATTTAATTATTTGATTTTGCATAAAATATCTAAATAAATCAGCAATACAATCTTTCGTCATTTTCATCTTTAAACGTAAGGCAGCGGAAATAAAAATCAAGATTAATTCAGGGAATTTTTTTCCCCACTGACTTTCTATTGCATAAAAGACAGTATTCATCGATATTTAAAATAAGGGGTATAGAAAAAGTTTTATGTATCAGATATATTTACTCGACTGAACTATGGTGATTTAATACATCTATAATGTATTTTTAGCTTGTGCTTACATTTATGTAACCTGATTGTTATACATTTTGGTTCTCTTCGCAATGACGATTCAACGAAGAATGGAAAACATATACTTTTATTACTGTCTAATCACTGCCCTACAGCAGGGAAATTTGTGAATAGTAATTATTTATTTATTTAATTTTACATAAAATATCTAAATCCATCAACAATCGAATTGTTCGACATGTTCATCTTTAGACGAAAAACAGAAAAATAAAGACCAAGGTCATTTGAAGAGATTTTCTTCTCCGTTAACTTTTAGAAAATATTTATCACTTTCTGAATATTATCAGCTCCCTTCTACTTAATTCTTTCTATTCGAGAATGTGCATTTACAAAGCAATTTCATTGTTTACATTTTTAATGAAGCATTAAAACAAAGATAAATACCGTAAACAATGCAGAAAACAGCAAAAGGGAAGTTATTTTAAACGTCTTTTCAGTGTTGGAATTTACCGTGAGATGAAATTTGAAAATTTATAATAAAGAAATAATTAATGATAAATACAAATATATTTAAAAGTTTTTGTAGATAAATGTGAACGAATTTTTTTTTCATTAAAAATAATCTTTTCGACAGTCTTTATTTATAAATATTGAGCAGCTTGAAAGGTGGATCTTGAAGCCTTTTCTGCAATCCTAATATTATTATGTACTGTTTAAGATAGTTGAAAAGGAGTTTTCAAACTCAGAAAAAAAACAGATTCAAGGAACACAACTTCTTAAAGAATATCAATTACAAGGGTATAAGTGACATAGGTTGTATTAATCATTCAAAATAAAATCTAGTAGGTTTGAATCAAAATAACTTCTCAAAGACATAAGGAGGAGCAATAAGGAGGGACATAAGGATAGTGCATTTATTTTGAAAAGCACTACAACATATCTATAAGTAGAAACAATATCATAAATTAATTATATTTTCTGGAATTCGTAGCATATAAAGAGCAAGTATTGTTTTCGTTGGAATTTTTATACGAGAATATTTGAGGAGTATCCATGTTTTAGATCTCCTGGAATTCTCCTTTTCCTTCCCGCGGTCTATATGTGTGCATATTAACATAATTCAAAAATAGAATGAGCCATAGAAATGAAATTCAGTACCTCGTATTAATACTAAATTTACAGATTTGTATGAAGTTTTGGATGAAATTCGACGCAGGACATTTTGTCTGTCTGTTCGTCCTTATGCATCTTCGTGTGATATGGTAGTCTTGCCAACGTTGAGAAAAAAGCTATTTGTTTTTCTCCTCAAAATAAAATTAAACAAAAAGATATCATTTTAAGTACTTAGTAGTTATTATTAATTCCAGTAAATAGTATCATTTTAATCCTTACGCATGTATTTATTTAAATTGACGACTTTAAGCAAATTTCTTAATGTTTAGTCGCAATTATGTAAATCAATATAAACAAGAGTATGGAAGGTAGAAAAAAAATAGCTGTGAAATTTTATTTCAAATTCTTAGAAAAACTAATTTTAAAAACAGAATTTTTTAGTTAAAATTTCTTCATCAAAAATAATTTTTATCAAGTAAAAAAAAATCTAATTATGATTGTTTATGAACTTAGTAGCAAACTATTCAAAATTAACTGTAAAGGGCTTTAGTTAAATAATGCAAAGCTACAACTACGCAGTAAAGAATTTGAAGTCAGAATATGAAATTATACACACTACTCAGGCCCACACTCCCACACAAACACGCGCACTTTCATTTTTGTGAGTAATAAAGATGAATTTTTTCATACTAGATGCTAATTGTCAAAAAGTGCAATATAAGCAATTATTTTCTTCATTGAAACTGATTTCTCTTACCTTATTTAATGTTGATTAATACCAAATCATTTAAGACAAAAACTATATTACAACCAGTCACTTAATATTTTTTGGACAACTTTGCGATTGCAGTCATGCTCTGTTTTCATGCATTGGTTGATGCGTTTTGTGTTTTTTCTTTTCACCTATCAACAAAATGAATTTCAAGTTAAAACAATAATTTATTTGAGTTCATGATATTTCAAATTCTTTATTTTATTTATTCGGTAACACTTCTATAGGGACTTCTCAAAAGTAAATGGCATTTAGAAGAGTTAATTTTATAACAACACCAACTTTACTTTATAAAGGTTAACAAAATATATTTAAGACAACCAAAGCTAATTTTTATTTCTAGAATCGGGCGAATGGGAATTAGGAATTTTAAAAATAGATGAGAGTTACTATACAAGGTGGTCACGAAATCTTTTTCTGATTACAAAACGTTATTAAAAAAAACTATTACAATTTGATCGATGACTGTTTCGAAAATTGTAAGGACGTTTATAAAAATTTTAATAAAACCACTTGGGTCAGTAAATTTAAAATAAAAACCACTTGGGTCAGTAAAAAACACCCTTGGTGTCACGAAGAATGTACAGATGATATTCCAGTTCTCACTAAATATTGTCCAAAATTTCGGCAGTCGCACTAGCCACAGCATGTGTGATCCTAACTCTGATTGTATGAACATTTTATACCGATGTTTCAAACACTTTGTCTTTTATGTAACTTCAAAATTGACTTTGAATAGTAATGGTAGATTTGAACTCATGGAGCCAAATAACACAATGAGATTTTTCCTTCGTTGATACCATTTTGGTAACAATCGAATCCAAACACATTATTTCTGCATTAGTTTAGCTATTTATTAATCTATAAAAAATTAAAAACTCGATTATTTCATAGTAAAAATTTTACAATATTATATTCAATGATTTTATTTGTAATAACTTTTTGTAATTAGGGAAATCTTTTATTACCACCCTGTATTTTCTGTAAGATGAGGATATGGCTCCAATAGTTTTATTTTTTATTATTCCGCGGTCCCGATATTGAGTTTTCTGAATGAATAGTTTTGAGTTTTGCCATGGATACACGAGGCATAATATAAGAAATCAGAAATTAATTCATGAAATCCTACCACTTGTCTACAAACCTACGTGATTTATGGAAAATGTTTCCAAAAATTAAAAACCGGTAATTCAGGATATTACCCTATATAGCAATGGCTTTTTTTTCTCTTTTTAACAAATTTCTCATCCAATTTTTAAAATTTTTACTATCTATTATAACGCTCATAAATGAGCCAAGGATCCATGTTTTGGGGATAATTTCGTATTTTCAAGGTTCCTTTTATGGATTATCCATTTCAGAAATGCAGGGGATCCAATATTTTTTTCATTGGTTCGTCAGCTGAGGTTATTTCTAGCTAATAGCCATTTAATAAAGTCATACCTAATACAAAAAAGTAAACTATCGAAGATCTTTTAGAGCTTACAGTAATCGAACATTACATTATTATAGGAAGATTTATAATTTACATTATTATAGCTTAAAAGATCTTCGATAATTACGTTATGGAAGTTCTTTTAAGTTGCAAAAAGGCCGTTTATTAAAAATACATGGGACTTCTTTGTAAAACTGAATGACCATAATCTTCATAAGTATTACCTCCGTCATTTTACACACACACACACACACACACACACACACACACACACACACACACACACACACACACACACACACACACACACACACAAAACCCTTTTAATGTATAAAAACTACCATTTGAAGCTGAAACTTAAGGATTAAGTTCTTATTCCTTGTTTTGGTTTCAAGCAGTATCAATAGATGGCGCTACAGTAAGATTTTGGAAGAACAGGACGAGACTCCTAAATTTCTCCCAATTACGTTAAGGGTGGAGGAGGATGGGAGATCTTTTAAAGAGAGAAAATGTGAGGAAAATAATTTGCCAATGGTTATAACTTCCTCTTTCGAAAATCTTTAAGACTGATACAGTTACTATCATTATTTTTTATTTACTTAAATTCAGCAATAACTCGCAATTAGCAACAGAGCTAATTAAGTACACAAAGAAACAAAGGGATGGATCTTAAATAATGATAGCTAAAGGTTACTTCATTCTTTTTCATTTAAGTTCTTAGTGTCAAACTTTATTGTTCGAATACAGTCAGTAAAGAAATTTAGGTTTCTCTTATTTAAAAGAAATGAATAAGAACTTCCATTCAACTATTGGAACAGAAAAAAAATCGCTTCTTTTAAGAAGTTTTAATTTAATAAAAACATATAGATAAAAGAAATAGATTTTAATATTTAACAAAAATATACATAATTTTGAAAAAAAATATTTTACATAGACTATGTCAGGGATTTTCAAACTATTTCCCTTACAAAAAAAAAAAAGTTATGTGACTTCATCTTTTGGCTGAAAACTTTTTTGACATAAAATACATAACCATAGAAAAGAGCCAGAAAGAGAAAATGTCATGTTATCAAAGTTTTGCTTTGACAATATGCTTCTTCTAACCCATTCGGACCGAAACCCATGATTTAGTAGCCGTATGGACTAAACATTATAAAAATGAAAAGATTTCTGAATATTTTGTGATCAATTTTTCATTAAATTAAATATTGGTCCTGTTATGTCTTATTAATAATCTTTACTTAAATAATAATGACTAAATAATTTTAGGAACACTAAATCTGACTTATTTATTCCGACAATTAATTGATTTACCTATGCGTCACACGTACATCGAATTCACTTATTTTTTGACTCATGTACTAAAAGGAAATCATTCACTAATACTTGATTCAATACAAAAATTATGTGGAATTCACTGGGATCTCAAGCATTCTTATATATCTTATTTTAATAAAAAAGGCAATACATTTGGTTAAATATATTTCTAGTAAATTTGGATTTTACAAAAATAACGAAACAGAGAAAAAGTTTTATTTTTCAGATAGGCAATGAAGAGATTCTGGTATGGTATTTTTGAGAGGAGAAACCGACTCAAGAGTTATCTTCATCATTTGAAAAATTTTGAGGCTCGTCCTGAAATATCCTTTGCGTAGTTTAAAGATCATATATTAATTTAATTGAACTGAAAGTAACACAATAGTAATGATGTCTCTTTTCAGTGTTATGACACAATCTAATATTTTTATAATATAACTGATAGGGACTTTTAATTTGTTAACCAGTTTGAAAATTTAGCAAATCTGATTTAAATGCCAATGCTAATGTTAAATACCAAATTAGAAAATTCTTAATTAAAAAAAATAATGAAAAAATATGAACCTGCTTTGGTTGAGGGAAGATAGCATTTGAAAGCATTAAAGAGTCCATATTAATTTTGAAGTAATTAATGGAATACAATTAAATTCAATTAGAAAAAATCAGGAAAAGTGAGTTTTTTATTTGAAACTCATGAGGAAAAGTTATTAATTTTTTTTATTTGAAACTCATGAAAAAGAAATAATTAAATTTTTATGCAGAAGTACTCAAAGGAATGTAATTTTTATCACGAAAACAGCTGAATCATCAACAACATCAATAATAATAAGCAAAACGGAAATAACTTGGGATATTTGAAAATATCTTAATAAAAAGATTGGGACATTTTTTTCTAAAATAATTTTCTTAGCTTTACTTGATATAATATGGAATATTTCCTTATTAGACTTTTTTATATTTAATTTCTTAGATATCTTTGGCTATATAGTAATTATTTCTTTCAACAAGTAGTTTTATACATATGTTATCGCTTTCGGGTTACTACCGCAATGAATAAAGTGACGGAGTCCAATATGTAAACTTTTATTTATGAACAAATGCAAATAATTGTTCATAAAAAAATCAGTGTAATTTGAATTGTATACATTTCACTCTCGAAACTCTCGATTCAAATCGAAATAAAAAATATATTAATAGAACAAGCATAAATCAAATTTAGAGTTTGTGGCGATAATTAGATTAATTAAAACAATGAATTAAACACTTGTGAAGCAACACAATTTTTAACTAAGAATACATAACTTATTATGGAAAGAAAACATTGCGAATCTAAAGCGTGCTCACTTTTGTAGAATCAAACAAAAAAAATCAACGGTATTCAGAAAAGCATTTATTACGTTTGGTTGTGTATTATCTCAAAAGAGGGCGCGCACTGTCGTAAATGAAATGAATGTCCCACACAAAGAAATGAAATAGCCAGAACGGAAATTAAAATGGAAGATTCTTTCTAAAAAGATTCTCTTCTATATTCAATTTAAAAAAAATTCCATGCTTTATTTCATATTTGGATTCACTTAAAAATATTTTAGAAGGAAATTTGAGCTTACAGAACATGGCAGAGTTAATATGTACAATTCACAATCTAATAGCTGTATAAACAGTTGTGAATCGTATCAATTTAGTAATGTGCAGTGCTGCAAAAAAGATATAAAACTAGAGTTTTATAACTTTTGGGAAAGTTTCCAAAAACATGCTTTTATTAGTGTACTAAAAAGTAATTTTAAATTGAAAATATGGATATAAAAACAAAACCCAAAACCGACTGACACTGATCGAAATAATCTATGAAAATTACTATTTTAATCATATTTATAATACATTATTGATATACTCGACGTTGCTCGAGATGAAAATCCCTTCATGAATAATACCTGTAACATAGAAACTAATCTGAAATTAAATATAAAATAGACAGCCTTTTTCAAGACATATGTCTTGAAGAAAAAGAAAATACAAAACAATAGTGGTAGATTAGCCAGCAAAGGAGAATTAAAAATATCCTTATTTCAAAATCGTTTGATTTAAAACAATCGTTTAAATTAATAATTTTTAATAATCGCTTGAATTAATAATAACTGAAAAAAGTACATTTATAAATGAAATTTCTATTATTGAAAAGGTAAAATTTTTTATTTTAAGTTCATGTAACTTTTCTCGAAATAAAATCTTCGAAATTTCAATGGGAAAAGGCAAATTAATGGAGGATTTTTTATAGCTTGAAGCTGATGCTGTCCTTCTATGTCTGTTTCGTTCACTTGCAAGAGTTTTGATTTTTCAGCCAACATTTGAGGAATTGGTGATACCTGTTTTAAGGCATTGTTGAATCATAATTTTGGAACAACTTAAAACCAGATGAAAAATATGAATTAAAATAGAACAGAATTTTTAAAAACGTAGTAGAATAGTTCAAAGTTAACATTCATTTCAATGCGCTTAAAAGCTTTAAAAGAAACATAACACTTGAAAGAAATATTGTGCAGAACTGAAATTGATATCATTGAAAGGATAACATTTTAAATTTTAAGATGATGAAATTAAATATATTTGTTCTGGAATAATTCCCCCTGAAGTTAAAGTGGATAAAAGGCAAAATTTTGTTAATTTCTAATTAATTGAATTTTTAATTAATTTTTGAACTTTGGAAAGTTGGCATTAATTTTTCTTTTGTCTCAAATAATAAGCATGCAGTATTCAGTTGAATTTGTCTAGGATGAGATATGGAAGTTATATACATGCATACATACATAGCTACTATGACTTTTATTTATATTAAGATTTTTTTTTCATTGAAGAATTTTCTTTTTTACGATATTTAATGTAGTTTCATTTCGTGAAAGCTTTCTTTGAATTTTACATTTTTTATAGAAAAATTATGTTCAACTTCAAGTAAACTAATGGAAATGTGTTTTTAATTTTTTTTATAATTATTACTTTTTTCTTTTTAGTTGTTACTATATTTAATAATTAAATAGTAGAAATACTGCTGAATTTATAAATAATTTTTCCAAATTATCTTTTAGATGATGTCATGCAAATGGAATTAAAATTTAATTAAAAGTAATAGGTTAATTGGTAATTCGTAATATGGTATTGTTATTAAGAACACACTGTTGTAAAAAAAATTCAAAACTCAAATAAAGCTAAAAAAAAAAAAAATGAGGAAAGAATATCGATCACAGGCTTCTGTCATTACAAACATGAAGTAAATTAAATACAAAGTAAATTAGAGTGTAAAGTTTCTCATACTCGAATATTAAAGCAAACGGCAAATAAAACAGTTTAGGACAAACAAACAACCTCAAGGGAATAGGAAATTCTGATATGCTCTGCGATTAGAGATAAGATAAGAGATTAGAGATAAATAAATCTTCAGACTTAGATAGAGACACAGATCTTCTTTTCCTCTTATTTATAATGAATTTTGACTTGAGTATTAATTGAGTTTGATCATAGTTTCTAGTTACTGTGATCTGCAGTGAGAAACACCTCAAAGTATTTGTATGACTTAAGTTGGCTAAGAGAGTTGGATAAATAAAAGTTACAATTAAAGTACAATTAAATTAAGTGCAATTAGTACAATTAAATTAGTTGGATAAATAAAGTACGATTAAATTGCTATTAGAAGATGCGATTTGAGGATAATGGACATCGTGTTAGAACATCGAAATATCTGTATATATTATCAATATATTTCAAAATAAACAAGCAAAGAATATAAGGAGAAGAACCGATATCAACGAATATATAAGAAGCAGAAAATTGACAAATTATTAACCTCTAAATTGAGTGAGAATGATATTTCCAATATTTTTTTAAAATGGATCTTAGATAGAGAAGAAGTAAAGTGGCTTACTTTCTTGTCAATCCTTTACAAGATTTCATTGGAGAGAGGGATTATTTTTCTATTACTTGTGCTTATTCCTATTTTTCTCTTTGAGCAATAAAGCTAGCCAGCATATATCGCAAAATAATAAAACTTCTTCTGGGTTATTATATAAAATTTACAGGTTGATTATGAGACAGACAGGACAGTTCCTCAAGGAGAATGAGAAGTTATTGATTTTGAGGTCGCAATCGGAACTAGCTCTTTACACAGAGAAAAAAATTCTTCTGCTACACTGAAAGCACTATCTGTACTGTCCGTAAATAAAATTTTAAAAATCCTTTATTGTTCTAATATCGCTTTCAAAAATGAAAGGCCCCATGCGCTGGTTTAAGCAAAGAACGGCGTCCGCTCGAATAAATCTGCGAAATTTCCACCCCCTGAAGTATGATTGATTGAATACCTGAGATGCGTGTTTGGTTCGTTAAGCTTGCTCTTCATAGAGGTGAGAGAAAAAGAAGATTTTTTAGAACTCTTAATAGAAGTTCGAACATACATTTGCTATAAGCCGCATTTGAGACTATTTCCTTGAGATAAATCTCCCTACGGCTATCCTCTAAGCAGAACTATCATCTAGCGACTAAGAGTATATTTTTACTATGTTAATATTAATAAATATTAATCTAGTAAGAATACAAATTGTTTTGGAGGTTCTTTAAAAGTTTAAGAAAATTCTTTTATTTTTGGAAGATGCTTTTAAAAAATATAGAAAAACTTTTTTTATCTTTGGAAAAGAAACGCTGTCCATGAGCTGGAAAGGTTGTAGAGAATCAGAGGTGCAAATACAGAGATGTCACTTGAAATGACGGAAATATACATTATGTGAATTTGGTGGCGAATGCACGGATAGAATGAATATTAGATAATAATAATGTATCATCAGGCGATATGATGATAACAAATTATCACTGAATGATAAATTTTTAAATAATGACGCAACTCATACTTCCTGAATCCAAACATGATTAGCAGCAGTTCTGGAATCCATTAATTAGTATTCGTCTAGAATAATCACTAAGGGAAGAAATGTTTTAATAAATTGAGTCTGGAGAATAAGATTATCTTCGGGGTGATTGTTGGAGAAAAAGATTAACTCCTCAAAGGAAATGAAATTTCATTGATTTGGTGATGCATTATTTGTACCAATCTGTGAAGTGGGAAAAAATTCTACTTAAGTATAGCCTGTATACCCTGTGAAGAAAATATCAAAAATCCCTAAAATGCTTTAATTCTTTATGCATAAAAAGAGAAATGAACCAAAAAATTCTCATGATCAAAATAAATGTTTGAGAAAAAAAAAAAAAAACTGTACATCATAAGGGCTTTGATAATAAACAAACAAATAAATAAAGAGTTCAACTAAAATTTCATAAACCAAATGTGAATAATGGCTATTCTGAAATTTATTATTTAGTACGGTGCCATTGGTCTGGATTAATTATTACGAAAGAAATGTTTCTAGCGATTTAGGCTTTCGTGAAGAGAAGAGAAATCTAACCAACAAACAAGACGATTCGTTTACTTTGAGCATCACTAAACTTAAACGAAGAACATCGAAATTGCTCTCCTGTGTAACTAGCATTAGTTTAGAATCCGAAAGATGTGGTTATATTGGATAGAAAGAATTTTTTAAAAAAATAGAACTTAGAATGAAATATATGTGAAATGACATTATTCTAATTAGAAAAAAAAGTTTTTAATGCTTTTAGGTTTTATTTTAGAACATTTAAATATTAAGAGTTATTAGATAAACAATGCTTTTAATTATTGTGTTTTAAGTAATAACATTTGAAATGATTAAGTAGCAAAGTCGTTTACGAAAATAAAAATTGTATGGAGTTAATTTGTCACTAAGAGATTTTGTAGATGCTTTTGAATGCTTATTTTCATTTATATTTATGACATTTTTGTTTATATTAGATTGTTGGCCAAGGAAGAAAAGTAATAGTCATTTATTTTGAACACCACTTAAATTTGTACTTAGTGCATCGAATGAATTCAGTGCAATTAATATTAGTAAATTAATATTAATCGTTATGAATTAATTCTATCCAATTAACATTAGATTGATTTCAAAAAGATGTCGGTTTAATTTAATTATATTAACCTCACGTTTGAAAGCAACACAAGGGCTATTTTGTGACTGACCTAAATTTTTTCAACCCTGGTTAGATGATGATCTCGGTGCCTGGATTGAAACTCTTTTTCCCTAGAATTTGCTCCCCACCAACGAGAGGACGTTTGGCGCCCACGATGTCAGATTTGGCGTGCAGCAAGCCCGCGTACGCGTTGGATTTTATGGTGGAATCGAGTTTCGAATCTGAAGCTTCCCAGCATTGCTGCCTAGATTATATCAGTAGGACACCGCGGGCCTTAATAAGATATAGGTTTATTGGACAGAAATGAGTTCAATAGATATAATTCAGAAAGAATAAAATATTTGTTTCCGATATTTTTTCCTCATTTGAAAAAATATATAAATAAATTGAATCTTGTTTTCGAAATTTTTTTCGTTTTTTTCGCCAGTAACGAGTCCAATATAATTTATAAAGAATAAAATACAGATTTCTGACTTTTTTTTTCACCTTGAAAAAAATGTGGATTTATTTTGGGGTTTTGTTTTATGAGATCGAAATATTAAAATTTTCAAATGATTTTTGAATGACTGACAGTATCACTTTCCAATAATATAGTTTGTATGGGAAATATACTGCTATTAAACGATTTTGTTGATGTTTGCGAATATATATCAGTATTCATGTTTAAAGATATCTTTAAAAATTTGATAACGCATTTCATTGGGTTGCATATTATGCAATGTGGTTATAAAGTCTTTTCCTGATTACAAGAATTATTACGAGTTCAATAAAGAGTCATTTTAATGTAGAAATAATGATTTCGATTGCTATCAAAATGGCGCCAAAGATGGAAAAAGTTCAATGTATGCTTTAACTCCATGAATTCAAATTGGCCATTACCATTACATATCAGTTTTGGGGTAGCATAAAAGACAAAGTTCTTGCAACGCCAGTTGAATATTTTGATACATTCAAACTTATTATTACTGACGCTACGTCTAGTATGACAGCCAAAATGTTGGCGAAATATATTTTGGCTAGAAAATATGTGACGAGAACTGGAATATCGCTTTGACATTCATTGAGCTATCTAGGGTGCTCATATTGAAATTCATTGATATAAATTATTTTATTAAAAAATTATAAACGTCTTTACATTATATCGGAATAATCATAGTTCAAATAATAATAATTTTTTTTACAATTAGTGAAATACTTTGCTACCACCCTATATATTTCACGAATAACTATAATGATTTTACAATGTTATAACCATTTCATTCGAAATCAATTTTTATAATTAGTCCTTCTACCTTTATCTAAAGAAATAAAATCTAATAGTAATTAAATAAAAATTAATATTTAAAGTTTTTTTTGTCTTTAGTCAAAAGAAGATCGATCTCTCCAATTCTTTGGATATTTAAATTCTCTAGGCACGCTTCGTACACGATTAAGTCAAAAGAGTATAAAACATCAAGCATTACAGAGTTAATGATGTGACATTCTCAAAATTTATTTCTACCCCCGTTTCGCTTTTATTTATTCAATATTCGTTGAAGGAAAAAAAAATTGCTTAAAACTTCACAAATAAATGTGAAATTGAAGGTATGGAGTTTAAAATAAATTGGCATCTAAAAATTTTCTCTCATCCGCTATTTCTATTTAAGTAGGAATTGCAATACCTCCGAAGATTGATTAAAGTGAAACTTTTTGAAGCAGAAATATTAATTCAAAATTTAAAGTACTATTTCCACTTATAACAATCTCCATCTTGCGCAATCTTTCCACATTAATTTCTATTTTGAAAGGCAGTCTCAGTTGCGCTGAGTGGCGCATATTGATCCCCAAGAAATGGAATCTGGTTTTTAAAAGTCGTGAGCTAATCCCTTCCCTCCATTGGATTCTAGCTCTCAGTTCGCCAGATTTCTAAGCGCTTCATTAACTGTTGGATTCTGGAGTTGGGAACTCATTTTTCACGACACTTGATGTTTGAAAGCACTTCCATTTAACAGGAAGATTTTGGATTCCTTTCCCTTCAAAAGAACGTGACATTCGTAACAATGACAGGCCATTTGGAATTTGTTGTTGCCTACCGGAAAGTGGTGTTGGTTATCCTCGACGTCATTTGTAAAAATTATTGTAATTTATAGCTGTCTTAATGATGTCCGATATTGCGGAAGTAGGATTCTCTCGGAACTCTCATTTTCCAAAGTAGGGACTATAACTAGAGGCTCTCTGACAGAAGGATACGGGAGTTAATTTCCGAACTGAGTACGGGAGATGTCGTTATTTCAAACCAAGTGTCGATTGCAGTTATAGAGAACAGGTGCCATAAGCGATAGCAAGTTGACAGCTGAATAATAAATATGCAAAAGAAACATTTGCTAGGGTTCTCGCTTTAACTTAAGCGCTTATGGTGTAATTATAATTAATGAAATTACACTATCCACTGACGGGGATGGCATCTGTTCCATTTGCTAGTAGAAAACAAAAATGTATACATCACTACTTACGCATTCAGTAGAGAATTTTAAAATTTTAAAACTATATTTATTGTTATGCATTTGGCAAGTGCGCGGGTGCGCACGCACACACACACACACACACACACACACACACACACACACACACACACACACACACACACACACACACACACACACACACACACACACACACACACACACACACACACACATATACACACACAGCAACATCATATTATTGGTTTTACAAAAATATGCTGATTCAGAGGTGGAAATAACAAATGTTTTTATTTTAGGTCGAATGTCGATTGCAATAACATATTGTTGTTATTATAAATGACAACATGTTAACACTGAATTATAAATGCATATTTCTGGTACAAATGTAATGATCGCATTGCATTTTCCAGTGACGGTTATGGCATCTTTCCAAATTGTAAATATGAATTAAATACTATATAGATGTGTCATATATTAGTGTCTTTAAATGGCACTAGATTGATATTTTAGGGTGAAACTTAATTTATTTTTTAACAAAATTTTTGCAAAAAATATGTTGTTGCTATTACAGAAAGTAAGGGTAAAGCAGATGCAGTTTCACTTTTGATCAAAATTTTCATTGCTGTTTTAGAAAAAAGTAAATTATGCTAGATTTTTCCCTAAATTGTAAATATGTAAAAGAAACACTGTTGTTCGGGCTCTCTATTTAATTTATAAATTTCTGATATAAATAAAATTAACGATGTCGTGATAACCATTAACAGGGATTGCAGAAGTTCACATGATAAACTGAAGACATAAATGTCATCATACTGTTTACACTCTAAGCAGAGAGCTTTTCGTTTATTAAATTATGTCCATATATTTATTTAGAAGAAAACATATTTTTGGAGTTGCAAATATTTAGAGTAGTATTAGCAAAATGTTAACTCAAACAGAGTGCTGTCTGCAGTTATAAAGAATTATAGTAATAATTAACACAGAGAATTATTGTAAATGACAGTACGTTGACAATTGAGCGACAAATATATATATAAACATTTATTCGAGTTCTTTATCTAGTATTGTGTTTTTGGTATAATTATGATTAATGGCTCACTGGTTGCGATTTCCAGCGATTATAATTAAAAGTGGATGATAAAAATGCTCTTATACTGCTATTTTCAATGCTGTTATTGAGATGAACAAAAATAATTCAAGACGTTTCATAACTCTGTCGATTTTAATTGTTGAAGAATGGAATTTTTTGATTAAAACTTTAGTGTATCAAAAAAAATTTAACGAAATATTATTTAGGAATAAATAAAAGTTAGGCATTATAATTTCTACAGAAGCACATATATTGACTCAAATAGTAAATAAGTAAAATCCTTTATGCCATTTAGGACATTTTTTTTAACTTGTAGTGCATACCTTTCTTTAACAAAACAGATACTTGGTCACAATTATAGTGGGCAGGCATCCAATGTATAAGAAAAGGAAAATTTTTTTATTGTGTATATAAATTAGGAACGTATAAAGATACTTGAAACTTGATAAAAAAAAAAGAGAGGAAAAAAGTAATTTCTCAAAAAATGAGTTTTTGTCAAAATACACATTGTTTACTGAAAATGCAGAATTGATGAACAAAAGGTTTTGAATTAGAAAATGGTTCGAAGGAGAATTATATAAATTTGGAATTCAGTAGTAATGCAGAATTATCACTTGAAAAGAAAAAAAACTATTGAGAAGGAGAGAAATAATTTAACCTTCTTCTTAATATTCTGTGTCATGACGGGATATGATTTCTTCATATTTTGAAATTTTTTCATTTCATCTGTATTTATAATAAAAATATGTAAGGTGTTTAAATTTATATCTGTTGTTGATAGAAAATCTATCTAACACTATTAAAAAACGGAGTTCTAAATATGTCTTTTTACTAAAAGTGCATTTCTAGGATGAATACCTCTTTTAAATAATAGTTCCTACGAAAATGAAATACTTAGAGCTATGTTTTTAATTTGCCAAAAGATTGTTCATTCAATACCATAATAAATTTTAGGTAATAAATCTGCATTTATGTTGTAAAAACTTTGAAAAATTTCAAATTATATTCTTATTCTTTTACTTAAAAGTAAAGAAAAATTGCAGCAAAAAACAAAAATCGGAAATTTCAAACAAAAAATTTAATCGTTGAATTCCATAAACTGTCTCTCATAGTTTAATTACTCATAATTTTGTGATTTTATTTTAATATATTTCTCATACTTGATTTATGTAGTAAAAATATTTTATAATCTTGATCATATTCACTTATTCTTAAATCAAATAAAATTTTTAATTCTCATTTTTATAATTACATGAAGGATTTTAGAAGTTAGAATCTAGATACCTAAATTATTTCAAAATGATTATTAATCAGCAGAAGAAACAGAAGAAGAGCCGACGTCCTGGCCTAGGGGTAGCGCGTCTTCCCTGTGATCTAGGCGTCCCGGGTTCGGGCATGGTTGTTATCCTCCTTGTGTTCTCTCTGCGAGGTGCGTGAATGAGCCCCTCTGTAAAAAGGCTTGTGCAAGCTAATGTGTGTGTGCTATCTTCGTTTGAGTTAGAGGTCAGACTTCTGCCCTCAAGTGCTCAGGAGTCTTTACCCTCCGAAGCTACTGTGCAAAATTTTGGTTTAAAATAGTCACGCGACAAAAAAAAAAAAAAAAAAAAAAAAGAGAGAGAGAAGAAGAGAAAGAACCAAGGATAGACTGCATCATTAGAATTCGTGCATATTTTACACTGGTGGATATGTAAACACAGGGCCGGATTAAGCTCTCTAGATGTCCTTAGACAATGCAAATATTGTTCTCCCCTTTTATCTCCCTTATTTCCTAAATAAGATTTTTTAAAAATTCAAGCCGTTTTCAACGCCAGTTCTGATACACTGAAATAAAAATAATATAATAACAATAAAAAAGCATAAAATTGCAAGCCACTTTTAGGCGAGCGACTTCAAAATTGAGCCAATAACTAGAATAATAATAATAAAAAAAATTAACTTAAAAATAATTTTTATATATTAAAACTATCGTTATACAAAATAGCAAAGAACTGATACATTTTTTGATAAAATATAAATGATATTTAACCATAGGATTGTTCATTTTTTAAAATGGTAAAATCATTGGTTACTTTTAGAATTATAAAAAAGACATAATATAAAGCTTGATGAAGATAATTAGTTAGGATTGTTGTTAGAATAGTGTTTTGAAGTTTAATATACCACAGAATAAAGCTGAAAATACCCCAAAAATATCGTGTTCTCTCTTGTGTATGGGGAGGGGTGAAGGGGAGAGGAGAGAGGGCTCCAAAGTTGTAGCTCCTTTACTGGACAATGTTAAGAAATTTGAAATACTTTATCATTATTTTATACGATTTCTCTTTTTTTTCAATGCAAATATTTTTAAAAGTATTTTCTAAATTTTAATGTGTTATACAAAAGCAGTTCCTATCTTAAAAATATTATAAATGAAAGGATTTTAAACCTGAGAAACGCCGGAAATATCAGCTGTTAAATATAAATTAGCTTTTCTGCTATAATACTGAAGGCGGAACAACAATTTATATGATAGAATATGCAACATATATCAAGCCTTAACTTCTAACGTTATGAATTTGAATTAACGTTATGGAGATTATGAACGTCGCCGATCCTACCATGGCCAGGGGCTTGAAAAGGGACATCAATCAAGTGGTAAACTACATTGGTAATGTTTTCTCAGTATGTCGTCTTAATGTTTATTTAGTCTAAAAAATTTCATTTTGTAATGCGTATATATTGGAGATATCTCAATGTTTTCTTTTTTTAAGATTGTTTTTATGTGCAATCAGGCCGTATCTACGTCGGAAAAAAAGTAATGGATGGCGGCAGGGGCTAGCTGAGTCGGCATTGCTTTCTTTGAGAAATAAATAAAAAAATAAAATAAAAAAAAATTAAGAGACCTTCTTAAATCGGCTGGATTTTTGTCTTATCATTACCTTTGAAAATAGGACCAGTATTTCAGATTTATACAGCTGATAAATAACTGGTAAACGGTGGTCAGAAGAGGTTAAAAATGTTAAAATGCATATATTTTTATATGCATTTTATATTTTAATTCTAAAATTTATTGTTATTACTATATTACTTACTCATGCCATGATTTTTAAGTAGAGATTTAAAAGAAACATTCTCTAAAATTTTCTGTATATTCATATTTTGTACTTAATGTATATTATATTAATTTTTGCTTAAAATAAAATATGAAATGGTAATTTCAAAATATGTTTTGTTTCATTACTGACCTATTATTATTTCAATACCTAGATAAAATATTTAAGCATTTTAAGTGCAAAAAATATTTTATTGCAAAGAGATCTCACCTTTACTTTCTTTTTGCCGGCAATAAGAATTAGATAAAAGTGTTCTGACATTTTAAATTTATGATTATACTACTTGGTGGAGCTTATTGTTTTAAAATATGATAATTATTAAAATAAATAGGTGGAAAACAGATACAAACACTAGTTTACAGACAAAAGATGCCAATCGATGAAGTAACCAGACTATTTTAACTGTCAGAATGAAAATTATTTTGATTCAGGAAATATTTTAATAAAACATTTCGCTCCTAGTATTAGAATGAAATATCTATGGCGAAATAATAATAACATATTTACATAAAATTGATAATAAGATAAAAGAAGTTTTACCAGTCCATTTTAAATTCAAATAAAGATATATGTTTAGCTAAATAACAGTTCCCTGCTGAATGATAATTTGTTTGAATATATTATGAAAGATAAGAATTTACAGATTTTTTTAAATCTTAGCTCTCCTCCCTCTCAAATAATTTTTCCTAATTGATTTCTTATATTTCACTAAACAAAGACGTGTTTTGGGGGAAAATATAGACTTTGCTATTCTGAAAAAAAAAAAAAAGGCAGACTTCTTTTTATTTTCCGTTCGAAGACAATAAGTGTTTCTTCAGTAAAATTTCTGTTGAATTCTCTTTAAATTTCAAATATGGGCCTTAAGTGATTTTGTATAAAATGATTAATAAAATCAAAGAATTTTAAGCCACCCATTTGCCGTGTTTAAAGTAAATATTTTTTGAAAACACACTTTTGTTAATATATGAAAAGGCAAATTTTTGAAATTTCAATTATTCTTAACTTTTTATTTTTGAATATATAATTTATCATTATAAATATCGAAGAATCCTGAAAATATTTTTCGCAGATTCGCAGACAGGTGGCACCATTATTGCGGAATCTATATTGATCAATATTTATGAATTATCTGATAATTAAGTTATGAAAATATTGAAATAATTTATAGACATGGTGAAAACGCAACAGTGTAGAATTTCAAAACTCTAGCACGCAAGAAATTGAATAGACTGCAAAATTCCATTTTGCAAACATGAAACAAATAAGGTTAAATAAAAGTGTATTAAAATTAGAAAAATGCCCTCTATTATTTTTTTTATAATGCTATTTGTCATTTGTGACGATAGCAAAAAATGTACAGATGATGATTCTTCAAATTATATATTATGAAACAGACATTTTCTCCTTACTGGGCGTTTTACTGAACAAGTTTTATCTAATAAACATTCAACGTAATATTTTTTAACCTATAAAATAATAGATTGTCATTTTTTTTTGAAAAACACATAAAATTCCTGTAAGTTTTCTGTAAAAGGATTTAAATTGATTTACAATAGAATTTTAGACTAAATCTATTTGAGTTCCCAATATTCTCAACAGCACAAGGAATGTGGTTTGATTCAAATTTTAAGACGCATTTGTAAATGATATACGATTGAAAGAAAGTAATGACTTTGGGATATCAATTAAACATAATAAAAATATCACACTTCCAACCTATAAAAATGGAATTAATTTGAAATTAAATATTAAGTTGAAAGAGAAAGATTTCTAAAAAGCACACATTATTGTGAAATACATGTTATTATTTCAGATTCTATTTAAGGTTTCAAGATATTATCTGAAGCATATATTGAAACAAACATTATGATTGTTCAGTCATCATCTGTAAATGACGATCAATCGAAAGAGACGATTGGCTACGCCCATCACGTAACTTCAAAAGAAGAATTAGATCCAATTTTTTTTTTTTTTTTAAGTATAAACACATTTTTGAATTTTTGTTTGCAAATGATTAAAGAAACACTTATGAAATAAAAAAATATAAGTTCAAAGCAAAAATTATCTTGTAAATTTGAAAAATAATTTCTCTTGGCTGACAAGAGATATAATTTAAAAGCCTTCTAGATTGGAACTTTACCAAATGATTTATTCAACATTTTTCAAATAATAAGAAATATATTATCAGTTTTCTGATCAAAAAAATAAGCTGTATTTTTATCCAGTTTGTAAATACTAGAATTCGACCGATAAATAGCAGTTAATTTTTAATTTTTTTTCTTGTTATAAAGTATTCAAAAGGCTATAAAATCTTTTTTAACGAACAGATTGCTGATTTTATCGTTCATTTCTCGTAAAACATATTGACAAATATTATATCAAATTTGATCAAAAATTATGCGCTAGATTTTAATTTTAAGGTTTTCAGTAAAAAAAGTTTTTTTATCAAAATTTAAATTTCCAGAAAATAGAATTTTATGATATAAAAAAGCATTAAAAAATAGATTATGCAAGTATTAGAACGAATGTAATCTCAAAAAATGTTTGTAGAAACAAAATTCAAACGGTCTTATAAAGAAAACTGTCTAGAAATTAAGAATATTGAATAAAAAAATATTCGATACATTCACCTCAAATCAACTCTTCAACGTAGTTGCCTAATTTAATTAGCAATAAAGATGCCACTGTTTCAAACAATAAAAGTGGGTTTAATTTAGAGCAAGTGATATGTTGAAAGAGAACCCAGTGACTTTCACCACTTAGAGGCCCATAAAGCACCAATCGCCTGTGAAATCCTCGGTGAATTAGCCTCCTCGCATAGCAGGTGGGCAGCATCTTTATCCAGTCAGCCTGTCGCATGCACATTTTGGTTACTGTGGCGAAGCTAACTAGAAAATGGAATAGCGGAACTGCTCTACAACAGGAAATTAGACGCATTAACATACGAACAGAAATGGGAGATTTGCATCAAAGGGAATTTAGGACAGTCCAGTAATCGCGGGAGTGTGCTTGATTTGGGATGAGGGAATGTAGGAAGCGTGTTAGTGCTTTTGACATTCTATAGAGATACGGTTTAGAGAATTTGAATATTTTAATCAGTTTGGAGTTCGTGTTATTCAAAATTTTGCAGATGACGGAGCTTCCTTAAACGCTGCCTATACACCGTGTGGTTAAACTTTGATTTGGTTAAATTTCCATTTCCGATCATTTCGGATTAATTACCATTAAATAAGATTGAATTTGAACAAAAATAAAGCCTCAATTTCGAGAATTTCTTTATTTTTTTAATTATGAAGTGAAAATAACGTCATAAGATTAAAACTTTCATTTTCTAGTTGTGAATGCTCTTCAATTAAAAAAAAAAAGGAATACTTCGAAAAAAAAAATAAGCATTTTTTTTTAAATGAAGAATATTTGGATCAGCTCAGACTAAATTGCGTCATAGTACATTCTTGGTGGATTTGAAATTAATTTTGAGAGTTATTCTAGGATTTTTAATATGTTGAATGTAAAAAGAATATTTTGTGTAAAAATATTTTAAAGGGGAAAAAAAATGTGGTTTAAAAAACATTTTTGAAAGCACATTTAAATTTAATCTTTTTGCATAGTATTTTTTATAAATGTTTGTATGATAATGTTATATAATGAAACATTTTTTGTTTGCCAGAAATTTAACTCATGTATAAAAATGGGATTATTTTGAGAAAAACTTTCTAACAAAATTTTTAATAACGTTTTTCTGTGTGTCATCTTCAATGAAACATTCTTTTAAGTTATTCTGAAAAGTTTACACCTAAATCGGATTAAATTCTCATAAAAGTGCAATGGAATTTGAATTAGTCAAAAACTTTTTTATTTAATTCAACTTAAGTCAGTTTTAAGTTAGTTTTATTTAATTCAACTTAAGTCAGTTTTAAGTTAGTTTTATTTAATTCAACTATTTGGAAAATTCGTATTTTTATTTTGGCCCTATCAGCTTTTGAATATCTAAGTTCATTGTTTCTTTATTGATGTGAATTCAGATTTGTGAATTAATTTAGCATTTTTATTTTAAAGCCAAAATATTACACTAAGACAAAAACAAACAAACAAACTTGTTTTTACAAGAATATAACAATAATATAAAAGTAAATCTTAATCTGTTTTGTAAAGGTCTAAAATTTATTTTTGAACTTTATTTCAAATTAGAGTTTATTTTTATCATCGGAATTAAGTGGGCCTGAATAGGATTATATTGCAACAAAAGTATATGTTTGAAACATTTGAACTGTATTTTATACATACATAAGTTATTTTATCATACTTTATACAAAATATTAAATTTATTAATTTTTATTTATTATAAATTTATTTCATGTCAGAAAAGGAATATTACTTGTAAAATTTTTTAAGCAAATTTCAGGTTCAATATTTAGCCATGAAAAAGTGAAAGTTTTATACTGTAAATTTCTTAACTGAAGAAAATAAAAATTTGAAATGCCATTTATTAAGATTTAGCATATAAAAAGATTGAAAGAATAATTATATAGATGAAATAGAAGTATTCGAAAGTGGAGGCAAAAAAAGATTTATTTAAGTTTATGTTTAATTCGTTTCAAATTTACTGCATAAATAAATGATGTGAATATTATTGATATGAATAAATCGATGCTTTATTAAACAATTGTATAGACACAATTAACTTTTATCAGAACATACAATATAAGACATTTTCATCGCAGGAACGCATAAATCAAAACAAAAAGAATTCCTTTGGAATAAACGCAAAACTTCATTAATATTTAAAAAAAACTAAGAATATAGAACTAAAATAGGAAATTTATGACAATGGTAGTGTTAATCGATAGTTATTTCAAAAGTAAATATCACCTTTCTTATAAAAGTTACAAGAATTTGAGGTATGAGAGCAATTTACTGATTAATAAACTAATTAAAAATATTAGCGAAGAATTCGTCAGCTATTGAAAAGTATAGAGATATTAAATATCTTGTTTTAATATGATACATTTAATAGGATACATAATTTTTGAAATTCTGAATAATGGATATTATTTCCAGCTAATACTAAATAAAATAAAAAAAAAATTGAATGTCATTTAAATAATAGAAAGAATTACACTTTAAAACTCACTGTTTAAATTACATGATGACAAAAACGGTGATATCCCTTTTTAGAATACTATAGCAAAAAAAAAAGTGTCAAAGAACGCTAAATTTTAAGGGGGCGCATTTCAGAAAATCGGATAGGGATGACGTAATATATAATTAAGAAGGAGAAAAAATCTTTAAACATTATCGGTTCTTATTTCAGAATTCTGTACTACCTTATAAACAGATACATTGATATCTGGATATTTATGGCAGTCATTAGTATCTACAGCATTATTGTGCCAGTTACAATTCATAATTAATAACCTTAATATTGCAACTGATTTATTATTCAACGATAATTGAATTAGATCTCTATTAGGAAATTCTTACCTATCTTTTGCAAGTGTTTAATTTAGGAACGGTTTTGAATAATTTGTTTTTCCATATACCGAAATGCACATGCCGAGATTTAGTGTTTAAAGACAGCGCATAATAGGAATAAGAATGCTTGAATATATAATGTGCACTGAATAAAAATACTTGATGTTATGTAGAAGGGCAGTTAGAAAAATGATTACCCTTATATATAACATCTTACTTTTAAAGCAAAAATTTTACATAAACATTTTCATTTTAAGCGTATTCAAATGAAAATATACATCTAAGCACAAACATTTGGATACTTTAGAATCTCTTGTTTTTAGTTCACTAATAAAAGAGTATTTTTAAAAACTTTTAAAGATGTTTTTAAGTTTTTAAAAATTTAAAAACTTATTTCAATTAATTTTGCATAATTTGATAATTCATTCAGATATAGTTCATTACTTCCGATTGCTTTGAGTTCAGAAAGAAAAATAATTTAAAAAAGAAATTTTATTTAGACAATGAATACTTTTTAGTTAGTTAATTTTAACAGAATGAAGTTCAAAAAGAATTTTTAATTTTTAAATTTTTGTAAAAAATCAACTTTTAGTTTTTCTACATTCCTAGTATTTATTTATAAGATTAATTCACATTCTGTTAAAATATGTGATAATATAAATAACCACAATCGAATAAATATTTATAACTATTTATACACGTCAATATTTTATACATAATTCTTATAAACTTTTGATATTTTTCCATTCAAAAGATTCCTTATTGATTATATCGACATTCAGATTCAGCTGGTATATTATTTTAAAATAAGCATTCTTCTACAAAGCAAAAAAAAAAAAAAAATGAATGATAAATAAACTCTGGACCTTTTTTCTTTTTTTTTTGATAAACTCAAAACAAAACTATTTTCCGATGATGGTATATGAGTGATCAGAAAAAACATCTTTTTGAAATCAAAGGTCCATTATTGGTCTTCTGTTGCTAGACAAGGACAGATGTGCTTGTCGCCTTACGTGTGATTTACAGCTGAGGGTAGTTTGCTATAACAACTTTTTTTTAGGAGAAAAATGATTGAACGGAAAGATAACAAAAACCGTAGCTCTGAGGATGTATAAAGCATGCATATTTCCTTCATACAAAAATAAAAAAACTGAAGGAAATTGAGGGTAAAATGGAAAAAGCGAAGTTGTTTTATTAATTAAAATATTTTGTAAATATCAGAATGGAGTTTGTTATATTTTTGAAAAGGAATCGATTTATTGAGTGCCTCTAAATAAAGCTTTAAAATGAAACTTTTAATTTCAGAAGTCTTTACAAATAAATCAACAAATATTAATAAACAGTGGGTTTAATTTGAAGTAGGACTGGAGAACTAAAAAGTAAAGGCAAAATAGATGGGCAAGAATTTAAATGTAATATCTTTGTGTAATATAATCTTCTTTTGTTGAATGTTCATTCGCTTATAACGTTATTCTAATCCCAATCGTTGTAAAGTTAATTAACGTATGTTAGTAACATTATAAAGTACGTTAATTAACGTACTTTACGATTTGTACTATTGATTACGCAATGGTAAATATTTAGCATCGAAATAGTAAATAAAGTTCAATAGTAAATAATAGAACTCACTGAATTTTTTTTCTATCGAAAAGTATTAGTACTTTTTTTATTTCTAAACAATACTTAAAATCACTTGTTAAAATTTTTACCTTTTCTCTTTTTTTTAAATTTCGAAAGTTTTTTTTTATGCATTACTCAATATACGTTAATATAGATCAAAGCATTGCAGTAACAGTTATAGCATGATTTTATATAAAAAATGAATGAAATAATAATTATTATTTTATATATAAAGAGACTTTTTCTGATAAAGAGTAGCTTATGATGTATTTATTTCAACTTTGTTTATTTAAATTTCCAACGTTTGTTTATTTAGTATTTAGTATTTTTGTTTATTTTATTTAGTATTTAGTATTTTTATTTATATTATTTAGTATTTTTGTTTATTTTATTTAGTATTTTGAATTTTTGTTTATTTAAATTTTGTATTTTGAATTTTTGTTTATTTAAATTTTGTATTTTGAACACCAAATCTTTTCTACAGCGTTGTAGCCAAAAAGTTTCTACAGCGTTGTAACAAAGTTTTTAAAGTTTGGCTACTGCGAATAGAACAGAAGTGTTTCCTTATCTCTTTTATTCCAAAAAACACGGCCAGGGATACCAAATAAGAGAGTAATTCTGAATGTCATTAAAATGGTGAAATGCCAGGTTTCTCGAAGTTAATGGAGACCACAGAGCATTGAATTTGTTTATCTTTTGTACTCTCATATTCCAGGTTGAATAAAATTCAAGAGCACATTCTCGCATTCTGAAAGAGATAATAAGGCGGTAGAAATATTCTCCTATTTACCGCAAACATAGCTTTTGTCTATTCACAAGATGTTAATCAACCCTGAAGAATGCCAGATGCAGTGAGCTGTTAAAGGAAAGTCTGGAACAGTTTGGATATTCCGGAGCAATATAACAATTTAATTTGGAGACTTTCGTTGGAAAGTTAGCAATAAGTACGCCAGAATAAGCCAGCCTGCTCGTTTTATCACAAGCAAATGATATGGATTTCGATGCTTTAATTCTTTATTCCTGCTTATAATGGGTAAGGATTGCGAGTATTCAATGGATGAAGTATTTAAATCATAACAAATTCCTGATTCTATTTGAAACAGTATCTATTATCATATATCTTTTGTTATGAAAATTATTTGCACGATTATCTTTTTTTATGAATAACGTAATCTAAGAATCTTACAATTGATTCTTTTCTTTTATGATATTACTTTGCACATTGGCTTCATAACAAAAGAGAGCATTTTTTTCCCGGTAGCGTTTAGTTGGGTTGTCACTAGGGATTGCAATACCGGTATACCGGGATACCGAATACCGGTATTTAGAGCCATTTGTACAATTTCGTAATACCGGTATTCACAAGTTTAAATACCGGTTTTTCGGTATTTACTAGAAATTTTTACAATTGTCTCCACTATATGTTCCGGTATCGCGAACATAGCAATATAGTATACGCTTTTGTTTTTATGTCTCCCTAACGGGCGAAATTAATTAGCTAAGTTAATTGTTTAAATCTAAATGAGCGAAACATGGATTATCAATGAAAGAGGATATTGTATCCATAATGACTGATGGAGCAACAATTATGAAAAAAGTTGGAAAATGGATTGGTGCAAATCAGCAGTTGTGCTATGTATTAAGTAATAGATGTATTATACCAAAAAAATAAAGAACAGAAGAATCCAAATACTGTGGATATAGAAACTTCGGAACCCAACTTAGAAAAGAGTAAGAGTGAGAGTGATATTGACAATGAAGATAATGACAATGTAATTGTTGAAGAAGATATTGCTAATGAGGATGAAATATGAATCTATCAAGAATTGCTTCCTATAATTTATAAAGTTCGAAAAACTGACTATTGAGGCATTATGTCGGAGAGATTCTAATTTATTAACAGCTAATGCAACAATAAATTTCATGCTGTAGTCACTGAAAGAACAGCACACATCACTATTTAAAGAATTATATATTACATTGAAAAATCGCACAGAAGAAAGGCATACCGAAATAGAAAATGTCTTATGGTATTTAGATAATTCTAATGATTTTAAAAATGAAAATGAAAAAGAAGAAAAAAAAATAACCAATTCAAATCTGATTAAGTTTAGAGTAAATTTTCTTAAAATTTTTTACCCACAAACCTATCCACATTCAGAATTCGGTTCAATTATCGAAGATTATGATGTCACTACTGTCGATAGTGAAAAGGAATTGTCTCTTGAACAAAAATTAGAATTAGTGTTAAATAAAATTTCAACGAACCAAAATACAATACAGAAATCAGCTATATCCAAAACCATCCGACGGAAAATCGATTAATTTGACGATGAGGGATTTAGAGGTAAGTAAGTACTTGGAAAAAGTATATCGTGCATTGCTAACAGTACCACTAATTAACGTAGATGCCGAAAGGGCGTTTTCGACAGCTGGTGATTTTTACACAAAATTACTTTTCAGACTTAATGATAGTAGAATTGATGCATTATGTTTTTTAAGATCACATTTCAAAAATTTGTAATAGTACCACAGACTGAATAGTGATATTTGCACTTTTTTTGTGATTTAAATAAATAAGATGTTTCTATACTTTTTTGTGATTATATACTGTTATAATTTATAAGTTACAGATTATTTTTTGTGATATTTACACTCTCTAACAAAACTGGCAAACAAAAAAAAAACAAAAAAAGAAACACCTGTGTTTTCTTCCTTTTTTCTAAAATTTCTAATACCGGTATTAAAACCGGTATCCCGGTATTAAGATTTATGAAATACCGAATACCGGTATTGAAATTTTGGTCCGGTATTGCAATCCCTAGTTGTCACTTCTCAGAAATTTGTACGGAAGATAAAGAATGCCATGAAAAAGCTATTATGTAATATCAGAAATATGTTTAATACTTCAAAAGTATTTAAACAATGCTATTGAAAAGTGGTGAAGCATTTCTTTTTTGTATGACATGCATATTGAAAATAATAAAATGCATTAAATAATTAAAAACACACACGCACGCACGCACACGCACACGCACACACACGCACACACACACACACACACACACACACACACACACACACACACACACACACACACACACACACAACACACAAACACACACACATACACACACTTGTTAAATTGTTTCATTATTTTAAATTTTTTACATTATTTTGCAGCTGATACGTGAAAATCATCAATGACAGTAATTTTTTTTCACTATATTAAATCGTTTAATGTTGCAAAAGAACTTTGAATAATTTTTCTGTTATTTTTCCTATTCTGGCAGGAAATTTTGGAGAATAATTAACGTCTTTCTTGTTCCTTCGATGGTGGAAGAATAAAATCTCAAAATATTCTTTTAAGCTTGGAGAAAAAAGTGAAGAAATGATAAAGAGTATCTTTAATTTTTTTAAGGCATTTGAATACATGATCCGTGGCTCTATTTTACTGCCCGAGGGGATTCCTGTTCCTGTGTTAACACATTTATGTTAATTCTTTTCATCAAATATGAAGTGATTCAAAAGGATAGCCCGAACATCTGCAGAATATATATAGGTTCAATCGTAGAATATAGGGTAAACAAAAGGAAATAATAATATAAGGTAAACACAAAGGAATTACTGCTGACCTGCTGAAGCGTATAATATCATCTGAATGACTCTTCATGTCAGCACAGGGATGGGAATTAAAGCTGAGTCTTCAGAACCATCATTGAATTCCAAGGCCCATGACATAAGAGGTACGTCTCTTCAGGGAAATGGAGGCAACTCGATCCCATATAATTATTTCACTCATAAGAGAGGTGATAATGAATCATCATTCTAGAATTTTCTCATTACCATATCTGAGGTATCCCTTGAGATAAAAGGGCTGCAGGAACAAAATCTTGTGGCCGACGCTTGTATCATACAACAGCAACCTGCGGTTTCTGTATTTTTGAGCAACCCCGTTTAACATCTCGACAGTGATGTAGGTGTATAGTTTAGCTAATCAAATAATGAAAGAATAGTTTACGATACAGTTTATGCAAAGAAGGGGGTAAAACGATAAGCTCCAAGAAAGACAGAAATTTGAATGTAGAATTATTTTGCGAGTAACTTATACAGTAATTAATCTCTGTTACTGTCATTATCATTACATTTCTGCTCCTTCTGGTTGAACCAGTCTACATTTTTTACACACTGGTACAAATGTGATTTATTCTGTGGAGAAATGCCAGTTATGGTCGTTCTTCCATAATAAGGAAAGTCGTACATTACTAAAAGTTTTCTGCAAAATATTATCTAGTCATTATCTATTTTCATTCATATTGCTGGATTATTTGGAGAAAAAAAAATTCAAACTCTGCAGATTTTAATAAAACTAAGATATTCTATTATTTTTGATATAAATATCAATGTAAACTACTAATAACTTAATTAAAAATGTCTTTCTTGAGTGGTTAAATTTGAATAAAGGTTTTTACTTATTTAAGGAAAGACAAATCATTTAGAACAGTAAGAAAAAGGAGACGATTTGATGTTTTGTTTGTTTGCCAAATTTAAAGCAATGTTAAAAGTCTAGTTATATTTTAATTTTTTTAAAAGTAAAAATTATTTTTTTTTACTTTATGCTTGAAGAAATTACATTTCTTAGAGCATTTTATTGTCTAATTCTAAGATAATAAAGTTAATAAATATCTATGTTTACTTTTTGAAATAAAAGCAATTAATCGATAATCCAAATCATGATTGGTATCTAGTATATTCTAGGCAAAAAATCAAAATTTATAGTTTTGTGTAAAATGTTTAAAATTTACTTTAGTAAATTATAGAAATAAGTTATAATTTAATTTAAAAAAAGTAAATAAATGAAGGTTTAGTGCAATAAAAAGGCTGCTTCTATTTTAGGATATTATGTATTTTCTTATATTTGATTATAATGTGATTTCTTTTATTTTACACAACAAAAGATGAAAGGGACAATATTTTGACAAATGAATAATATTTTTTATGTTGAATAATATATAGCAAAAAATATTATATAACTAAATGTTCCTTTATTAAAATTTGTGGACATACTTAGAACAGGTGAGTTATTTTAACGATGTTGAAAATCTGTCAGTAGCAAGCGTCTTTTAATGAGAAATCATAAGCGATTCTTAAGTGAAAGATTGAAACTGTTTAAAATAGTATTGATTTTTCTAAATTACAATGAACTTAACATATGGAACTTTACTTCATTGATAGATTCATACAAAAAAAAAAAAAAAAAAAAAAAAGAAAAAAAAAAAAAAAAACACCTCCGGAGTCTTAAGTATACCGAACAGAAAAAAAAAAGAATATTCTTAGATAGAATAACATTTTCTATAATTTACAACCTTTCAAAATTGACTGTAACAATAAAATTATCCTGCATGCACTTGGGTGTTTTCAAGAATAAACTCATAATTATAAAATAGCAACCAAAGTGAAGGAAAAATGGATTTTTAATTAAAGAAAAGCTAGAACAAAAGAGCTATACATTATCTCTAGCTTACAACGAGGATTATACTCTAGAACTTAGTTGTTTTAACTACGGGAACACGAGAAGTATCGCAAAGAGCAATATTTGTTTCGAAAACTTTCTTAATTCTTAATTTCTTCAATTTGTCTGCAAGAACCCCAAAGAAAATCATCCCGATTCAAACTGTTTCGATATAATTTGTTGAAGAAATTCTTTGAGGAGGAAGAGGAGACAAATTGTTCGGAAGAAAATAAAAACAGAAAGATTTTTAAAAAATCCAAAACTGTTTCACGAGTAGAAAAAGTTTAAGAAACTGCTTTTGATTAACAATTAACTTAACTCATGCCGAATCGAACAAATGGTGCATTCCCAATAATATCAGTTGAAGCAAATACAAATAAGACGTATTAATTTAATTCCATCGATTTAACATAATTTCTATACATCAGTTGAATTTCTGGTTGTTACCAATCGTTTTGACTGTAAAATCAATTAATATTCTTTAAAAAATTGTTAAGAATGGTATTATAATTGTATTGAATCTTCAATATTGACAATTAATATAATATCTCAGACTATATTACAATGAACATGAAGCATATGATAAATTTATTTCTAATTTAAGCGGAATAAGTTCTTTTTGTCTGCTTTTGATATTTGAATGATTTTTTGGAATAATATTAATGAAAAAAGATTCGATATGCAATCTAAAAAAAAGAATACGAAAAAGTTATATATATAAGGAAGAATCAACTATCAATATTTTGTTTGCACTTTATTTCTTCACAAATTATCTACGAAAGAACAGCAATACTAAAGGTAATGTTTAAAATGTTTATCCAATACGCTGTAGTGCTGTACTTGATGCTGTAACGAATAATTTACAAAGCTTCAATTATTTCATATATATCTCGGATACATACAGCGCCCGTTATGATCCTACTCATTAAGTTTACGTCAGTCAGAATAGAAGTTTTGCACGTGAGCCTTCTTAAAAATGTTGAATCTTTCAACGTGAGGGATCCGCAACTGATGTTGCTTACGTGAAGATCCTATAATAATGCCTTCTAATGCCTATAAATAGTGTTTATGATCTTACGTTGTTATGATGTTTTCATGTCTGTACATAAGATTTATCCCTTAATTATGTCAATATTATTTTGAATCACCCTGTGTATAAAACATTAGATGATACAAAGTAATAGACCACGAAGGCAAATACGTTATTACCAACTATTTCTTAATTCTATTCAATCATCTAATTCATGTAATTTCTGGCTGTGATATATAAAATAACATCTATGCTGTAAAAGAAAAGATACATTATAAATGCTGAAGAATTTGGTATAGCTTATATATCTAAATGTAAAGGAAAATATACTCTGAAACAACGTTTTTGCTAACTCAGGTCGAATTGGAAAAAACCAATGCATTTTCTTTTCAGTCCTATTACGTGGATAGATAATTTATGGTCAGCCGTGGAGGAAATTTGAAAGAAAGGAAAAGGATTCCAATACTAGCAAAAAAAGTTCCATTTGCTTGGACGCAAGTAAAGTACGCTGAATAGAAAAAAATTCCTAGATTCTTTCTTTTTTTATCTACAAATAATTCCGTTTTCAAAGGTCAAAGTCAATTCAGAACACTTAACACGAGAGCTTGAAAAATTTCTATTGATCTTACCACCTGAATAGAAAAGAGGATAAGTGCGTTGAAATACTTGAAGCAATTTAATGGCATTACAACACTTTTTCTACTGAGATGCAAACTTTTGTCTAATATTTCGAATAAGGAAACATGTTTGTATCTTTTTGCTATGCTTTTTCTATTCTTTTACCAGATGGGTTTTAAAGAGTTCCTTTTACAGCATAAAAACTTTGAGGCTAGCTTATCTGGTTTACGCTTAAGTCGGACTTACTAAAGTATCATACATTTCGAGGGGAGAAAATCCCTTATCTGAAGTGTCAGTGAAAATGTCATAAGTTCAAGGAGAAAAATATCTGCATTTTTCTTCAGTAGAAAAGGAAAGATAGAAAATTTTGTTAAACATATCTGATGTGCAAAAACCTAAGATACTAAAGCATGTGAAATCTAGACAATGGGATATTTATTCAGTTTTAAATTTTTCGATTTTGTGTGCCATCCTCCTTTTAGAGTACTAGTAACTGCAGTCGATCTCAGGATTTTGAAACAGCTCAACGTATGAAATTGCATGGACTTCAAGATAGACTTTATTCCGTTATAACGTTTTATTCAGAAAAGCATTTGAATTTATGTTTTCATGTAGGAACAAATATAATCTGATTAAATGCTAGTCAAGATAACTTACTCCATAAAGACGTTTTCCTTACTGCTTTCTGTTTCATGGTAGATATTTTTTATTTTCTTAGACTTATTTTCAAACAACTATATTTCAAACGTTTAAGGTTGCTGTTTTTCACTGTAGAAAAGAGTTTTCCAGGGTAACTATTATATGTTTCTTTGTGAAAACATTTTCATTGAAGGATATTTTTATCAATTCACTTGAAAGAGAATAAATTTTAAATGCTCTACTTTTTTCTTTCAGTAATTATTAATGGATGTTATAACTAAAAATTCGTCAAAAATAGTCAGCGTAATTGATTCCTGTCTAGTTTGAATGATATTATAAAAAAACTTCCACTAATATTATTCTTTTCATTGTAAAAGTCGTTTCATTTAACATCCCTTATTTTCAGTTAATTTTCAATTGACTATTTTGTAATCGTTGTATACATATCCTAATTTTTGGACAGGTATTCATGTATGTATCTGGATTAGAGCTTTTAAGAGCAATTATGTATCAACGACTGTTATGAAGTTAACAGAAAAGTTTTTCCCTCCTTGGATTTTTCTCTTTTTGCAAAACCTTTTCGTTTTAACATTTCCTTGTAAAACATTTTTTCTGTTTGTTTGAATGGAAATAAATATTAAATGTGTCATTTTATTTCTTTAACAACTATTTATTGAATATAAATTAAAACTGGAGTTTTCATTAAAGCCAAATATAAGCTACTCTTATGTAATTAAAATAATAATATAAAGATTTTATTTTCTTACAGGCAATCTCTTTCTCAGTAAAAAAATTTCCAATTAAACAAGTTTGTTGTAGAGAGGTAACTTATTTTCAACTGTCCATTTTCTTCCTTTAAGAATATATTTTTCCCAGATAGGTCTTGGGGTTAGATTTTCTGAGGAGACAAATAGTAGCTGATTGATATGCGGTTTAAATGCTAAGTTTATAAGGGTAATTAACTTTATAAAGTAGTTTTCTTGCATAGCAATCCTGGTAAAAGTATATATATATATATATGTTTGTGTGTAAATATTAAATTTAACTTCAAAGTAATTGTATTTAAATTATTAGCTTCCTTTTATTAGTTATCCGTTGTCACTTTCAAGATTGTTGAAAAACTTTTGTCGCAATTAAGTTTAAGCGCAGATCTGAACTGCCCAGTCTACTAAAATTTAGTGTTTCTTTATCTAATTGTGAAAGGGCCTTCATGAATATTAGGATTACAATCTAGAAGAACGATTATTCTTTCAAAAAGTTCATGAAGCATCAAATATTTGTTATTCAATAAATATTGAAGAAATATTTGTTTTGTAACATCATTAGCATATTGTTCTTTAAAAAATGGTAATAATATATGGGAAATTATCTGATAATTCGTTCAATATACAATTTATTAGCAGTCTTTGGAATGTTTTTATTTATTCAACTAGAATTGCAAAGAACTATTGCAAAGGAACATACACACACACGCACACCGTGCAATGTAATATG